>NW_027150392.1:2233267-2977690 GCF_031143425.1 Pleurodeles waltl
ACCCTTCCCTCTTTCTGTTGTAAATGCATTCAATAAATTCTCTTCTCCTTTCTTCGGATCTAATCTCCTACACTTCTTTCTTCTCCTTCTATCTTCTTCCTTCAATTTATTTTACACTCTTTCTACCAATTTTTCTTCCATATCTCCTAGATAAGGTTCATCGTCCAAACCATAGTCATCCCTTTTTCTCCTCATCACCCATGTTTTTATTTCTCCTATGTTTATTTTTTTTCTCTTATTCTCTCCTTTTCACTTTTCCTTGTTCTCATTTCTTTTAAATTTCCCCTTAACATATTATCTAATATATTACATGCCACGAATTCTGTGAGGGACATCTGAGTGTAATTTCTTTTCTCCTGGCTAGTGGTCGGTAGGTGGGTACAGATATAACAATCAGACACATTTGCTAGTTCTTTGTACATTGATACCATTTGCACAAATGTATTGTCCTTATAATCTTCTCCATCTTCTTTCCATTTTGTATATTTCACCCATTTTGTTTTATCCTCCACCCTCTCATGTTGTTTTGAGTTATTGTTGTTCTCACCACCGGTTGCTCCTTCACCTTGGCCATTTTTGGGTATGTAGTGTTCCTGGTCGATCCATGGAATATGTATGTCGTCTTTATATACTATCAGGAACGTTGTTATTATTATAGCTGCTACCTGGGTGAGTAATGCTGTGACCACCACGGGCCACTTCTTCTGCTCCTTTTTCTTACGTTGTAATCTGAAATCCATGTCGCCTTATAGGGTGTGGTCGGATGTGACTAGCACTTGAAAACAGTTCTATTGGTATGTAACCTTTGGTACCTCCTTATTCCTGTAGGAGTGCCACACGAGTAGTCTATTCCTTCGGTATATTTTCGGGGCGACGTTGAATGCTATTTGACACTTGTAGTTATGCAGAGTATAAAGGGATGAATCTCAATGTCCAGTTCTAAGGGAGTTGGGTGCGATAGTCCACTGACCCGAGGGATGGCCCTTTTGTCCTATTTTTGCTATATTCCTAATTGGAAGAGGCACCTCCCAATGGGGCTACAAGCCGCACCGATCCTAGTGACCGGCCGCTTCCGTAGGACTGGGATCTGTAACATTCGGTGCAAATTTTTCTTGCGGACTTTTAGTATTCTGTTCGTTTATATCCTGATGTCTTTAATACTTAAGGGGGCTCACTTGACTCTCCGACTTCTGTGGAGAGTAGCACGAGCAGTTCTGAAAGAGTATCCTGGTGTCTTGAAGGACCCGCTTGCACCCTCCGACTCCTGTGGGGTTGCAGCACGAGCAGTCCATAAACAATGTTCCTGTGTACTGGGGAACCCGCTTACACTCTCCGACTCCTGTGGGAGTGTAGCACAAGCAGTTCCGTCAGTGTTGGCTGGTGGCGCTTGTTGAACGAAGGTTGTACCGCTGTGGTGAAGGTGGCATTACTCTCATCGGCAACTTTGTTGGCGGCTGGTCGTCCTTTGGTCCAGCGGCTTTCTTGGTGTGTGAGGTATGGACCCAGGATGTGATGCCCTCACACTTGACTGCTGTGGCTGTTGTCAACAGGACTTGGTGTGGTCCCTTCCACCGTGGTTGAAGGGGGTGACATCTGGTGTGGCCTTTACCCACACCCAGTCTCCAGGATGCAGTCGTGTTCCGGTGGTGTACCTTCTTGGTGTAATAGCTGTGGATCCAGGAGATCAGTCCCTCCTACTTTTCAGGTGACCCAAGCCCAATCTCCCTGTTGGAGATCATGTCCAGGTAGTGTTGTCCAGCCAGGAAGGGCCTGCAGCACCTAATGCTGAAGGTAATGCAAACGTCTGTCAAAATGCCTTATCAGATAATAACTTCTCAGCACCAGACATGTTCATAGGCCAGTCAAACAGTATTTCAGTTGGTGCTCAGTTTGACAACTTTGTCAAGGGTGCCTCTCTTGACCAATGAAGCAAGCGGTAGTGCATCAATCTAGAACCGCTCAGCAGATGCACAAAATCTTATAAAGGGACATATCTGACTGGTTTATGGGGTAACTAGTACACTCTTAAACGGAAATCAACACTCAAAAAATAAATAACAATTACACTCAGTAACAGTGGAATATTCACACAAACTATTTCACCAAACAAATGGTGATCCAGAGGTCAGGAGAAAACACATGTTACACTGGTATACAGCCAGTATTTTTGGAACACAGCATTGTATCCTATTATTCTATTTCAACACACAGAATATCTGCATCAATGCTGGAAGGGTTGGGACTTTGCAGGCATCACCACCATCAGAAGTCACTTCCCCTTTCTCGTACAAGTGTGATGTTCTGAAATGCAGATGTTCCTTTGAGATATTATATTTATTTTATTTATTTATATTTGGCACCCTCATCATCAGAAGTATATTACTCATAGCTGTATTGCAGTACTACATAGCACATCCTAAGGTAGTAATAACTCTATCCTAATATAGGTATGTTCAGTACCCAAAATCAGTTTGGAGAATATTTAGTTGCAATCTACCAACACATGAAGGCAATTCATATCACTGTGCACATTAAGATGTACCACGGAAGACTCCCATTAATTATGAAAACATAAAACGTAACATAGACAGACGGATACAGAAACCACATCTCCTCGTCCATGTTCTGAAACCTAGGAAAAAACATAGATAGAAAAACACTCCTCCTGCCACCAATTATATACACATATATATACATAGATACATACATCCTGCGTCCAGGGTGTATATAAAAAAAATCCTCTAAACTTTAAAATTAACTGTAACATTCAGCTGTACAATTATTTATTTCACACTTCTACTTTGTCCGTCATGGTGACATATCGCAACAATCCGTGGCTTTGCCCTTGGAGCCATGCCCAGAGTCTGTGGTTTTCAGAAATGGGGAAGGTAATCTTAACTTCCACAACTAATTTGCAATGCACATTAATTAGGTGGATCCATTAAAGAATCCATTAATATTTACACAAGATCTACTGTCCTGATACAATATAAGCAGTATTGCCGTTACTGCTATAAAATAAAATACATTTGTGACAAATGTGTTGCATTTTTATTTATTCATTGCTCTTTTGATACTTTGGTTGCACTCACATGACTTCAACATACTACATGTACTGCAGATGTTTAAACATCCACTTGTGTTATTTTCTTTTAGCCTCTTATTAAGTGAAATCGATCAGTCACTAACACGTCATGTGTCATTATTATTACTGCACTAATATGTTTATTTTAAATATCAATACACCTTAGTAGAAGTTTGTTATCACATAACTAACTCACTCTACATCCCAACAAGAACCCACATTTTTATATATCTATTATTTCCTTATATTATTTACAATTCAGCACATAGTAACTCTTCTGTTAATTTCTATGGGGGTCATTCTGACCCTGGCGGTCATTGACCTCCAGGGTCAACGACCGCGAGAGCACCGCCAACAGGCTGGCGGTGCTCTCAAGGGCATTCTGACCGCGGCGGTTTGGCCGCGGTCAGAAAGGGAAAACCGGCGGTCTCCCGCCGGTTTTCCGCTGCCCAAAGGAATCCTCCATGGCGGCGCAGTTTGCTGCGCCGCCATGGGGATTCCGACACCCCATACCGCCATCCTGTTCCTGGCGGTTCGGCCGCCAGGAACAGGATGGCGGTATGGGGTGTCGTGGGGCCCCTGGGGAACCCTGCAGTGCCCATGCCAATGGCATGGGCACTGCAGGGGCCCCCGTAAGAGGGCCCCACAAAGAATTTCAGTGTCTGCTTAGCAGACACTGAAATTCGCGACCAGTGCAACTGCACCCGTCGCACTCTTCCCACTCCGCCGGCTCCATTCGGAGCCGGCTTCCTCGTGGGAAGGGGTTTCCCGCTGGGCTGGCGGGCGGCCTTCTGGCGGTCGCCCGCCAGCCCAGCGGGAAACACAGAATAACCGCGGTGGTCTTCTGACCGCGGTGCGGTATTCTGTTGGGGGAACTTTGGCGGGCGGCCTCCGCCGCCCGCCAAAGTTAGAATGACCCCCTATATCTCTTCTGTCACTGAACATGACTAAATTATTAGTATGCACTCTATAGAGCTATGAAGAAATACACAACCAGGGGTATGGAATTACCGCAAACAAATGCCCAGCACAATTCTTCCAGAATGCTCTCTCATCAGATGCAACTATCTGCAGAAGCTTGAAAGCAAAATTTGCTATTCTTTGCTTTCAAAATATCTTCACAAACAAAGTAACTAGGAAAGAAACATTCTGCTAAACTACCATGATATTTTAGGTGTCATTTCTTTGAAGAGTCATTTAGTAAAATGTGCGGATGCATGGTGGTATTTCCAAAATTTATATTCATAATGGAAAAATCAATGTAACCTTTTCAGCAAAGTTAAACATTGCCACAGTAGTTCCTGGCATGAACAAAACTACTTTGTGCCAAAAGTACTTTGTGCCAATATGCTTTGTATGGAAGAGTAGAATGGTGTCACTACCACTGAAGCCAGTCAATAAACAGAGAGACAGAATTCAAATAACAAAAGGTCTGTGATAACCAGTTTGTGGCAGAATTCTTAAAGAAAATCACAAAGTGCACCCATGGTATCTGTTCCTGCATTAGTGCAGATTTACAGCTTTTATGCATGAGCTAGCATTTAACGAGGCAGACCCGAAAATCGGACTCCTACGCAATATTTGTAAACATCATTTCAGCAGGAGAAAATATGCATGTGTTTTTACCAGTAGACTGATGACACAAACTGTCCCATGGACAAGTAGACATTTTATAAAATTCCACACTCCTGACAACATATTGTTAACTGCTGCAAATGAATCCTCTGTTCCCTCAAGAATAAATTTGTTCACTGTAAGAATTTTGGCAACCTTTGCATGGGTCAAATATTTTTAAATGTAATCCCTACATAAGAAAGTTATTATTTTTTGTACACCTGTGGTACCTAACCTTTTTACTCCTGGGGACCACCAGTGAAACATTACTGCAAGCCAGGTTCCCCCAAGCAGTTTGCACAATTTAAATTTCAAACATGACATAATTCTTTTATATTGAAAAAATATGCAAAAATCTAAACATTTTATTGGGAATGTTGGTGCTGCATCTCAGCGACTAACTTTTCAATCTTTAGTCTCATTTAGGAAAGGTGAATCCTTCTGGCAATTTCTTTAATTATTTCCGGGGCTATTTCTGTTATTATTTTTAGGTACATAAGATCTAAGAAAGCTTTTATACATAAATATGTGGTGGGGAAAGGAAGTAAACCATAAGTGCCTCTCTTCTCTCCCTATCCTTTTTGGCACATGTAATTAATTTTTATTATAGCATCTCTCATACCAGAGTAGGTGTTGGAGCACTTTACAGGGGAGTACAAGGTGTAGGATTCACCTGGCATCCACACTGGTAGGCATTTTGCTAAGAGTGCTTGGTCTGGAGAAGCACAAACTCAGCATTCAGAACACTACACAGTCGTTAGCGTTGTCTTTAATAATAAGAATGTATTTCTACACAGGCAAACCCCCTTTTTTTTTTTTTTTTTCTTTTGAGCAGCATAAGGAAAATGAAAGACTGGGAAAAAACAGCTTTCTAATTTGTGCTATGCAGTTGGCATGCAGCTCCCTAATTGCAGTTCATAGCTCACTGTGCTAGATTACGATTATGAACTGTACAGTAACTAAAGAATCTTTGTGACAAAAGCAGTTACCTACTGTGCCATCCACATAAAATACTGTTCTTTGCATGATACACATCCTTTGCAGCGGGCATATTAACCATCTGCACTACCTTTCAGTTCTAAACTGCCACTGTTCAAAACTCTCATTCCTCCCCAGCAGGTACATTAATCACTGCAGTTATCTTGACGCTTTTATTTTCGCTGTACAATGATCTTTGCAGTGCTTTTAAACGTGCTGAAGAAAAGAAGTAATAAATATAAAAACACTCACACATATGTTTCTGTAGAGGCACCAGCTAGAGAAGTGACTTCCTCCCAGCCAGGCCTGGGGACCCCCTGGGAATGTGCCACAGACCTCAGTGGGTCCACGGACTATAGGTTGGGAACCACTGTTGAACACTATCAACAGCTGTACAGTGAAATGCCCCCCTGATGATCTTAACCTAAAGCCACTAACAAGTAATAAAGTCAGAAGCTTGTGTCTTATTACGTGTGATAACTTAACAATTGAACTTACTTTTTCTACCGTGTGTAAGCATGTTACAGCCATCCCTTGTCTACTTGCAAACCTTTCCCATACTTAGTCTAGTGCCAAATGATAGTGTAGTAATTGGAGTAGTGGTCACATATTTCAGGCCAGTGTATCGCTTTCTGTAGGAGGCTGGACTGGCTTGTAGTGAGTACCAAGGGGTACTTGCACCTTGCACCAGGCCCAGTTATCCCTTATTAGTGTATAGGGTGTCTAGCAGCTTAGGCTGATAGATAATGGTAGCTTAGCAGAGCAGCTTAGGCTGAACTAGGAGACGTGTGAAGCTACTACAGTACCACTTAGTGTCATATGCACAATATCATAAGAAAACACAATACACAGTTATACTAAAAATAAAGGTACTTTATTTTTATGACAATATGCCAAAGTATCTTAGAGTGTACCCTCAGTGAGAGGATAGGAAATATACACAAGATATATATACACAATAGCAAAAATATGCAGTACAGTCTTAGAAAACAGTGCAAACAATGTATAGTTACAATAGGATGCAATGGGGAAACATAGGGATAGGGGCAACACAAACCATATACTCCAAAAGTGGAATGCGAACCACGAATGGACCCCAAACCTATGTGACCTTGTAGAGGGTCGCTGGGACTATTAGAAAATAGTGAGAGTTAGAAAAATAACCCTCCCCAAGACCCTGAAAAGTGAGTGCAAAGTGCACTAAAGTTCCCCTAAGGACAAAAGAGTTGTGTTAGAGGAATAATGCAGGAAAGACACAAACCAGCAATGCAACAACTGTGGATTTCCAATCTAGGGTACCTGTGGAACAAGGGGACCAAGTCCAAAAGTCACAAGCAAGTCGGAGATGGGCAGATGCCCAGGAAATGCCAGCTGCGGGTGCAAAGATGCTTCGACTGGACAGAAGAAGCTGAGGTTTCTGCAGGAACGAAAAGGGCTAGAGACTTCCCCTTTGGTGGACGGATCCCTCTCGCCTTGGAGACTCGTGCAGAAGTGTTTTCCCGCCGGAAGGACGCCAACAAGCCTTGCAACACGCAAATCGTGCGTTTGGCGTTTTTGGACGCTGCTGGGGCCCAGGAGGGACCAGGAGGTCGCAAATTGGACCTGCAGAGAGAGGGGACGTCGAGCAAAACAAAGAGCCCTCACTGAAGCAAGTAGCACCCGGAGAAGTGCCAGAAACAGGCACTACGAGGATGCGTGAAACGGTGCTCGCCGAAGTTGCACAAATGAGTCCCACGTCGCCGGAGACCAACTTAGAAAGTCGTGCAATGCAGGTTAGAGTGCCGTGGACCCAGGCTTGGCTGTGCACAAAGGATTTCCGCCGGAAGTGCACAGGGGCCGGAGTAGCTGCAAAGTCGCGGTTCCCAGCAATGCAGCCCAGCGAGGTGAGGCAAGGACTTACCTCCACCAAACTTGGACTGAAGAGTCACTGGACTGTGGGGGACACTTGGACAGCATCGCTGGATTCGAGGGACCTCGCTCGTCGTGCTGAGAGGAGACCCAAGGGACCGGTAATGCAGCTTTTTGGTGCCTGCGGTTGCAGGGGGAAGATTCCGTCGACCCACGGGAGATTTCTTCGGAGCTTCTGGTGCAGAGAGGAGGCAGGCTACCCCCACAGCATGCACAAGCAGGAAAACAGTTGAGAAGGCGGCAGGATCAGCGTTACAGAGTTGCAGTAGTCGTCTTTGCTACTATGTTGCAGGTTTGCAGGCTTCCAGCGCGGTCAGCGGTCGTTTCCTTATCAGAAGGTGAAGAGAGAGATGCAGAGGAACTCGGCTGAGCTCATGCATTCGTTATCTAAAGTTTCCCCAGAGACAGAGACCCTAAATAGCCAGAAAAGAGGGTTTGGCTACCTAGGAGAGAGGAAAGGCTACTAACACCTGAAGGAGCCTATCAGCAGGAGTCTCTGACGTCACCTGGTGGCACTGGCCACTCAGAGCAGTCCAGTGTGCCAGCAGCACCTCTGTTTCCAAGATGGCAGAGGTCTGGAGCACACTGGAGGAGCTCTGGACACCTCCCAGGGGAGGTGCAGGTCAGGGGAGTGGTCACTCCCCTTTCCTTTGTCCAGTTTCGCGCCAGAGCAGGGGCTAAGGGGTCCCTGAACCGGTGTAGACTGGCTTATGCAGAATTGGGCACATCTGTGCCCAACAAAGCATTTCCAGAGGCTGGGGGAGGCTACTCCTCCCCTGCCTTCACACCATTTTCCAAAGGGAGAGGGTGTCACACCCTCTCTCAGAGGAAGTTCTTTGTTCTGCCATCCTGGGCCAGGCCTGGCTGGACCCCAGGAGGGCAGCTGCCTGTCTGAGGGGTTGGCAGCAGCAGCAGCTGCAGTGAAACCCCAGGAAGGGCAGTCTGGCAGTACCAGGGTCTGTGCTACAGACCACTGGGATCATGGAATTGTACCAACAATGCCAGGATGGCATAGAGGGGGCAATTCCATGATCATAGACATGTTACATGGCCATATTCGGAGTTACCATGGTGAAGCTACATATAGGTAGTGACCTATATGTAGTGCACGCGTGTAATGGTGTCCCCGCACTCACAAAGTTCAGTGAATTGGCTCTGAACAATGTGTGGGCACCTTGGCTAGTGCCAGGGTGCCCTCACACTAAGTAACTTTGCACCTAACCTTTACCAGGTAAAGGTTAGACAAATAGGTGACTTATAAGTTACTTAAGTGCAGTGTAAAATGGCTGTGAAATAACGTGGACGTTATTTCACTCAGGCTGCAGTGGCAGGCCTGTGTAAGAATTGTCAGAGCTCCCTATGGGTGGCAAAAGAAATGCTGCAGCCCATAGGGATCTCCTGGAACCCCAATACCCTGGGTACCTCAGTACCATATACTAGGGAATTATAAGGGTGTTCCAGTAAGCCAATGTAAATTGGTAAAATTGGTCACTAGCCTGTTAGTGACAATTTGAAAGTAATGAGAGAGCATAACCACTGAGGTTCTGGTTAGCAGAGCCTCAGTGAGACAGTTAGGCACCACACAGGGAACATATACATGCACACCTATGAGCACTGGGGCCCTGTGTGACAGGGTCCCAGTGACACATACATATAGGCCACAAACCTATGAGCACTGGGGTCCTGACCAGCAGGATCCCAGTGACACATAACAAACATACTGAAAACATAGTGTTTTCACTATGAGCACTGGGGCCTAGCCATCAGGATCCCAGTGAGACAGTAAAAACAGTGACAAACATCCTGACATACACTCACAAACAGGCCAAAAGTGGGGGTAACAAGGCTAGAAAGAGGCTACCTTCTCACACAACCCCCCCCCCAAACGAAGGACAATAAGGCTAACCTTGGCCAGTTGAGACTTTATTGTCTAAGTGGTGATAAGTAGAGAGTAGCTCTGCAATAGACTGGTTACTCCCTTTATCATCCACTATATGGTTACTTCCCTGTGGGGATGTAAACCACCCTGTTTGAAGTTTTTTAGCTAAGCAACAATGTGAAGATGTATTTTCAGAGTTTCTATCAGTAAGTTTTAGTTTAGAGCAGTGGGAATTGTCCACTGAACCTATTTGTAGTGATGGAAATGCCAGACAGGGATGCTGTCTCAGAAAAGCCATAGCTGGGCAAAAACTTTGTCCATCTGGCTGGAAGAGAGAACAGGGATGCTGTTTTTCTTGAGTTGGAGCAGGGCAGGGATGCTGTCCTATGAGCTCCACACTAGGGCAGGGATGCTGTCCTAAGTGTTGTGAGGTAGTGCAGGGTTTCTGCACTAAAGTTTCTCTGGAAGGGTTGGAGGGATGCTCCATGTTAACTAAAATGGTGCTGTTTTTCTCACCAATGTTAGTTATCCCACAGAGAGGTACTTCCACCTCAGGGAGTCCAGCTTTGCCAGCTGATGATTCCCTTGAAACAGGTGCCACCCCAGGAGAGATTTCTCCCACCACAGGAATAGTATCCCGACTGGTAGGGTGGTTAGGGGATACTGTAATACCCTTTTTACCTGTTGATGGAGAGGGATCCTGAGTTTTCAGGCCTTCTCTCCTTTGCTTTTTCATTTCACTTGAAATGAGAGGGAACAATTCCTCAGGGATGCCCAGCATGGCTGCATGGGCATAAAACTCTACATCAGCCCAACCTGAGGCCTCTAGGTCATTACCTAAGAGACAGTCTACAGGTAAGCTAGGTGATACCACCACCTGCTTAGGGCCAGTAACTCCACCCCAACTAAACTGAATTATAGCTAAGGGAAGAAACTTAGTGGAGTTATGGACATCAATAATCTTATACTGTTGTCCAATGATGTGTTGTTCAGGAGGCACTAGGTTTTCAGTCACCAAAGTGAAACTGGCACCTGTGTCCCTGTAGGCCAAGGCCTCAACACCATTTATTGAAACTGTCTGCCTGTACTTATCCATTGTAAGGGGACAAGCAGCCAGTGTGGCAAGGCCAATGCCACTAGGTGTGACAGAAACTGTCTTGGGACTGATTACATCAGTTTCCACTATGGACCCATAAGTGAACCCAACTACACCCTTTGCTTGACTGTTGCCAGCAGTCCCACCACTAGTACCACTACTGCTAGGGGCACTAGAGCTTGATGTATTAGTGGTGGTAGGCTCAGGGGGTTTACCTGGACAGGACTTATCCCCTGGCCTATGGCCTCTGTTTTTACACACAAAGCACCAAGGCTTTTTAATGTGTGCAGGTTGGGAAGAAGAGGAAGAATTTGTTTTATCCCCACCCTCTGAAGAGTGTTTAAGATTTGAAGTGGGATCTTTGGTTTTACCCTTATCCCCATGCTTATCTTGAGATTTTTCACCATCTTTCTTCTTATTGCCATCTTTGTCACCCCCTGTATGAACTTTTCTGTTCACCCTTGTTCTGACCCATTTGTCTGCCTTCTTTCCCAATTCTTGGGGAGAGGTCAGATCAGAGTCTACCAGGTACTGGTGCAACAAATCAGACACACAATTATTAAGTATATGCTCTCTCAGGATTGTGTTATACAGGCTTTCATAATCAGTAACTTTACTGCCATGTAACCACCCCTCCAAGGCCTTCACTGAATGGTCAATGAAATCAACCCAGTCTTGTGAAGACTCCTTTTTGGTCTCTCTGAACTTTATCCTGTACTGTTCAGTGGTTAAGCCATAACCATCCAGGAGTGCATTCTTAAGAACTGTAAAGTTATTGGCATCATTTTCTTTCACAGTAAGGAGCCTATCCCTACCTTTTCCACTAAATGATAGCCATAGGATAGCAGCCCACTGCCTTTGAGGGACATCCTGTACAACACAGGCCCTCTCAAGTGCAGCAAACCACTTGTTAATGTCATCCCCCTCCTTATAAGGGGGAACTATCTTGTGCAGATTCCTGGAATCATGCTCTTTTGCAGGATGACTATGGGGAATACTGCTGCTGCCACCATGGGTATCTAAACCCAACTTCTGTCTTTCCTTCTCTACTTCTAAAGACTGTCTATCCAAATCCAGCTGTTGCTTCTTGAGCTTCAGTCTGGTTTGTTCCACTCTCAATCTATTGAGCTCCCTTTCTAACAATCTGTCATCAGGGTGGGTGGGAGGGACATTTCTAGATACAGAGGTATGATGGGAATGAACAGAAGGAGACCTGTCCCTTACAGAGGGCACCCTAACAGCTTGGCTAACAGTATAATGTGAGAGCACACCATCAGTATGGTGTGATTCAACCTCTGTACCAACTATGCTAGACTGTCTAGTAATGGGCAGGCTGAGAAGTTTCTTTCCTGAATCTTTTCCTGGGGGAGTCCCTGGATCAGATTGAGAACCATTAGCTACTTTTTCACCAGATTGGGCACTTATGGCCTTATCCTGTACTCTAAGCATGTTAATTAACAGTTCTAAGGAAGGATTCTTCCCTACACTCAAACCTCTCTCTATGCAGAGACTCCTTGCTCCTTTCCAGCTAAGGTGATCATATGCAAGTTTGGACAGTTCAACATTTTGGCCTGTGCCAGACATTTTTAGAGAGAGTTAAAGTGATAGAAAAAGAGAAAAAAGTTTTCAGAACTTTTTGGAAAGACAGAAAAAAACTTTTTAAACTCTTAAGAACTTTTTGAAAGTTTTAGAAGTACTTTTCAGCACTTAGAAAAGAGTGAAAAGAGGAAATGCAAAACTTTTTGGCTATGTGTATATACACTGACCTTGTTTTGTATATTTTTCTCTTATGAAAAGTACAATGACAAGAGTGGTAAGTAGTCTCAAGCACTTATCCCACCACTGCACAACCAATGTAGGAGGCTGGACTGGCTTGTAGTGAGTACCAAGGGGTACTTGCACCTTGCACCAGGCCCAGTTATCCCTTATTAGTGTATAGGGTGTCTAGCAGCTTAGGCTGATAGATAATGGTAGCTTAGCAGAGCAGCTTAGGCTGAACTAGGAGACGTGTGAAGCTACTACAGTACCACTTAGTGTCATATGCACAATATCATAAGAAAACACAATACACAGTTATACTAAAAATAAAGGTACTTTATTTTTATTACAATATGCCAAAGTATCTTAGAGTGTACCCTCAGTGAGAGGATAGGAAATATACACAAGATATATATACACAATAGCAAAAATATGCAGTATAGTCTTAGAAAACAGTGCAAACAATGTATAGTTACAATAGGATGCAATGGGGAAACATAGGGATAGGGGCAACACAAACCATATACTCCAAAAGTGGAATGCGAACCACGAATGGACCCCAAACCTATGTGACCTTGTAGAGGGTCGCTGGGACTATTAGAAAATAGTGAGAGTTAGAAAAATAACCCTCCCCAAGACCCTGAAAAGTGAGTGCAAAGTGCACTAAAGTTCCCCTAAGGACAAAAGAGTTGTGTTAGAGGAATAATGCAGGAAAGACACAAACCAGCAATGCAACAACTGTGGATTTCCAATCTAGGGTACCTGTGGAACAAGGGGACCAAGTCCAAAAGTCACAAGCAAGTCGGAGATGGGCAGATGCCCAGGAAATGCCAGCTGCGGGTGCAAAGAAGCTACGACTGGACAGAAGAAGCTGAGGTTTCTGCAGGAACGAAAAGGGCTAGAGACTTCCCCTTTGGTGGACGGATCCCTCTTGCCTTGGAGAGTCGTGCAGAAGTGTTTTCCCGCCGGAAGGACGCCAACAAGCCTTGCTACACGCAAATCGTGCGTTTGGCGTTTTTGGACGCTGCTGGGGCCCAGGAGGGACCAGGAGGTCGCAAATTGGACCTGCAGAGAGAGGGGACGTCGTGCAAGACAAAGAACCCTCACTGAAGCAAGTAGCACCCGGAGAAGTGCCAGAAACAGGCACTACGAGGATGCATGAAATGGTGCTCGCCGAAGTTGCACAAAGGAGTCCCACGTCGCCGGAGACCAACTTAGAAAGTCGTGCAATGCAGGTTAGAGTGCCGTGGACCCAGGCTTGGCTGTGCACAAAGGATTTCCGCCGGAAGTGCACAGGGGCCGGAGTAGCTGCAAAGTCGCGGTTCCCAGCAATGCAGCCCAGCGAGGTGAGGCAAGGACTTACCTCCACCAAACTTGGGCTGAAGAGTCACTGGACTGTGGGGGACACTTGGACAGCGTCGCTGGATTCGAGGGACCTCGCTCGTCGTGCTGAGAGGAGACCCAAGGGACCGGTAATGCAGCTTTTTGGTGCCTGCGGTTGCAGGGGGAAGATTCCGTCGACCCACGGGAGATTTCTTCGGAGCTTCTGGTGCAGAGAGGAGGCAGGCTACCCCCACAGCATGCACAAGCAGGAAAACAGTTGAGAAGGCGGCAGGATCAGCGTTACAGAGTTGCAGTAGTCGTCTTTGCTACTATGTTGCAGGTTTGCAGGCTTCCAGCGCGGTCAGCGGTCGTTTCCTTATCAGAAGGTGAAGAGAGAGATGCAGAGGAACTCGGCTGAGCTCATGCATTCGTTATCTAAAGTTTCCCCAGAGACAGAGACCCTAAATAGCCAGAAAAGAGGGTTTGGCTTTCTAGGAGAGAGGAAAGGCTACTAACACCTGAAGGAGCCTATCAGCAGGAGTCTCTGACGTCACCTGGTGGCACTGGCCACTCAGAGCAGTCCAGTGTGCCAGCAGCACCTCTGTTTCCAAGATGGCAGAGGTCTGGAGCACACTGGAGGAGCTCTGGACACCTCCCAGGGGAGGTGCAGGTCAGGGGAGTGGTCACTCCCCTTTCCTTTGTCCAGTTTCGCGCCAGAGCAGGGGCTAAGGGGTCCCTGAACCGGTGTAGACTGGCTTATGCAGAATTGGGCACATCTGTGCCCAACAAAGCATTTCCAGAGGCTGGGGGAGGCTACTCCTCCCCTGCCTTCACACCATTTTCCAAAGGGAGAGGGTGTCACACCCTCTCTCAGAGGAAGTTCTTTGTTCTGCCATCCTGGGCCAGGCCTGGCTGGACCCCAGGAGGGCAGCTGCCTGTCTGAGGGGTTGGCAGCAGCAGCAGCTGCAGTGAAACCCCAGGAAGGGCAGTCTGGCAGTACCAGGGTCTGTGCTACAGACCACTGGGATCATGGAATTGTACCAACAATGCCAGGATGGCATAGAGGGGGCAATTCCATGATCATAGACATGTTACATGGCCATATTCGGAGTTACCATGGTGAAGCTACATATAGGTAGTGACCTATATGTAGTGCACGCGTGTAATGGTGTCCCCGCACTCACAAAGTTCAGTGAATTGGCTCTGAACAATGTGGGGGCACCTTGGCTAGTGCCAGGGTGCCCTCACACTAAGTAACTTTGCACCTAACCTTTACCAGGTAAAGGTTAGACATATAGGTGACTTATAAGTTACTTAAGTGCAGTGTAAAATGGCTGTGAAATAACGTGGACGTTATTTCACTCAGGCTGCAGTGGCAGGCCTGTGTAAGAATTGTCAGAGCTCCCTATGGGTGGCAAAAGAAATGCTGCAGCCCATAGGGATCTCCTGGAACCCCAATACCCTGGGTACCTCAGTACCATATACTAGGGAATTATAAGGGTGTTCCAGTAAGCCAATGTAAATTGGTAAAATTGGTCACTAGCCTGTTAGTGACAATTTGAAAGTAATGAGAGAGCATAACCACTGAGGTTCTGGTTAGCAGAGCCTCAGTGAGACAGTTAGGCACCACACAGGGAACATATACATGCACACCTATGAGCACTGGGGCCCTGTGTGACAGGGTCCCAGTGACACATACATATAGGCCACAAACCTATGAGCACTGGGGTCCTGACCAGCAGGATCCCAGTGACACATAACAAACATACTGAAAACATAGTGTTTTCACTATGAGCACTGGGGCCTAGCCATCAGGATCCCAGTGAGACAGTGAAAACAGTGACAAACATCCTGACATACACTCACAAACAGGCCAAAAGTGGGGGTAACAAGGCTAGAAAGAGGCTACCTTCTCACACTTTCTTACAATCCTCCCACAAATCTCATGGTACAATAATGCTAAACAATGTATCCAGATCCTTCCAAAGCAGCCCTTCCCACGGCTTTTATTCTGTTTAACTCTGTATCTGTACATTTTTATGTACGTCGAGAGACTGTGTCTTGTGATCTACAGCTGTGTGTTTGTATTGCTGAGCACCTCCTTCCACATCTTGATGTTATGGATTGTGTGATGTGCATACGTGGACATATCCCATAGTAAATTGTGTGATCCTTCACGCCCCTTTCCAATACACCTTTCTTTTCATTTGTTATCTGTTCGTACTTCTGTTCATGTTTTCTAATGGCGTTAGCCACTTCCTCTTTACCCTGGCTATGGAATAACTGTCTAATTCTTTCACAAGGTCTCTTACGTTTTGCTTTTTATTTTTCACTTCCTCATCCATCAAACGCCATGCCAGGGTGCGGCTTTCACGTTCCGTCTCTGCCTGCTGTTGTAGAGGCAGCTCAGAGTGTTTGGTCCCTGTTGTGGTGCCCTCAGGCTGTAGTGTATTTCCCAAATGTCCTCAAGCAAAATCGATGTTTTGTTCCGTGACTGTGCACCAATGTCCTCCAATCTTCCCTGCTCTTGTCAGCCCCCCCCCACCATGTGGAGGAAACCATTCTTCAGTTCAGGCATTTTTTATTTTTAGATTATCCTCCACATACAGGACAGCCCCACATTCAAGGGACATCCCATATGCTACTAGTATGTAGGCGGCATTGTAAAGAACAGCACATGTACGCAAAGCCACAGAAACACTACTGTCAGTTTCCTTGCAAAGTCAAAGTCTAAGTACAGTAGTGGATGTAGGCCTTCTTTCGCCGCTATTTGGTATGCTGGACTGTCCTTGGGGGCTAGGTTGATGTGTCTCTAGCTTGCCTTTACTAAGAGGGTTCCCCATGACTGTCTTACCCTAGCCTTTTGTTACATAACACGAAGACAATTACAATCGCTCCAGAAAACAGTAGGATGTCGGTGTATTCTTTACACTGCTCATACCCCGTGACACAGAAGGGATAACAATGTGTGCATTCACACACAGAGCTTCTCTCTGCCAACAACAATCATTTATTGGTAAAAGCAGGAAGCCGGTCTGCATTCATGCTACAACTCACACAGCCATGTCCACCTTAGCACACACAAAGTTTGAAATCAGACAGTACCCAAGGTGCTAGTGACGGCGTCTACACTGGCTTCCTTTGGGGCGAATCAAGAGATGACAGAATAGTCAGGAGGGAAAGATAAGAATATCACACCCTTGCTTTCCTGCCCTGCGGCAGGGTGCGGCTGTATGATATTGGAAACTGGACCAGATCCTTGGCCAGTGACACACAGATAATGCAATAGCTGTGAACAAGTCAGGCAACCACATGTGATGGCAGAACCATAGACAAGGGTCACAGTACAACACAGTACAACTTGCCCTGTGGGGTGATCCTACTCCCACCCCTTGTATCAAATATGTAGTGAGTGCAGGGTGGTGTTTGTACTGTATGATGTTTGCAGATTAAATCAGTCAATTGTCATAAAAATCTGTATTAGGTCCCCCAGGAGTCCACCCACCTAGTCTTAAATTTTCTAAACATTCTTATCCTAAAGCACAAATGCATGCAGTCAAAATAAATCACAGTACACCACCTTGTGGTGAACCCGTCACTCAGGAATCAAAACCACTTTCACACACACACGCAATCAGCATCTATATTTCACTCTCTTTTTTCAGTATTTGGACAGGAAAATCAGATAGTTCAATATGTAGTAGGCATAGTTCACAGCGCTCCAATATCACCGGAAACAGATAACATGACAAACGGATAATATGACAAACAGAGCCTGGCACCACCTGCCTGCTCCACTGAAATGAACCACTATCATTCCGATACTGGAATTAACCACTATCATTTCTATATCATTCCTATACACACGGACGCTGACAACACCTGCCAGTTCCTCTTAAATGGACCACTACCATTCTCATACACATAGACACATAGACCCTGGCACCACCTGCCAGTTGTTCTGGAATGGACCACTACCATTCCACATCTGGGCAACGCCCTTTTAACCTGGGGTTGGCTTGGCGCCTACAACACCCTCTCTGTCCAGAGTTATCCGCCCCAGCCCCTCCGGCTGGGGACTGCAAACAGCGACTCGCGCTGTGTTCTGAAGCAACACCGCTAGTTGCCTCTATTCCTCGGACTTTGTTTTTAAAAGTAACAAGCTACATGAAATACAGGAAGCTATTCTAAGTGTACAGCTGCAGCGCAGGGAGGAAGGAAATGGTGTAATACAATGGAAGGACTGAATTAACACAGAATGCTAGCAGCCGACGAATGGTTTTAGGTAACCATCTGAATGTTTTCCCAAGGTGCATTAGCGGAGCCCGCAACAGAGGACAACAGAGGAAGAAATGCCCTTGGCATGCCACTGCAGACAGAGAAAGAAAAATGTCATTATAAAGAAGAGCAGGCTAAGGGGTACGGCAAATAGAAATATTAACCATAAATGCATACCACTGTATGCAGGAAACATATTAACAAAACACCCCAGTTACCTCCCTGTTTCTCAATATTTACACAGAAAATACAGTAGAGCAAACAGCGAGAGCAGGACCACGAAGCAATAGATACTCACGACAGCTCCAGCCGCCGTCACAGGAGGGGCCCTGTCCAATGGGTCAGCTGTCACCCCAACCGAAACAGGAGCCGGGCTGAAGGGAGCTATCCGCAATTCTTCACCAAATGTAGAAGCCTAATTATTCAGCACCCATTCAGGATACAAACGACCGATAGCCAGCTCTTCTAGGTAAACATAAAGAATTTATTAGAGATAGAAAGACATGTACATGGAGGATGCTCGGTACTAGTTGTACACAAACAGCCTAATTAAAGGAAGTAATACACGATCTTTTATAGTATTAAACCACAAACATTGACGTATGATTGACGTATGATTATTTCTCCATTATGGCTGACATCACGTACTCAGACTGGTACTGTCCAGAAGGGATATTGCTTCAGTTAGCATGCAATGACGATGATATTTCATGGTGGCTGTTCAGAGAGCAAGCCTTGCAACATAATGCGTTCCTAGCAGTAGCGAATTACATTTGTAGGCCTCTTTACTTAATGATAGGCCTGTGCAGAGATTGTCATTGTGTATCACAGGGGCCAATAGGCATAGCATACCTAAGAACTGTAAAATGCGATTCCACACATCCAGGGTGATTACAGCTCCTCCAATAGCACTTCTTCCCTTTCCTTTCCATCCAATGTGATTACACTTTCCCTACAGCACTTCTTCCCTTTCCGTCCAATGTTATTACACCTCCTTCTACAGCACTTCCACTCTTTCCCTCCAGTGTGATTACACCTCCTCCTACAATACTTTGTCACCTTCCATTTAGTGTGATTACCTGTCCCCTACAGCACTTCTTTCCTTTCCTTCCAGTGTGATTACACTTCCCCTACAGCACTTCTTCCCTTGCCCTCTAGTGTGATTACACCGCTTTTTATAGCACTTCTTCCTTTCCATCCAGTCTGATTACATTTCCTCCTTCAGCACTTCTTCTCTTTCCATCCAGTGTGGTTACACCACTTCCTACAGCACTTATTCCCTTTCCATCCAGTGTGAATACACCTCCTCTTACTTCCCTTTACACCTCCTCCTTCACCACTTCTCTTTCCTACATGTGTGATTACACCTCCTTCTAAAGCACTTCTTCTCTTTCTATCCAATTTAATTATAACTCCTCCTACAGCACTTCTTACCCTTCATCCAGTGATCACACGTCCCCTACAGAACTTCTTGCTTTTCCATCCAGTGTGATTACACATCCTCCTACAGCACTTCTTCCCTTTCCCTCCAGTGTTATTATACCTTCTCCTACAGCACTTTTTCACTCTCAATCCAGTGTGATTACACTGCTTCCTACAGCACTTCTTACCTTTCCATCCAGTGTGATTACACCTCCCTATTAAGCACTTCTTACTTTTCCATCCAGTGTGATTACAGCTCCTCCAATAGCACTTCTTCCCTTTCCTTTCCATCCAGTGTGATTACACTTTCCCTACAGCACTTCTTCCCTTTCCGTCCAATGTTATTACACCTCCTTCCGCAGCACTTCCTCTCTTTCCCTCCAGTGTGATTACACCTCCTCCTACAATACTTTGTCCCCTTCTATTTAGTGTGATTACACGTCCCCTACAGCACTTCTTTCCTTTCCTTCCAGTGTGATTACACTTCCCCTACAGCACTTCTTCCCTTTCCCTCTAGTGTGATTACACCACTTTTTATAGCACTTCTTCCTTTCCATCCAGTCTGATTACACTGCCTCCCTTCAGCACTTCTCTTTCCATCCAGTGTGGTTACACCACTTCCTACAGTATTTATTCCCTTTCCATCCAGTGTGAATACACCTCCTCTTATAGCACTTCTTTTTCCATCCAGTGTGATTACACAGCACTTCTTTCCTTTCCGTCCACGGTGAATACACCTCCTTCTTCCCATACCACAACAAACAACTACGGAGGAAGACTATTTTTTCCAACTACCTCAGTACCATGTAGACTGTGCTTTACAAAACTGCTTTACAACCACTTTGTGTTTAAATAACGCAGGAAGATTGGAGCACGGTGGTGACTCTGCCACATTGTTTTTCTGGACTTTTTCGTCAATAGTATTTTGTCGATATACACCTATGTTTTTATATGTATACTTTGTATCGTATCCCTTATATGTTGATGTATAGCTTGCATTGTACTTTGTATGTGTAATCTATTTTAGGTTGAAGGGTAGGATTGTGTGAGATAGCAATAAATTGTGGAAATAATTCTAGATAAAAGTAATTATTATTTCCCAGTGATTAATGTATATATATATATATTTCCCTATTGTATGCCATTTCATATGAAGTACACCTCCTTCTACAGCACTTCTTCCCATTCCCTCCAGTGTGATCACACCTCCCTTACAGCACTTCTTCACTCTCAATCCAGTGTGATTATACCTCTTCCTACAGCATGTGTTAACTTTCCATCCAGTGTGATTACACCTCCTTCTACAGCACTTCTTCTCTTTCCAGCCAATGTAATTACACCTCCACCTACAGCTCTTCTTCCCGTTCACCAAGAGAGAAAACACCTCCTCCTACAGCACTTCTTTCCTTTCTGTCCAGTGTGATTACATCTCCTCCTCAACACTTCTTCTCTTTCCATCCAGTGTGATTTCACTGCTTCCTACATCACTTCTTCCCTGTCATCCAGTATGATTACACCTCCTCCTACAGCACGTCTTCTGTTTCCATCCAGTGTAATTACATCTCCTCCTCCAGCACTTCTTCTCTTTCCATCCAGTGTTATTTGACCGCCTCCTGCAGCACTGCTTCTCTTTCGATCCAATGTGATTACACTACTTCCTACAGCACTTCTTCACTTTCATCCGGTATGATTACACCTCCTCCAGCAGTTCTTCCCTTTCATCCACTGTGATTACACCTCCTCCTACAGCACTTCTTCTGTTTCCATCCGGTGTGATTACATCTCCTCCTACAGCACTTCTTCTGTTTCCATCCGGTGTGATTACACCTCCTCCTACAGCACTTCTTCTGTTTCCATCTGGTGTGATTACATCTCCTCCTACAGCACGTCTTCCCTTTCCATCCAGTGTTATTAGACTGCCTCCTGCAGCACTGCTTCTCTTTTGATCCAGTGTGATTACACTACTTCTTACGGCACTTCTTCCCTTTCATCCAGTATGATTACACCTCCTCCAGCAGTTCATCCCTTTCATCCAGTGTGATTACACCTCCTCCTACAGCACTTCTTCTGTTTCCATCTGGTGTGATTACATCTCCTCCTACAGCACTTCTTCCCTTTCCATCCAGTGTTATTAGACCGCCTCCTGCAGCACTTCTTCCCTTTCTTTCCAGTGTGGTTGCACCTCCTCCTACAGCACTTCTTCCCTTTCATCCTGTGTGATTACACCTACTCCTGCAGCATTTCATCCCTGTCACACCTCCTCCAGTAGTTCTTTCCTTTCCATCCAGTGTGATTACACTTCCTCCAACAACACTTCTTTCATTTCCCTCCAGTGTTATTACACCTCCTTCTACAGCACTTCATCCCTTTTCATCCATTGTTATTAGACCTCCTCCTACAGCACTTCTTCTCTTTCCATCCAATGTGATTACACTTCCCCCTACAACACTTCTTCTCTTTGCATGCAGTGTGACTACACCTCCTCCTACAGCACTTCTTCTATTTCCTTCCAGTGTGATTCATCCTCCTCCTAGTACACTTCTTCCCTTTTCATCCAGTATGATTACACCTCCTGCAGCACTTACTCCCTTTTCATCCTGTGTGATTACATATTTATCTACAGCACTTCTTCCCTTCCAGTCCCACGCATACCCTGCATTTAATCTTCACCTACTTGACTTGGTTTAAATGGATGTTCCAAACATATGCACAGAATATCTGATATGTGATTAAAGAGAAAGAGGCAAATAATTATTGCATCTCTGTCCACTTGAGTAATTGTATTTTATTTTATGGTACCTTTTCATCAGAGTCATATAACTGATCACTCTTGTCTGTCTGCTTTCTTCAAGTTTTGTCCAATCTGTACTATAGCATTCCAAGAGTGAGCAGCTTGTCCGCAGCTGCTGAGGTTCAACCTGTGATGTCCTCTTACCACCAAGGCCTCACTGATCTAACAATCTTGGTTTTCACAGGTTATTCTCTCACTTTGAGAGAGTCCTCACTGAGGGTCAATATCCATCACAAATGGAAATAACACAAGATAACACAAAACAGCATTTCCCCAACAAAGTTGTACACTCTTTGCAAGATGTTGAAAACAAGATTTAATAAATGATTTGATGTGAGATATGAAACAATACATTCATTTGTATTAAGATCTTTGGGTCTTAGCAATGAATTTGCCTGGATTTAGTAAAATGTTGCTAAAACAAAGAAATGGTTGAAATATTTTTAGACAAAGTGCCCGTGTGAGGTTACACTAGGAGGTAGAGGGGCGTGTGGAGGCGAAGAGCGGTGAGTGGAGAGTGGAGAGAAGAGTGACAGGAGTACAGGAGGTACAGCAGTTCACAGAGGTACAGGGGAGTGGAGGAGGGCTAGAAAACCCTCTGTGAGACATCCGGGTAACCAGGCAGCCCCAAGTCAGGTGTGAGTGTGCTGCAGTAGGCACTCGATGAGTAGGGTGGAGCACTGCATGGTCACAGAAGATGCAGGCTTAGAAGCAGGTGTGGCTTGCATCTGCATTGCTCCCTGCACTGTCCAGACCTTGTGGTGGCAGGTAGTGGTCTACTATGCCTTGCCTTCAGTCTTTAGCTGCTGGTACTGCTAGTAAGCGCATCACCAAGCTCCAAGCCCCAGAGTGTCCAAAGACACTTCATCTGTCTGCTACATCACTGGCAAACTCACTCAGGAGCACTCTGGCCTAAGACACTCCATCTGTCTGCTACATCACTGGCAAACTCACTCAGGAGCACTCTGGCCTAAGACACTCCATCTGTCTGCTACATCACTGGCAAACTCACTCAGGAGCACTCAGGCCAGGGTACTGTGGAGAAGGGGCTCCAGCGCAGCCTGTGGGGGCCTTTGTTACACCACTGATCACTATCACCTTGCCTGCTTAGCTCAGCCCAGAGTGCAGGACCCCAGCCTTTCTGAGAAGTGGGTCACGAACATGGGGGCCTGACATCAGGGGCCTGACATCAAAGGCCTACATCAGAGGACTGAATAATGGCAGAAAGGGCCACTTGTTGCGGTGCAGCTCCAAATGTCCTGGTGCCGTCTCCCCCTGCAACAGTTCTCCTGTACATCTTGCCTGCAGTCTGCTACCCTCTGCTGCTTTCTGTTTGTGACTCCTCTGCTCATTTTCTGCACATGTTTCTGCCACTTCTGCTCCTTTTCTGCTCCTTTTCCACTATTTTTACTATCTTTTCTGCTCCCTTTTCTTCTTCTGCACTCTATTTTGCCTTTTTATGCCTCTTCTTCTCCTTTTCCTCTTGTTTTTCTATCTTCTCATTTTCTGTTCCTTTTCTGCTCATATTTCTACCTCTTCTGCTTTCTCTGCTCCTTTTCTGCCCCTTCTGTTCCTTTTCTTCTGTTTTTTTCTGCCTTTTCTGCTCGTTTTCTGCTTGTTATTTGCTCATTTTTCTACATTTTCTTCTCCTTTTCTGCTCATTTTGTCTGCCTTTTCTGCTCCTTTCTTGCTCTTTCTGTCTTTTCTACTCCTTATCTGCACTCTTTTTCGACTTTTTCTGCTCATTTTTCTGCCTCTTCTGCCAGTGGTGTAATGAAACTTGAGGGGGTCCCCTTGCAAAAAAACATGCACAATTCCAGAAAAGTCCCTCTGGAGCTGGGGGCACACCTGCACCACAGGGGCTGCGGAGCTATGGTTAAGCCAATGTCTTCTGCTCCTTTTCTTCTCATTTTCCTGCCTGTTCTGCTCCTTTTCTGCTCCTTTCCTGATTGTTTTTCTGACTTTCTTGCTCATATTTCTGCCTCTTCTGCTCCTTTTCTTCTTGTTTTTCTTCCTTTTCTGTTCATATTTCTGCCTTTTCTGCACTCTATTTTGCCTTATTCTGCTAGTTTCTGTAAGAAGCTGGCCTGGTTTGTAGTGGGTATCACAGGTACTTGCACCTAATACCAAGTCCAGTTATCCCCTTATTAGTGTAGTGTAGACAGTGTTCTAGAAGCCGCTCTCTCTAGTGGTAGAGTGGATGAGCAGCCAAAGCTAAACTAGGAGACATGCAAAGCTCATACCATATCACTGTAGTCACACAGCACTTACACACATGAAAGAGAATAGTCAGTGTTGCAAAAATAAAGTATTTATTTTTGGTGACACAAATACCAAATATACCATCAGAGACTATACTCACTTAGGAGGTAAGTAATATACTTATTATATACAGTAGTACACAGAAATAGTCACAGAAATACTTAGAAAACAGTGAAAATGCTGTAAAATATAATAGGTAGAAATGGGCCCAGGGGAAGACTAATAAACCACTGAACTCAGAAAACTCTTCCTTTAAGGGACTTGACACTTCCATTCATGTCCCGCTCCTTCCTGACCCACACCAGACCAAAATGTCAGTAAGGGAAGCCAAGGTGTAGGAGGCTGGCCTGGCTTGTAGTGGGTACCAGAGGTACTTACACCTTGTGCCAGGTCCAATTATCCCTTATTAGTGTAGAAGAGGTGTTTCTAGCAGCTTAGGCTGATAGAAGGTAGCTATGGCAAAGCAGCTTAGGCTGAACTAGGAGACATGTAAAGCTCCTACAATACCACTGGTGTCATATGCACAATATCATAAGAAAACACAATACACAGAAGTACTAAGAATAAAGGTACTTTATTCTTATGACAATATGCCAAAAGTAGCTCATTGAGTACCCTCAGTACGAGGATAAGTTATATACACAAGACATATGTACACAAACAAAACTTATGCAGGTAATAGCAAGAAAAGTAATGCAAACAGTGTAAAATTATAGTAGATTGCAATAGGAGCACATAGGTTTAGGGGCAACATAAAACCATATACTCCAAAAGTGGAATGTGAACCACGAATGGACCCCAAAACTATGTGAGCTTGTAGAGGGTCGCTGGGACTGTAAGAAAACAGTAAGGGTTAGAAAAACAGCCCACCTCAAGACCCTGAAAGGTAGGTGTAAACTACACCTACTACTCCCAGAGAGCACAGAAGTCGTGATAGGGGGATTCTGCAGGAAGAACAAACATCAGCAATGCAACACCAGTGAATTTCCGGACCTGAGTACCTGTAAGACAAGGGGACCAAGTCCAATAGTCGCGACAGTGTCGAGAGGGGGCAGGAGCCCAGGAAATGCCAGCTGAGGGTGCAGGGAAGCTGCCACCTGTTGGAAGAAGCTTGGAGTTCTGCAAGAAAGAAGAAGACTAGGAACTTCTCCTTTGGAGGATGGATGTCCCACGTTGCAATGAAGCCTGCAGAGGTGTTCCCATGCAGAAAGACCATAAACAAGCCTTGCTAGCAGCAAGGTTCATGGTAGAGGTTTTTGGGTACTGCTGTGGCCCAGGAGGGACCAGGATGTTGCCACTTGGAGGAGGAGGCAGAGGAGGCGTCCAGCAAGTCAGGGAGCCCTCACAGAAGCAGGCAGCACCCGCAGAAGTACCTGAAGAGGCACTTGGAAGAAAAGTGAACCGGAGTCCACCCGAAGTCACAAAAGGGAGTCCCACGACGCCGGAGGACAACTCAGAAGTTTGTGCACTCCAGGAAGGAGTGTCGGGAACCCAGGCTTGGCTGTGCATGAAGGAAATCCTGGAAGAGTGCACAGGAGCTGGAGCAGCTACAAATCACACGGTACCCAGCAATGCAGTCTAGCGTGGGGAGGCAAGGACTTACCTCCACCAAACTTGGACTGAAGAGTCAATGGACTGTGGGAGTCACTTGGACAGAGTTCCTGAGTTCCAGGCACCAAGCTTGTTGTGTTGAGAGGGGACCCAGAGGACCAGTGATGCAGTCTTTTGGTGCTTGAGGTTCCAGGGGGAAGATTCTGTCGACTCACAGGAGATTTCTTCAGAGCTCCTGGTGCAGAGAAGAGGCAGGCTACCCCCAGAGCATGCACCACCTGAGAGCAGTCGAGAAAGCTGGCAGGATGAAGCGATACAAGGTTGCAGTAGTCGTCTTTGCTACTTTGTTGCGGTTTTGCAGGCTTCCTGAGCAGTCAGCGGTCGATCCTTTGGTAGAAGGTAAAGAGAGAGATGCAGAGGAACTCTTGCATTCGTTATCTGGTGAGATCCCCAAAGCAGAGACCCTAAATAGCCAGAAAAGGAGGTTTGGCTACCTAGGAATGAGGATTGGCTACCAAGAGAGGTAAGAGCCTATCAGAAGGAGCCTCTGATGTCACCTGCTGGCACTGGCCACTCAGAGCAGTCCAGTGTGCCACAGACACCTCTGTTTCCAAGATGGCAGAGGTCTGGGACACACTGGAGGAGCTCTGGGCACCTCCCCTGGGAGGTGCAGGTCAGGGGAGTGGTCACTCCCCTTTCCTTTGTCCACTTCCATGCCAGAGCAGGGCTGGGGGATCCCTGAACCGGTGGAGACTGGCTTATGCAGAGATGGGCACTATCTGTGCCCATCAAAGCATTTCCAGAGGCTGGGGGAGGCTACTCCTCCCCAGCCTTCACACCAATTTCCAAAGGGAGAGGATGTTACACCCTCTCTCAGAGGAAGCCCGTTGTTCTGCCTTCCTGGGCCAGGGCTGCCTGTCTGTGGGGTTGGCAGCAGCAGCTGCAGTGGAGACCCCGGAAAGGCAGTTTGGCAGTACCCGGGAACTATGCTAGAGACCTGGGGGATCACGGAATTGTCCCCCCATAGCCAGAATGGCATTGGGGTGACAATTCCATGATCTTAGACATGTTACATGGCCATGTTCGGAGTTACCATTGTGACGCTGTTCATAGGTAGTGACCTAAGTACAGTGCACGCGTGTAATGGTGTCCCCGCACTCACAAAGTCTGGGGAATATGTCCTGACCGATGTGGAGGCACCTTGGCTAGTGCCAGGGTGCCCACACACTAAGTAACTTTGCACCCAACCTTCACCAGGTGAAGGTTAGACATATAGGTGACTTATAAGTTACTTACGTGCAGTGGTAAATGGCTGTGAAATAACGTGGACGTTATTTCATGCAGGCTGCAATGGCAGACCACTGAGGTTCTGGTTAGCAGAGCCTCAGTGAGACAGTTAGGCATCACACAGGGAACACATGCAGGACACATACTTATGCGCATTGGGGCCCTGGCTTGCAGGGTCCCAGTGACACATAGACTAAAACAACATATATACAGTGAAATATGGGGTTAACTTGCCAGGCAAGATGGTACTTTCCTACACAACCCCCCCCCCCCAAACAAAGGACAATAAGACTAGCCATGACCTGATAAGTCTTCATTGTCTAAGTGGAAATATCTGGAGAGTCCATCTGCATTGGAGTGGGTACTCCCAGGTCTATGTTCCACTGTATAGTCCATTCCCTGTAGAGATATGGACCACCTCAACAATTGAGGGTTTTCACCTTTCATTTGTTTTAGCCAAAGTAGAGGTTTGTGGTCTGTCTAAACAATAAAGTGAGTGCCAAACAGGTATGGCCTCAACTTCTTCAGTACCCAGACCACAGCAAAGGCCTCCCTCTCAATGGCAGACCAACGCTTTTCTCTATGGGTCAACCTTCTGCTGATAAAATAAACTGGTTGATCCTGGCCCTCAGAGTTCAGTTGTGATAAGACTGCCCCTACCCCTAATTCAGATGTATCAGTTTGAACAATTAATTTCTTGGAGTAACATGGGCTTTTTAGGACAGGTGCACGGCACATGGCCTGTTTGAGCTCCTCAAAAGCTTTCTGACAGCTAGCTGTCCATAATACCTTTTTAGGCATCTTTTTACTAGTGAGATCATTAGGAGGGGCTGCTATGGAGCCATAGTTTTTAATGAATCTCCTGTAATACCCAGTGAGGCCTAGGAAGGCTCTCACCTAGGTCTGAGTTGTAGGGGGAACCCAATCCATGATTGTCTGGATTTTCCCCTGAAGTGGTGCAATCTGTTCTCCACCTACCAGGTGTCTCAGATAAATCACCTTTCCCTGCCCTATCTGGCACTTTGAGGCCTTGAGAGTGAGGCCTGCCTTTTGCAGGGCCTCCAAAACTTTCCAAAGGTGGACCAGGTGCTCATCATAGGTGGAGCTAAAGACAGCTATATCATAAAGATATGCTGCACTAAAAGCCTCTAACCCTTGCAGGACTGTGTTCATCAACCTCTGAAAAGTGGCAGGTGCATTCTTCAAACCAAAGGGCATCACTGTAAATTGGTAGTGCCCTCCTATAGTTGAAAATGCATTTTTAGGTTTAGCATCCTCAGCCAATTTGATCTGCCAATACCCTTCAGTCAAATCAAAGGTGCTTAGATACTTGGCAGATGCCAGTGTATCTATGAGCTCATATGCCCTGGGTATAGGGTGAGCATCAGTTTTTGTTACCTGATTGAGACCTCTGTAGTCTACACAAAACCTCATCTCCCTTTTTCCATCTTTTGAGTGAGGCTTTGGTACAAGCACCACAGGACTCGATCATGGGCTTCAGAAGGTTCAACCACTCCTAGATCAAGCATTTTCTGCACCTCTTGTTTTGTGCAGTCCCTGACATAGTTAGGCTGCCTATAGATTTCACTTTTGACAGCCAAGCTGTCTCCAGTATCAATTGTATGTTCACACCAGGAAGTTGTTACTGGCACAATTGAAAAGAGGTCAGAAAACTGTCCTAGGAGATTTATGCAGTTGTCTTTCTGTTCTGCAGTAAGACAGTCTGTCAAAACGACTCCCTCAACTAAAGCATCAGATTCAGTGGTGGAAAAGAGATCAGGGAGAGGGTCACTCTCTTCTTCCTGTTCCTCATCTGTTGCCATGAGCAGGGTGAGATCAGCCCTGTCATAGTAGGGTTTTAGGCGGTTGACATGAATCACCCTAAGGAGACTCCTGGCAGTGCCCAGGTCTACCAGATAGGTAACCTCACCCTTTTTCTCAACAATTAGATGGGGTCCACTTCATTTGTCCTGGAGTGCTCTTGGGGCCACAGGCTCCAATGCCCACACCTTCTGTCCTGGTTGGTACTGGATCAGAACAGCCTTCTGGTCATGCCATTGCTTCTGGAGCTCTTGGATGGCCTAAGGGTTTTTACTGGCCTTTTTCATGTACTCGGCCATTCTGGATCTTAGGCCAAGTACATAGTCCACTATGTCCTGTTTGGGAGCTTTTAATGGTTGTTCCCAACCCTCCTTCACAAGTGTTAGTGGACCTCTTACAGGGTGTCCAATGAGGAGTTCAAAGGGGCTGAAGCCCACTCCTTTCTGGGGTACCTCCCTGTAAGCAAAAAGGAGGCAAGGTAACAGGACATCCCATCTCCTCCTGAGTTTTTCAAGGAGTCCCATTATCATACCTTTGAGAGTTTTATTAAATCTCTCTAATAGTCCATTAGTCTGTGGATGATAAGGAGTGGTGAATTTGTAGGTTACACCACATTCCTTCCATATAGCTTTCAAGTATGCAGACATAACGTTGCTACCCCTGTCTGATACAACCTCTTTTGGGAAACCCACCCTGGAAAAGATTCCCAGGAGGGCCTTTGCCACTGCAGGAGCTGTAGTGGTCCTTATAGGAATTGCTTCAGGATATCTTGTGATCCACAACCACCAAGATAATTCTTATTGCCTGAAGCAGTAGGCGGGTCAAGGGGGCCAACTATGTCAACCCCAACCCTTTTAAAGGGGACCCCAACCACAGGTAGTGGAATAAGGGGAGCCTTTGGTGTGCCACCAGTCTTGCCACTGGCTTGGCAGGTCACACAAGTCTTGCAAAAGTCTTTTGTGTCCTCTGACATCCTAGGCCAGCGAAACAGGGGGACAAGCCTTTCCCATGTTTTGATATGGCCCAAATGCCCAGCCAAAGGAATGTCATGTGCAAGAGTTAGGAGGAACTTTCTGTACTGCAGGGGAATAACCAATCTCCTGTCTGCTCCAGGTTTTGGGTCCCTTGCCTCTGTGTGCAAGAGGTTGTCCTCCCAGTAAACTCTATGTGAGTCACTGAAATCCCCATTTTGCTGTTTGACAGCTTGCTGTTTGAGACCCTCTAATGTGGGACAGATTTGCTGTGCCACACTCACCTCTTCACTGGCAGGCCCCCCTCCACCCAAAAGCTCAGCAGTGTCTGCTGCCAGCTCATCTGGTGAAGGTTCTGCACAGGGAGGAAATTATTTTTCCTCAGAAGGAGAATCATCTGTAGAGGGAGGGATAGTGGGTAGGGATTTACCCTTGCTACCCCTAGCTTTAGGGAGCACTTGGTCCATTGTTCCAGGATCCAAGTTACCCTGTCCTTTTTGCTATTTGGCCTGAGTCCTTGTCATGGCAAAAATATGCCAAGGAATGCCCAGCATTGCTGCATGAGCCTCCAACTCCAATTCTGCCCAAGCTAATGTCTCTAAATCATTCCCTAGTAGACAGCCTACCGGTAAATCCGAAGCAACCACAACTTTTTTGGACCAATAGCCATTGGGTGGCTAAGAGTGTTGTTATGAGCGTCTGTCACTTGGTACTGCTGACCAATTAGGTGTTGTTCAGGGTGCACCAGTTTCTCTATCACCATGGTAACACTGGCACCTGAGTCCCTGTAGGCCTGAACCTCAACACCATTTATTAGGGGAAGTTGCTTGTACTTATCCATATTAAGGGGACAAGCAATCAAGGTGGCCAAATCAATGGCACCTTCAGAGACTAACACAGCCTCTGTGGTCTCCCTAACAAGACCAACCCCAACTAAATTACCAAAAGTGAGCCCAGCTACTCGCTTGGATTAGCTATTAATAGGTTTGCTCCCACCACCACTGGCATTACTAGGGGCACTAGAATTTGCAGTAGGGGTTGTGGTAGTGGGAGGTTTGGTGTTTTTCTTTGGACAACTGGCATCAGTTGTCCAATGGCCTTTGACTTTACACAAATAACACCAAGGCTTTTTAGGTTGATTATTGGAAGTGGATTTGGAGCCACCACCCCCACCAGAGGTTTTTTTTGGGCCTGATGAAGACTCAGTTTTACTTTTGTCCCCACCCTTGTCAGAAGACTTACCATCCTTCTTCTTGCCATCCTTGTCACCCCCTGTATGAACTTTTCTGTTCACTCTTGTTCTGACTGACTGACTGACTGAAGAGTCACTGGACTGTAGGAGTCACTTGGACAGAGTTGCTGAGTTCCAGGGACCACGCTCGTCATGCTGAGAGGGGACCCAGAGGACCAGTGATGCAGTCTTTTGGTGCCTCCGGTTGCAGGGGGAAGATTCCGTCGACGCACAGGAGATTTCTTCAGAGCTCCTGGTGCAGAGAGGAGGCAGGCTACCCCCAGAGCATGCACCACCTGGAAACAGTCGAGAAAGCCAGCAGGATGAAGCAATACAAGGTTGCTAGTAGTCGTCTTGCTACTTTGTTGCGGTTTTGCAGGCTTCCTGAGCAGTCAGCGGTCGATCCTTTGGCAGAAGGTGAAGAGGGAGATGTAGAGGAACTCTGGTGAGCTCTTGCATTCGGTATCTAAACAATTCTCCAAAGCAGAGACCCTAAATAGCCAGAAAAGGACGTTTGGCTACCTAGGAAGGAGGATTGGCTACCAAGAGAGGTAAGAGCCTATCAGAAGGAACCTCTGACGTCACCTGCTGGCACTGGCCACTCAGAGCAGTCCAGTGTGCCACAGACACCTCTGTTTCCAAGATGGCAGAGGTCTGGCACACACTGGAGGAGCTCTGGGCACCTCCCCTGGGAGGTGCAGGTCAGGGGAGTGGTCACTCCCCTTTCCTTTGTCCAGTTTCATGCCAGAGCAGGGCTGGGGGATCCCTGAACCTGGGTAGACTGGCTTATGCAGAGATGAGAACCATCTGTGCCCATCAAACTATGCTAGAGACCTGGGGGATCACGGAAATGTCCCCCCCATAGCCAGAATGGCATTGGGGTGACAATTCCATGATCATAGACATGTTACATGGCCATGTTCGGAGTTACCATTGTGACGCTGTTCATAGGTAGTGACCTAAGTACAGTGCACGCGTGTAATGGTGTCCCCGCACTCACAAAGTCTGGGGAATATGCCCTGACCGATGTGGAGGCACCTTGGCTAGTGCCAGGGTGCCCACACACTAAGTAACTTTGCACCCAACCTTCACCAGGTAAAGGTTAGACATATAGGTGACTTATAAGTTACTTAAGTGCAGTGGTAAATGGCTGTGAAATAACGTGGACGTTATTTCACGCAGACTGCAATGGCAGGCCTGTGTAAGAATTGTCAGAGCTCCCTATGGCCGGTAAAAGAAATGTTGCAGCCCATAGGGATCTCCTGGAAACCCAATACCCTGGGTACCTCAGTACCATATACTAGGGAATTATATGGGTGTACCGGTATGCCACTGTGAATTGGTAAATTTAGTCTCTAGCCTGTTAGTGAAAAATTTGGAAAGCAGAGAGAGCATAACCACTGAGGTTCTGGTTAGCAGGGCCTCAGTGAGACAGTTAGGCATCACACAGGGAACACATACAGGGCACATACTTATGAGCACTGGGGCCCTGCATGGCAGGGTCCCAGTAACACATAGACTAAAACAACATATATAAAGTGAAATATGGGGGTAACATGCCAGGCAAGATGGTACTTTCCTGCACAAGGCCAAAAGCATCCTGCAAGATAAAAGGCTGTCAGTACATTCTATACATCTTCTAGGGTCTCTAAGAGCACTTAGGCCCATATTTAAACATTGTGACGCAAACATGGCTTTTGATGAATTTCGAGATTTACACAACCTGGTAAACCATGGAGTACACCAAAGCGATGTGTCTCCCCAGGAGAGGCGTAACGAGGATAAATCTCTTTATTTCTCCACATTATTTCCTCTTTCTACATGTGCTGCATTCTGCAGCACACATAGATAGAGGAATATGCCTCTCAGGATTGCAATCCTGCCTGCAACACAGGCGCCCTTGCACCATGGTACAAGGATGCCTGCAATGGTGCTAGGCTGCCAAAAAGCACCGATGCTGGGAGAAATGACAGGAGTGCACACTATGACTTAAATACCTTGCATTCCTGCCCTTTTCCAGTGACGCAGTGCAGCACAGTAAGGTGACTGGCTGCTCTGCCCCACTTTCCCATGGATATGGGCCTTAATATTTAGCTACAGTTCGCTTGAGCTTGACTAGAATGGACATTTTATGACACTTTTCCTGCTGCTCTTGCTTTCCTTACCCATCAGTCTACAATGAACCACCAAAAGCCCAGACCTGTGTTGCTTTAGTTTGATGTTTGTATTGCTATATTCCCACTGTATCTGCAGTGTTTTAACTGATGATTTGCACCTCTCAGACAAAAGTAAAATGTTGAGACTTTGCCTGATTTTGCAGTCGTTGCTTGACATCTCTTTCCCATCCTGCTGTTTCCAGGTCCTGATGAGGTCCGGTTGGTGAACGGCACATCCATCTGCTCCGGGAGAGTGGAGGTAAAACACAATGGAGTCTGGGAGACCGTGTGTGATGACTCCTGGGATCTGAAGGATGTTTCAGTAGTCTACAGGCAGCTTGGCTGTATTTCAGTACAAGAACATGAGTACAACCCAACGTTTGGAAAGAGCTCCCTGCCTGTTTTAATGAGTAATGTTCAATGCACAGGAGATGAGGCTGCTCCATGGGAGTGCCCACAGCAAGGCTGGGAGCACAATACCTGTCCTACAGGACGGGATTCTGGGGTGACCTGTACAGGTAAGATATGCAATGGAAATGCAACAAACATATCTTTGCTCAAGAAATGGAAGGAACTAACAGTGGAAGACACATATTTGATGCAAGATGCAAAGTGAAAAATTACAACAAACAATAACTGAATTCAATAACTACAGATATGTATGTTCTAGACTTGCTCTCCTCTAAGAAACCTCACATATTTTCACACAACTCACAGACAGCAGATACCCTGACACAGGCATCCTCACAACAACTCTCACTTCTGCAAAGAATTAAAACATGTCTTTAGGACAGCTATGCAGGCAGTTGGTGATCACCACCCCTGATGGTGGCAGTACTCCACTTGCCAGTATCCCACAGACAGATCTGGTACCATTGAAGAGCATCCACCACATAGCTGCCAGATTCACTGAAGGGCTGAGGAAGAACACACAGATGAATCCTGGACCTGTGTAACGCCATCACTCCTTCACCTCTGTAAGAAACATCTTGATTTCCAGTATGAACACCTCCTACAGTCCCAGCACTGGATGTGATTCTACAAGTGACCCATTATCCTGAATCCCATGATAACCTGTACTGTCTGCCTTCATGCACAGTGCTCAATAGCCCTGTAGCTAGGTTTGCTCTCTGTAATTACCCTACATGCAGATATTCACAGAGGCCCACATGTCATGATTATAGATTATGCTTATATCCACCAGAGCAGTTTGTCTACAGTTCTGTAAGTGCTGGAGGCATTAGCAGAGAAAACTGCATCTAATCATGCATACTGGTGCAGTGATCCAAACACATTTACAGAGTGTTAGCCTGCACTAAGCAATAAATCCCATTACGTGGTCCTTGATTATAACAGTATATTTTTCCTACAGTGCTTAGGACTCAGTTGCAATGCATAGCTGAAAATTATACATATATGTTCTTTCAACAGGTCGGTGTCTATTTATGATTATTGTAAAAGGCACCAGAGCTTAAATTGTATGGTAATTAATATGGTTTGGTGATTTGCTCATGTGCCTGTGTGCGTTTATAGGCGTTTGTGTGTGTGTGTGTGTGCGTGCATGTGTGTATGTGTGTTCATGTGCATGCATGTGAAGGAGTTATGAGGTGGATGGTTCAGCCAGCATCAGCAAAAACTCTAGAGTCAGCCGTGAATTGCATAACTAGATTGGATATTCAAAGTAAAAAAGTTGGCTATTTTGAAACTGTTTGTGTGTTGTGGATAATGTAGCAACAAAAGACACTGGTGGTCATTCCGACCCTGGCGGTAAAATCCGCCAGGGCCGGGGACCGCGGATGCACCGCCAACAGGCTGGCGGTGCATCCATGGGCATTCTGACCGCGGCGGTTCAGCCGCGGTCAGAAACGGGAAACCGGCGGTGTCCCGCCGGTTTCCCGCTGCCCTGGGGAATCCTCCACGGCGGCGCTGCTTGCAGCGCCGCCATGGGGATTTCGACCCCCTTACCGCCATCCTGTTCCTGGCGGTTTTCGCCGCCAGGAACAGGATGGCGGTAACGGGTGTCGTGGGGCCCCTGGGGGCCCCTGCAGTGCCTATGCCAATGGCATGGGCACTGCAGGGGCCCCCTAACAGGGCCCCACCAAGATTTTCAGTGTCTGCCATGCAGACACTGAAAATCGAGACGGGTGCAACTGCACCCGTCGCACCCTTTCCACTCCGCCGGCTCCATTCGGAGCCGGCATCCTCGTGGAACGGGGTTTCCCGCTGGGCGGGCAGGCGGGCGGCCTTCTGGCGGTCGCCCGCCCGCCCAGCGGGAAACTCAGAATAACCGCGGCGGTCTTCTGACCGCGCAGCGGTATTCTGGCGGCTCCCGCCGGCCCTGCGGTTACCGCGGCCGGCAGGAGTCAGAATGACCCCTACTGTCACACCTGAAACAGTCTCTGGTTCCAGACACACTCTGGGAAATCATTGTGAATTATTTTTATCAACAATGCAAAGGCATTTCTATAAATATAATTCCCTTAGAGAACACCCATCAACTAAATCCCCACTGTGTTTTGGGATTTGCCTTCCTCTGCTCATCCTGCATGTGGCAGTATTGCCACATTGACAGTATCCTGGGTAGGAAGGGGTTAGAGAGGAGAGTCCCTCCCCTGCTTCAATTCATGATGACATGAGGCAGTCTTGCCTCTGTATACACCACACCCCTAGAACCTTTAGCAGAAATGCCCCCCACCACTCCTTCCCTTCCTCGTTGTCTCAAGAGACACCCACACCTGCTGCTGAAGGGGGTCTCATGACGTGTATTTGTAGTTGTTGGAGTGACCCTCTGTGGAAAGAGGATCCCGTTTGTGATGTCTGTGGGGTGGGGGACAGGGGAGAAGGACAGCGGGAGGCGTCTAAACTCACTGCTCTGCAGGAAGGTGGCCCTCCCTCTATAGCGGCCATGACAGGGTTTGGTAGGATCATGTGTGGCTGGGCCTCCACCATCCAAGCCGAAGGGAAGCGCCCCCCAGTACCTGCTACAGGGATGACAGAAGGCAGTGCCACTATCAACAGAAAGTAAAAGCCTGGAGGGGCAAAGTAATACAAATGTGTTAGCTTTGAGGGTTTCAGAGGCTTTTGAAATAATTGGATGAATTCCTTACTCGTCTGCCTCATAAGGGGATTTAAGCCTACATATTTTTTCCTCCTTGGTCATGTGTGTGTACAAAGAGTAAAAGACTTACAAAGGGAACGCATGTCTTATCTACTTCACCGGAGGACAAGGAACTGATCTCAGCAAGGAGAGTGAGAGTGAGGTGCCCTCATTCAGGGATACCTGCTCTCATAACCCTGCAAGAAATGCAAAGGATGATATGACAGCCAGTCCAGGACAGAAGACAAGTACATGTGTGTGAGGGCACCCCTGCACTAGCAGAGGTGGCCCCACGAACCCCAGGCCCATTTTCCCAGACTTCATGAGTGTGGGGATGCCATTTTATGCGTGTACTGGACATAGGTCAATACCAGCCCAGGAAGGCAGAACAATGGATTTTCTTTGGGAGAGGGGTGTTACACCCTCTCCCTTTGGAAATAGGAGCGTCTGGATACAGTTTCTTTGGTCAGAAATCAAAGTGGAGATTTCAGAGGAATCCTCCTGGAATCTTGCATGCTTAATATGAGGAACCACCCAAGAGGGAGACCCTAAGTAGCCCTGAAAGGGGGATTGGTCACCAGCTGGGTGACCACATGTCAGAAGTGGACTCTGACGTCACCTGCCTGCACTGGCTACTCAGATGCTCCCAGAGTTCCTTGCCAACCTTGGATTCAAGATGGCAAAATCCAGGGAACCTCTGGAGGAGCTGTGGGCACCACCCCTGGGGTGGTGATGGACAGGGGAGTGCTCACTCCCCTTTCCTTTGACCAGTTTTGTGCCAGAGGAGGGAGTGGAGGTCCCTGAACCGATGTAGACTAGTTTATGCCAGGAGAGCATCAAATGAGCCCTTCAAAGCATACAAGTGGCTTGGAGAGGCTACCCCTCCCAAGCCTGTAACACCTATTTCCAAAGGGAGAGGGTGTAAAACCCCTCTCCCAAAGGAAATCCTTTGTTCTGCCTTCCTGGGCTTGAGCTGATCAAGCAACAGGATCAAGCAACAGGAGGGCAGAAACCTGTCTGTGAGGTGGGCTGCCTAGACATCCTCAGAAGGTTATAATGGTAATAGTGGGGGGTCCTCTAAGGAGCCCCCAGAGTGCATGGTATTATACAACCAATAGTTGCAAATGTATTGGGGTATGATTCCAACATGTCTGATACCAAACATGCCCATGTTTGTAGTTACCGTTATGTAGCTGGACATAGGTAGTGACGTATGTCCAGTACACGCATAAAATGGCGTCCCCGCACTCATGAAGTCCAGGGAAATGGGGCTGGAGTTTGGAGGGTCACCTCTGCTAGTGCAGGGGTGCCCTTACACACAGGTACTTGCACCCTGCCCTCTGGTCTAGGAGGGCCTGCCTAGGGGTGACTTATAGTGACCTGAGTGCAGTGAAATGGCAGTGAAAGGGTGCTTGCACCTTTTCATGCAGGCTGCAATGGCAGGCCTGCAGACCAGTTTCCATGGGCTCCCTACGGATAGCATAATATATGCTGTAGCCCATAGGGTTTCTCCCGGTAGTCCAATGCCCTGGGTACCTAGGTACTATATTCTAGAAACTTACAAAGGGGCACCAGTATGTCAAATGTGGAGTGAAATACAGCGTTTTGGGAGAGAGAGCATAGTTAATGGGGTTATGGTTAGCAGGATCCCAGTTAACACACTCAAACATACTGACAAACAATTAAACATAATAACAAACAGACAGAAAATGTCGGTAGCCATGCCAAGAAAGAGGGTACTTTCCTACAGGGTTGTACTTGGAATAGGGACTGGAGTTGCTGACACCCCAAAGGTTACTCTCGGTACATAGATTGGAGTTAATGACACTCCCAATGTATGCTAGAAACACAGACTGAGGTTACGAGGTTCACAAAATATCAAACACATCTAAAAGAACATTCTTCTTGACACTTGAGTTCAACAGAGAAACACAGAATTAAGGGCCTGATTGAGATCTTGGCGGATGACTTACTCTGTCACAACAGTGATGGATATCCTGTTCTCCGAAATATAAATCCAATTATATCCTATGGAACTTATATATTCAGCAGCCAGAATATCCATCACCATTGTGGTCCGTCAAGATCTCACTTAGGCCCTAAGGCCCATATTTATACTTTTTTAGCACCACGTTTGTGTCATTTTTGTATGCAAAAGCAGTGCAAACTTGCAAAATATAATTGAATTTTCTAAGTTTGCGCCGCTTTTGCGTCAAAAAATTATGCAAATGAGCTGCTAGAAAAGTATAAATATGGGCCTAAGTCTCTAGTCCATGAGCAACAAGAGATCAAGCGCCAGGGTTGGAGAGATGATCTAGAGGAAAGACAAAGAAGGAGTGATGAAGAAAAAATCACGGAGAAGGAACTGGAGAGGAGTCTAGAGTCTTGGAGCAACTGAATGTCCGGCCTGCTTACTACTATAAAGCATTAGTGCACACTAACCTGAAGGGAAGGTACTTACTTTAACAGGAATCTGAAGATGGCAGGAGGCTCAGGAGCTCAAGAGGAGGTGGAATTGTAGCTCATGAAGGAAAACACTGGAAGTGTCTCAGAGGCCAGGACCATGGAATCATCAGGATGGCTTGGAAGACTAGAGCACAGGTAGTTCCAGGCGACTCAGGAGATGAGTGTAGGGATGATACTTGCGCCGAAACTTTGGAGGATCTGTGTAGGAGGCTGGCCTGATGTGTGGTGGGTACCTATGGTACTTACACCTTATAGTGTTGAAGCTTCCTTTAGCTCAGGAACAAACCAAAGACCAGGCAGCCTTAAGATACAAGCAGAAGGCTTTATTACATGAACGGAGACTGGGGCTTGAGTGGCCAAGTCCAACAGTCTACATACAGGAAGTAATACATGATCTTTTATTTGTCCAAACCACAAGTCGTGTTCATACATTACATCAATTCTTGTCATCAATATATGGTCATTTCTTGAACATTGAGGTAGGTGTTACCGTTAATGTCTAGGTACCATACCAAATAAGGTATGATAGAATACTTGAGGGAAGTTGTAGAACATAGCCTACGCATTTCACACTGTAAGGTGGAACTTTCCATCCGAGAGAGACAGCAAGTGCACAGGATGGTACATTTCATCATGCATATTGCTCCAGCTTAGCGTGCATTGATACTTCATGAGCGCTGTCTTACTGGCAAGTCTTGCAACATAATGAGCTCCAAGCGAAGACACATAATAACAGTAAATACTATTTATTTGTATATAAGTCATGAGCAGTTCAACAAACAGGCCTAGTTATCATTGAGTATCACAGGGCCTAGTAGGCCCAAATGGAGGTAAGAGTGAAATGCATTTCCACATTCCGCCCTCTGATACTCAATTATAACCTACACTGTCCTTTGGAGCAGAATAGTCTCAGGGGTAACTTTCGCCTCAGGGGCAGCGTCTCCATAGTGCAGCTGGTGATATGCATCATTCCTCTTACAGCTTTGGTGCAGCCTTATCTTTATACACGTGGGACACACCTGTATTAGCCCACAGATCGTTATCAAAGCCACTACTCCTATTATTAGCGCCTCTATGAACCAAGAACCCCAATTGCTGAACCATGACCCTAATTGTTCCCAAATCCCCCCGGGGTCCGTAGATGCAAATACTTCCTTTGCCTCTTCATCTACTTCCTTTATATTTCCTATTGCTTTATTGATGTTGCCACTATTGTCCGGTATATGAACAGCAATACTGATGGATCACGGCACATACCCCACCATCCTTTGTGAGGATGATGTCTAATGCCATTCTGGTCGGACAGCTCTTAAGTCGGTGAGCTCCTCTGTGATATTTCCCAGAGCTGTCGCTGTGGAGATCTGCCAATGTCTCAACCAGCCCGGCCAGTCTGTGTTTTTTATTTTCAGAATGCATAACTTCTAGTGGTGGCACCATCACTCCCATTACTGCTAATACCTGGTCTATCCAAGAAGGGGTTCTCTTTTTGCTTTTCTTCCTTTGTGTTAGATCTGTTATCTGGGACAGGCTAGTTACATGTATTATGCATGGCAACACCAGTGCTGGGTAGAAGGTACCTCGCCATCCAGCCAGTAGTCTGAAGTAGGCGTTATTGCCACACACAAAGCAAAAACCCCTGGGCCCTGACAGACCCACGGACAGCCTTTTGGGGCCCACCCTTATCTTATCTAAGTTGGTATAGCTGAGGCAGTCACTGGTGCCCACTTGTATGTTGACATTGGCATCAGTGGTACCCTCCTGACAACGGGGGTCAACCTGGGGATTACGTGCAGAGAATTTCAAGATAGGGCACAGGTACTTTCTATCATTCTCTGCTATTTTCTTTTCTACTGGTGCGGAACCCTTTGTGTATTTAATGCACCATGGTGCCTTTTTATATCCATCTATCCTAAGGAATGGGGTGCCCATACTTCCTGCAGTCCTGTCACTGGGCGCCTGCCCCTCCTCGTCTACCGTTTTGGTATCCCTGCCCAATTGCTAGTACCCTGAAGTTGGGCCAGGATCAGATGATCCTCTGCTGAGGGGTCAGCCCCCTACATGCTGATGAATTTCAAGGTCTGTCCCTTCCGTATACTCTCTGGCTGCTCTTAACAGGTGTCTGGAGCTGCTGCTCTATGAGTATGTTCACCACGTTGCACGCCACATACTTGCTAAGTGTAATGGCTCTATGATTCATGGCGCTTTGGAGGTGCGTGGGCAAATGGGTACATACATAACAGTCTGATACATTTGCCGTTTCTACGTACAACTTGACTGTTTGCATAAACCTGTTGTATATATCTCCTTGTTCTCACTCCATGGTACCTGTCCCCCCTTTTTCTCGTCTCCTAATATCCCTGTCTCCATTCCCTCTGATACACTGACATGCTGTCCTCCACTCTTATTAACATAATTATTATCATCCAGAAATGGTATGTATGTTTTGTCTGCAAACAGTATTAATATAATTGTCTATAATATTTCTGGGACCGGGGTGCAGATAGCTTTCAGCACTGCAGGCCATTTCCTCTTGTCATTCTTTTTTTTAGGCATTGTTCTTGCCATTGGTATCAGTGACCAGAAGATGTTCCCTTTTTTCCCACCACAGTTAATTTATTTCCAGTGTCCTCTAATAAGTGTGTTGTTATTTCATCTATGGTACTCTAGAAGGTGGCATCAGAGGTTATCCAGCACTTAATGCCCATTCCGGTACATTTATAGGCAAATCCAGAATCCAGACAGCACCCGCTTGCTCCCTGTATTTTCAAAGGTGTGCAGCACGAGCAGTCCTATGAAGAGTCACCACAGTACCCGCTTGCGCCCCTTCACTTTGGCGAGGATGCAGCACCAGCAGTCCTATGAAGAGTCACTACAGTGCCCGCTTGCACCCCTTCACTTTGGCGAGGGTGCAGCCCGAGCAGTCCTATGAAGAGTCACCACGGTACCCGCTTGCGCCCCTTCACTTTGGCGAGGGTGCAGCCCGAGCAGTCCTATGAAGAGTCACTACAGTGCCCGCTTGCACCCCTTCACTTTGGCGAGGGTGCAGCCCGAGCAGTCCTATGAAGAGTCACCACAGTACCCGCTTGCGCCCCTTCACTTTGGCGAGGATGCAGCACAAGCAGTCCTATGAAGAGTTACCACAGTACCCGCTTGCGCCCCTTCACTTTGGCGCGGTGCAGCATGAGCAGTCCTATGAAGAGTCACCACAGTACCCGCTTGCGCCCCTTCACTTTGGCGAGGGTGCAGCACGAGCAGTCCTATGAAGAGTCACCACACTACCCGCTTGCGCCCCTTCACTTTGGTGAGGATGCAGCACGAGCAGTCCTGTCAGTGTCCCCTTGTCTTGTTCCTTGGTCGAAGGTTGTATTCCGGCGGTGGTGGCTGAACCCTTGTTGGCACCACAGGTGGTTGTTGCAACTCCGTTGGTCCCGCTGCTTTTTTGGTGTGGGAGCTGTGTGTCCAGGATGTTAGCCCCTCACACTTGACTGCAGTAGCTGTTGTCAGAAGGACCTGGTAAGGTCCCTTCCACCGGGGCTGTAGGCAATGGCATTTTCCAGACTGCAGTCCGTGTTCTGGTGGTGTTTCCTCCTCTGGTAAGGCCTGCAGCACCAGGCATTGGAGATTACACAGGGTCTCTTTTATTTTCTTGCAGTACTGTAACAATAGATCATCTGTTACTGCTAATGGTGCCACAGACATGTGGCCAGGGATGTGCATGGGGCAGCCAAACAGCATCTCATGCGGGCTCAGCTTTGTCACTCTGTCGGGGGTACTTCTCATGATGATCAGTGCCAATGGTAGCGCATCAATCCAGGAGAGTTGGGTGGATGCACAGATCTTCCCTATCTTGTTACACCATTCTTTCTTTCAACAGCTCCTGCTGCAGGTGGATAGTATGCACAATGCAATTTCTGGGTGACCCCTAGCCTTGTGCAGAGTCCCTGTATTACCTGAGTAATTAACCCTGGTCTGTTGTCAGAACTCCGGAGTGCTGGGACCCCATACCTGGGATAAGTCCTTTCAACAGGCACTTAGCTACTGTCTGTGAATCACAATTCTTTGTGGGATAGGCTTCTGTCCATTTACTAAACATGCACACAATGACCAAAACATGTCTAAACTTGTGTGTCGGGGCATTTCAATGAAGTCCATTTGTAGGTTATTGAAGGGTCCATACGGCAATGGAAAGTGGCCTGATGCAGTGGGTGTGCCTTTGCCTGTGTTGTGCTGAGCACAAATAGTGCATTGCTTGCATAAATGTTCTGCATACTGGCGAAATCTTGGGCTGAACCAACATTGGGAAAACAAACGGATCATTCCATCTCGCCCCACATGCGAGGGACCATGGAAGAGGTGGGCCATGGAGGAGAGCAACACTGATGGCATATTTTACCATTTGGGGCTACCCAAACCCCCCCCCCATTCTGTATAGATCGTCCCCTCTTCCATTCCTCTAACTCCTGTTCCCCAGCCTGTTCCTGAAAACATTTAGCATTAAAGTATGTGCATTCCTCTTTAACCAGTGGGGCAAATGTCACCTGCACCATTTCTTACTCGCACCCACTTAGGGCTATTCTCCTTGCTTCCCTGTCAATGAATGCATTACCGATGGAGGCATAATCCTTGGCAGAGGTGTGAGCTGCACACTTTACAATGGCAACCCTTTTTGGTAAGAGCAATGCCTGCAACAGCTCGGCAATCAATGATGCATGTTGTATGTGTTGGCTAGCTTAAGTGAGGAATCCCCACATTGCCCACAGCTGGCCAAAGTCATGTGTTACTCCAAAAGCATATTGACTGTCTGTGTAGATATTTACTGACCTTCCCTCCGCCAGTTTGCAGGCCCTCGTCAGTGCAATTAATTCTGCTGCCTGGTCACTTTTTACTGTTGCCAACCTTCCTCCTTCCAGCAGTCTCTTTGCTGTACCTACGGCATAAGCAGCCTGCAATGTCCCCCTCTGCATCTGGAAATGGGGTATCTCTGATATCTGGTCTTACTTTTGTGTGACTATCAACTGCCAAGATGCAGTCATGGAAGGAGTTGTCTATGGAGGGGTCATCATGATCTCGTTCTGTTGGAAGGAGACAGGAAGTCTTCAGTGTGGTGCATCTTTTAATGATGATAATTGGTGCCAGTAATGTCAACTCATATCGAGAGAGGCAAGCGTTTGTTAGGTGCTGTGTTTTTGTGGTAATCAGTAATGTGTCCACGGCATGTGGAACGTGTAAAATCATTGTGTGCCAGCACAACATTTTCTGACTGCTCCACTGCCAGGGAAGTGGCAGCCACCGCCCTCAGACATGGTGGAAGTGCTGCCGCAACAGGTTCTAGGGTGGCAGAGTAGTAGGCCACTGGGTGGTAGAAGGAGCCATGTTTCCGGGCCAGCACTCCCAAGGAGCAGCCTCCCTTCTCATGACAGAATAAGTGGAAGTCTTTTGTATAATCTGGGAGCCCTAGTGCTAGTGCTGCACACAGTTCTCTTTTCAACTTTTAAAAGTCTTCCTCACAGTCTTGGGGCCAGGGGTCTTCATCTGGCACTTCTTTGTGTGTGAGTTTCTGGAGTGGGCGCTACAAGGGAAATATCTGGGACTCAGTGCTTGCAGTAGCCTGCTACTCCCAGAAAGGCCCTCGCTTCCTTCTGCGTCTGTGGTCTGGGATATTGTGTTGACTGCTATCCTGTCTGGAAGTAACTTCCGTGTCCGCTGGGGTAGTTCATTGCCTAAATACTGTACTTTTTCCTGGCAGAACTGCAATTTCTGTGTTAATTGAGCATCGTCCCAGGAGTGCAGTTCACTGTCTGTGAAGCTGAGCTGGGATGCATCCCAGGTGTATGCTTGTGGTAGGGGGGATGCACTCTTGGTGTGCTGAGTGTAGCTGGGGTGAACTTGGGGATGTTGGATCATTAAGTCAGCAGGCGCCAATTTCCTCCCTATGTGATCTCTTATCATTTTCATTTACGTCTGCCAGCGTTATCCTTTTGTCTATTAGATCTGTTAATAATGTGCGGCATTTGGCACTGTCTGCTCTAAGCAACATTTTATTTTGTGCTGCAGGGGAGCCGCGTGGGGTGGTGTCGGGGTGGACCTTTAAGACGCGGGCTGTGAAATGCTTTCCCTCCTCCTGCCTGTTATAGTGGTAGTGCCCTGTGAAGCCTCTGCAGGCATATTAATGTTGTGCTGTTTGTGATGTGCATTTATGCATATTTCCCATATTCGTTGCTGCATCCCATCGGCATCCAAAGCACTGTCCCCTGAGTTATCATCAAAATATTGTACCCAGTTTGTTTTGACCAGGAGGGGCATCTTCTCCCCCCTTCCCTCACATTCTTTTTGTAACTACGTGCTAATGTTGCTGAGTTTTCCAGCAGCATGAGCTACTTCCTCTCTAATTTCTTTCAGCAACACTGTGTCTGTCACTTTCTTAAGTTCCATTCTCTGTACTTCCTCTTTTACCAGGTGCTGCGCCAAGGCACAAAAAGCTGCCTTCTCAGCTGTGGACAGCGGAGAGGGTTCAGTCCCTGTCACTGAGTGCTCCGGAGTGTCTTTCTTCACTGGAGCAACTACGTTATTTGTATTTCTCATTCTCCCCATTAGTATGTCTTCCATCAGTTGGTCTTCTCCCTCTTCCCCTTCTATGCTTTGTTCCTGTGGTTGTGCACCTACCACAGGAAGAGATAGGAATGTCCCTACTACCTCTAGTGCCCTTTCTCTCCACTCCTCCATTTTCCCTTTGTCTTTTTATCTCAGAATAGAAGCCCTATTTCAATTCCAACAATTCCTTATGCACTTTCTCTGTCACATCGCTAGTCACACGCAAGTCACTCAACACAGTATCGCACATCCAGAATGCGTCCCATTCAAGAGGTCGAACTTTCCACTCTTTAACAATCAAAATCTGTCTCAAAAAGGTCAATTTATTTATATCATAGGTGCCTGTTTTAGGGTACTGCAAGTCTGGTCTCTTGGCCATCAACCTGTTCCACTTATCAAGGAAGAACAGTGTCTTAAAGCCTTGTTTAACTGCGACCTGGTGCGCTGGGGAATCCCGAGGCGGTGAGGGGCGATTGGTACCCAAATCCCTTTTACTTTGAGGGTTACCCATAGTTGGGATGTAATCTTCCCTTGTGGTGCTACACAGACAATCCAGCTGTACTTAGCGTGGGGAAACAAAGGGTGTCGACAGGCTGTTTCTGCTGCTTATGCCCAATGGAACATGAGGGAGCAGACAGTGGAAACCACAAGCAATCAGGCACTCACCTGCCAGCAGCGCAAATATTATTAGTCAAGCAGAGAGAGCATTTCAATTATGCCACATTACACTTGGTACTAGTTCACCGTAAGCATTCACAAGTTAGAAATAGGAAGAGGCCAAAGGTGCAGTTTTACCGGTGTCCTTACACAGCCAGAAGAGATGACAGAAAGTAGCGATGGAAGGTAAAAATCCCACACCCTTGCGTTCTTGACCAAAGAGGCCAAGGTGCGGCTGTAAGAGCGTTAAGCCTACCAAATCCACAGGAGACATCACACAGGTAAAGCAGTAGATGGTGAACACTGGAGGCACTGATATTCATACAGACAATACAAGAAGCGGGGGACTATCCCTCAACTAGTACAGTGTGATCTACCCTTTGCAGTTTTTCTGCCAGCCCCTTCTGTGGAGTAGGAGCCCAAGCATGAACAACATTACACAGAAGAGGGTAGTGAGAAGTAATGTCTCAGTGATGGATACCTTGTCATCTGACGGCATCAGTAATCTTAATATATCTGTCACAGTCCTAAAAGGAAACCCTGTTCTGGTAAGGGTAGCAGCCTAGAAGTGTAATTTTCTGTAGAATGTCAGAATACCCCTTTAGACAAAGATAATGTACTTACCATAATCATCCGCTCATTCGGCCTACAGACGTGTGCTCAGACATTCAACATCACACAAAAAGCTAATATTTCACACAATGCAACATTACCTCCTGCATACAAAGCATTCAAAGAGAGCAAAATATCTATACAGCAAACAATGGTACCAAGACAGTAGAATCCTCTTTAAGACACAAAATAATCAAAAACCACCACCCGCCTCCCCTGTGCCCTAGTGAGCTCTCGTGGACAAACCAGAGGCCCCCGGGGTATAAGCGTCTAGAAGAAAGGAGCAAAATTAACCAGTCTGAGGTGTAGGCAGGCAAACCAGCAGAGCACCCCCTCCCTGCTGTACTGAGGAAGACCTCTACTGCCCCTCTGGCCATGTTTCCACTTAAGCCCCTCCAGCTGGGTACATGACTGTCACAACCCCTCCAGCTGTGACCAGAGACCACCTCACTGGGTGTCCTGGAAAACAAGCACATTAGCCCCACTGTCAGAGTCACCAGATCCTCGGAGTCTGTGCACGTTCCCAACACTTCCACCACAAGACAGCTCCAATACTCTGATTAGAATTATAACAGAGTCCAAGTTGGGAAAAGGGGATTAGGAAGGGAACAACTGGAAAGGAGACCTGTGGGAAGCAAAAGGTTAAAACACACAATATCAAGATTATATTTTATTAGTCAGTACTAGATTATAACTCTAAGCATTATCATTCTAAAAATCATAAACAACCTATAAATGGACTTAAACAATTAGGCTTCAAGATTACTGGCTACCTGAGAGGAAATCAAGGAATGGTTAAATGCAATGTTTAGATTAAAAACATTATAATTTGCATGAGGATCAAGGATAAAACATCCCTATAATTTCTAAAACGTCATATCTAGAACTCTAGCATTTTGTTCTTTCAAGAATTGTCAGAAAACATGAATTGTGTGCGCATTGTATACTTTCACCAAGGTTGTAAATACCATAGGATGATTGTGTACCATGAATAACATAAGTTAGACTCGAGAAATAAATCACGCATCTTGCTGACTAGAAAGCTACCTCGTAAATGCCATGAAGAGGGAGCTCATTATGAACACTGTTATATTAAAACACAAGCAAGAGAATCGCGTTTCTTGCCGATTTGAAGATCACCATGAAAATGCCAGAAAACAGTTAGCGCACAATGAATAACATGAATTACACATGAGAAATGAATCGCGCTTCTCGCCGATTCGAATGCCACCATGAAAATGCCAGGAAATGGTATGCCACAATGAATATCAAGGGTTAAAGCACGAGGAAAGAATCGCGCAACTTGCCGATTCGAATGTATCCATATGAATGCCTGGAAATGGTAACACACAATGAATATCAAGGGTTAAATTACGAGGAAAGAATCACGCAACTTGCCGATTCGAATGTCACCATATGAATGACTGGAAATGGTAACGCACAATGAATATCAAGGGTTAAAGCACGAGGAAAGAATTGTGCATCTTGCCGATTCGACTGTCACCATTTGAACGCCTGGAAATGGTAACGCACAATCAATATCATGAATTAAACACGAGTAAAGAATCTCGCGTCTAGCCAATTCGAATACCAACATGAAAATGCCCAATAAACATCAAGCACACTTTCACACACACAAGAGTCAAAGGGGCATATTTATACTCCGTTTGCGCCGATTGTGCGTCAAAGATTTTGACGCACAATCAGCGCAAACGTTGCCCTGTATTTAAACTTTGACACCCGAGCCCGCGGACGACAAAATTTCGCCGTGTGCGTCATTTTTTGGATGCGGCAACCCGCCCTGCGTTAATGATATGCAAGGTAGGCATTCCCGTCCAAAAAATGACTTAAACGGCAGTGCGTCGTATTTATGCTTTTGGGCAAAAATGACGCACAGCCGGGAGGCGGAGCAAGAAAATGTCGCACAGCGCGACAGCGTAGGCGTTAAAATGGGGCAAACACACCTGTATTTAATCAGAACACACAGAACAAACAGCAGAGCAGCAGAGCAGCAACAGGGAGCCATGGAGGTGATTCTAATCCAGCGTACACGCAGACGCAGAGCTCAGCAGCAACAACAGCAGCTACAACAACACCAGCAGGGACCCCAAAGGCAGCACAGAAGGCAGGAGAGGATATTCCGCCCAAGAACCACCCTGCAGGGCCTCAGGGAACACGACATCATACAGAGGTACCGGTTGAACTGGCAGGCCATTCAGCAGCTGCTGCAAAACATTGAACAGCAGTTGGCCCCCACTTTGGTGACACCCCACACCATACCAACAGAAACAAAGCTGCTTGCCGTACTCCACATGCTGGCAAGTGGCTCTTTTCAAACAACTGGTGCCTTGGTAGGCGGAATATCACAACCATCATTCTCCGCATTTCTGCCCAAAGTACTGGATGCCATCATTTGCCTGACACACCGTCACATCTGCTTCCCTAACACACTGCAGAAGCAGCAGGAAACTAAACAGGGGTTCTACGCAATCAGTGGCTTCTCACACGTCCTTGGTGCAATCGACTGCACACATGTACGCCTTCTGCCACCTGCTGCAACTGAACACCTCTACCGCAACAGGAAGCACACACATTCAATCAACGTGCAGGCCATAGTCGATCACCAAGGAATGTTCACCAACATCGTGGCTAAATATCCTGGGAGTGTACATGACTCATTCATCTTCCGTCACTGCACCATCAACCAACACTTCCAGGATGGACGGTATGGCAATGGACTACTTGTTGGTAAGTACAAAAACCTACTTATATACACACTGCACAGCAACCCTCTAGGACACACAACACATCCACCACAACAGCAACATGTCAACAGGAACACACTGAGGTCCTTATATCACTAGCCATGTTTCTTAAGTCACCATTGAACCTGTCACACATCGGAATTTACTGTACAGTCTAATGTGAAGACATTAATGAGTGTGGTTGCCGAAATGTCACCTTGCAAATTGTAAGTGTCCCAATGACCTGTACATTAATATACTGCATAAGCCTAAAGGTATGGGATGTCCAGGGTACTTTGCTATGGACTTGTTAAAAACACTTATAAATTAAACTCTACATTGAACTATCAACTCACCCCAAGTGAAGGCACAAGGACACCTATATCACAAGTCACAATGCTAGGGAGGGCACACTGCACTGAAAATCCCAAAACATACTGATGACAAACGGTTAGCAGACAAACACTTGCTCAGCCAAGGAAACAACACAATGCAGATGGTATAGCCTACAAGTATAGGATGTCACATCAGTACACAAAAGAGTCAAAGACAACACAAGACTACTACTGCCATGAAAGCTCTTTTAAATAGTGCCAGCTACATCAACATGATCCCATTCTTTTTCTCTTTCAGCTGATCAGGGGTATGGCATCCAGCCATGGATAATGACACCATTTGGCAACCCGAGTACTGCTGCAGACCGTGCATTCAACGAGGCTCATAAGAGGACACGCAGCATTGTCGATTGGACCTTCGGCATCCTCAAGTCAAGGTTCTGCTGCCTCGACATCACTGGTGGTAGCCTACTATATTCCCCCGAGATGGTCTGTAGGATCATCCTCACATGTGCAATATTGCACAACATTTGTCTCAAAAGGAACATTCCCCTCCTGGAACCAGAACCATACATGCCTGAAGACGAGGAAGAGGAGGATGCTGCCCTGCAACAGGAGGGGGAACAACCAAACACTGCTGCTGGAGTGCGTAGGCGCCAACACATTGTGAACAATTTTTTTAAATTATTATCACCATCACCACTTAATGAACTATTGTAAATAAACACTGATAACAAACACCACATCATGGTCTGGCTATTCATTTCTGCACACCTTTAGCTCTAAATATCAGAAGAAGAGTGTCGCCTCATGGAGCATTAATGATATAACAATCAGGACACAGAAAAATACACTACAAATGTGATGCCTATCATACAACGGTCACATACACACACAATGTAAATGACTGACATCCTGTACAGTTCACCTTTGAAGGGCAATAGGTGAGGACCACACCTATTACACACATACATGTAGGAAACATGGTTCATCGCAGCAGAGGGCACACAACTAAAACATCATCACTCAACTAGGGGAAAACAGGCCTCATACATCAGGCAGTTGACATGCTTTTGCTTCAGGAACAGGAATGTATGACCAGACTCTTGGCAGCAGTAATTCCAACTACATACAATCTTTGCAATGACTATCTGTCACTAGAGTTACACATAAGCAGAACATACACAGCACAAGTGTCACACATATGACAAGCATCCAGCACATCACATCCCATCTACATGTCAGCCCTTTTCTAAAAACCTGACACACCCATGCGCCTGGTCAGAGCCCACCTGTCTGAAGAGGTCCCTGGAATGCTGATATGTGTACCTTGAGATTCCCTCATCTACACACACACACTCACAAGAGTCATCCAGTGTGCCACACCCTTTCCTATGCCTACCATTGTCATAGTACCATCTCACTGCATGGAAGTCAGCTCAAATAATACACTGGCTTGGAGTTTTTAAGGCCTGGTATCACCTGTAGATTGATTCTCGTATGAAAGGTACTGTAGGCCATTTTAAAGCAAATCTCATCCAACAGGACTTGTGAGACACTGATGGAGGCCACACCAGTGATCCCCTCCATGCACACCACCCAAATTTACATGCCCGTCCCTGCTGATGCCTCCTACAGCATAGATGTTGACATTTGGGCAATTACACCACTAAGCGTTGCTACTAATGTTGCCGTGTAACACTTTATCAGGGTTCATGTGTCACCTTCAAATCAACACAGGACATACACAGTGTGACATGTCAACTGTCTACTGCTCCCTCTGACCAGTCCTAGTCAGACCACTGATCATGTCATTTGTGAAAGAGCTGGCTCCTGATTGACCCAGCATCCTGTCAGCCTTACTGGCACCTGTCCGTGGGTCACCCTAAAGATACCTGGTGGCCACCTATGGACCACACTTGCTGTCCAAAACCTCTCTTTCCTCAGAGGCTAATTTGTCATTTGCCTCATCAATGTATACTCAAATACATTGTATTGCATCATCTGACTTTTCTTTGTATCATATTTGTGGCAGTGCCCTTGAATAGCTAAATCATGGCCCATCCGTTGTCTGGGCCTCATTAATGCCTAAACTACAAAGTGTGACAGTGTACCTGGGCCATAGCCTTTGATGGTGTACGTGGCCTCCAGCAGAACCAGCAACCTCAGATAATGTCCATGAAAAGTCGACACATATGAGGACCCTGACAGTTCACACGCTGAGTAAAATTGTTCAAATAATAGAGATGGCTCATGTGTGGTGAATACCAGCCATTTACTTCTGCACAGAGGCTATGATGTTTCCTGATGCATTTCCATCCACAGAGGCCAACTTGAGTACAAATGTTGCAATAACACATGCCGGATCCAGACACCTGAGACATTCTCTCTCTCAGCACACCACGGTTGCCCAGTTGAAACTCTCATTACACCATCCACAGTGACAGGGTGGGACCATCCACGTGTAGGTTACCATGTCCTCAATGACTTTACTCACATTTAGCTACAAACGATACTCATTAGATACACGATTAGCTGCCAATAACTCATGATAAGACCTGGACGTTACAGTGACAACATACACCTTAACAGTTGATACTGGATCAACATTAGACCACACACATGTACATGTACCATCCAATCAACAAAATGTTTGCAAGCAGCCCATCACAGTAGTGCCCCAGTAGTGACCTAGCAGGAAGATTGAAACATGCCACTAAACCAGGTAATGCATAAAGGGCCACATACATCAAAAACCTATTTGCTATCATGACATTAGGAACGTTGAGAATTTGCTATTAAATCAATGCTAAATGGTATGTCAGAATTCTCCAAAGAAGTAATAGGTGTAGGAGGCTGGACTGGCTTGTAGTGAGTACCAAGGGGTACTTGCACCTTGCACCAGGCCCAGTTATCCCTAATTAGTGTATAGGGTGTCTAGCAGCATAGGCTGATAGATAATGGTAGCTTAGCAGAGCAGCTTAGGCTGAACTAGGAGACGAGTGAAGCTCCTACAGTACCACTAGTGTCACTTGCACAATATCATAAGAAAACACAATACACAGATATACTAAAAATAAAGGTACTTTATTTTTATGACAATATGCCAAAGTATCTCAGTGAGTACCCTCAGCATGAGGATAGCAATTATACACAAGTTATATGTACACAATACCAAAAATATGCAGTATAGTCTTAGAAAACAGTGCAAACAATGTATAGTTACAATAGGATGCAATGGGGACACATAGGGATAGGGGCAACACAAACCATATACTCCAAAAGTGGAATGTGAACCACGAATGGACCCCAAACCTATGTGACCTTGTAGAGGGTCGCTGGGACTATAAGAAAATAGTAAGGGTTAGAAAAATAGCCCTCCCCAAGACCCTGAAAAGTGAGCGCAAAGTGCACTGAAGTTCCCCAAAGGACAAAGAAGTCGTGATAGGGGAATAATGCAGGAAAGACACAAACCAGCAATGCAACAACGATGGATTTCCAATCTAGGGTACCTGTGGAACAAGGGGACCAAGTCCAAAAGTCACAAGCAAGTCGGAGATGGGCAGATGCCCAGGAAATGCCAGCTGTGGGTGCAAAGAAGCTTCTACTGGACAGAAGAAGCTGAGGTTTCTGCAGGAACGAAAAGGGATAGAGACTTCCCCTTTGATGGACGAATCTCCCTTGCCGTGGAGAGTTGTGCAAAAGTATTTTCCTGCCAAAAGACCGCCAACAAGCCTTGCTAGCTGTAAATCGTGCGGTAAGTGTTTTTGGATGCTGCTGTGGCCCAGGAGGGACCAGGATGTCGCAAATTGCGTCAGGAGAGAGAAGGGACATCGAGCAAGACAAGAAGCCCTCTCAGCAGCAGGTAGCTCCCGGAGAAGTGCCAGAAACAGGCACTACAATGATGCGTGAAACGGTGCTCACCGAAGTTGCACAAAGGAGTCCCACGTCGCCGGAGACCAACTTAGAAAGTCGTGCAATGCAGGTTAGAGTGCCGTGGACCCAGGCTTGGCTGTGCACAAAGGATTTCCGCCAGAAGTGCACGGAAGCCGGAGTAGTTGCAAAAGACGCGGTTTCCAACAATGCAGTCTGGCGTGGGGAGGCAAGGACTTACCTCCACCAAACCTGGACTGAAGAGTCACTGGACTGTGGGAGTCACTTGGACAGAGTTGCTGGATTCAAGGGACCACGCTTGTTGTGCTGAGAGGAGACCCAAGGGACCGGTAATGCAGCTTTTTGGTGCCTGCGGTTGCAGGGGGAAGATTCCGTCGACCCACGGGAGATTTCTTCGGAGCTTCAAGTGCAGAGAGGAGGCAGACTACCCCCACAGCATGCACCACCAGGAAAACAGTCGAGAAGGCGGCAGGATCAGCGTTACAGAGTTGCAGTAGTCGTCTTTGCTACTTTGTTGCAGTTTTGCAGGCTTCCAGCGCGGTCAGCAGTCGATTCCTTGGCAGAAGGTGAAGAGAGGGATGCAGAGGAACTCTGATGAGCTCTTGCATTCGTTATCTAAAGTTTCCCCAGAGACAGAGACCCTAAATAGCCAGAAAAGAGGGTTTGGCTACCTAGGAGAGAGGATAGGCTAGCAACACCTGAAGGAGCCTATCAGAAGGAGTCTCTGATGTCACCTGGTGGCACTGGCCACTCAGAACAGTCCAGTGTGCTGGCAGCACCTCTGTTTCCAAGATGGCAGAGGTCTGGAGCACACTGGAGGAGCTCTGGACACCTCCCAGGGGAGGTGCAGGTCAGGGGAGTGGTCACTCCCCTTTCCTTTGTCCAGTTTCGCGCCAGAGCAGGGCTAAGGGGTCCCCTGAACCGGTGTAGACTGGCTTATGCAGAATTGGGCACATCTGTGCCCATGAAAGCATTTCCAGAGGCTGGGGGAGGCTACCCCTCCCCTGCCTTCACACCATTTTCCAAAGGGAGAGGGTGGAACACCCTCTCTCAGAGGAAGTCCTTTGTTCTGCCATCCTGGGCCAAGCCTGGCTTGACCCCAGGGGGGCAGAAACCTGTCTGAGGGGTTGGCAGCAGCAGCAGCTGCAGTGAAACCCCAGGAAAGGCAGTTTGGCAGTACCAGGGTCTGTGCTACAGACCACTGGGATCATGGGATTGTGCCAACTATGCCAGGATGGCATAGAGGGGGCAGTTCCATGATCATAGACATGTTACATGGCCATATTCGGAGTTACCATTGTGAAGCTACATATAGGTAGTGACCTATATGTAGTGCACACGTGCAATGGTGTCCCCGCACTCACAAAGTCCGAGGATTTGGCCCTGAACATTGTGGGGGCACCTTGGCTAGTGCCAGGGTGCCCTCACACTAAGTAACTTTGCACCTAACCTTTACCAGGTAAAGGTTAGACATATAGGTGACTTTTAAGTTACTTAAGTGCAGTGTAAAATGGCTGTGAAATAACATGGACGTTATTTCACTCAGGCTGCAGTGGCAGGCCTGTGTAAGAATTGTCAGAGCTCCCCATGGGTGGCAAAAGAAATGCTGCAGCCCATAGGGATCTCCTCGAACCCCAATACCCTGGGTACCTCAGTACCATATACTAGGGAATTATAAGGGTGTTCCAGTAAGCCAATGTAAATTGGTAAAATTGGTCACTAGCCTGTTAGTGACAATTTGAAAGAAATGAGAGAGCATAACCACTGAGGTTCTGGATAGCAGAGCCTCAGTGAGACAGTTAGGCATCACACAGGGAACACTTACATATAGGCCGCAAACTTATGAGCACTGGGGTCCTGGCTAGCAGGGTCCCAGTGACACATAACCAACATACTGAAAACATAGGGTTTTCACTATGAGCACTGGGCCCTGGCTAGCAGGATCCCAGTGAGACAGTGAAAACACCCTGGCATTCACTCACAAACAGGCCAAACGTGGGGGTAACAAGGCTAGAAAGGGGCTACTTTCTCACACAATCCCCCCCCCCCCCCCCCCCCAAACGAAGGACAATAAGGCTAACCTTGGCCAGTTGAGACTTTATTGTCTAAGTGGTGATAAGTAGAGAGTAGCTCTGCAATAGACTGGTTACTCCCTTTATCATCCACTATATGGTTACTTCCCTGTGGGGATGTAAACCACCCTGTTTGAAGTTTTTTAGCTAAGCAACAATGTGAAGATGTATTTTCAGAGTTTCTATCAGTAAGTTTTAGTTTAGAGCAGTGGGAACTGTCCACTGAACCTATTTGTAGTGATGGAAATGCCAGACAGGGATGCTGTCTCAGAAAAGCCATAGCTGGGCAAAAACTTTGTCCATATGGCTGGAAGAGAGAACAGGGATGCTGTTTCTCTTGAGTTGGAGCAGGGCAGGGATGCTGTCCTATGAACTCCACACTAGGGCAGGGATGCTGTCCTAAGTGTTGTGAGGCAGTGCAGGGTTTCTGCACTAAAGTTTCTCTGGGAGGGTTGGAGGGATGCTCCATGTTAACTAAAATGGTGTTCTTTTTCTCACCAATGTTAGTTATCCCACAGAGAGGTACTTCTACCTCAGGGAGTCCAGCTTTGCCAGCTGATGATTCCCTTCGAACAGGTGCCACCCCAGGAGAGGTTTCTCCCACCACAGGAATGGTATCCTGAATGGTAGGGTGGTTAGGGGATACTGTGATACCCTTTTTACCTGTTGATGGAGAGGGATCCTGAGTTTTCAGGCCTTCTCTCCTTTGCTTTTTCATTTCAGTAGAAATGAGAGGGAACAATTCCTCGGGGATGCCCAGCATGGCTGCATGGGCATAAAACTCTACATCAGCCCAACTTGAGGCATCTAGGTCATTACCTAAGAGACAGTCCACAGGTAAGCTAGGTGATACCACCACCTGCTTAGGGCCAGTAACTCCACCCTGTGAGAAAGTAGCCTCTTTCTAGACTTGTTACCCCCACTTTGGGCCTGTTAGTGAGTGTATGTCAGGGTGTTTACACTGTCTCACTGGGATCCTGCCAGCCAGGGCCCAGTGCTCATAGTGAAAACCCTATGTTTTCAGTATGTTTGTTATGTGTCACTGGGACCCTGCTAGTCAGGACCCCAGTGCTCATAAGTTTGTGACCTATAGGTATGTGTTCCCTGTGTGATGCCTAACTGTCTCACTGAGGATCTGCTAACCAGAACCTCAGTGGTTATGCTCTCTCATTTCTTTCAAATTGTCACTAACAGGCTAGTGACCAATTTTACCAATTTACATTGGCTTACTGGAACACCCTTATAATTCCCTAGTATATAGTACTGAGGTACCCAGGGTATTGGGGTTCCAGGAGATCCCTATGGGCTGCAGCATTTCTTTTGCCACCCATAGGGAGCTCTGACAATTCTTACACAGGCCAGCCACTGCAGCCTGAGTGAAATAACGTCCACGTTATTTCACAGCCATTTTACACTGCACTTAAGTAACTTATAAGTCACCTATATGTCTAACATTTACTCTGTAACGCTGATCCTGCCGCCTTCTCGACTGTTTTCCTGGTGGTGCATGCTGTGGGAGTAATCTGCCTCCTCTCTGCACTAGAAGCTCCGAAGAAATCTCCCGTGGGTCGACGGAATCTTCCCCCTGCTACCGCAGGCACCAAAGAACTGCATTACCGGTCCCTTGGGTCTCCTCTCAGCACAATGAGCGAGGTCCCTTGAATCCAGCAACTCTGACCAAGTGACTCCCACAGTCCAGTGACTCTTCAGCCCAAGTTTGGTGGAGGTAAGTCCTTGCCTCCCCACGCCAGACTGCATTGTTGGAAACCGCGTCTTTTGCAAATACTCCGGCTTCCGTGCACTTCCGGCGGAAATCCTTTGTGCACAGCCAAGCCTGGGTCCACAGCACTCTAACCTGCATTGCACGACTTTCTAAGTTGTTCTCCGGCGACGTGGGACTCCTTTGTGCAACTTCGGCGAGCACCATTTCACGCATCCTTTGTAGTGCCTGTTTATGGCATTTCTTTGGGTGCTATCTGCTGTTGAGAGGACTCTTTGTCTTGCTCTACATTTCCTCTCTCTCCTGACGCAATTTGCGACATCCTGGTCCTTTCTTGGCCATAGCAGCACCCAAAAACGCTAACCGCACGATTTGCAGCTAGCAAGGCTTCTTGGCATTCTTTTGGCAGGAAAACACTTCTGCACGCCTTTCCATTGCAAGCGTTATCCGTCCACCAAAGGGGAAGTCTCTAGCCCTTTTCGTTCCTGCAGAAACCTCAGCTTCTTCTGTCGAGTAGAAGCTTCTTTGCGCCCACAGCTGGCATTTCCTGGGCATTTGCCCATCTCCGACTTGCTTGTGACTTTTGGACTTGGTCCCCTTGTTCCACAGGTACCCTAGATTGGAAATCCACTGGTGTTGTATTGTTGGTTTGTGTCTTTCCTGCATTATTCCTCTATCACGACTTCTTTGTCTTTTAGGGAACTTCAGTGCACTTTGCACTCACTTTTCAGGGTCTTGGGGAGGGTTATTTTTCTAACTCTTACTATTTTCTAATAGTCCCAGCGACCCTCTACAAGGTCACATAGGTTTGGGGTCCATTCATGGTTCACATTCCACTTTTGGAGTATACGGTTTGTGTTGCCCCTATCCCTATGTGTCCCCATTGCATCCTATTGTAACTATACATTGTTTGCACTGTTTTCTAAGACTATACTGCATATTTTTGGTATTGTGTACATATAACTTGTGTATAATTGCTATCCTCATACTGAGGGTACTCACTGAGATACTTTGGCATATTGTCATAAAAATAAAGTACCTTTATTTTTAGTATATCTGTGTATTGTGTTTTCTTATGATATTGTGCAAGTGACACTAGTGGTACTGTAGGAGCTTCACTCGTCTCCTAGTTCAGCCTAAGCTGCTCTGCTAAGCTACCATTATCTATCAGCCTATGCTGCTAGACACCCTATACACTAATAAGGGATAACTGGGCCTGGTGCGAGGTGCAAGTACCCCTTGGTACTCACTACAAGCCAGTTCAGCCTCCTACATTGGTTGTGCAGCGGTGGGATAAGTGCTTTGAGACTACTTACCACTCTTGTCATTGTACTTTTCATAAGAGAAAAATATACAAAACAAGTTCAGTGTGTGTACACATAACTAAAAAGTTTTGCATCTCCTCATTTCACTCTTTTGTAAGTGCTGAAAAGTACTTCTAAACTTTCTAAAAAGTTCTAAAAAGTTTTTTAAAAAAAATTTCTGTCTTTCTAAAAAGTTCTGAAAACTTTTTTCTCTTTTTCTATCACTTTAACTCTCTCTAAAAATGTCTGGCACAGGCCAAAATGTTGACCTGTCCAAGATTGCATATGATCACCTTAGCTGGAAAGGAGCAAGGAGTCTCTGTGTAGAGAGAGGTTTGAGTGTAGGGAAGAATCCTTCCTTGGAATTGTTACTTAACATGCTTAAAGAACAAGATAAGGCAAAACGTGCCCCATCTGTTGAAAAAGTAGCTAATGGTTCCCAATCTGATCCAGGGACTTCCCCAGGAAAAGGTTCAGGAAAGAAACTTCTTAGCCTGCCCATTACTAGACAGTCTAGCATAGTTGGTACTGAGGTGGAGTCACATCATACAGGGTATTGGGGTTCCAGGAGATCCCTATGGGCTGCAGCATTTCTTTTGCCACCCATAGGGAGCTCTGACAATTCTTACACAGGCCTGCCACTGCAGCCTGAGTGAAATAACGTCCACGTTATTTCACAGCCATTTTACACTGCACTTAAGTAACTTATAAGTCACCTATATGTCTAACCTTTACCTGGTAAAGGTTAGGTGCAAAGTTACTTAGTGTGAGGGCACCCTGGCACTAGCCAAGGTGCCCCCACATTGTTCAGGGCCAATTCCCCGGACTTTGTGAGTGCAGGGACACCATTACACGCGTGCACTACATATAGGTCACTACCTATATGTAGCTTCACAAAGGTAACTCCGAATATGGCCATGTAACATGTCTATGATCATGGAACTGCCCCCTCTATGCCATCCTGGCATAGTTGGCACAATCCCATGATCCCAGTGGTCTGTAGCACAGACCCTGTTACTGCCAAACTGCCTTTCCTGGGGTTTCACTGCAGCTGCTGCTGCTGCCAACCCCTCAGACAGGTTTCAGCCCCCCTGGGGTCAAGCCAGGCTTGTCCCAGGATGGCAGAACAAAGGACTTTCTCTGAGAGAGGGTGTTACACCCTCTCCCTTTGGAAAATGGTGTGAAGGCAGGGGAGGAGTAGCCTCCCCCAACCTCTGGAAATGCTTTCATGGGCACAGATGTGCCCAATTCTGCATAAGCCAGTCTACACCGGTTCAGGGGACCCCTTAGCCCTGCTCTGGCGCGAAACTGGACAAAGGAAAGGGGAGTGACCACTCCCCTGACCTGCACCTCCCCTGGGAGGTGTCCAGAGCTCCTCCAGTGTGCTCCAGACCTCTGCCATCTTGGAAACAGAGGTGCTGCTGGCACACTGGACTGCTCTGAGTGGCTAGTGCCACCAGGTGACGTCAGAGACTCCTTCTGATAGGCTCCTTCAGGTGTTAGTAGCCTATCCTCTCTCCTAGGTAGCCAAACCCTCTTTTCTGGCTATTTAGGGTCTCTGTCTCTGGGGAAACTTTAGATAACGAATGCAAGAGCTCATCAGAGTTCCTCTGCATCTCTCTCTTCACCTTCTGCCAAGGAATCGACTGCTGACCGCGCTGGAAGCCTGCAAAACTGCAACATAGTAGCAAAGACGACTACTGCAACTCTGTAACGCTGATCCTGCCGCCTTCTCGACTGTTTTCCTGGTGGTGCATTCTGTGGGGGTAGTCTGCCTCCTCTCTGCACTAGAAGCTCCGAAGAAATCTCCCGTGGGTCGACGGAATCTTCCCCCTGCTACCGCAGGCACCAAAAAGCGGCATTACCGGTCCCTTGGGTCTCCTCTCAGCACGACGAGCGAGGTCCCTCGAATCCAGCAACTCTGTCCAAGTGACTCCCACAGTCCAGTTACTCTGCAGTGCAAGTTTGGTTAAGGTAAGTCCTTGCCTTCCCACGCCAGACTGCATTGTTGGAAACCGGGTCTTTTGCAAATACTCTGGCTTCCGTGCACTGCATTGCACGACTTTCTAAGTTGGTCTCCGGCGACGTAGGACTCCTTTGTGCAACTTCGGCGAGCACCGTTTCATGCATCCTTGTAGTGCCTGTTTCTGGCACTTCTCCGGGTGCTACCTGCTGCTAAGAGGGCTCCTTGTCTTGCTCGACGTCTCCTCTATCTCCTGGTTCAATTTGTGACCTCCTGGTCCCTCCTGGGCCACAGCAGCATCCAAAAACGCTAACCACACGATTTGCAGCTAGCAAGGCTTGTTGGCGTTCTTTCGGCAGGAAAACACTTCTGCACGACTCTCCACGGCAAGAGGGACCCGTCCACCAAAGGGGAAGTCTCTAGCCCTTTTTGTTCCTGCAGAAACCGCAGCTTCTTCTGTCCAGTAGAAGCTTCTTTGCACCCACAGCTGGCATTTCCTGGGCATTTGCCCATCTCCGACTTGCTTGTGACTTTTGGACTTGGTTCCCTTGTTCCACAGGTACCCTAGATTGGAAATCCACCGGTGTTGCATTGTTGGTTTGTGTCTTTCCTGCATTATTCCTCTATCACGACTTCTTTGTCTTTTGGGGAACTTCAGTGCACTTTGCACTCACTTTTCAGGGTCTTGGGGAGGGCTATTTTTCTAACTCTCACTATTTTCTAATAGTCCCAGCGACCCTCTACAAGGTCACATAGGTTTGGGGTCCATTCGTGGTTCGCATTCCACTTTTGGAGTATATGGTTTGTTTTGCCCTTATCCCTATGTGTCCCCATTGCATCCTATTGTAACTATACATTGTTTGCACTGTTTTCTTAGACTATACTGCATATTTTTGGTATTGTGTACATATAACTTGTGTATATTTGCTATCCTCTTGCTGAGGGTACACTCTAAGATACTTTGGCATATTGTCATAAAAATAAAGTACCTTTATTTTTAGTATAACTGTGTATTGTGTTTTCTTATGGTATTGTGCAAGTGACACTTGTGGTACTGTAGTAGTTTCACACGTCTCCTAGTTCAGCCTTGTAGGAGGCTGGACTGGCTTGTAGTGAGTACCAAGGGGTACTTGCACCTTGCACCAGGCCCAGTTATTCCTTATTAGTGTATAGGGTGTCTAGCAGCTTAGGCTGATAGATAATGGTAGCTTAGCAGAGCAGCTCAGGCTGAACTAGGAGACGTGTGAAGCTACTACAGTACCACTTAGTGTCATATGCACAATATCATAAGAAAACACAATACACAGTTATACTAAAAATAAAGGTACTTTATTTTTATGACAATATGCCAAAGTATCTTAGAGTGTACCCTCAGTGAGAGGATAGGAAATATACACAAGATATATATACACAATAGCAAAAATATGCAGTATAGTCTTAGAAAACAGTGCAAACAATGTATAATTACAATAGGATGCAATGGGGAAACATAGGGATAGGGGCAACACAAACCATATACTCCAAAAGTGGAATGCGAACCACGAATGGACCCCAAACCTATGCGACCTTGTAGAGGGTCGCTGGGACTATTAGAAAATAGTGAGAGTTAGAAAAATAACCCTCCCCAAGACCCTGAAAAGTGAGTGCAAAGTGCACTAAAGTTCCCCTAAGGACAAAATAGTCGTGTTAGAGGGAAAATGCAAGGAAAACACAAATCAGCAATGCAACAACGATGGATTCCTGACTGAGGGTACCTGTGGAACAAGGGGACCAAGTCCAAAAGTCACAAGCAACTCGGAGATGGGCAGATGCCCAAGAAATGCCAGCGGTTGGTGCAAAGAAGCTCTTACTAGGCTGAAGAACTGTGAATACTGCAGGAACGACAACGGCTAGAGACTTCCCCTTTGGAGGATGGATCCCGCACGCCTTGGAGAGTCGTGCAAAAGTATTTTCCCGCCGGATGGACGCCAACAAGCCTTGCTACACGCAAATCGTGCGTTTGGCGTTTTTGGACGCTGCTGGGGCCCAGGAGGAACCAGGAGGTCGCAAATTGGAACTGCAGAGAGAGGGGACGTCGAGCAAGACAAAGAGCCCTCACTGAAGCAGGTAGCACCCGGAGAAGTGCCAGAAACAGGCACTACGAGGATGCGTGAAACGGTGCTCGCCGAAGTTGCACAAAGGAGTCCCACGTCGCCGGAGACCAACTTAGAAAGTCGTGCAATGCAGGTTAGAGTGCCGTGGACCCAGGCTTGGCTGTGCATGAAGGATTTCCGCCGGAAGTGCACAGGGGCCGGAGTAGCTTGCAAAGTCGCGGTTCCCAGCAATGCAGCCCAGCGAGGTGAGGCAAGGACTTACCTCCACCAAACTTGGGCTGAAGAGTCACTGGACTGTGGGGGTCACTTGGACGGTGTCGCTGGATTCGAGGGACCTCGCTCGTCGTGCTGAGAGGAGACCCAAGGGACCGGTAATGCAGCTTTTTGGTGCCTGCGGTTGCAGGGGGAAGATTCCGTCGACCCACGGGAGATTTCTTCGGAGCTTCTGGTGCAGAGAGGAGGCAGGCTACCCCCACAGCATGCACAAGCAGGAAAACAGTCGAGAAGGCGGCAGGATCAGCTTTACAGAGTTGCAGTAGTCGTCTTTGCTACTATGTTGCAGGTTTGCAGCGCGGTCAGCGGTCGTTTCCTTATCAGAAGGTGAAGAGAGAGATGCAGAGGAACTCGGCTGAGCTCATGCATTCGTTATCTAAAGTTTCCCCAGAGACAGAGACCCTAAATAGCCAGAAAAGAGGGTTTGGCTCCCTAGGAGAGAGGATAGGCTACTAACACCTGAAGGAGCCTACCAGCAGGAGTCTCTGACGTCACCTGGTGGCACTGGCCACTCAGAGCAGTCCAGTGTGCCAGCAGCACCTCTGTTTCCAAGATGGCAGAGGTCTGGAGCACACTGGAGGAGCTCTGGACACCTCCCAGGGGAGGTGCAGGTCAGGGGAGTGGTCACTCCCCTTTCCTTTGTCCAGTTTCGCGCCAGAGCAGGGGCTAAGGGGTCCCTGAACCGGTGTAGACTGGCTTATGCAAAATTGGGCACATCTGTGCCCAACAAAGCATTTCCAGAGGCTGGGGGAGGCTACTCCTCCCCTGCCTTCACACCATTTTCCAAAGGGAGAGGGTGTCACACCCTCTCTCAGAGGAAGTTCTTTGTTCTGCCATCCTGGGCCAGGCCTGGCTGGACCCCAGGAGGGCAGCTGCCTGTCTGAGGGGTTGGCAGCAGCAGCAGCTGCAGTGAAACCCCAGGAAGGGCAGTCTGGCAGTACCAGGGTCTGTGCTACAGACCACTGGGATCATGGAATTGTACCAACAATGCCAGGATGGCATAGAGGGGGCAATTCCATGATCATAGACATGTTACATGTCCATATTCGGAGTTACCATGGTGAAGCTACATATAGGTAGTGACCTATATGTAGTGCACGCGTGTAATGGTGTCCCCGCACTCACAAAGTTCAGGGAATTGGCTCTGAACAATGTGGGGGCACCTTGGCTAGTGCCAGGGTGCCCTCACACTAAGTAACTTGGCACCTAACCTTTACCAGGTAAAGGTTAGACATATAGGTGACTTATAAGTTACTTAAGTGCAGTGTAAAATGGCTGTGAAATAACGTGGACGTTATTTCACTCAGGCTGCAGTGGCAGGCCTGTGTAAGAATTGTCAGAGCTCCCTATGGGTGGCAAAAGAAATGCTGCAGCCCATAGGGATCTCCTGGAACCCCAATACCCTGGGTACCTCAGTACCATATAATAGGGAATTATAAGGGTGTTCCAGTAAGCCAATGTAAATTGGTAAAAATGGTCACTAGCCTGTCAGTGACAATTTGGAAAGTAATGAGAGAGCATAACCACTGAGGTTCTGGTTAGCAGAGCCTCAGTGAGACAGTTAGGCACCACACAGGGAACATATACATGCACACCTATGAGCACTGGGGCCCTGTGTGACAGGGTCCCAGTGACACATACATATAGGCCACAAACCTATGAGCACTGGGGTTCTGACCAGCAGGATCCCAGTGACACATAACAAACATACTGAAAACATAGTGTTTTCACTATGAGCACTGAGGCCTGGCTATCAGGATCCCAGTGAGACAGTGAAAACAGTGACAAACACCCTGACATACACTCACAAACAGGCCAAAAGTGGGGGTAACAAGGCTAGAAAGAGGCTACCTTCTCACACAACCCCCCCCCCAAACGAAGGACAATAAGGCTAACCTTGGCCAGTTGAGACTTTATTGTCTAAGTGGTGATAAGTAGAGAGTAGCTCTGCAATAGACTGGTTACTCCCTTTATCATCCACTATATGGTTACTTCCCTGTGGGGATGTAAACCACCCTGTTTGAAGTTTTTTAGCTAAGCAACAATGTGAAGATGTATTTTCAGAGTTTCTATCAGTAAGTTTTAGTTTAGAGCAGTGGGAATTGTCCACTGAACCTATTTGTAGTGATGGAAATGCCAGACAGGGATGCTGTCTCAGAAAAGCCATAGCTGGGCAAAAACTTTGTCCATCTGGCTGGAAGAGAGAACAGGGATGCTGTTTCTCTTGAGTTGGAGCAGGGCAGGGATGCTGTCCTATGAGCTCCACACTAGGGCAGGGATGCTGTCCTAAGTGTTGTGAGGTAGTGCAGGGTTTCTGCACTAAAGTTTCTCTGGGAGGGTTGGAGGGATGCTCCATGTTAACTAAAATGGTGCTGTTTTTCTCACCAATGTTAGTTATCCCACAGAGAGGTACTTCCACCTCAGGGAGTCCAGCTTTGCCAGCTGATGATTCCCTTGGAACAGGTGCCACCCTAGGAGAGGTTTCTCCCACCACAGGAATAGTATCCTGAATGGTAGGGTGGTTAGGGGATACTGTGATACCCTTTTTACCTGTTGATGGAGAGGGATCCTGAGTTTTCAGGCCTTCTCTCCTTTGCTTTTTCATTTCACTTGAAATGAGAGGGAACAATTCCTCAGGGATGCCCAGCATGGTTGCATGGGCATAAAACTCTACATCAGCCCAACCTGAGGCCTCTAGGTCATTACCTAAGAGACAGTCTACAGGTAAGCTAGGTGATACCACCACCTGCTTAGGGCCAGTAACTCCACCCCAACTAAACTGAATTATAGCTAAGGGAAGAAACTTAGTGGAGTTATGGACATCAATAATCTTATACTGTTGTCCAATGATGTGTTGTTCAGGAGGCACTAGGTTTTCAGTCACCAAAGTGAAACTGGCACCTGTGTCCCTGTAGGCCAAGGCCTCAACACCATTTATTGAAACTGTCTGCCTGTACTTATCCATTGTAAGGGGACAAGCAGCCAGTGTGGCAAGGCCAATGCCACTAGGTGTGACAGAAACTGTCTTGGGACTGATTACATCAGTTTCCACTATGGACCCATAAGTGAACCCAACTACACCCTTTGCTTGACTGTTGCCAGCAGTCCCACCACTAGTACCACTACTGCTAGGGGCACTAGAGCTTGATGTATTAGTGGTGGTAGGCTCAGGGGGTTTACCTGGACAGGACTTATCCCCTGGCCTATGGCCTCTGTTTTTACACACAAAGCACCAAGGCTTTTTAATGTGTGCAGGTTGGGAAGAAGAGGAAGAATTTGTTTTATCCCCACCCTCTGAAGACTGTTTAAGATTTGAAGTGGGATCTTTGGTTTTACCCTTATCCCCATGCTTATCTTGAGATTTTTCACCATCTTTCTTCTTATTGCCATCTTTGTCACCCCCTGTATGAACTTTTCTGTTCACACTTGTTCTGACCCATTTGTCTGCCTTCTTTCCCAATTCTTGGGGAGAGGCCAGATCAGAGTCTACCAGGTACTGGTGCAACAAATCAGAAACACAATTATTAAGTATATGCTCTCTCAGGATTGTGTTATACAGGCTTTCATAATCAGTATCTTTACTGCCATATAACCACCCCTCCAAGGCCTTCACTGAATGGGCAATGAAATCAACCCAGTATTGTGAAGACTCCTTTTTGGTCTCTCTGAACTTTATCCTGTACTGTTCAGTGGTTAAGCCATAACCATCCAGGAGTGCATTCTTAAGAACTGTAAAGTTATTGGCATCACTTTCTTTCACAGTAAGGAGTCTATCCCTACCCTTTCCACTAAATGATAGCCATAGGATGGCAGCCCACTGCTTTTGAGGGACATCCTGTACAGCACAGGCCCTCTCAAGTGCAGCAAACCACTTGTTAATGTCATCCCCCTCCTTATAAGGGGGAACTATCTTGTGCAGATTCCTGGAATCATGCTCTTTTGCAGGATGACTATGGGGAATACTGCTGCTGCCACCATGGGTTTCTAAACCCAACTTCTGTCTTTCCCTCTCTACTTCTAAAGACTGTCTATCCAAATCCAGCTGTTGCTTCTTGAGCTTCAGTCTGGTTTGTTCCACTCTCAATCTATTGAGCTCCCTTTCTAACAATCTGTCATCAGGGTGGGTGGGAGGGACATTTCTAGATACAGAGGTATGATGGGAATGAACAGAGGGAGACCTGTCCCTTACAGAGGGCACCCTAACAGCTTGGCTACCAGTATAATGTGAGAGCACACCATTAGTATGGTGTGATTCAACCTCTGTACCAACTATGCTAGACTGTCTAGTAATGGGCAGGCTGAGAAGTTTCTTTCCTGAACCTTTTCCTGGGGGAGTCCCTGGATCAGATTGTGAACCATTAGCTACTTTTTCTACAGATTGGGCACTTATGGCCTTATCCTGTACTCTAAGCATATTAATTAACAGTTCTAAGGAAGGATTCTTCCCTACACTCAAACCTCTCTCTATGCAGAGACTCCTTGCTCCTTTCCAGCTAAGGTGATCATATGCAAGTTTGGACAGTTCAACATTTTTTCCTGTGCCAGACATTTTTTAGAGAGAGTTTAAAGTGATAGCAAAAGAGAAAAAAGTTTTCAGAACTTTTTGGAAAGACAGAAAAAAACTTTTAAGAACTTTTTGAAAGTTTTAGAAGTACTTTTCAGCACTTAGAAAAGAGTGAAAAGAGGAAATGCAAAACTTTTTGGCTATGTGTATATATACTGACCTTGTTTTGTATATTTTTCTCTTATGAAAAGTACAATGACAAGAGTGGTAAGTAGTCTCAAGCACTTATCCCACCACTGCACAACCAATGTAGGAGGCTGGACTGGCTTGTAGTGAGTACCAAGGTGTACTTGCACCTTGCACCAGGCCCAGTTATCCCTTATTAGTGTATAGGGTGTCTAGCAGCTTAGGCTGATAGATAATGGTAGCTTAGCAGAGCAGCTCAGGCTGAACTAGGAGACGTGTGAAGCTACTACAGTACCACTTAGTGTCATATGCACAATATCATAAGAAAACACAATAAACAGTTATACTAAAAATAAAGGTACTTTATTTTTATGACAATATGCCAAAGTATCTTAGAGTGTACCCTCAGTGAGAGGATAGGAAATATACACAAGATATATATACACAATAGCAAAAATATGCAGTATAGTCTTAGAAAACAGTGCAAACAATGTATAATTACAATAGGATGCAATGGGGAAACATAGGGATAGGGGCAACACAAACCATATACTCCAAAAGTGGAATGCGAACCACGAATGGACCCCAAACCTATGTGACCTTGTAGAGGGTCGCTGGGACTATTAGAAAATAGTGAGAGTTAGAAAAATAACCCTCCCCAAGACCCTGAAAAGTGAGTGCAAAGTGCACTAAAGTTCCCCTAAGGACAAAATAGTCGTGTTAGAGGGAAAATGCAAGGAAAACACAAATCAGCAATGCAACAACGATGGATTCCTGACTGAGGGTACCTGTGGAACAAGGGGACCAAGTCCAAAAGTCACAAGCAACTCGGAGATGGGCAGATGCCCAAGAAATGCCAGCGGTTGGTGCAAAGAAGCTCTTACTAGGCTGAAGAACTGTGAATACTGCAGGAACGACAAGGGCTAGAGACTTCCCCTTTGGAGGATGGATCCCCCACGCCTTGGAGAGTCGTGCAGAAGTGTTTTCCCGCCGGATGGACGCCAACAAGCCTTGCTACACGCAAATCGTGCTTTTGGCGTTTTTGGACGCTGCTGGGGCCCAGGAGGGACCAGGAGGTCGCAAATTGGACCTGCAGAGAGAAGGGACGTCGAGCAAGACAAAGAGCCCTCACTGAAGCAGGTAGCACCCAGAGAAGTGCCAGAAACAGGCACTACGTGGATGCGTGAAACGGTGCTCGCCGAAGTTGCACAAAGGAGTCCCTCGTCGCCGGAGACCAACTTAGAAAGTCGTGCAATGCAGGTTAGAGTGCCGTGGACCCAGGCTTGGCTGTGCACGAAAGATTTCCGCCGGAAGTGCACAGGGGCCGGAGTAGCTTGCAAAGTCGCTGTTCCCAGCAATGCAGCCCAGCGAGGTGAGGCAAGGACTTACCTCCACCAAACTTGGGCTGAAGAGTCACTGGACTGTGGGGGTCACTTGGACGGTGTCGCTGGATTCGAGGGACCTCGCTTGTCGTGCTGAGAGGAGACCCAAGGGACCGGTAATGCAGCTTTTTGGTGCCTGCGGTTGCAGGGGGAAGATTCCGTCGACCCACGGGAGATTTCTTCGGAGCTTCTGGTGCAGAGAGGAGGCAGGCTACCCCCACAGCATGCACAAGCAGGAAAACAGTCGAGAAGGCGGCAGGATCAGCGTTACAGAGTTGCAGTAGTCGTCTTTGCTACTATGTTGCAGGTTTGCAGCGCGGTCAGCGGTCGTTTCCTTATCAGAAGGTGAAGAGAGAGATGCAGAGGAACTCGGCTGAGCTCATGCATTCGTTATCTAAAGTTTCCCCAGAGACAGAGACCCTAAATAGCCAGAAAAGAGGGTTTGGCTACCTAGGAGAGAGGATAGGCTACTAACACCTGAAGGAGCCTATCAGCAGGAGTCTCTGACGTCACCTGGTGGCACTGGCCACTCAGAGCAGTCCAGTGTGCCAGCAGCACCTCTGTTTCCAAGATGGCAGAGGTCTGGAGCACACTGGAGGAGCTCTGGACACCTCCCAGGGGAGGTGCAGGTCAGGGGAGTGGCCACTCCCCTTTCCTTTGTCCAGTTTCGCGCCAGAGCAGGGGCTAAGGGGTCCCTGAACCGGTGTAGACTGGCTTATGCAGAATTGGGCACATCTGTGCCCAACAAAGCATTTCCAGAGGCTGGGGGAGGCTACTCCTCCCCTGCCTTCACACCATTTTCTAAAGGGAGAGGGTGTCACACCCTCTCTCAGAGGAAGTTCTTTGTTCTGCCATCCTGGGCCAGGCCTGGCTGGACCCCAGGAGGGCAGCTGCCTGTCTGAGGGGTTGGCAGCAGCAGCAGCTGCAGTGAAACCCCAGGAAGGGCAGTCTGGCAGTACCAGGGTCTGTGCTACAGACCACTGGGATCATGGAATTGTACCAACAATGCCAGGATGGCATAGAGGGGGCAATTCCATGATCATAGACATGTTACATGGCCATATTCGGAGTTACCATGGTGAAGCTACATATAGGTAGTGACCTATATGTAGTGCACGCGTGTAATGGTGTCCCCGCACTCACAAAGTTCAGGGAATTGGCTCTGAACAATGTGGGGGCACCTTGGCTAGTGCCAGGGTGCCCTCACACTAAGTAACTTGGCACCTAACCTTTACCAGGTAAAAGTTAGACATATAGGTGACTTATAAGTTACTTAAGTGCAGTGTAAAATGGCTGTGAAATAACGTGGACGTTATTTCACTCAGGCTGCAGTGGCAGGCCTGTGTAAGAATTGTCAGAGCTCCCTATGGGTGGCAAAAGAAATGCTGCAGCCCATAGGGATCTCCTGGAACCCCAATACCCTGGGTACCTCAGTACCATATACTAGGGAATTATAAGGGTGTTCCAGTAAGCCAATGTAAATTGGTAAAAATGGTCACTAGCCTGTCAGTGACAATTTGGAAAGTAATGAGAGAGCATAACCACTGAGGTTCTGGTTAGCAGAGCCTCAGTGAGACAGTTAGGCACCACACAGGGAACATATACATGCACACCTATGAGCACTGGGGCCCTGTGTGACAGGGTCCCAGTGACACATACATATAGGCCACAAACCTATGAGAACTGGGGTCCTGACCAGCAGGATCCCAGTGACACATAACAAACATACTGAAAACATAGTGTTTTCACTATGAGCACTGAGGCCTGGCTATCAGGATCCCAGTGAGACAGTGAAAACAGTGACAAACACCCTGACATACACTCACAAACAGGCCAAAAGTGGGGGTAACAAGGCTAGAAAGAGGCTACCTTCTCACAAGCCTAAGCTGCTCTGCTAAGCTACCATTATCTATCAGCCTATGCTGCTAGACACCCTATACACTAATAAGGGATAACTGGGCCTGGTGCAAGGTGCAAGTACCCCTTGGTACTCACTACAAGCCAGCCCAGCCTCCTACACGTCCTTGTTGTTGTTGGTTGTGAAGGGGCAACACACACCTCAGTGTTAGAAGACGTGGAGTCAGACATCCCGGTCGCTGCTGCCTGTGAAGGTCTTAAGGGCAGTACTGCAGCAAGGAGGGTCTGCTGGTTTTTGAGAATAGCAGCCACATCACGATGGTAGGCAGCCAGGTCGGCCCTGAGGGAGTCATGATTGCATTTGTGCATGCAGTGGAATGTTTGGGGTGCGAGGTGTTGTGGCAACTCCCTTACTGCAGTGGTGAATTCCTTGACAGTTTCTTGTAGTCCTTGCAGTATGGATGTTAGGGCTTGCATAGCTGCTGCCTGATCTGCAGATGACATCATGCACGAATGCACCCCCTCAAGGCTGGCTGCCATAGTTTGCATCCCCACCTGCACCTCCTTGGCCAGCTCCCGCTGTACTCCAACTACAGTTCTTTCAAAGCTGGTGCCAGTGTCGTCAGAGTCCTCAGCTGTATTGGAGCTGGCAGGTCTTGCAATTGGGGTGATGGGTGGTTCCTCTGCGCTGGCTTCTTGTTCTGTGCTCCTCATTGTGACTGAAGGTGGGGTCTGGAGGGTTTCAAGGACCTTTTGGATGGTCTCCTGGGGAATGTTTATGGGCTCGTCATCCATGTCATCAGGGAAATCTGGGACAGGCATATCGGTAGGAGATCCATCTTCCTCTGCAATGAAACAGGGTACAATTAGTGTGTCTGTGTTGTGACAATTTTGACGTAACATGCCTACCTTTTGATGAATTCACTGTGTGATCTTGTTTGGTATTTGTATCTGCTGTCCTTCATATGGGCATTGTTATAGGCCTATGGCCCACCTGTGTGTCACATGTATGATATTGAGTTATCAGACTTGTCTGCCTACTTGCCTCTAGGTGTTGCTTTATACCAAATAGAGAATAGCCAGATTTTTGTCTTAATCAACCCTCCGTGTATATCCATTCTCATGGTGAGACCTTTCACTGGCTGTGGGTGTTCTGATGGTCCTGGCAGCACAATTGCATCTCAGGACCTGCCCCAATCCCTGATTGTTCACATTGACTTAAATGTATTTGACATGTGGCATATCCCATGCATGGCAATGTTATGATCTGAGATGGATGTTGACATTGTTAATTGGTCTTGCTGATGTTGGGTAATGTGTGTTACATTGGATTGCCCTGATTATCGTATCAGTGTCCTATTTCGTCCTCTGACTGAGCAGGTGTATTTCAGTGACCAGTTCCATGTGTCCCCTCCTCAATGCTGTTGTCTGAGCAGTATGACATTTGTGATGTTGCCTTGTTTGCCAGGCACGGGAAGGACCCTGACATATGCAGCATGGGTGTGTCCTTAGTGCTGTGTCGCTTCTATTGCTGTTTACTTTGGCTGATGTATGTGACAACTATGGGCATTGACATTTGAGTGTACTGGGGCCTTTGTCTTGTTTCAGGGGATTGTTGCAGATGTCATCCTCACCCCCTAATTTAGGTATGTATGTTCCATGGGGAGTTTACTGCCATTGGCTACTATAGCTGCACAGAGATCAGAGGTGGTAGTGTCAACTGTTGTTGCAGTTACATTGCAGTTGTTGTTTTGGCTAGAGGATTGCTGATAGGGCCCTAGTTAATGTAGGAGATAATTTGGCTGACGAGTGCCAGGATGTAAGTTTGACGTAGTGGCCTTCCCTCCTGTTGAGGCTTTCCCTTTGCTCCATTGTTGGCATAACAGGATGCCCCCATGGGACGGTTGTTGGTGTAGTGTTATGTTGTGCCCTAGCTTCTGTATGTGCAGGCCAAATATGACACAAAGGCGGTCATTACAACATTGGCGGTAAAAGCCGCTTACTGCTGTGCAGAAGACTGCCAACACACCGCTGCAGCAGTGGAAATCCGCCACAGCTATTATGACCCACAGCACGAAATCCACCAGAATTCAGACACCCACACAAGTCCGCCCCATCCAAAGGTCAATGATAAACTGGCGAAAACAAATCCTCCACCGTCACGCCAACAGAAATATGCCCACACTATCACAACCCACAAATCTATGCGGCGGTCTTTCAACCACGGTATTCCATTGGCGGTACACACCGCTGCGCTCAAAATACACACACATTTACAAAACACTGCCACATTGGACAATTCAAAATACACACACCTGATACACATACGCACACCACTCCCACACACCCATTACAATATAAAACACACACCCACATCACCCACATACCCTTACGACCACAATTACTGAGAGAAGGCCAATCAATCAATCAATCAATCAATCACAGACATTTGTAGAGCGCGCTACTTACCCGTTAGGGTTCCAAGGCGCTTAGGGAGGGGGGACTACTACTGTTCGAAGAGCCAGAGAGAGAGACACCACCATCAACAATACTAGCATCCACAGGCACACAACACCATCACTCACATAACTTCTACACACCTCACACTACACACCACTACATATCAGCACACATTGCACCCCACATACCACCCCACACATCACCTACACTACCCCATGGCACGGCAAACACACCCCAGGTTCTCGGAGGAGGAGCTCAGGGTCATGGTGGAAGAAATCGTCCGGGTAGAGCCACAGCTATTCGGAGCACAGGTGCAGCACACCTCAATTGCAAGGAAGATGGAGCTATGGCGAAGAATAGTGGACAGGGTCAACGCAGTGGGACAGCACCCAAGAAATTGGGAGGACATCAGGAAGAGGTGGAACGATCTACGGGGAAGGTGTGTTCCGTGGTCTCAAGACACCACCTTGCGGTTCAGCGGACTGGTGGCGGACCCCCACCTCCTCCCCCACAACTAACAATATGGGAGGAGCAGGTCTTGGCGATTCTGCATCCTGAGGGCCTCGCTGGAGTAGGTGGAGGAATGGACTCTGGTAAGTCAAATCTTAACTATTACATCCCCACCCTACCTGCATGCCAGCACATGCTCCCACCCTTACCCCCATCACTCTAACTCCTCACAAATGTCCCAACATCACAAACCACACATCCTAACACCAAGCCCTGCATGCAACAACAAAGCATGGACACCCATCACTAAAGCATGCCCACTGCACATACCCATACACCCCCCTAAACCATCATCAGACAAGGTCCCACACAGGAATGCAAGCACTGGGGTACACAGTCACCCACCTATTGCACACCATGGCACACCCAGATGTAATAAGCATCCTTTTATACCCCTGCAGGGCCCCTACCCAACGTCACCGGACAGGAGGGTCCACACATGTCCACACCACCAACAGAAGAGGCCCACAGTGATGACAGCACCTCTGTCCAACTAGATGACCAGCCCGGCCCATCGGGGACCTCTGGACAGTCAGTTCCCCTCACCCAGTCACAGGCCACCACAGACCTTCCCCCCTCTGGAAACACCAGCACAGCACCACCCAGCGGGCCCATACCTCCGTCCCCAGGACACGTCAATCAGCAGTGTGTCCACCACTACAGGGAACCCAGGCTAGCCCACCACCCCAACAACAACAGGGACCTGGGGGCAGTGGTAGTGGGCACACGGTCCAGGGGACGGAGGCCCAGGAACACAGGGGCTGCTGTGCAAAAGGGGGCGGACAGGCACAGGGAACCCACTCTCCACGAGGCCCTCTCCAACATCATGGGAGCCTACCACCACTCCCAGGAGACGATGGCAACGGTACTGGCCAAGTTTCAGGAGACCCAGCGCCTGCAGGAGGAACAGTATTCGGGCTTCAGGGAGGAACTCATAACAATCAATTCCACCCTGGGCACCATAGTAGGGGTGCTGAAGGAAGTACTCAACACCAGGAGAGACACTGTGGCACTACAAGGGGCCCCTGACACTAGCATAGACGATGAACTGCCCACCACCTCTGCCGGCGCTAGTGGACAGGAGGCACCGCCACAGAACCACCACACCAGCACCCCACCCCCTGCAGAGGGAGAACCACCTCCCAACGGTCCCTGAGATCCAGGCCAAAGACAGAGAACGATGCCAAGACCCCCGCAAAGAAATTAGACCACCCTGAATGTCATACTACTGTCCCACTTTGTCACCCTGTCCATCAATAAACTGCCCCGGCTCCACTTCCTATGCCCATTAGGGCAATGCACCGGTGAGACTAATAGACTGGACTCTGCCATGGACATTCCTCCACCATCACCCCTCACCATTTTGCTATCCCCTCAAATATTGAGCACTTAAATAAACACCCTTAAAGCACAAAACAATCTGGAGTCACACATTGGGACCCACATCTGTGAAATCGTAAGGGAAAATGACAACTCAGTGACCATACACTGGGTGAAAACGACAGACAGTAGAGAGGTAGTAGTGTTTAAGTACATGTAGTAGGCAGGTTTGTATTCTTACCTGTAAATATTGCTGGATCACTGAGTCCCTGTTGTCCATGTCTTCTTCTTCTGCTTCCTCGTCTTCACTGTTCACAGGCTCCACAGATGCAACAACACCGCCATCTGGACCATCCTCCTGCAGAAAAGGCACCTGTCGTCGCAAAGGCAAGTTGTGAAGCATACAGCAGGCCACGATGATCTGGCACATCTTCTTTGGTGAGTAGAATAGGGATCCACCTGTCATATGGAGGCACCTGAACCTGGCCTTCAGGAGGCCGAAGGTCCACTAGATCACCCTCCTAGTTCGCCCATGGGCCTCATTGTAGTGTTCCTCTGCCCTTGTCCTGGGATTCCTCACTGGGGTCAGTAGCCATGACAGGTTGGGGTAACCAGAGTCACCTGCTAATGGCCAGGGACAACTGTTAGACACACACTAACCTATAGGGATTTCCCCAGACCCAGACAACCATTCCCACTGTCTTGCTTCCAGGTGCTCACCTAATAGCCACACACAGTTTCTCTGGAGTTGACCCATCACATAAGGGATGCTGCTATTCCGCAGGATGTAGGCGTCATGCACTGAGCCAGGGAACATGGCATTCACATGGGAGATGTACTGGTCTGCCAAACATACCATCTGTACATTCATGGAATGGTAACTCTTCCGGTTTCTGTACACCTGTTCACTCCTGTGGGGGGGGGATCAAAGCCACATGTGTCCCATCAATGGCACCTATGATGTTGGGGATATGTCCCAGGGCATAGAAATCACCTTTCACTGTAGGCAAATCCTCCACCTGAGGGAAAACGATGTAGCTCCGCATGTGTTTCAGCAGGGCAGACAACACTCTGGAAAACACGTTGGAAAACATAGGCCGGGACATCCTTGTGGCTATGGCCACTGTTGTTTGAAATGACCCACTTGCAAGGAAATGGAGCACTGACAGCACCTGCACATGAGGGGGGATTCTTGTGGGATGGCGAATAGCTGACATCAGGTCTGGCTCCAACTGGGTACGCAGTTCCTGGATTGTGGCACAGTCAAGCCTGTATGTGATGATCACATGTCTTTCCTCCATTGTCAACAGGTCCACCAACGGTCGGTTCACTGGAGGATGCTGCCATCTCCTCACATGTCCCAGCGGACGGTGCCTATGAAGGACAACAGTGAGCACAGAGTCAAACAACTCAGAGGTACGTACCCACAGCTTACACAGAACACCAATCATAATCTAAAAAGTGGCCTGTATGTGTGTTGAGTCTAGGCCTAGGTATGTGTGACACAGTTAAAAATGAAGCCATGTGGGCCCCTGAAATGGCGGCTGCCTGGGACAATTGGATGTGAGGTAACTGCACTGGCGTTGTACACCGTTGCGGTAGGCGGTCGAAGACCGCGGCGCAATGCTGCATTGGTTAACCTTGGACCCCATGGGTCCCAGGAGCCAATGACGATGTACGCCGGCAGTGACGGTACGCACCGCTGCGGACGTGACTGCCATTTTCTATCTGTTCAATCACTCGATACCTGATCTTCGACAGGAGAGGACCTACACTGCAAGTGCTGCTGTGACCTCAGTCTGGAAGAGACAAAGGCTCGAGTGACTGGGGAAAGGGCCCCTGCCTTCACATCAGAGGAGTTGGAGAAACTCTTGGATGGGGTCCTCCCCCAGTACATGTTACTCTACGGTCCTCCAGACAAACAGGTAAGTACACTGGGAGCTTGCTGTATGGGCTATGCCTTTGTGGAGAGGGGTGGGTGTAAGAAGGAAGGGGGGAGAGTGCGGCGTGCATGAAACGACGTGAGTGCATGTGCCACATGGCAAGGGTAGGGATGGGGTCCAATGACTGTGACTGTGCAGTTGCTAATAAGTTTCTCTTCCCCCTGTACAAATCATGTAGGTCAGCGCCCACCAGAAAAAATATATTTGGCGTGCCATCGCCAAGGACGTCCGGACCCTGGGGGTCTACCACAGACGGAGCACCCACTGCCGGAAAAGATGGGAGGACATTCGCTGCTGGAGCAAGAAGACGGCAGAGGCTCAGCTGGGGATGGCCTCCCAACGTGGGAGGGGTGCCCGTCACACCAAGACCCCCCTGATGTTCCAGTTCCTGGCAGTGGCGTACCCGGAGTTGGATGGGCGCTTGAGGGCATCACAGCAGCCACAAGGGGGTGAGTACACTCTCATCCTGCTGATTTTGCGTGCAGTGGAGGGGTCTGGGTGGGGGAGGTGGGCTATGGGTTTCCCTAGGCCAGGGCGAGTTCCGTAGGCAAGGTCCCTCCGTAAGGCAGGCCATGTGGCACCCCACCGCACCTCTGTAGAGTGCCAAGTACACCTAGTCATGACCCTGTGTCATCTATGTGTGCAGATGTCACCCATAGCCTAGTAGGCCATTTCCCATGAATTGAACTGTGAAAACCAAGAGCGCGGCGTAGTGCAGGTGGCTTGTGTGTCTGTTGTGTCCGCCAACGGTAGCGGTAATGCATGCACTCAACATGTCTTTCTTCTGTCGTACCCCCCTTTTTGTGATCTCCCTGTTCTTGTGTGCATTAGCATCATCAGGCGGAGGAGCAGTGGCACCGGAGCACGAGGGGGCTGCATCCCACATGGCCATGGAGGGTGTAGGAAAGTACCATCTTGCCTGGCATGTTACCCCCATTTTTCACTGTATATATGTTGTTTTAGTTGTATGTGTCACTGGGACCCTGGTAACCCAGGGCCCCAGTGCTCATAAGTGTGCCTGAATGTGTTACCTGTGTAGTGACTAACTGTCTCACTGAGGCTCTGCTAATCAGAACCTCAGTGGTTATGCTCTCTCATTTCTTTCCAAATTGTCACTAACAGGCTAGTGACAATTTTTGCCAATTTACATTGGCTAACTGGAACACCCTTATAATTCCCTAGTATATGGTACTGAGGTACCCAGGGTATTGGGGTTCCAGGAGATCCCTATGGGCTGCAGCATTCCTTTTGCCACCCATAGGGAGCTCTGACAATTCTTACACAGGCCTGCCACTGCAGCCTGAGTGAAATAATGTCCACGTTATTTCACAGCCATTTTACACTGCACTTAAGTAACTTATAAGTCACCTATATGTCTAACCTTTACCTGGTAAAGGTTAGGTGCAAAGTTACTTAGTGTGAGGGCACCCTGGCACTAGCCAAGGTGCCCCCACATTGTTCAGAGCCAATTCCCTGAACTTTGTGAGTGCGGGGACACCATTACACGCGTGCACTACATATAGGTCACTACCTATATGTAGCTTCACAATGGTAACTCCGAATATGGCCACGTAACATGTCTATGATCATGGAATTGCCCCCTCTATGCCATCCTGGCATAGTTGGCACAATCCCATGATCCCAGTGGTCTGTAGCACAGACCCTGGTACTGCCAAACTGCCCTTCCTGGGGTTTCACTGCAGCTGCTGCTGCTGCCAACCCCTCATACAGGCATCTGCCCTCCTGGGGTCCAGCCAGGCCTGGCCCAGGATTGCAGAACAAAGAACTTCCTCTGAGAGAGGGTGTGACACCCTCTCCCTTTGGAAAATGGTGTGAAGGCAGGGGAGGAGTAGCCTCCCCCAGCCTCTGGAAATGCTTTGTTGGGCACAGATGTGCCCAATTCTGCATAAGCCAGTCTACACCGGTTCAGGGACCCCTTAGCCCCTGCTCTGGCGCGAAACTGGACAAAGGAAAGGGGAGTGACCACTCCCCTGACCTGCACCTCCCCTGGGAGGTGTCCAGAGCTCCTCCAGTGTGCTCCAGACCTCTGCCATCTTGGAAACAGAGGTGCTGCTGGCACACTGGACTGCTCTGAGTAGCCAGTGCCACCAGGTGACGTCAGAGACTCCTGCTGATAGGCTCCTTCAGGTGTTAGTAGCCTATCCTCTCTCCTAGGCAGCCAAACCCTCTTTTCTGGCTATTTAGGGTCTCTGTCTCTGGGGAAACTTCAGATAACGAATGCATGAGCTCAGCCGAGTTCCTCTGCATCTCTCTCTTCACCATCTGATAAGGAATCGACTGCTGACCGCGCTGGAAGCCTGCAAACCTGCAACATAGTAGCAAAGACGACTACTGCAACTCTGTAACGCTGATCCTGCCACCTTCTCGACTGTTTTCCTGCTTGTGCATGCTGTGGGGGTAGTCTGCCTCCTCTCTGCACCAGAAGCTCCGAAGAAATCTCCCGTGGGTCGACGGAATCTTCCCCCTGCAACCGCAGGCACCAAAAAGCTGCATTACCGGTCCCTTGGGTCTCCTCTCAGCACGACGAGAGAGGTCCCTCGAATCCAGCAACTCTGTCCAAGTGACCCCCACAGTCCAGTGACTCTTCAGTCCAAGTTTGGTGGAGGTAAGTCCTTGCCTCACCTCGCTGGGCTGCATTGCTGGGAACCGCGACTTTGCAGCTACTCCGGCCCCTGTGCACTTCCGGCGGAAATCCTTTGTGCACAGCCAAGCCTGGGTCCACGGCACTCTAACCTGCATTGCACGACTTTCTAAGTTGGTCTCCGGCGACGTGGGACTCCTTTGTGCAACTTTGGCGAGCACTGTTTCACGCACCCTCGTAGTGCCTGTTTCTGGCATTTCTCCGGGTGCTACCTGCTTCAGTGAGGGCTCTTTATCTTGCTCGACGTCCCCTCTCTCTTCAGGTCCAATGTGCGACCTCCTGGTCCCTCCTGGGCCCCAGCAGCGTCCAAAAACGCCAATCGCACGATTTGCAACTAGCAAGGCTTGTTGGCGTCCTTTCAGCGGAAAAACACTTCTGCACAACTCTCCATGGCGAGACGGATTTGTCCACCAAAGGGGAAGTCTCTAGCCCTTTTCGTTCCTGCAGAAACCTCAGCTTCTTCTGTCCAGTAGAAGCTTCTTTGCACCCGCAGCTGGCATTTCCTGGGCATCTGCCCATCTCCGACTTGCTTGTGACTTTTGGACTTGGTCCCCTTGTTCCACAGGTACCCTAGATTGGAAATCCACAGTTGTTGCATTGCTGGTTTGTGTCTTTCCTGCATTATTCCTCTAACACAACTTCTTTGTCCTTAGGGGAACTTTAGTGCACTTTGCACTCACTTTTCAGGGTCTTGGGGAGGGTTATTTTGCTAACTCTCACTATTTTCTAATAGTCCCAGCGACCCTCTACAAGGTCACATAGGTTTGGGGTCCATTCGTGGTTCGCATTCCACTTTTGGAGTATATGGTTTGTGTTGCCCCTATCCCTATGTTTCCCCATTGCATCCTATTGTAACTATACATTGTTTGCACTGTTTTCTAAGACTATACTGCATATTTTTGCTATTGTGTATATATATCTTGTGTATATTTCCTATCCTCTCACTGAGGGTACACTCTAAGATACTTTGGCATATTGTCATAAAAATAAAGTACCTTTATTTTTAGTATAACTGTGTATTGTGTTTTCTTATGATATTGTGCATATGACACTAAGTGGTACTGTGGTAGCTTCACACGTCTCCTAGTTCAGCCTGAGCTGCTCTGCTAAGCTACCATTATCTATCAGCCTAAGCTGCTAGACACCCTATACACTAATAAGGGATAACTGTGCCTGGTGCAAGGTGCAAGTACCCCTTGGTACTCAGTACAAGCCAGTCCAGCCTCCTACAGAGGGCCACACTATGGAATCGGACTTCACCAGTGGGACGCAGGGCGAGGGGAGCACCACGGCGGGGACAGGAGCTGAGACCAGCGACACGGACTCATCCTCTGATGGGAGCTCCCTTGTGGTGGAGGCAACATCTGTGCCCCCCCATCTACAGGTACAGCCGCCGCCCCCCCTTCCAGCACCGCCCTCCCAGCAGCCCCTCAGCCTTTGCCCCGTGCCTGCTCACCCGGGAGGGTGGGCATCACCTTCGCCCCAGGCACCTCAGTCCCTGCCCCAGTCACCCCTGCTGCCCTCAGTGAGGAGGCCATTGACCTCCTCAGGTCCCTCAATGTTGGGCAGTCTACCATTTTGAATGCCATCCAGGGTGAAGAGAGGCAGTTGCAACAAACCAATGCATTCCTGGTGGGCATTCATTCTGGTCAGGCGGCCCTTCAGCAAGCTTTTCAGACTCTGGCCTCAGCACAGATGGCAGCCATTGTCCCTGTGTCTAGCCTCCCCCCTCCAACTTCCTCCACCCAGACCCAAAGCACACCTCTAGACCAGCATGCACACACGTCAACACACAAGGGAAGCTCAGGCAAACATAAGCACTGCACATCCCACAGGCACTCACGCAAGCATCAGACACATGCAGACACACCAACATCCACTGCCTCCACTGTGTCCCCCTCCTCCACGTCTCCCTCCTCCCTCCCAGTCTCGTCTACACTCACACCTGCATGCACTACCTCTACAGCCACTACTGCCATCACCAGCACACCCACCACCACACCCCGCTCACGTGCAGTCACCACCCCCATTACCATTCACACGTCCCCTGTGTCCTCTCCCAGTGTGTCTGTGAGCCCACCTCCCAAGATACACAAATGCAGGCACACACCCACCCAACAGCCATCCACCTCACGACAGCCTCCAACCCATGCACCTTCACCCAAAGTCAGCAAACGAACACCTCCTACAACCACAACCTCTTCCTCCACTCCCAAACCCCCTCCAGCTATCCGTCCCAGTGTCTCCAAAAACCTTTTCCTGTCCAACCTTGATCTATTTCCCACACCTCCCCCACCCCGTCTGTCTCCTAGGGCCCGAACTAGCACCTCAGCCACAACATCTCCGGGACCAGTGGTGCCTGTAGTCACCAGAATCTGGAGTGCACCGGCCACCAGGGCAGCCAGTGTGGCACAGAGCCACAGAACAGACAGTCCCCCACCTGTGAAGCATCAGAAGTTGGCCACTGCCCAGCGGGAGAGGGGGAAGACTCCAGCCACCAAAGCCTCTCCCAGGGGTCCCGGTGGGAGTGTGGAGTCAGCTGCGACACCTTCCAAGGTGGGGAAGGGCCACAAGAAACCAGGAAAGTCTGGAAAGAGCAGCACGGCGGAGGACACCGCCATCATCCCCGCTGCCCAGGAGGCCACAGCCGTCATCCCCGCTGCCCAGGAGGCCACAGCCGTCATCCCCGCTGCCCAGGAGGCCACAGCTGTCATCCCCGCTGACCAGGAGGCCACAGCCATTATCCCTGCTGGGACAGAGAGGACCGCCAGCACAAGCCCTGCTGGGCTAGAGAGGACCAACAGCACAAGAACCGCTGGGACAGAGAGGACCGCCAGCACAAGCCCCGCTGGGCTAGAGAGGACCACCAGCACAAGCCATGCTGGGACAGAGAGGACCGCCAGCACAAGCCCCGCTGGGCCATGAAGGACCGCCAGCAGCTGAGTCACTGCAAAGGAGCCCGCCGCTCCAAGCACCGCTGAACAGGGTACAGCCGTCTCAAGCACTGCTGAACAGGGCACCGCCGTATCAAGCCCCGCTGAACAGGGCACCGCCGTCTCAAGCACCGCTGAACAGGGCACCGCCGTATCAAGCACCGCTGAACAGGGCACCGCCGTATCAAGCACCGCTGAACAGGGCACCGCCGTCTCAAGCACCGCTGAACAGGGCACCGTCGTCTCAAGCACCGCTGAACAGGGCACCGCCGCTTCAAGCAATGCTGGCCCATGAGCGCCAATGGCACTGATGCTACTGAGTCCGTCACGGGCAGAATGAAGCACTCTGGGCACCATGCCCCCTCCAGAACCAGTGGACAGATCCATCCACTACCTCTGTCCTTAGCAGGATGAAGCACTCTGGGCACCATGCCCCCTCCAGAACCAGTGGAAAGATACATCCACTACCTCTGTCCTTAGCAGGATGAAGCACTGTGGGCACAATGCCCCCTCCAGAACCAGTGGAGGGATACATCCACTACCTCTGTCCTTAGCAGGATGAAGCACTCTGGGCACAAGGCCCCCTCCTGAACCAGTGGAGAGATCCATCCACTACCTCTGTCCTTAGCAGGATGAAGCACTCTGGGCACAAGGCCCCCTCCAGAACCAGTGGAGAGATCCATCCACTACCTCTGTCCTTAGCAGGATGAAGCACTCTGGGCACCAAACCCCCTCCAGAACCAGTGGAGAGATCCATCCACTACCTCTGTCCTTACCAGGATGAAGCACTCTGGGCTAAACACTCTGGGCACCAAGCCCCCTCCAGAACCAGTGGAGAGATCCATCCACTACCACTGTCCTTAGCAGGATGAAGCACTCTGGGCACCAACCTCCCTCCAGAACCAGTGGAGACTGTTATCCAGTTGAGAGACTGTGGCTTTGCACTCCCCAGGATATGGCAGTGGGCAACTGTAGGAGGCTGGACTGGCTTATAGTGGGTACCAAGGGGTACTTACACTTTGCACCAGGCCCAGGTATCCCTTATTAGTGTAGAGGGGTGTCTAGCAGCTTAGGCTGATAGAAAAGGTAGCTTAGCAGAGCAGCTTAGGCTGAACTTGGAGACGAGTGAAGCTCCTACAGTACCACTAGTGTCATATGCACAATATCATAAGAAAACACAATACACAAATATACTAAAAATAAAGGTACTTTGGGGGTTATTCTAACTTTGGAGGAGGTGTTAATCCGTCCCAAAAGTGACGGAAAAGTGACGGATTTACCACCAGCCGTATTACGAGTCCATTATATCCTATGGAACTCGTAATACGGCTGGTGGTATATCCGTCACTTTACCGTCACTTTTGGGACGGATTAACACTCCTCCAAAGTTAGAATAACCCCCTTTATTTTTATGACAATATGCCAAAAGTATCTCAGTGAGTACCCTCAGTATGAGGATAGCAAATATACACAAGATATATTTACACAATACCAAAATATTCAGTAATAGCAATAGAAAACAGTGCAAACAATGTATAGTCACAATAGAATGCAATGGGAGCACATAGGTATAGGGGCAACACAAACCATATACTCTAGAAGTGGAGTGCGAACCATGAATGGACCCCAAACCTATGTGAGCTCATAGAGGGTCGCTGGGACTGTAAGAAAACAGTGAGGGTTAGAAAAATAGCCCACCCCAAGACCCTGAAAAGTGTGTGCAAAGTGCACCTAAGTTCCCCAGAGAGCACAGAAGTCGTGATAGAGGAATTCTGCAAGGAAGACCAACACCAGCAATGCAACAACGATGCATTTTCCTGACGAGAGTACCTGTGGAACAAGGGGACCAAGTCCAAGAGTCACGATCAAGTCGGGAGTGGGCAGATGCCCAGGAAATGCCAGCTGTGGGTGCAAAGGAGCTGCCACCGGATGGTAGAAGCTGTGGATTCTGGAAGAACGACAAGGGCTAGAAACTTCCCCTTTGGAGGATGGATGTCCCACGTCGTGTTGAAGCTTGCAGAGGTGTTTCCGTGCAGAAAGAATGCAAACAAGCCTTGCTACCTGCAAGGGTCACGGTTAGGGTTTTTGGATGCTGCTGTGGCCCTAGAGGGACAGAGGGGGCGTCCAGCAAGACAAAGAGCCCACTCAGAAGCAAGCAGCACCCGCAGAAGTGTTGGAACAGGCACTACAAAGTGGAGTGAACCGGAGCTCACCCGAAGTCACAAAGGAGGGTCCCACGACGCCGGAGGACAAATCAGGAGGTCGTGCACTGCAGGTTAGAGTGCCGGGGACCCAGGCTTGGCTGTGCACAAAGGAAATCCTGGAAGAGTGCACAGGAGCCGGAGCAGCTGCAAATCACGCGGTACCCAGCAATGCAGTCTAGCGTGGGGAGGTAGGACTTACCTCCACCAAACTTGGACTGAAGAGTCACTGGACTGTGGGAGTCACTTGGACAGAGTTGCTGAGTTCCAGGGACCACGGTCGTCGTGCTGAGAGGAGACCCAGAGGACCGGTGATGCAGTTCTTTGGTGCCTGCGGTTTCAGGGGGAAGATTCCGTTGACCCACGGGAGATTTCTTCGGAGCTTCTAGTGCAGAGAGGAGGCAGACTACTCCCACAGCATGCACCACCAGGAAAACAGTCGAGAAGGCGGCCGGATCATTGTTACAAGGTCGCAGTAGTCGTCTTTGCTACTTTGTTGCAGTTTTGCAGGCTTCCAGAGCAGTCAGCGGTCGATTCCGTGGCAGAAGGTGAAGAGAGAGATGCAGAGGAACTCTGATGAGCTCTTGCATTCGTTATCTAAAGAATTCCCCAAAGCAGAGACCCTAAATAGCCAGAAAAGGAGGTTTGGCTACTTAGGAGAGAGGATAGGCTAGCAACACCTGGAGGAGCCTATCAGAAGGAGTCTCTGACGTCACCTGCTGGCACTGGCACCTCAGAGCAGTCCAGTGTGCCAGCAGCACCTCTGTTTCCAAGATGGCAGAGGTCTGGAGCTCACTGTAGGAGCTCTGGGCACCTCCCAGGGGAGGTGCAGGTCAGGGGAGTGGTCACTCCCCTTTCCTTTGTCCAGTTTCACGTCAGAGCAGGGCTGGGGGATCCCTGAACCGGTGTAGACTGTCTTATGCAGAGATGGGCACCATCTGTGTCCATCAAAGCATTTCCAGAGGCTGGGGGAGGCTACTCCTTTTTCCAAAGGGAGAGGGTGTAACACCCTCTCTCTGAGGAAATCCTTTGTTCTGCCTTCCTGGGCCAAGCCTGGCTTGACTCCAGGAGGGCAGAAACCTGTCTGAGGGGTTGGCAGCAGCAGCAGCTGCAGTGAAACCCCGGGAAAGGTAGTTTGGCAGTACCCGGGTCTGAGCTAGAGACTCGGGGGATCATGGAATTGTCTCCCCAATGCCAGAATGGCATTGGGGTGACAATTCCATGGTCTTAGACATGTTACATGGGCATGTTCGGAGTTACCATTGTGACGCTATACATATGTCGTGAAATATGTATAGTGCACGCGTGTAATGGTGTCCCCGCACTCACAAAGTCCGGGGAATTTGCCCTGAACAATGTGGGAGCACCTTGGCTAGTGCCAGGGTGCCCACACACTAAGTAACTTAGCACCCAACCTTAACCAGGTAAAGGTTAGAGATATAGGTGACTTATAAGTTACTTAAGTGCAGTGGTAAATGGCTGTGAAATAACGTGGACGTTATTTCACTCAGGCTGCAGGGGTAGGCCTGTGTAAGAATTGTCAGAGCTCCCTATGGGTGGCAAAAGAAATGCTGCAGCCCATAGGGATCTCCTGGAACCCCAATACCCTGGGTGCCTCAGTACCATATACTAGGGAATTATAAGGGTGTTCCAGCATGCCAATGTAAATTGGTGAAATTGGTCACTAGCCTGTTAGTGGCAATTTGGAAAGAAATGAGAGAGCATAACCACTGAGGTTCTGGATAGCAGAGCCTCAGTGAGACAGTTAGTCATAACACAGGTAACACTAACAGGGCACACTTATGAGCACTGGGGCCCTGGCTGGCAGGGTCCCAGTGACACATACAACTAAAACAACATATATACAGTGAAATATGGGGGTAACATGCCAGGCAAGATGGTACTTTCCTACACACCACCCACTTTAGAGACTTGAGAGACTGTGGCTTTGCACTCCCCAGGATAGAGCAGTGGGCGACCCTCCCACTGTAGAGACTCGAAAGACTGTGGCTTTGCACTCCCCAGGATAGAGCAGTGGGCAAACCACCCACTGTAGAGACTCGAGAGACTGTGGCTTTGCACTCCCCAGGATAAAGCAGTGGGCAATCCACCCACTGTAGAGACTTGAGAGACTGTGGCTTTGCACTCCCCAGGATTGAACAGTGGGCAACCCACCCACTGTAGTGACTTTAGAGACTGTGGCCCTCTCGTGGATTTGGCGTTGTGCACTCAACCGGCTGAGGTGCCCCCCCTTTTCCTCCCCCTGAGGTGCCTGTTTTCTTGCTCTCTGATGCTCCTGCAGTGTTCTCTGCGTCATGGTCGGGGATCTTGTGTGGGCCTCGCCCATACCGCGTGGGCCCAGTGTTCCACGGACTTAATTGGAACACTACCTGGACTACTATGCTTGGTGTATATATATATATATATTTTTGCATAGTTGCTTTTAATATATTACAATGGTTACACTCATTTCCTTTTGTCTTTGCATTCTTCCGGGGGGTTGGGGGATGTAACTGTAATGTATCATGCTCTATTGGTGTGTGTGTGTTGTAGTGGGTGAGGGTGGGGGTGTTGCGTGTTGCGTGTCCCTGGTAGAGGAGCAGGAAGACTATTGCAGGGAGAATTTGGAGTTCCGGCTCCATGGTGTCCTGGTTCCTCGTGGGGTGTGTAGAGATGAGCGATTTCCCTTCGGATTCCTGTTTCTGCCGTGTTTTTATCCGCGGTGAATCCGTCCCGGAAAAGGTGGCGGATTGGTAGGTTGTGATACTGTGGGCGGTACTTTGTCCTCCGCCTGTCTGTTGGCGGTGACCGCCAAGCTGTTTGTCTGTACTGCCGTGGTGGTCGAAGTGTCAAAGTGGCTGTCTTTGTTGGCGTTTTCCACCACAGTCATAATTGCAAAATTATTACTGCCGGCCTGTTGGCGGTCTTACGGCCGCTTTAACACCGACCGCCAGGGCTGTAATGACCACCTAAGTCCTGATTCCCTTGCCGCAAGTCTTATAATTCACGATCTGCCGACAATGTTACTGTTCTACGATCAAAAACTCGTTCAAACTTGTGAACAAAATTCCTCCATTTGTACAACAAGGGACTGCCTTTACGCGCAAGAGGAATAGCCCAGGTAGCTGCGTCTCCAGTCAGATAGGATAACAAGAAAGCTTCTTTGGACTGGACATCAGGAAAAGTCTGTGGTCTGCAGGTAAAATTTAGTTCCACTTGAACCAGGAAAGATTGCGCTTTCAAGGGGTCGTCTGAGAAACGTTCAAGGGGAGCTAAAGGAATGGCTGAAGGGACATTGAGGGAAATGTTTGTCAGATTACCTCCAGAAGTTTGAGAAGAAGGACCTGGCCAAGACACACCTGTGGGATGTTGTTCTTTCTTCTTTACCTTATCCTGTAAGTGACTTACTCTCTCAGCTAGACTAGATGCCAAATCTTTTGATGATACCACCTCTGCCTGGAGCTGAGTGATAGCCTTGACTAGCTCATCCAGTGTGGCCATGCTGAGAACATACACAAACCAGGAGGATAATAATTAGTGGGCTCACTATTCTGTCCGAGTCACCAGATCCTCGGGGTCTGTGCACGTTCCCAACACTTCCACCAAAGGACAACGTCAATACTCTGATTAGAATGTCACAGAGTCTAAGAGAATCCAAGTGGGGAAATACGGATTAGAAAGGGAACAGCTGGGAAGGAGACCTGTAGGAAGGAAAAGGTTAAAACACACAATATCAAGATTATATTTTATTAATCAGTACTAGATTATAACTCTAAGCATTATCATTCTGAAAATCATAAACAACCAATGAATGGACTTAAACAATTAGGCTTCAAGATTACTGGATACCTGAGAGGAAATCAAGGAATGGTTAAATGCAATGTTCAGATTCAAAACATTATCTTTTGCTTGAGGATCAAGGATAAAACTTCTGTATAATTTCTAGAATGTCATATCTAGAACTCTAGCATTTTATTCTTTCAAGAACTGTCAGAAAACATGAATTGTGCGCATTGTATACTTTCATCAAGGTTGTAAATACCATAGGATGATTGTGTACCATGAATAACATAAGTTAGACTCGAGAAGTAAATCACGCGTCTTGCTGACTAGAAAGCTACCTCGTAAATGGCATGAAGAGGGAGCTCATTATGAACACTGTGATTTTAAAACACAAGCAAAAGAATCGCGCTTCTTGCTGATTCGAAGATCACCATGAAAATGCCAGAAAACAGTTAGCGCACAATGAATAACATGAATTACACATGAGAAATGAATCGCGCTTCTCGCCGATTCGAATGACACCATGAAAATGACAGAAAATGGGAGCGCACAATGAACAACATGAACTACACACGAGAAATGAATTGCGCTTCTCACCGATTCGAATGCCACCATGTAAATGCCAGGAAATGGTAGCGCACAATGAATAACATGAATTACACACGAGAAATTAATCGCGCTTCTCGCCGATTCGAATGCCACCATGTAAATGCCAGGAAATGGTAGCGCACAATGAATATTAAGGGTTAAAGCACGAGGAAAGAATCGCGCAACTTGCCTATTCGAATGTCACCATATGAATGCCTGGAAATGGTAACGCACAATGAATATCAAGGGTTAAAGCACGCGGAAAGAATCGTACGTCAAGCCGATTCGAATACCAACATGAAAATGCCCAATAAACATCAAGCGCACTTTCACACACACACAAGAGTCAAAAGATCTTATTATTGTAATTATGCCCAAGAACTCGAAATCCTTCGAAAACGGGGTCAGGGGCTCAGCCCGACCTCCGTCTTACCGCCCTGATCAAGAATGACCAAGTGAAGTGAAATGGCGAGGCCTGGAATATCCAAGTAGGCCTCCGGAACAGGAGCTCAGGCTCTGCACCGGGACCTCTGAATAGTGAGCAACGTGGCGCTGGGCTGGCACCCTTTTACAGAGTCTTAGCCCAGCCCACTAACCACACCTAGGCATACTGCAGGGAAGCTTCTAGAAGGCCCTGGAAAGGGGACCACACCCTGACACACTCTGAATACCTGCAACAGTACATTACATGTAAACAGTATTTATATGCAAGCTGAACATAAGTCTTCAGGATGAAACACTGCAATGTAAAAAGTTAAACAACATTATATCAGCACAATGCATAAATTATGTTAGCTTGAAATCATTAGGTTTTTGCATTCTGGTCGCCCGTAGAGCGCGCACTGCCCTGATGTTGACACCCACTGGCTGACAGCTCCACTGTTACACCCCCTCTGGCTGCCACCCTGGACAAGCCCTCATGCTGTCCAGAAAACCAGACTGCAGCCCGCAGGCTACGGACATCCCCAAAATATGACACTCATTCACATCCCCGGAGCCGAGGAAACAAATAACAGTATTAGCTAAGAAAGAAAGGAGTAAGGAAACGATTTGTGAAGAGGGAAAGTAGCACATTAGCACAGAATCCCAGAATCGGACGCGTGGTGGACGGCCACCAATGGAAAATAAGGAGCAGGCACTTGAACAGCGGTGGCACAACAGGCATGGCACCAAAGACAAAGGAGCAAACAAACCAGAAAGAAAAACAGGCTCAGGAGAAAGGAGGTGGTGAAGATCAGAACAAAAACAGAATCCATACAGGCAATAGCTCCACTTCTCCCCTTTAAATCTCCAATCCCCTGCCAGGCAAGACCAAGGCATAGCGTAATAAAGGAGAGGTGACCAGGAGTTGACAGATACCCACCACAGCACTGGCTCCCCTCCTCGAAGGGCCCACGCAGCAGAGCGGAAAGACCACAGGAGCCGGATGGCCCCCCAAACAGCTGGGAGCCAGGCAGGGGAGGCCGTCAATCCAAGCAGCTCCGCATTCTCCACCAAGATGTTGAAGCTTCCTTTAGCTCAGGAACAAACCAAAGACCAGGTAGCCTTAAGATACAAGCAGAAGGATTTATTACATGCACGGAGACTGGGGCTTGAGTGGCTTGAGTTTACATACAGGAAGTAATACATGATCTTTTATTCGTGCAAACCACAAGTCGTGTTCATACATTACATCAATTCTTATCATTACCAATATATGGTAATTTCTTGAACATTGAGGTAGGTGTTACCGTTAATGTCTAGGTACCATACCAAATAAGGTATGATAGAATACTTGAGGGAAGTTGCAGAACATAGTCTACGTTTTTCATACTGTAAGTTGGAACTTTCCATCTGAGAGAGGCAGCAGGTACACAGGATGGTACATTTCATCATGCATATTGCTCCAGCTTAGCGTGCATTGATATCTCATGAGCGCTGTCTTACTGGCAAGCCTTGCAACATAATGCGCTCCAAGTGAAGCTACATAATAACAGTAAATACTATTCATTTGTATATCAGTCATGAGCAGTTCAACAAACAGGCCTTGTTATCATTGAGTATCACAGGGCCTAGTGGGCCCAAATGGAGGTAAGTGTCACGGTGTAGGTACTCCTCAGACTCGGTGTGACGCCTTTTCTTCTGGTGGCAAGAGGGTTAAAGAAGTCAACCGGAACCCCGATAGGGGTTCTATAAAGGGCAAATCCTCTTTCTCTGATATCTTCCCTGACGTCACCGCGGCCTTTTGAGTGGGGGAGTAGGAGAACCTTTTTCTTGGTTTTTGGGGACATTCTCTCACATAATGACCCTTCCTGCCGCAATACATGCACAACCCCTGTACCCTCCTACTCTCTTTTTCGGCCTTTGACAGAGGTGCCCTAACGGCTCCCACTTCCATAGGTTCCCCGCATAAATCAGGGGAATTAGGAACTGGTCGCCCCTCTCTTTCTGGAATGACCGGCCGCCTATCACCCGCTCTACGCTCTCCCCTTCTCTCTGCTAGCCGATGATTCAATCTCAAGGTAAGATTCACAAGTTCAGTACACGTGGAAGGCTGTGGATCTATTTGGGCTAGGATATCCTTCATGTCGTCTCTTAATCCTTGATAATAGAGAGACATTCTCTTCTCCTCTGGCCACTCTGATTCCGCTACCAGTCTATTGAAGGTGGTAAGATAAGTAACCAGGTCAGACCTCCCCTGTCTCAGTTCCAGCAGTTCTCTATCAGCACTAAAGGTGGTTGTTCTGTGATCAAACACCTTCTCAAAGGCCGACCGAAAGGCATTCCAATCCGATAATAATGGGTCATCGTTTCTAACTAACGGCACTGCCCAGTTGGCTGCATCTCCCGAGAGATAAGAAATAGCGAACATTACCCTGGAAAGGTTAGAGGGAAAAGACGCCGGTCTACATGAGAATTGAAGAGATAACTGCGTTAAAAAAGCCTGAACTTTCCTGGGGTCCCCTGAAAACCGTTCCGGACTGGCCAAAGGAATTGGAGGGGAGACGTTCACGGTTATCTGCGGTGTAGATGCTGAGGCATCGAAGGGATTCCTAGTAAGCCTTTCTACCTTGTCCCTTAGTGCCGCTGCCTCCACCCTAGAATCTGCCAACTCTTGCTGCACTAACACTAACGCCTGTAATACATCATCCATAGATGCCATCTTTGCATCACACCGAGCAGGAGGAGTATTATTCGTGGGTGCGTTATTCTGTCACGTATATTTGAAGAAGTACTTCGTTCATATCTCAGTGAATGTTGACAAGAATTATTTGTCCCGGCTGTTTGGAATCCTGCAAACAGTAAATCTCATTCTGAATCGCAGCCAACAAAAAGCCAAAAGATTATGTCTCATAAGATCGCCGTTCCTTTATTATGGTACTTCAAAAAGTAAAGTGCTCCAATTTATAACAGTCACCCCCAACCTGTCCGTAAGGAATGCAGAAATAAAGAAAGGCGATAGCCTCCGGCAAGTAGCAAGCTTGCCGCCTACCACCTTCTTAGTACTTGGAATTCGAAAAGGAGGAGCAGCTCGGAACTCCTTCTACCGGTAAAAGGTCAGTTTCCATGAGGGGGCCTTGCTGAATCGCATTCCTCTTTTCGGGCCGCCGATGAATTCCCCCCTGGGGAACGCCGTCCGCTCCAACTTCGTTGAGGCTCCGACCTGCCTCATTAGCACAAATAACGCACACCCTCTCCAGGGTGCGCCGACTTTTACGCGATCTCTACCGCTCTGGGCTTCATGGGAAGTGTAGTCCTTAATGACTACAATCTCCCGATCGGCCCTGTAGGCGCCGGCTAGCACCTGACAGTAAGAGTGAAATGCAATTCCAGATTACCAGGTAATGGTATCCCTTATTAGTGTAGTGTGGGCAGTGTCTAGAAGCCAGGCTATCTAGGGGTAGTGTGGATGAGCAGCCAAAGCTTATCTAGGAGACATGCAAAGTTCATGCAATACCACTGTAGTCGCACACAGTACTTACATACACATGTAAGAAAATACTCAGTGTTACAAAAATAAAGGTACTTTATTTTGTTGACACAACACCAAAAATACAATAGAGACTGTACACTGTAGGAGGCTGGACTGGCTTGTAGTGAGTACCAAGGGGTACTTGCACCTTGCACCAGGCCCAGTTATCCCTTATTAGTGTATAGGGTGTCTAGCAGCTTAGGCTGATAGATAATGGTAGCTTAGCAGAGCAGCTTAGGCTGAACTAGGAGACGTGTGAAGCTACTACAGTACCACTTAGTGTCATATGCACAATATCATAAGAAAACACAATACACAGTTATACTAAAAATAAAGGTACTTTATTTTTATGACAATATGCCAAAGTATCTTAGAGTGTACCCTCAGTGAGAGGATAGGAAATATACACAAGATATATATACACAATAGCAAAAATATGCAGTATAGTCTTAGAAAACAGTGCAAACAATGTATAGTTACAATAGGATGCAATGGGGAAACATAGGGATAGGGGCAACACAAACCATATACTCCAAAAGTGGAATGCGAACCACGAATGGACCCCAAACCTATGTGACCTTGTAGAGGGTCGCTGGGACTATTAGAAAATAGTGAGAGTTAGAAAAATAACCCTCCCCAAGACCCTGAAAAGTGAGTGCAAAGTGCACTAAAGTTCCCCTAAGGACAAAGTAGTCGTGTTAGAGGAATAATGCAGGAAAGACATAAACCAGCAATGCAACAACTGTGGATTTCCAATCTAGGGTACCTGTGGAACAAGGGGACCAAGTCCAAAAGTCACAAGCAAGTCGGAGATGGGCAAATGCCCAGGAAATGCCAGCTGTGGCTGCAAAGAAGCTTCTACTGGACAGAAGAAGCTGAGGTTTCTGCAGGAACGAAAAAGGCTAGAGACTTCCCCTTTGGTGGACAGATCCCTCTTGCCGTGGAGAGTTGTGCAAAAGTGTTTTCCCGCCAAAAGAACGCCAACAAGCCTTGCTAGCTGCAAATCGTGCGGTTAGCATTTTTGGATGCTGCTGAGGCCCAGGATGGACCAGGAGATCGCAAATTGGACCAGCAGAGAGAGGGGACGTCGAGCAAGACAAGGAGCCCTCTCTGAAGCCGGTAGCACCCGAGTAAGTGCCAGAAACAGGCACTACCAGGATGCATGAAACGGTGCTCGCCGAAGTTGCACAAAGGAGTCCCACGTCGCCGGAGACCAACTTAGAAAGTCGTGCAATGCAGGTTAGAGTGCCGTGGACCCAGGCTTGGCTGTGCACAAAGGATTTCCGCCGGAAGTGCACAGGGGCCGGAGTAGCTGCAAAGTCGCGGTTCCCAGCAATGCAGCCCAGCGAGGTGAGGCAAGGACTTACCTCCACCAAACTTGGACTGAAGAGTCACTGGACTGTGAGGGTCACTTGGACAGAGTCGCTGGATTCGAGGGACCTCGCTCGTCGTGCTGAGAGGAGACCGAGGGACCGGTAATGCAGCTTTTTGGTGCCTGCGGTTGCAGGGGGAAGATTCTGTCGACCCACAGGAGATTTCTTCGGAGCTTCTGGTGCAGAGAGGAGGCAGACTACCCCCACAGCATGCACAAGCAGGAAAACAGTCGAGAAGGCGGCAGGATCAGCGTTACAGAGTTGCAGTAGTCGTCTTTGCTACTATGTTGCAGGTTTGCAGGCTTCCAGCGCGGTCAGCAGTCGATTCCTTATCAGAAGGTGAAGAGAGAGATGCAGAGGAACTCGGCTGAGCTCATGCATTCGTTATCTGAAGTTTCCCCAGAGACAGAGACCCTAAATAGCCAGAAAAGAGGGTTTGGCTACCTAGGAGAGAGGATAGGCTACTAACACCTGAAGGAGACTATCAGCAGGAGTCTCTGACGTCACCTGGTGGCACTGGCCACTCAGAGCAGTCCAGTGTGCCAGCAGCACCTCTGTTTCCAAGATGGCAGAGGTCTGGAGCACACTGGAGGAGCTCTGGACACCTCCCAGGGGAGGTGCAGGTCAGGGGAGTGGTCACTCCCCTTTCCTTTGTCCAGTTTCGCGCCAGAGCAGGGGCTAAGGGGTCCCTGAACCGGTGTAGACTGGCTTATGCAGAATTGGGCACCTCTGTGCCCAACAAAGCATTTCCAGAGGCTGGGGGAGGCTACTCCTCCCCTGCCTTCACACCATTTTCCAAAGGGAGAGGGTGTCACACCCTCTCTCAGAGGAAGTTCTTTGTTCTGCCATCCTGGGCCAGGCCTGGCTGGACCCCAGGAGGGCAGATGCCTGTCTGAGGGGTTGGCAGCAGCAGCAGCTGCAGTGAAACCCCAGGAAGGGCAGTTTGGCAGTACCAGGGTCTGTGCTACAGACCACTGGGATCATGGAATTGTACCAACAATGCCAGGATGGCATAGAGGGGGCAATTCCATGATCATAGACATGTTACATGGCCATATTCGGAGTTACCATTGTGAAGCTACATATAGGTAGTGACCTATATGTAGTGCACACGTGTAATGGTGTCCCCGCACTCACAAAGTTCAGGGTATTGGCTCTGAACAATGTGGGGGTACCTTGGCTAGTGCCAGGGTGCCCTCACACTAAGTAACTTTGCACCTAACCTTTACCAGGTAAAGGTTAGACATATAGGTGACTTATAAGTTACTTAAGTGCAGTGAAAAATGGCTGTGAAATAACGTGGACGTTATTTCACTCAGGCTGCAGTGGCAGGCCTGTGTAAGAATTGTCAGAGCTCCCTATGGGTGGCAAAAGAAATGCTGCAGCCCATAGGGATCTCCTGGAACCCCAATACCCTGGGTACCTCAGTACCATATACTAGGGAATTATAAGGGTGTTCCAGTAAGCCAATGTAAATTGGTAAAAATGGTCACTAGCCTGTTAGTGACAATTTGGAAAGAAATGAGAGAGCATAACCACTGAGGTTCTGATTAGCAGAGCCTCAGTGAGACAGTTAGTCACTACACAGGTAACACATTCAGGCACACTTATGAGCACTGGGGCCCTGGGTTACCAGGGTCCCAGTGACACATACAACTAAAACAACATATATACAGTGAAAAATGGGGGTAACATGCCAGGCAAGATGGTACTTTCCTACACAACCCCCCCCCAAACGAAGGACAATAAGACTAGCCATGACCTGATGAGTCTTCATTGTCTAAGTGGAAATATCTGGAGAGTCCATCTGCATTGGAGTGGCTACTCCCAGGTCTATGTTCCACTGTATAGTCCATTCCCTGTAGGGATTTGGACCACCTCAATAATTTAGGATTTTCACCTTTCATTTGTTTTAGCCAAAGTAGAGGTTTGTGGTCTGTCTGAACAATGAAGTGAGTGCCAAACAGGTATGGCCTCAACTTCTTCAGAGCCCAGACCACAGCAAAGGCCTCCCTCTCAATGGCAGACCAACGCTTTTCTCTAGGGGTCAACCTCCTACTAATAAAAGCAACAGGTTGATCCTGGCCCTCAGAATTAAGTTGTGATAGGACTGCCCCTACTCCTAATTCAGATGCATCAGTTTGGACATAGAATTTTTTAGAGTAACAAGGGCTTTTCAGGACAGGTGCAGAGCACATGGCCTGCTTCAGCTCCTCAAAAGCTTTCTGACAGTTTGCTGTCCATAATACCTTTTTAGGCATTTTCTTGGATGTGAGGTCATTAAGAGGGGCTGCAATGGAGCCATAGTTCTTAATGAACCTCCTGTAATACCCAGTGAGGCCTAGGAAGGCTCTCACCTGAGTCTGAGTGGTAGGGGGAACCCAATCAATAATTGTTTGGATTTTCCCCTGAAGTGGTGCAATCTGTTCCCCACCAACAAGGTGTCCCAGATAAACCACCTTACCCTGCCCTATCTGGCACTTTGAAGCCTTGACAGTGAGGCCTGCCTTTTGCAGGGCCTCCAAAACTTTCCATAGGTGGACCAGGTGATCATCCCAGCTGGAGCTAAAGACAGCTATATCGTCCAAATATGCTGCACTGAAAGCTTCCAGCCCTTGCAGGACTGTGTTCACCAACCTCTGAAAAGTGGCAGGTGCATTTTTCAAACCAAAAGGCATTACAGTAAACTGGTAATGTCCTCCAATGGTAGAAAATGCAGTCTTAGGTTTAGCATCTTCTGACAATTTGATCTGCCAATACCCTGCAGCCAAATCAAAAGTGCTTAGATACTTGGCAGATGCCAGTGTATCTATGAGCTCATCTGCCCTGGGTATAGGGTGAGCATCAGTTTTGGTTACCAAGTTGAGACCTCTATAGTCTACACAAAACCGCCTTTCCTTCTTTCCATCTTTGGAATGGGGTTTTGGTACCAGTACCACAGGAGAAGCCCATGGACTGTCAGAGTGCTCAACCACTCCTAGTTCTAACATTTTCTGGACCTCTTGCTTTATGCAGTCCCTGACATGGTCAGGCTGCCTATAGATCTTACTTTTGACAGGTAAACTGTCTCCAGTGTCTATAGTGTGCTCACACCAAGAAGTGGTTCCTGGCACAGTAGAGAAGAGTTCAGAGAATTGATCTAGGAGATTTATGCAATTATCTTTCTGCTCAGCAGTAAGACAATCACCCAAAACTACACCTTCCACAAGAGCATCTTGTTCTGTGGAAGAGAAGAGATCAGGTAGAGGATCACTGTCTTCTTCCTGTCCCTCATCAGTTGCCATGAGCAGGGTGAGATCAGCCCTGTCATAGTAGGGTTTCAGGCGGTTGACATGGAGCACCCTAAGGGGACTCCTGGCAGTGCCTAAGTCAACTAAATAGGTGACTTCTCCCTTCTTTTCAACAATTGTGTGGGGACCACTCCATTTATCTTGGAGTGCTCTTGGGGCCACAGGCTCCAAGACCCACACTTTCTGCCCTGGTTGGTACTGAACCAAAACAGCCTTCTGATCATGCCATTGCTTCTGGAGCTCTTGGCTGGCCTGAAGGTTTTTACTGGCCTTTTTCATGTACTCAGCCATCCTTGATCTGAGGCCAAGTACATAATCCACAATATCCTGCTTAGGAGCTTTTAAAGGTTGTTCCCAACCCTCCTTTACAAGTGTGAGTGGACCCCTAACAGGGTGTCCAAAAAGAAGTTCAAAGGGGCTGAAGCCCACTCCTTTCTGGGGTACCTCCCTGTAGGCAAAAAGGAGGCATGGTAGAAGGATATCCCATCTCCTGCGGAGTTTTTCAGGGAGACCCATAATCATGCCTTTGAGAGTTTTATTAAATCTCTCCACCAGTCCATTTGTTTGTGTATGATAGGGTGTTGTGAACTTGTACGTTACACCACACTCCTTCCACATGGCCTTTAAGTATGCAGACATTAAATTGCTTCCCCTGTCTGATACTACTTCCTTTGGGAAGCCCACCCTGGAAAATATTCCCAGGAGGGCCTTTGCCACTGCAGGTGCTGTAGTGGTCCTTAAAGGAATAGCTTCAGGATATCTTGTGGCATGGTCCACTACCACCAAGATAAATCTATTGCCTGAAGCAGTAGGAGGGTCAAGGGGGCCAACTATGTCAACCCCTACCGTTTCAAAGGGAACCCCAACCACAGGCAGTGGAATAAGGGGTGCCTTTGGGGTGCCACCTGTCTTGCCACTGGCTTGACAGGTTTCACAGGACTTACAAAATTCCTTTGTGTCCTCAGACATCCTAGGCCAATGAAACAATGGAACCAATCTGTCCCAAGTTTTCATTTGACCCAGGTGTCCAGCTAGGGGAATGTCATGTGCCAGGGTTAGGAGGAACTTTCTGTACTCCTGAGGAATCACTAATCTCCTGGCAGCTCCAGGTTTAGGATCCCTATGCTCAGTGTACAAGAGGTTGTCCTCCCAGTAAACTCTGTGAGAGTCACTGACATCCCCATTAGCCTGTTTGACAGCTTGCTGTCTGAGACCCTCTAATGTGGGACAGGTTTGCTGTGCCACACTCAGCTCCTCTCTGGCAGGCCCCCCTTCACCCAAAAGCTCAGCAGTGTCTGCTTCCAGCTCCTCTGGTGTAGGTTCTGCACAGGGAGGGAATTCTTCTTCCTCAGAAGTAGAATCCACTGTAGAGGGAGGGATAGTAGGAAGTGGTTTGCTTCTACTAGCCCTAGCTTTAGGGAGCACTTGGTCCATTGTTCCAGGATCCAAGATTCCCTGTCCTTTTTGCTTTTTGGCCTGAGCCCTTGTCAAAGCAAAAATATGCCCTGGGATGCCCAGCATTGCTGCATGGGCCTCCAACTCCACATCTGACCAAGCTGATGTCTCCAAATCATTCCCTAATAGACAGTCTACAGGTAAATCTGAAGCTACCACAACTTTCTTTGGACCAGTAACCCCCCCCCAGTTGAGATTAACAACAGCCATGGGGTGGCTAAGTGTGTTGTTGTGAGCATCGGTTACTTGGTACTGGTGACCAAGTAGGTGTTGTTCAGGGTGGACCAGTTTCTCTATGACCATAGTCACACTGGCACCAGTGTCCCTGTAGGCCTGAACCTCAACACCATTTATTAGGGGTAGCTGCTTGTACTTATCCATATTAAGGGGACAAGCAACTAAGGTGGCTAAATCAATAGCCCCCTCAGAGACTAACACAGCCTCTGTGGCCTCCCTAACAAGGCCAACCCCAACTAAATTACCAAAAGTGAGCCCAGCTACTCCCTTGGATTGGCTATTAGTAGGTTTGCTCCCACCACCACTGCTATTAGTAGGGACACTAGGTGTAGCAGTAGGGGTTGTAGTGGTAGGAGCAGTGGTGCCTTTCTTTGGACAACTGGGATCTGTTGTCCAATGGCCTTTTATTTTACATACATAGCACCATGGTTTCTTTTCCTTGTTCTGATTAAAGGAGGATTTGGACCCACCACCCCCACCAGAGTGTTTTTGTGGGCCTGATGAAGACTCATTTTTAGATTTGTCCCCACCCTTGTCTGAAGACTTACCATCCTTCTTTTTGTTGCCATCTTTGTCACCCCCTGTATGAACTTTTCTGTTCACTCTTGTTCTGACCCATTTGTCTGCCTTCTTTCCCAATTCTTGGGGAGAGGTCAGATCAGAGTCCACCAAGTACTGGTGCAACAAATCAGACACACAATTATTAAGAATATGCTCTCTCAGGATCAAGTTATACAGGCTTTCAAAGTCAGTAACCTTACTGCCATGTAACCACCCCTCCAAGGCCTTCACTGAATGGTCAATGAAATCAACCCAGTCTTGTGAAGACTCCTTTTTGGTCTCTCTGAAATTTATCCTGTACTGTTCAGTGGTTAAGCCATAACCATCCAGGAGTGCATTCTTAAGAACTTGGAAATTATTAGCATCATTTTCTTTCACAGTAAGGAGCCTATCCCTACCTTTTCCACTAAATGATAGCCATAGGATAGCAGCCCACTGCCTTTGAGGGACATCCTGTACAACACAGGCCCTCTCAAGTGCAGCAAACCACTTGTTAATGTCATCCCCCTCCTTATAAGGGGGAACTATCTTGTGCAGATTCCTGGAATCATGCTCTTTTGCAGGATGACTATGAGGAATACTGCTGCTGCCACCATGGGTTTCTAAACCCAACTTCTGTCTTTCCTTCTCTAGTTCTAAAGACTGTCTATCCAAATCCAGCTGTTGCTTTTTAAGCTTCAGTCTGGTTTGTTCCACCCTCAACTTATTGAGTTCCCTCTCTAACATTCTGTCATCAGGGTTGGTGGGAGGGACATTCCTAGATACAGAGGTATGATGGGAATGAACAGAAGGAGACCTGTCCCTTACAGAAGCCACCCTAACAGATTGGCTAACAGAAACATTACTACCAGTATGGTGAGAATAAATGCTTTTGCTATGATGTGAGACAACACTATTTGTATGGTGTGGCTCATCATCATTACCAACTATGCTAGACTGTCTAGTAATGGGCAACTAGGAAGTTTCTTTCCTGAATCTTTTCCTGGGGGAGTCCCTGAATCAGATTGGGAACTATTAGGTACTTTTTCAACAGATGAGGCCCCTATGGCCTTATCCTGTTCTCTAAGCATGTTAAGTAACAGTTCCAAGGAAGGATTCTTCCCTACACTCAAACCTCTCTCTATACAGAGACTCCTTGCTCTTTTCCAGCTAAGGTTGTCATATGCAAGTTTGGACAGATCAACATTTTGGCCTGTGCCAGACATTTTTTAGAGAGAGTTAAAGTGATAGAAAAAGAGAAAAAAGTTTGTCAGAGCTTTTAGAAAGACAGAGAAAAAAAACTTTTAAAACTTTTTAGAACTTTTTGAAAGTTTAGAAGTACTTTTCAGCACTTAGAAAAGAGTGAAAAGAGGAAATGCAAAACTTTTGGGCTATGTGTATATACACTGACCTTGTTTTGTATATTTTTCTCCTATGAAAAGTACAATGACAAGAGTTGTAAGTAGTCTCAAAGCACTTATCCCACCGCTGCACAACCAATGTAGGAGGCTGGACTGGCTTGTAGTGAGTACCAAGGGGTACTTGCACCTTGCACCAGGCCCAGTTATCCCTTATTAGTGTATAGGGTGTCTAGCAGCTTAGGTTGATAGATAATGGTAGCTTAGCAGAGCAGCTTAGGCTGAACTAGGAGACGTGTGAAGCTACTACAGTACCACTTAGTGTCATATGCACAATATCATAAGAAAACACAATACACAGTTATACTAAAAATAAAGGTACTTTATTTTTATGACAATATGCCAAAGTATCTTAGAGTGTACCCTCAGTGAGAGGATAGGAAATATACACAAGATATATATACACAATAGCAAAAATATGCAGTATAGTCTTAGAAAACAGTGCAAACAATGTATAGTTACAATAGGATGCATTGGGGAAACATAGGGATAGGGGCAACACAAACCATATACTCCAAAAGTGGAATGCGAACCACGAATGGACCCCAAACCTATGTGACCTTGTAGAGGGTCGCTGGGACTATTAGAATATAGTGAGAGTTAGAAAAATAACCCTCCCCAAGACCCTGAAAAGTGAGTGCAAAGTGCACTAAAGTTCCCCTAAGGACAAAGTAGTCGTGTTAGAGGAATAATGCAGGAAAGACACAAACCAGCAATGCAACAACTGTGGATTTCCAATCTAGGGTACCTGTGGAACAAGGGGACCAAGTCCAAAAGTCACAAGCAAGTCGGAGATGGGCAAATGCCCAGGAAATGCCAGCTGTGGGTGCAAAGAAGCTTCTACTGGACAGAAGAAGCTGAGGTTTCTGTAGGAACGAAAAGGGCTAGAGACTTCCCCTTTGGTGGACAGATCCCTCTCGCCGTGGAGAGTCGTGCAAAAGTGTTTTCCCGCCGAAAGAACGCCAACAAGCCTTGCTAGCTGCAAATCGTGCGGTTAGCGTTTTTGGACGCTGCTGAGGCTCAGGAGGGACCAGGAGGTCGCAAATTGGACCAGCAGAGAGAGGGGACGTCGAGCAAGACAAGGAGCCCTCTCTGAATCCGGTAGCACCCGGGAAAGTGCCAGAAACAGGCACTACGAGGATGCGTGAAACGGTGCTCGCCGAAGTTGCACAAAGGAGTCCCACGTCGCCGGAGACCAACTTAGAAAGTTGTGCAATGCAGGTTAGAGTGCCGTGGACGCAGGCTTGGCTGTGCACAAAGGATTTCCGCCGGAAGTGCACAGGGGCCGGAGTAGCTGCAAAGTCTCGGTTCCCAGCAATGCAGCCCAGCGAGGTGAGGCAAGGACTTACCTCCACCAAACTTGGACTGAAGAGTCACTGGACTGTGGGGGTCACTTGGACAGAGTTGCTGGATTCGAGGGACCTCTCTCGTCGTGCTGAGAGGAGACCCAAGGGACCGGTAATGCAGCTTTTTGGTGCCTGCGGTTGCAGGGGGAAGATTCCGTCGACCCACGGGAGATTTCTTCGGAGCTTCTGGTGCAGAGAGGAGGCAGACTACCCCCACAGCATGCACAAGCAGGAAAACAGTCGAGAAGGCGGCAGGATCAGCGTTACAGAGTTGCAGTAGTCGTCTTTGCTACTATGTTGCAGGTTTGCAGGCTTCCAGCGCGGTCAGCAGTCGATTCCTTATCAGAAGGTGAAGAGAGAGATGCAGAGGAACTCGGCTGAGCTCATGCATTCGTTATCTGAAGTTTCCCCAGAGACAGAGACCCTAAATAGCCAGAAAAGAGGGTTTGGCTACCTAGGAGAGAGGATAGGCTACTAACACCTGAAGGAGCCTATCAGCAGGAGTCTCTGACGTCACCTGGTGGCACTGGCCACTCAGAGCAGTCCAGTGTGCCAGCAGCACCTCTGTTTCCAAGATGGCAGAGGTCTGGAGCACACTGGAGGAGCTCTGGACACCTCCCAGGGGAGGTGCAGGTCAGGGGAGTGGTCACTCCCCTTTCCTTTGTCCAGTTTCGCGCCAGAGCAGGGGCTAAGGGGTCCCTGAACCAGTGTAGACTGGCTTATGCAGAATTGGGCACCTCTGTGCCCAACAAAGCATTTCCAGAGGCTGGGGGAGGCTACTCCTCCCCTGCCTTCCCACCATTTTCCAAAGGGAGAGGGTGTCACACCCTCTCTCAGAGGAAGTTCTTTGTTCTGCCATCCTGGGCCAGGCCTGGCTGGACCCCAGGAGGGCAGATGCCTGTCTGAGGGGTTGGCAGCAGCAGCAGCTGCAGTGAAACCCCAGGAAGGGCAGTTTGGCAGTACCAGGGTCTGTGCTACAGACCACTGGGATCATGGAATTGTACCAACAATGCCAGGATGGCATAGAGGGGGCAATTCCATGATCATAGACATGTTACATGGCCATATTCGGAGTTACCATTGTGAAGCTACATATAGGTAGTGACCTATATGTAGTGCAGGCGTGTAATGGTGTCCCCGCACTCACAAAGTTCAGGGAATTGGCTCTGAACAATGTGGGGGTACGTTGGCTAGTGCCAGGGTGCCCTCACACTAAGTACCTTTGCACCTAACCTTTACCAGGTAAAGATTAGACATATAGGTGACTTATAAGTTACTTAAGTGCAGTGAAAAATGGCTGTGAAATAATGTGGACGTTATTTCACTCAGGCTGCAGTGGCAGGCCTGTGTAAGAATTGTCAGAGCTCCCTATGGGTGGCAAAAGAAATGCTGCAGCCCATAGGGATCTCCTGGAACCCCAATACCCTGGGTACCTCAGTACCATATACTAGGGAATTATAAGGGTGTTCCAGTAAGCCAATGTAAATTGGTAAAAATGGTCACTAGCCTGTTAGTGACAATTTGGAAAGAAATGAGAGAGCATAACCACTGAGGTTCTGATTAGCAGAGCCTCAGTCTGACAGTTAGTCACTACACAGGTAACACATTCAGGCACACTTATGAGCACTGGGGCCCTGGGTTACCAGGGTCCCAGTGACACATACAACTAAAACAACATATATACAGTGAAAAATGGGGGTAACATGCCAGGCAAGATGGTACTTTCCTACATACACCCTTAGGAGGTAAGTGATACACAAATGATGTACACTAGTATGCAGAAATAGGCATAAACATATTTAGAAAACAGTGCAGTATAGTTAAAATCACATAGAGAATAATGGGCCTGGGGGAGCACAAACCACATACTAAAATAATGGAATGCGACAGTCACTGGGTAAGTGGAGTGTGTAGAGGGGAGGTGGGACGACTAGGAAAGCTGAAGGTAAGTACCACAACAACCCCCAGCGACCAGGAAAGCAGGAGTAAGTTACTGAAGTTTACCCAAAACACCCACTTGGAAGAAAATAAGAAGAATGCAAAACCCAGAAGAGACGGCAAAACACCAACAGTAGATTCCCGGACAAGAGGTCATGTGGAAGCAGGGGACTAAGTCCAACAAGCACAGCAGAGTCCAGGAAGGGCAGGAGCCACTACCCACCAGAAGAAAGGTGCAAGGAGTGAGTCAACGGTGGAGAAGAAGAGTCAGTGCTGCACCCCAGAAGACGGAGTCGAGTTCCTGGAGGATGCAGGTGATGTCCCATGCCGGAAGAAGGATTGCAGCCGGGTTTGCGTCTTTGGATTCCACCAACAAGCCTTGTTACAAGCAAAACTTGGAGTTTGCGGAAAGTGGTGCTGCCGGGGACCAGGAAGGGCCAGGAGGACTCTACCCAGGAGAGAGAGTCAGAGGGGACTCTCAGCAACACAGATAGCCCACAGAAGCAGAGGCAGCACCCACAGGAGTCCCACAGGACAGGGACACAAAAGTCAAAGAACAAGCCCATGCAGCACTATGAAAAGGGATACCACGCCACAGGAGAACCACTCAGGAAGCTGTGCATCACAGGGAGGAGTGCTGGGGGCTGGAGCTTCAAGATGCCTGAAGATCCCATGGAAAGGATGCCAACAAGCCTTGGCAGCTGCAAATGGCGATGGATACAGGGGTACTGTTCTGCGTGGGAAGGCAAGGACTCACCTTCACCAAAGTTGGACAGTTGGAAGAGAGGACCCTCCCGACCACTTCAGTACACCACCTGTGTTGCAGAATCCATGCAGCTCAGCAGTAGACGGGATCCACACAGCCAGTTGTTGTTGCAGTTGGTGCCTGCTGATGCAGGGGAGTGACTCCTTCACCCCAAGGGAGATTCCTTCTTCTTTCTTGTGCAGACTGTTGATGGGTTGTCTTAGGGAGATGCAGGACCCGGAAATTGTTGCAGTCGCAGGCAGAAGCTGTGGTGACAGTGTTGCAGGCAGAGTCTTGCTTCTTTGTTGCAGCTTGTAGGGTCCTGGAGGGTCTGGATACAGTTTCTTCCGCCAGAAGTCGAAGTGAAGGTTGCAGAGGAATCCTGCTGGAGTCTTCAAGCTGAATTTGAGGAACCACCCAAGCAAGAGACCCTAAATAGCCCTAAAAGGGGGATTAGTCACCTAGCTGGGTGACCACCTATAAAGAGGGGGCTCTGATATCACCTGCCTGCACTGGCCACTCAGATGCTTCCAGAGTTCCCTGCCAACCTTGAATCCAAGATGGCAAAACCCAGGGACCCTCTGGAGGAACTCTGAGCACCACCCCTGGGGTGGTGATGGACAGGGGAGTTCCTGAACCGGTGTACACTGGTTTATGCAAGGAGGGCACCAAGTGTCCAGGGCGGGGAATCATGGAGTGCTCAAGACTGGAAGGCGCCAAAGGGAAGCATGACTTGAAGTACTCAGGGCTGGGAACCGACCACAAGGGAACAGTGACAGGAGCCTGGTGATTAAACCCCACCGCACATAGAGCACAAGATGGAGTCATGACAGAGGGTCAGTTACAATGAACAAATTACCCCCACACCATAGGATAAAACTGCCATGGTGTTGGAGCATTAGTTTTTACTTTTCCTTAAATAACTCCTGCTTTAAATGGCTTTGTATGAATGTGAGAAGCTGGCCTGGCTTGTAGTGGGTACCAGAGGTACTTACACCTTCCACCAGGTCCAGTTATCCCCTTATTAGTGTATGTAGTAGTGTTCTAGCAGCTTAGGCCGATAGAGGTAGCTATAGCAGAGCAGCTTAGGCTGAACTAGGAGACATATAAAGCTCCTACTATACCACTTATCACTTGTACTATATCATAAGTAAAGACAATACTCAGTGTTACTAAAAATAAAGGCACTTTATTTTTATGACAATATGCCAAAAGATATCTTAGACGATATCATCCAACAGGAGGTAAGTAACAAGCATAAAATATACACAGATACTGAAATCAGGTAAGTAAACAGTCAGGAAAACAGTGCAATTACCATAGAATGCAATAGACTGTAATAGGCCTAGGGGCAACACAAACCATATACTTCAAAATGTGGAATGCGAAATGAAATGTCCCCTAGGTAGGACTGGTGTGTAGAGAATCGCTGGGAGTATGAGAAAACACCAAAGGAGTAAAGGATACCCCACCCCAGGACACTGGAAAGTAGGAGTAAAGTGATACTACTTTCCCAGAAGACACAAAGAAGTCGAAGTAAAGGATATTGCAAGAACTACACCACTCTGCCAGACACAGAAGACGGATTATGGAAGCTGAACACCTGCAAAGAAAGGGGACCAAGTCCAAAGTCACTGGAGTGTCCAGGGGGGGCAGGAGCCCACTGAACCCCGGATGAAGGTGCAAAATGGCTGCCTCCGGTTGGAAACAGATGCTGGTTTTGCACTGACGAAATGACCAAAGAGGTCTAAATTCGTGCAGGAGCTGTCCCACGTGATGCTGGAAGATGCAGTGAATAAACTTTGCAAAAACACGGCAAACAAGCCTTGCTACACGCAAGGGTCGCGGTTAGGTGAAAAAGATGCTGCCCGGGCCCAGGAAGGACCAGGATGTCGAAACTCAGACTGCGTAGACAGAGGGGGCCCTCAGCAAGGATGAAGGCCCACAACTAAAAAGGTAGCATCCACAAGAGCCTCTGAACATGGTTTCAAAGGAGCTAAACATGACGGTTGTCTCAAAACTGCTGTGAGGAGTCCCACGCCGCTGGAGATCAACTCACAAAGTTGTACGTCACAGGACTGAGTGCTGGGGACCTCGGCTTGGCTGTGCACAAAGGGATTCTGGATTGGACTCACAGCCCTAGGAGCTGCTGGACACTGGACACATGGTGGCACTGACTGGTGAGGGGAGGCAAGGACTTACCTCCACCAATTTCGTGCAGTTGGACCTCTGGACAGTCGGGGTCACTTGGGTCCACCACTCGTGTACCGGGGATGACGCTCTTTGAAGAGGGAGAAGACCCAGAGGGTCAGTGTTGCTGCTTTTGGTTGCCTGCTGGAGCAGGGGGAAGATTCCGTTGACCCACAGGAGATTTCTTCTGGACTTTGAGTGCAGACAACCCACAGAGGATGCACAATCAGGAAACAGTTGAGAAAGCCAGCAGGATTACGGGCTACAATGTCGCAGTAGCTGTCTGGATACTTTGTTGCAGTTTTGCAGGCGTCCTGGGTCAGTCAGCGGTCGATCCTTGATGAAAGTCGAAGAGGAAGATGCAGAGGAGTCCTGGTGGATTCTCGCAAGTCGTTATCTGAGGAAACCCCCACAGGAGAGCACCTATATAGCCCAAAGAAGAGGTACGGCTACCACCCAGGTCTGAGCCTATTAGGAGGGGTCTCTGACGTCACCTGTTGGCACTGGCCATTCAGAGGTGTCCAGTGTGCCCCCACACCTCTGAATTGAAGATGGCAGAGGTCTGGGACACACTGGAGGAGCTCTGGGCACCTCCCCCAGGGAGGTGCAGATCAGGGGAATGGTCACTCCCTTTTCCTTTGTCCAGTTTCGCGCCAAAGCAGGGACTGGGGTTCCCTGAACCTGTGTAAACTGGCTTATGCAAGGAGGGCACCATCTGTGCCCTTCAAAGCATTTCCAGAGGCTCTGGGAGGCTACCCCTCCCAAGCCTGTGACACCTATTTCCAAAGGCAGAGGGTGTGACACCCCCCCTGCCAAAGGAAATACATTGTTCTGCCTTCCTGGGACTGAGCTGCTCAGACCCCAGGAGGGCAGAAACCTGTCTGGAGGTTGGCAGCAACTGTAGCTTCAGAGAAAACCCCAGAGAAGTGGTTTGGCAGTACTGGGGGTCCACGATGGAGCCCCCAGGGTACATGGAATTGCCCCCCCAATACCAGATTCAGACTGGGGGTGAATTTCCACAATTCCAGACACCTCACATGGCCATATTCGGTTCAGCCATCGTGCAGCTACATATAGGTGGTGACCTATATGTCATGCACGCGTGTAATGGCGTCCCCGCACTCACAAAGTCCTGGGAAAAGGCCCTGGACAATGTGGGAGCACCTTTGCTACTGAAAGGGTGCCCTCACACTTAGTAACTTTACACCTAGCCAGAGCTGGACATATAGGTGACTTATAGGTTGCTTAAGTGCAGTGTAAAATGGCTGTGAAATAACGTGGACGTTATTTCACTCAGGCTGCAGTGGCAGGCCTGTGTAAGAATTGTCAGAGCTCCTTATGGGTAGCAAAAGTAATGCTGCAGCCCATAAGGTGCTCTTGGAACCCCAATACCCTGGGTACCTAAGTACCATATACAATTAAAAGGGTGTTCCAAAGTGCCAATTGGAATTGGAAAAATAAGTCACTTGCCTGCAGTGAAAAATGTAAAGCAGAGAGAGCATAAGCACTGAGGTTCTGATTAGCAGAGCTTCAGTGACACAGTAAGCACTACAGACTACACACACATAGGCCACAAACTATGAGCACTGGGTTCCTGGCTAGCAGGATCCCAGTGACACAGTAAAACACACTGACACACACTCACAAACAGGCCAAAAGTAGGGGTAACAATGCTAGAAAGAGGCTACTTTCTCACAATGAAGCACAGTGATAGTGGTTCATACAAACACATAGAGTTCCCACAGGGCTGGTGGTGAACTCTGAATCTTGAGGGTGGAGTAAAAGTAGTGTGGTGGACGTAAAGTCCGCCACCACCTTGACTGCCTTTTCTCCATCTGCCAAACTCTAAATTGGGCCCTAAGTGTGAAACTACTCACTGCTGAATTCTACAGTCTAATAATAAAACATTCTTCTGAGAGTGACTCTAATGTCGTTAAAGTTATCCAATCAAAAAGCTCCCAAGAAAATGATTTTATTTTGCAAGTGCACATGATGGCTAAGGCTAGTAACTAATGTTGTACCAGGAATCAAAAACAGCTTATTTGAACACAATTAATAAACTTATGTATTTAACGGTGAGCTTGTGCTAATATTTCAGAATGTCTAAAGGTTGTATTAGCTTCATGGACTTTATGAGGTTTTAAGATGTGTCTCTGACCTTTTAGATCGTATCCAAATATATAAATTTGAGGTTTAGCGCTGGACAATGTGCAGCTTTTTAGATTTGTTTGCTGGTGTGTGAGCTCAAGGAGGAACCTGCTGGCTGGTGATATATCTCTTTATTCACCTTTGAATGTCTCCCTTCTGGAAGTGGTCAGTGTACTCAGTATCTGTTCCCTTCTCTCCCACTGGTCACAGGTGATGCTGATGAGATCCGCTTGGTCAATGCTGGTGATGAATGCAGTGGGAGGATGGAGGTCAGGCATGGAAACCGATGGGGAACAGTCTGCGATACTGACTGGGATAAGAAGGATGCTGAGGTGGTCTGTAGACACCTTGGATGCGGATCTGCTTTAAGAGTGCTATTGGTCAATGGAGTGTTTGGAAGAGGATGGCACCCAGTGTGGCTGAGTCAGGTTCAATGCACAGGAGCGGAGACATCTTTCTTCGATTGTGCTCATGGTGAATGGGGATATAATGACTGCTCGTTCAGAAAAGATGCTGGAGTGATATGTACAGGTAAGAGAAAGAAGCCTTACAGGAACAATTAATTTATGAAAACTAATATCATGAAATATGAAAATGCAGTAATGTGATTGTTGAAGCAATGGGCAGTGCTTGGATGTGGTGGCTGTGTGGTGATGACTCATCTGCAAGTCTATCACTTGGTGATTCACAACAATTTGGGTACCCCATAGAGTGATGTAGGATGACTAACTGATAGTACCAGCCAATCATAGTGTCTGTGTCTCTTTTGTGCACTGTAGCATCATGGGAAGTATTTACCCTATAATAGAAATGCCTCTGCTAGGTCATTCATGAGAGGAGGCAGCACAGCTTACACAGTCAATCAACAAGCAGGTATCTTCAGTAGGATTCAGTCGATTTCTGAAGAAATTCAATACCTAGGTCTTGCAAAGGAGATTATGAGTTGGGCCGGTGATGGTTAGAGATGCATAGAAGGTGAACCGGAGGATAAAAGACAGAACAAATAGGCAGATAGAAGAAGGCAGAGAGAGTTGTCAAGGTAATTTATCAAGCCGGGTTAAGAGATTGTAGGTGCCTTTTCATTCCATTGTGTTGATTTATTTTATTTAAAATAAAGTTTATAATGGCTGAAGTTGAGAGCCTTTGTAAGCCACTGTTGGTTAATTGCTCAAATCCAGTACTAGGGTGTTTCTTCTGGAGTCTGTGGGCCTTATTTATGAATAGGTTGTGTCGCTTTTGCACCATGCAACAGGTTGCACTTGCGACGCAGCCCTTAAGCGATGCAAGTCCACCTTGCGTGGTTCTGATCGGCTTGATAAATCAAGAGTAACGAAACGCAGTGCAAATTGCTGCGATGTGCCACTCTGCTCCAGAGAGGCATTCCATGGATGGTGCTTGGGTGTTCCCATGCAAACCTGTGGATTTTGACGCATTTCCAGATTTCCCATATGTGGTAGACCTGGGTATGCAACAAAACTGCTACCACTCCCCAGGTGACGTGTAATGAGGAGAAATATGTTTATTTCTCTTGGTCTTTTCCTCTTTTTATGTGTGCTACATTTTGCAGCACACATAGAAAAAAGAAAATGCCTCAGGGGACTGTTTTTGTGCAGGAAGGTGCACTTTCCTGTTTACAACGCAGGTACCCTAGCACCATGGGGCAAGAGTGCCTGCGTTGGCGCCAGGGAGCACATTGTGCAGCAGCGCACACAGGAAGGAGTGCTGAGGGCTGGAGCTTCAAGATGCCTGACGATCCAGTGGAAAGGATGCCAACAAGCCTTGGCAGCTGCATATGACTATGTACACGGGGATACTGTCCTGCGTGGGAAGGCAAGGGCTCACCTTCACCAAAGTTAGACAGTTGGAAGAGAGGACCATCGGGACCACCTCAGTCTACCACCCGTGTTGCAGAATCCACGTAGCTCGTCAGGAGAGGGTATCTACGTAGCCAGTCGTCGTTACAGATGGTGCCTGCTGATGCAGGGGAGTGACTCCTTCACCCCAAGGTTTTTTGTGCAGAATGTCTACAGGCTGTCTTCAGAGGATGCACGACCAGGAAATTGTTGCAGTTGCAGGCAGGAGCTGAAGATACAATGTTGCAGGCAGAGTCTTGCTTCTTTGTTGCAGCTTGCAGGGTCCTGGAGCGTCTTGATACAGTTTCTTCCACCAGAAGTCAAAGTAAAGGTTGCAGAGGAGTCCTGCTGGAGTCTTGCAAGACAAATCTGAGGAACCACCCAAGAGAGACCCTAAATTGCCCTGAAAGGGGGATTGGGCACCTAGCTGAGTGACCACCTATCGGGAGGGGGCTCTGACGTCACCTACCTGCACTGGCCACTCAGATGCTCCCAGAGTTCCCTGCCAACCTTGTTTCCAAGATGGCAAAACCCAGGGACCCTCTGGATGAGCTCTCTGCAGCACCCCTGGGGTGGCGATGGACAGGGGAGTTGTCACTCCCCTTTCCTTTGTCCAGTTTTGCGCCAGAGGAGGGACTGGGGGTGCCCGAACTGGTGTAGACTGGTTTATGCTAGGAGGGCACCATGTGCCAATGCCCTTCAAAGCACTACCAGTGGCTTGGGGAGGCTACCGCTCCCAAGCCTGTAACACCTAACACCTATTTCCAAAGGGAGAAGGTGTAACACCCCTCTTCCAAAGGAAATCCTTTTTTTCTGCCTTCCTGGGCTTGAGCTGATCAAGCAACAGGAGGGTAGAAACCTGTCTGGGAGGTGGCAGCAGCTTGGGCTGCCTGGAAAACCTCAGAAGGCTGCAATGGCAACACTGGGGGTCCTCTACAAAGCCCCCAGAGTGCATGGATTCACACAACCAATGCTTGCAAATACATTGGGGTATGATTCCAACATGTTTGATACCAAATATGCCCATATTCGGAGTTACCATTATTTAGCTGGACATAGGTATTGACCTATGTCCAGTACACGCATAAAATGGCATCCCCGCTCTCACAAAGTCCAGGAAATTGGACCTGGAGTTCGTGGAGGCACCTGTGCTAGTGCAGGGGTGCCCTCACACACAGGTACTGTGCACCCTAACTTTTCAGTCTCCACCTCTAAGCAACGTGAGCAACAAAAGAGCATTGTAAATGCTCATAAGAGACGTCGAAGACTCAAAAAAAGATTCTGAAAACTCATAAGAGACTACAGACAGTTAACATTTACTCAGTGGCCTGTGCTCTCTCAGAAGACACTGCTCCTGGTCTTGGTTAATTTAAGTTAAATTCAAGTGTGATTGTAACCCTAATTTCTCCTCATTGACCTGGATCAAATATTGTCCTTGGAATATCTTCATTTCCTCTCCCTTAGACAGGCTCGCTCCAGTGTCACCCGGAATAGTGTCAAGAATTCCACTGGCGAAGATGTTCTGTTCATCCTAACAGTATTAGCAGATTCTAGAGCCAAAGTCTGTGTACCTCTTAAATCCACCCATGTAAACTGAGATAATCTTTCTTATGCCCCTAGTTCCTCTTTGGCCACATTATTTAAAAAACCATTCTAGTGCTGTTATAGGGCCTGTGACTGGGTGACATTTTTGGATAGCTTTGTTCATCTTCCTTATGAGTAATTAGACCTTCAGCATTTCCAACACAGGCCCTTCAACCTGGAGACATCAACCAGACCCTGCGCCTGGGGACTGCTTTTTCTTGCGTGTGTTGCCTTGGTTTCCTCAGTGCTTCTTGAAATTTTGTGATCCTTTAGGAAACGTGTTTAATCACTTATGTACTTTGTATGTTGGTTAGCCTAAAGGAGGCCAAACCCATCCTTCCTGTGGTCTCCCCTTGGGACTTCTTAGACACTCTGGTGGTGAGCAATTAATCTGAAGCCCTAGGTAACTCCCTGGGGCCAGAGAACATGGGCTGCAGCAAACACTTAAGCAAACCTGCAAAACAAATATTCAAGATCTGCCCTCTAATTATGAGTTTTTTTAGACCATTTTGCAACCTTTAATCAGGCCATGGAATCCCTTTATAATAGTATTTGCAAAAATATCCCAGGCCAGGGCAGATTGACCTGAGAGGCCTCTGTTTTCTGCACGTTCTTCAAGGAGTTATCCCAGACCTTTAGATTATAACATCCTTAACCTTTGAGTCCAGTGAGAGGAGCCCAGGTTTTAAGATACATATTACACATGTAGGGAACCCCTGCCCCACTACCACCCCAGTGTTCTCAGTCTTCATTATACAAGGTGCAGCTAAATTAATCTAACTATCTATTCTCTTGTCTCTATCATCTGAAATGCCCAATTCATTAGGTAGATAACGTCAAGTGTTAAAGGTGTTTGAAGCACAACCGGCTTGAGAAACCTGTACTGAGGTCATCCAATACTCCGGGTCAAGTTTTCACATGACTTACTCTGTACAGTCTCTTCTCCATTACTAGGACTATCTGCTTGTACACCTCAGCTCTCTGCCTTTCTGCGCAGGTCAGGCAAGATTGGAAACACCTCTTCTGTCTCTTAGCCTCCTCTCATCTATTTTCATTCTTTTAAATTCTGGTTCAATGGGAGCACGTTTTTTTATTTATTTCTGCTTACACTCATTGCACCACACCTGATCTCAGCATCTGATCCGACCTGTCAGCAGCGTTTAATGCTTTTGAACTGCAGGTCTTACTTGACAAAGCCCCCTAAGATTTTCAGTCTGTACTAGAGACACTAGGAGTACTAAAGAGCCAAGATGACATTTCTGTCCACTAATATGCCAAAAAACTAACCAATAATATCTTACTATGATGTCAACTAACAACTACCACATGCTAAGACTCTGTATTAATGTGGCAGCTAATCTGTAAGTCTGCAAATAGGTAATGCTAAGACTCTGTATTAATGTAACAGATAATCTGCAAGTCTGCAAACAGGTAATGTTAAACTCAACCTAAGAATGATTTAGTCCTTATAGAAGGAGGGGATCTTGAGGCCTATAGCAAGTTGTGGCTCAACAATAAGAGTTAAGAAGACTCCTTTCCTTGTTTTGAATATAATGCTAAAGTTCAAGGCTTTGTCATTGAGCTTTGTCCTAAAAGACCATATCAAGAAAAGGCCAAAGAGCATGATTCTAGCCCACATTCCTCTGAAAAATCCAGCCTTTCTTCTCTTCCTCAAATGTTCTAGTCCACATTCGAGGTCCTCACATTATCATACATGGACGGGTGTAACACAGTACTTGTTAGTCTTCCAGAGTCCAAGAAAAAAACTTTCCTCAGTCAGTATCTCAAATACAGTTTAACAAATAGACTTTGAGAACAACTCCACTACAATGGAAGAACTGCATTGGGTCCCACTCCCTGATCGAATCCATTTCACAGCCTGTTGTGTGATCTACAAGACACTCCACCCAAATAAACCTGGCTATCTTGCCTCTAACTCTGCCTTTCCTGTTTCGTATGCACTAACAGGAGCACATTCATGGCCGGACAGGAAATCCCAAAGCCTTAGAGAGAACACCTATATCAACATATCTCTGTACATAGTCTTAGACTCTGGAACAAGCTCCTTTTGATCCTCAAACATACTCGCTTGGTGGTGCAATCCAGGGAAGGTATCAGCACAGACTGTATGCCTGTATCCTCTACACCTCACCACACTGTGAGGCTGTTTCTGATCTAGTCTGCGTTTGTACACATTTATTATCCAGATTTCTATTTTTATTTATAACAAATTTAATGATCTTATCTTCATTTTTTTCTCTTTATAGAGAAGCGGAAACTGCATCCACAGAGATACAAAGGTAAATGCATATTGAACAATGTATGCAGACCTTTACAGTTGTTAGTGTTATAGCATATATTTGAATTAATGGTTGTATATTTTTTTACTTATTTATCTTAGTACACTTTTGATCATACTAGTGCAGTACTAAACTGTGCTATGCGCTTACCTTGTGTCGCTACCCACATGCCCTTAGCACGTAGCCATGATTCTGAGTAAACCGTGGTGTAAGTGCTTCCACTAGATGTCAAATAGCTGCTTTGTAGCTCCACCAGATTGCTTAAGACCAGTTAGGAACCAGGGCCCAGATTTACTAACAGTTGGTGCAGCTCACAACAGCAAGACAACTTGCTGAGCTGCAACAAATAGAGAGATCAGGAATGTGGCATATTTACTAAGATATGGCGCCTTCCTGCTCTCTTTCTCTGCACCCTGGGTCACTAAGTGCTGCCGAGCACCAACACAGGCACCCTTGTGCCACGGTGCCTGCGTTACGGGCAGGATTGTTTTTGTGCAGGATAGAACACCTTCCTGCACAAAAACAATCCTCTGAGGTGTTTTCCTCTTTATACATGTGCTGCAGAATGCAGCACACATATAAAGAGGAAATAACAAGTATAAATAAACATATTTGTCCTTGTTACACCGCTTTTGGGATGATGTACTATTTGGGCGCATTCCCAGGTTTACTATTCTTAGTATATCTGGGACTGCGCCAAAACCCATGGGTGGGTGTGTGGGAATGCTCACACTCTACTTACGGAATGACTTCCCGACAAAGTTACACAATGCAGCGAAGCTGGAGGGTGACCACCCTACGGCTCACAGGTCTAACACTTATAGAGCCAAAAATCTGTCTGACAGATTACAAGAAATATATTCAAAAGACAAGACTGAAATATAGTAGGCTAAGATCTGGCAGGATGGTTGCTTGATTTTTCATATGAAGGATTTGCCACCGAACATATTCAACAATGCTTTCCATAACTGGAGTATAACTACATTATCATAAGTGATAGTTGGCACACAGTGAATATTGTGATAAGCATTGAACATCTACATTATAGATAATCATGTGCATTTCCACCACTCCGGCCAAACAGAAGGACCCTTTAGGCTCCATTCTCAGCCCATGATATGTAACTGGCTCAATAGAAGTGTTTCACACAAAATTAAATATTGTCCGATAACCGGATGCTGAAGACTTTCATTTCTACTAAAAGATTTTTGCAAGCAACTAACATTCTTTGCCTAACACCCTGTTTGACATCAATCAGACCTGGATTTAGGCAGTTGCCCCTTTTTTTTATATTATTGCACCGGTAGAGAAACAAACATAACCAATTTTGTCCCGGTTACCCCAGTTCGTCCTTGAGCCCCTCACTATTTATCCTCTATGTCTCCCCTTTGGCCAAGCTTAAATGCTTCTTTGGACTGCAGGCTGATGACACTCAGAGAATTGTGTTTATCTCAAAAGACTCCGATGCCCTTGCAGTTAATTTCAATAACTGCATGAAGGCAGTGACCACGTGGATGGGCAAGAATTGATTGAAGCTCAACGGTGATAAGACGGAGGTTCTAGGGGGCGTGGTCTGGCCACGAGCGAAGATGGCCGCCTAGGAGCCGGGCTCTGCCGGCGGCGGGGCGTGGACCGGGGCGGCGGCGGTGGGGGTGCGCTGAGGGCCCCCCGACCAGCAGCAGGTTAGCGGCAGGTGGGGCGCAGCAGATCGGAGGCGTGTGAGCGGTGCGCTGCCTATGGGGAAAGAGCGCGCTCCCCCTCTCCACAACGCAACCACTAAAGATGGCGCTGAGGCCTGCGGCAAAAAGTTAAGCCACGGCCTCAAGTTGCGGCTGGCCCGGGGCGACGGCGTTCAGAGCGTGGAGAGAGCCGCCCCACCCCGACCAACAACAGACCGACAGCGGGAGAGGCGACGAGGATTGGCGGTGCGGGGACGGCGCGCCACCCCCCCTCCCTATACGTGACCAAGGAGGATAGCGCCGAGGCCTGCGGAAGAGGGCTGAGCCACGGCCTCGAACTGCAGACAGAACCGGGGCGGCGGCGCCCCCAACCAGCATCGAGCCAACGCCAAGGACCGATGGCGAGGGGGCGACGCGCAGTTTGGGTGAGTGGCGCCCCCCCCTTCCTCTGAACACATTGGGAACGTGACGAGGAGCGCTAGGGCCTGTGGCGGGAGGCCGAACCGCGGCCTCAAATTCTGACTGGGCCCGGAACGGGGACCACATCTCCCTTCTCTGACCTCCGGGAGAGGCGGAAACCTGGAGGCTCCCTCCACTTGTTTGGCCACGGAAGTAAAGGGGAAGAAAACAAAGGAAAAGAACTAGACCCAGCCCACACCAACCACTTGTGAGACCCCTAGACAGACGGGGGACGGGTGGCGCTCGCCGTCCAGGAAGCACGGACGGAGAGGGGAAGGATACACTACACTGCATGGGCTCTACAGCAGTGGCGTGACGCTCCTCAGCTGTCCTCCTACCGGGACACCTGGGCTCTCATCCGCACCCTCACTGCCGCCGAGGCTGACGACAAAAGGGACAACCATAGCCCATGCATCCAGGAGCACAGGCATAAGAGGGGAGCCCCATTCCTCCTCACGCTGTTGGCGACGAGATATACCTCTCTCAACGGCCACCGTGACAGAACCTAGACGGTGCGGGGGAGACAGGGACAACTCTCCACATCTACAGCTAACGCCCACCTGGTTTCTCCACCGCACTGATTCCCTACCTCCCCTGGACAGGTGGGGGAGTGCTTGTGCCTGTACCTATGCTTGGATACCCGGTACCTTGATCCTTGATATACTGCGGCAAACGTCAGCCACGTCGCAGCCAGACACCTCTTAGATCCCAACCTGAATGGGGGAGGCCCGCAAAGCCCAGAGGCAAGGCAACAGGAAAACCATCGGGCAAAACAGCTCGACAGCTACTATTCTCTGAAGCCCTTCACCAGCAGAAACACCCCCCAACAGAGGTCCCTCAGTCCCCCCCGCGCCAACAATGGACCGCATACTGCAGGAGATATCGGCGGTAGTCCGTAAATTGGAAGGTATGGACAACGCCATTGCGACGTTGACGGTGGAGACGAGATCCATGGGCTTGGACATAGCCGGCTTCCAATCGCAGATATCCGGACTCGACCAACGAGTGGCAACGGTGGAAACTCAAATGGCCTCCTGGACCGATAGAGACCTCGAACTCTCGCACCTTTGTAGTAAGCTGACGGACTTGGAGGACAGGAGCCGCAGGAACAATGTCCGCCTTCTTGGGTTTCCAGAGGGTGCCGAAGGCGCAGACATACTCTCCTACCTGCGGGACATATTACCCAAGCTAACAAGCATAACATTTGACCCCCCTCTGGAGTTCCAGAGGGCGCACAGGTTGGGTCATAAGAGACAAGTTGGAAGCGACCGCCCTCGTCCAATTATTGCCAGCATGTTACGACACATGCAGGCCCGTCAGCTATTACAGGTGGTGCGAACGCAAGGGCCGCTCCGGTTGGGTAGTCTGGAGATCTGGATATCGGCAGACTTTTCCAAGGAGACAACAGACCGGAGGAGAGCCTTCCTGTCCCTCCGCGCCCAGCTCCGACGCCTGGATGTGAAGTTTGGTTTATACTAGCTGGCCAGGATGTGGATCACCAAAAATGGGGAATCACAGAACTTTTACAACCCAGAGGACCTGCGAGCCTTCCTAGAAAATCTGCAGGACCAAATGCAAGGTCAAACCCAATCCATGGAAACAACTTCCCAGACCACCCAGCCGGTATGGGGCCCACCCTCGGGAGCCAGCCGCTCGGCACCCACATCTGAACTTGAAGCGCGCTCCACCACAGACCCTCAAACCAGGGGAAGAGATCTTGAGAGACTCGCAAAAAGCTACGACGACAGGGGACAAGTACTTCAAGCAGTGGCGATGCACATGCAGCTGTCGGACAGAGACAAATGCCGCTCCCCTTTGAAACCCACAACGGACCCCACCTGATGACAAGACAACTTCATGCCCCCCAGAATTCTCAGAACTCTCCCTACTACCAGCCACGGGCAGACGCGACCGTCCCAAAGGGGAATCGCTGCGAAGAAGACGAAAGGGAGAGATGAATACCGTTTTTTTGTGAACTTATAGACATACTATTATGAGGGACCTTTGCCTCTGTTTGTTTTTGATAGTGTTCTTGATAGTGTTCTTGAATATTTTTGTTCATTATCATTATTACACGTGACAGTATACCCCCTCCTACTCCTCTCTCTTTTTCAGAGGCCTAGTAACTCGCTCTCTTTCAAATAACGCGACACCTGGCTGCCTACCAAAACAGAAATCGAGCAGCTCCCTAGAACTGACACATTGTTTTCATTCACTAACCTGCCTTAATTTCGACAATATATTATTGCATTTGAACGACCCACAGCGGCAGGGAACCGCTTCTCTCCCCCCCCTTTTTTCTCAGCAGCCCATTTGTACCCCAAACCCCCCCCACCCTCCCCCTGCCCTGCTTCGATCAAAGCAATAATACTGACACTTGTCTTCCTCCTACTTTCTCGAAAAGTGGCCATATATGCCCGGCTAATAGTCTCCCTCCCTTTTGTATACCCCCCGGGTGTTACACGGATCTGCACGTGGGTGGGGAAACTAGCTGGCTTGGGGGGGCCGAGGCGCCATGCGTGCGCCGCCTCCCCCCCCGGTCGGGGGCCCGCTGGTTGGGCACTGGAGCTCGAGGGACCTAGGTTTTGGACCTGCAGGCTACAGTCTTGGAACATTGGGACCTTTGTCCTGTCTCTCTCTTTTTCTCTTTTATTTCCGCTAATCTCCCTCCCCATCTTTAGTCTTGCTTCCCCCTTTCACCCTTTAGCAGCTGCCCTCTCTCTCTTTCCCCTTTCTCCCCTCCCCCTTCCTCCCCCGCCCTATCTGCCTTCAGCTCCCCTTCTCCCCCCTATTACCCGATACCCTCACCTCCACAGTTCCCACCAAGCCCCTCTCCCACAGACTCCCCCCCGCATCTCCTCCCTGCCCTGCTTTGAGTGCTTCCATACTTAGATAGGTCTCAATAAGGCACAGGAATGTCCGATCCGAGCAGGGTGCCAACAGCACCTCTTCGGATTATATCCTGGAATGTAAATGGCCTTAATCATTTCATAAAGCGAAAAAAAGTTCTATCCTATCTCAATTCCAAACAAGTGGACATTGCCCTTTTACAAGAGACACATTTAGATGGTCCGGAATCTGATAAACTGCGACGCAACTGGGTGGGTACCGTCCTGTTTAGCTGCAACCCCCACTCCCCCAACGCAGAGACTACCCCAAGAAAATGCGGTGTGGCACTAATGCTGCGTAAAACCCTCCCCCATACTGTTCTCAAATCATGGGTTGACCCTGAGGGCCGCTATGTCTTCGCTAAATTAAAGATGAGCGATTCTACACTGTGTGTGTGTAGGAGGCTGGACTGGCTTGTAGTGAGTACCAAGGGGTACTTGCACCTTGCACCAGGCCCAGTTATCCCTTATTAGTGTATAGGGTGTCTAGCAGCATAGGCTGATAGATAATGGTAGCTTAGCAGAGCAGCTTAGGCTGAACTAGGAGACGTGTGAAGCTACTACAGTACCACAAGTGTCACTTGCACAATATCATAAGAAAACACAATACACAGTTATACTAAAAATAAAGGTACTTTATTTTTATGACAATATGCCAAAGTATCTTAGAGTGTACCCTCAGTAAGAGGATAGCAAATATACACAAGTTATATGTACACAATACCAAAAATATGCAGTATAGTCTTAGAAAACAGTGCAAACAATGTATAGTTACAATAGGATGCAATGGGGACTCATAGGGATAGGGGCAACACAAACCATATACTCCAAAAGTGGAATGTGAACCACAAATGGACCCCAAACCTATGTGACCTTGTAGAGGGTCGCTGGGACTATTAGAAAATAGTGAAGGTTAGAAAAATAGCCCACCCCAAGACCCTGAAAAGTGAGTGCAAAGTGCACTGAAGTTCCCCAAAAGACAAAGAAGTCGTGAAAGAGGAATAATGCAGGAAAGACACAAACCAACAATGCAACAACTGTGGATTTCCAATCTAGGGTACCTGTGGAACAAGGGGACCAAGTCCAAAAGTCACAAGCAAGTCGGAGATGGGCAGATGCCCAGGAAATGCCAGCTGTGGGTGCAAAGAACCTTCTACTGGACAGAAGAAGCTAAGGTTTCTGCAGGAACGAAAAAGGCTAGAGACTTCCCCTTTGGTGGACGGATGCCTCTCGTCGTGGATAGTCGTGAAGAAGTATTTTCCCACCGAAAGAACGCCAACAAGCCTTGCTAGCTGCAAATAGTGCGGTTAGCGTTTTTGGACGATGCTGTGGCTCAAGAGGGACCAGGAGGTCGCAAATTGGACCAGGAGAGAGAGGGGACGTCGAGCAAAACAAGCAGCCCTCTCAACAGCAGGTAGCACCCACAAAAGTGCCATAAACAGGCACTACGTAGATGCGTGAAACGGTGCTCGCCGAAGTTGCACAAAGGAGTCCCATGTCGCCGGAGACCAACTTAGAAAGTCGTGCAATGCAGGTTAGAGTGCCGTGGACCCAGGCTTGGCTGTGCACAAAGGATTTCCACCGGAAGTGCACGGAAGCCGGAGTAGTTGCAAAAGACGCGGTTTCCAACAATGCAGTCTGGCGTGGGGAGGCAAGGACTTACCTCCACCAAACTTGGACTGAAGAGTCACTGGACTGTGGGAGTCACTTGGACAGAGTTGCTGGATTCAAGGGACCTCGTTCGTCGTGCTGAGAGGAGACCCAAGGGACCGGTAATGCAGCTTTTTGGTGCCTGCGGTAGCAGGGGGAAGATTCCGTCGACCCACGGGAGATTTCTTCGGAGCTTCTAGTCCAGAGAGGAGGCAGACTACCCCCACAGCATGCACCACCAGGAAAACAGTCGAGAAGGCGGCAGGATCAGCGTTACAGAGTTGCAGTAGTCGTCTTAGCTACTATGTTGCAGTTTTGCAGGCTTCCAGCGCGGTCAGCAGTCGATTCCTTGGCAAAAGGTGAAGAGAGAGAGGCAGAGGAACTCTGATGAGCTCTTGCATTCGTTATCTAAAGTTTCCCCAGAGACAGAGACCCTAAATAGCCAGAAAAGAGGGTTTGGCTACCTAGGAGAGAGGATAGGCTAGCAACACCTGAAGGAGCCTATCAGAAGGAGTCTCTGACGTCACCTGGTGGCACTGGCCACTCAGAGCAGTCCAGTGTGCCAGCAGCACCTCTGTTTCCAAGATGGCAGAGGTCTGGAGCACACTGGAGGAGCTCTGGACACCTCCCAGGGGAGGTGCAGGTCAGGGGAGTGGTCACTCCCCTTTCCTTTGTCCAGTTTCGCGCCAGAGCAGGGCTAAGGGGTCCCTGAACCGGTGTAGACTGGCTTATGCAGAATTGGGCACAAATGTGCCCATGAAAGCATTTCCAGAGGCTGGGGGAGGCTACTCCTCCCCTGCCTTCACACCATTTTCCAAAGGGAGAGGGTGTAACACCCTCTCTCAGAGGAAGTCCTTTGTTCTGCCATCCTGGGACAAGCCTGGCTTGACCCCAGGGGGGCAGAAACCTGTCTGAGGGGTTGGCAGCAGCAGCAGCTGCAGTGAAACCCCAGGAAAGGCAGTTTGGCAGTACCAGGGTCTGTGCTATAGACCACTGGGATCATGGGATTGTGCCAACTATGCCAGGATGGCATAGAGGGGGCAATTCCATGATCATAGACATGTTACATGGCCATATTCAGAGTTACCATTGTGAAGCTACATATAGGTAGTGACCTATATGTAGTGCACGCGTGTAATGGTGTCCCCGCACTCACAAAGTCCGGGGAATTTGCCCTGAACAATGTGGGGGCACCTTGGCTAGTGCCAGGGTGCCCTCACACTAAGTAACTTTGCCCCTAACCTTTACCAGGTAAAGGTTAGACATATAGGTGACTTATAAGTTACTTAAGTGCAGTGTAAAATGGCTGTGAAATAACGTGTGCATTATTTCACTCAGGCTGCAGTGGCAGGCCTGTGTAAGAATTGTCAGAGCTCCCTATGGGTGGCAAAAGAAATGCTGCAGCCCATAGGGATCTCCTGGAACCCCAATACCCTGGGTACCTCAGTACCATATACTAGGGAATTATAAGGGTGTTCCAGTAAGCCAATGTAAATTGGTAAAATTGGTCACTAGCCTGTTAGTGACAATTTGTACAGAGAGAGCATAACCACTGAGGTTCTGGTTAGCAGAGCCTCAGTGAGACAGTTAGGCACCACACAGGGAACACATACATATAGGCCACAAACTTATGAGCACTGGGGTCCTGACTAGCAGGGTCCCAGTGACACATAACAAACATACTGAAAACAGAGGGTTTTCACTATGAGCACTGGACCCTGGCTAGCAGGTTCCCAGTGAGACAGTGAAAACACCCTGACATACACTCACAAACAGGCCAAAAGTGGGGGTAACAAGGCTAGAAAGAGGCTACTTTCTCACACAACCCCCCCCCAAACGAAGGACAATAAGGCTAACCTTGGCCAGTTGAGACTTTATTGTCTAAGTGGTGATAAGTAGAGAGTAGCTCTGCAATAGACTGGTTACTCCCTTTATCATCCACTATATGGTTACTTCCCTGTGGGGATGTAAACCACCCTGTTTGAAGTTTTTTAGCTACGCAACAATGTGAAGATGTATTTTCAGAGTTTCTATCAGTAAGTTTTAGTTTAGAGCAGTGGGAATTGTCCACTGAAACTATTTGTAGTGATGGAAATGCCAGACAGGGATGCTGTCTGAGAAAAGCCATAGCTGGGCAAACATTTTGTCCATATGGCTGGAAGAGAGAACAGGGATGCTGTTTCTCTTGAGTTGGAGCAGGGCAGGGATGCTGTCCTATGAGCTCCACACTAGGGCAGGGATGCTGTCCTAAGTGTTGTGAGGCAGTGCAGGGTTTCTGCACTAAAGTTTCTCTGGGAGGGTTGGAGGGATGCTCCATGTTAACTAAAATGGTGCTCTTTTTGTCACCAATGTTAGTTATCCCACAGAGAGGTACTTCTACCTCAGGGAGTCCAGCTTTGCCAGCTGATGATTCCCTTGGAACAGGTGCCACCCCAGGAGAGGTTTCTCCCACCACAGGAATGATATCCTGAATGGTAGGGTGGTTAGGGGATACTGTGATACCCTTTTTGCCTGTTGATGGAGAGGGTTCCTGAGTTTTCAGGCCTTCTCTCCTTTGCTTTTTCATTTCAGTAGAAATGAGAGGGAAAAATTCCTCTGAGATGCCCAGCATGGCTGCATGGGCATAAAACTCTACATCAGCCCAACCTGAGGCCTCTAGGTCATTACCTAAGAGACAGTCTACAGGTAAGCTAGGTGATACCACCACCTGCTTAGGGCCAGTAACTCCACCCCAACTAAACTGAATTATAGCTAAGGGAAGAAACTTAGTGGAGTTATGGACATCAATAATCTTATACTGTTGTCCAATGATGTGTTGTTCAGGATGCTCTAGGTTTTCAGTCACCAAAGTGATACTGGCACCTGTGTCCCTGTAGGCCAAGGCCTCAACACCATTTATTGAAACTGTCTGCCTGTACTTATCCATTGTAAGGGGACAAGCAGCCAGTGTGGCAAGGCCAATGCCACTAGGTGTGACAGAAACTGTCTTGGGAGTGACTACCCCAGTTTCTACTATGGACCCATAAGTGAACCCAACTACACCCTTAACTTGACTGTTGCCAGCAGTCCCACCACTAGTACCACTACTGCTAGGGGCACTAGAGCTTGATGTATTAGTGGTGGTAGGCTCAGGGGGTTTACCTGGACAGGACTTATCCCCTGGCCTATGGCCTCTATTTTTACACACAAAGCACCAAGGCTTTTCAAATTGTGTAGGTTGAGAAGAAGAGGAATAATTTGTTTTATCTCCACCCCCTGAAGAGTGTTTAAGATTTGAAGTGGAATCTTTGGTTTTACCCTTATCCCCATGCTTATCTTGAGATTTTTCACCTTCTTTCTTCTTATTGTTCTCTTTGTCACCACCTGTATGAACTTTTCTGTTCACCCTTGTTCTGACCCATTTGTCTGCCTTCTTTCCCAATTCTTGGGGAGAGGTCGGATCAGAGTCCACCAAGTACTGGTGCAACAAATCAGACACACAATTATTAAGAATATGCTCTCTCAGGATCAAGTTATACAGGCTGTCATAATCAGTAACTTTACTGCCATGTAACCACCCCTCCAAGGCCTTCACTGAATGGTCAATGAAATCAACCCAGTCTTGTGAAGACTCCTTTTTGGTCTCTCTGAACTTTATCCTGTATTGTTCAGTGGTTAAGCCATAACCATCCAGGAGTGCATTCTTAAGAACTGTAAAATTATTGGCATCACTTTCTTTCACAGTAAGGAGCCTATCCCTACCTTTTCCACTAAATGATAGCCATAGGATAGCAGCCCACTGCCTTTGAGGGACATCCTGTACAACACAGGCCCTCTCAAGTGCAGCAAACCACTTGTTAATGTCATCCCCCTCCTTATAAGGGGGAACTATCTTGTGCAGATTCCTGGAATCATGCTCTTTTACAGGATGACTATGGGGAATACTGCTGCTGCCACCATGGGTTTCTAAACCCAATTTCTGTCTTTCCTTCTCTACTTCTAAGGATTGTCTATCTAAATCCAGCTGTTGCTGTTTAAGCTTCAGTCTGGATTGCTCCACTCTCAATCTATTGAGCTGCCTTTCTAACATTCTGTCATCAGGGTGGGTGGGAGGGACATTCCTAGACACAGAAGTATGGTGAGAATGGACAGAAGGAGACCTGTCCCTTACAGAAGCCACCCTAACAGCTTGGCTAACAGAGACATAATTTCTACTGTGATGAGAATGAATGCTCTTGCTATGATGTGAGACAACACTATCTGTATGGTTTGACTCATCATCAGTACCAACTATGCTAGACTGTCTAGTAATGGGCAGGCTTGGAAGTTTCTTTCCTGAATCTTTTCCTGGGGGAGTCCCTGGATCAGATTGGGAACCATTAGCTACTTTTTCAACAGATGGGGCATTTTTAGCCTTATCTTGTTCTCTAAGCATGTTAAGTAACAATTCCAAGGAAGGATTCTTCCCTACACTCAAACCTCTCTCTATGCAGAGACTCCTTGCTTCTTTCCAGCTAAGGTGATCATATGCAATCTTAGACAGGTCAACATTTTGGCCTGTGCCAGACATTTTTTAGAGAGAGTTAAAGTGATAGAAAAAGAGAAAAAAGTTTTCAGAACTTTTTTAGAAAGACAGAAGAAAAAAACTTTTTAAACTTTTAAGAACTTTTTGAAAGTTTAGAAGTACTTTTCAGCACTTTAGAAAAGAGTGAAAAGAGGAAATGCAAAACTTTTTAGCTATGTGTACACACACTGAACTTGTTTTGTATATTTTTCTCTTATGAAAAGTACAATGACAAGAGTGGTAAGTAGTCTCAAAGCACTTATCCCACCGCTGCACAACCAATGTAGGAGGCTGGACTGGCTTGTAGTGAGTACCAAGGGGTACTTGCACCTTGCACCAGGCCCAGTTATCCCTTATTAGTGTATAGGGTGTCTAGCAGCATAGGCTGATAGATAATGGTAGCTTAGCAGAGCAGCTTAGGCTGAACTAGGAGACGTGTGAAGCTACTACAGTACCACAAGTGTCACTTGCACAATATCATAAGAAAACACAATACACAGTTATACTAAAAATAAAGGTACTTTATTTTTATGACAATATGCCAAAGTATCTTAGAGTGTACCCTCAGTAAGAGGATAGCAAATATACACAAGTTATATGTACACAATACCAAAAATATGCAGTATAGTCTTAGAAAACAGTGCAAACAATGTATAGTTACAATAGGATGCAATGGGGACACATAGGGATAGGGGCAACACAAACCATATACTCCAAAAGTGGAATGTGAACCACGAATGGACCCCAAACCTATGTGACCTTGTAGAGGGTCGCTGGGACTATTAGAAAATAGTGAAGGTTAGAAAAATAGCCCACCCCAAGACCCTGAAAAGTGAGTGCAAAGTGCACTGAAGTTCCCCAAAAGACAAAGAAGTCGTGATAGAGGAATAATGCAGGAAAGACACAAACCAACAATGCAACAACTGTGGATTTCCAATCTAGGGTACCTGTGGAACAAGGGGACCAAGTCCAAAAGTCACAAGCAAGTCGGAGATGGGCAGATGCCCAGGAAATGCCAGCTGTGGGTGCAAAGAAGCTTCTACTGGACAGAAGAAGCTAAGGTTTCTGCAGGAACGAAAAAGGCTAGAGACTTCTCCTTTGGTGGACGGATTCCTCTTGTCGTGGATAGTCGTGCAGAAGTATTTTCCCGCCAAAAGAACGCCAACAAGCCTTGCTAGCTGCAAATCGTGCGGTTAGCGTTTTTGGACGATGCTGTGGCTCAAGAGGGACCAGGAGGTCGCAAATTGGACCAGGAGAGAGAGGGGACGTCGAGCAAAACAAGCAGCCCTCTCAACAGCAGGTAGCACCCACAAAAGTGCCATAAACAGGCACTACGTTGATGCGTGAAACTGTGCTCACCAAAGTTGCACAAAGGAGTCCCACGTCGCCGGAGACCAACTTAGAAAGTCGTGCAATGCAGGTTAGAGTGCCGTGGACCCAGGCTTGGCTGTGCACAAAGGATTTCCACCAGAAGTGCACAGAAGCCGGAGTAGTTGCAAAAGACGCGGTTTCCAACAATGCAGTCTGGCGTGGGGAGGCAAGGACTTACCTCCACCAAACTTGGACTGAAGAGTCACTGGACTGTGGGAGTCACTTGGACAGAGTTGCTGGATTCAAGGGACCTCGCTTGTTGTGCTGAGAGGAGACCCAAGGGACCGGTAATGCAGCTTTTTGGTGCCTGCGGTAGCAGGGGGAAGATTCCGTCGACCCACGGGAGATTTCTTCGGAGCTTCTAGTGCAGAGAGGAGGCAGACTACCCCCACAGCATGCACCACCAGGAAAACAGTCGAGAAGGCGGCAGGATCAGCGTTACAGAGTTGCAGTAGTCGTCTTAGCTACTATGTTGCAGTTTTGCAGGCTTCCAGCGCGGTCAGCAGTCGATTCCTTGGCAAAAGGTGAAGAGAGAGATGCAGAGGAACTCTGATGAGCTCTTGCATTCGTTATCTAAAGTTTCCCCAGAGACAGAGACCCTAAATAGCCAGAAAAGAGGGTTTGGCTACCTAGGAGAGAGGATAGGCTAGCAACACCTGAAGGAGCCTATCAGAAGGAGTCTCTGACGTCACCTGGTGGCACTGGCCACTCAGAGCAGTCCAGTGTGCCAGCAGCACCTCTGTTTCCAAGATGGCAGAGGTCTGGAGCACACTGGAGGAGCTCTGGACACCTCCCAGGGGAGGTGCAGGTCAGGGGAGTGGTCACTCCACTTTCCTTTGTTCAGTTTCGCGCCAGAGCAGGGCTAAGGAGTCCCTGAACCGGTGTAGACTGGCTTATGCAGAATTGGGCACAAATGTGCCCATGAAAGCATTTCCAGAGGCTGGGGGAGGCTACTCCTCCCCTGCCTTCACACCATTTTCCAAAGGGAGAGGGTGTAACACCCTCTCTCAGAGGAAGTCCTTTGTTCTGCCATCCTGGGACAAGCCTGGCTTGACCCCAGGGGGGCAGAAACCTGTCTGAGGGGTTGGCAGCAGCAGCAGCTGCAGTGAAACCCCAGGAAAGGCAGTTTGGCAGTACCAGGGTCTGTGCTATAGACCACTGGGATCATGGGATTGGGCCAACTATGCCAGGATGGCATAGAGGGGGCAATTCCATGATCATAGACATGTTACATGGCCATATTCAGAGTTACCATTGTGAAGCTACATATAGGTAGTGACCTATATGTAGTGAAGTTGTGTAATGGTGTCCCCGCACTCACAAAGTCCAGGGAATTGGCCCTGAACAATGTGGGGGCACCTTGGCTAGTGCCAGGGTGCCCTCACACTAAGTAACTTTGACCCTAACCTTTACCAGGTAAAGGTTAGACATATAGGTGACTTATAAGTTACTTAAGTGCAGTGTAAAATGGCTGTGAAATAACGTGTGCATTATTTCACTCAGGCTGCAGTGGCAGGCCTGTGTAAGAATTGTCAGAGCTCCCTATGGGTGGCAAAAGAAATGCTGCAGCCCATAGGGATCTCCTGGAACCCCAATACCCTGGGTACCTCAGTACCATATACTAGGGAATTATAAGGGTGTTCCAGTAAGCCAATGTAAATTGGTAAAATTGGTCACTAGCCTGTTAGTGACAATTTGTACAGAGAGAGCATAACCACTGAGGTTCTGGTTAGCAGAGCCTCAGTGAGACAGTTAGGCACCACACAGGGAACACATACATATAGGCCACAAACTTATGAGCACTGGGGTCCTGACTAGCAGGGTCCCAGTGACACATAACAAACATACTGAAAACAGAGGGTTTTCACTATGAGCACTGGACCGTGGCTAGCAGGTTCCCAGTGAGACAGTGAAAACACCCTGACATACACTCACAAACAGGCCAAAAGTGGAGGTAACAAGGCTAGAAAGAGGCTACTTTCTCACAGTGTGGGCTCGGTCTACGCACCAACGGGCCCGAAACGCCTCTTTTTCTTACAAATCAACTGACTCTTGACCGAGATTGGGGGATCTCGCTATGTAATAGGAGGGGACTGGAACATAGTCAGAGACGCAGTACTCGACAGAACTGGCCCCTTAGATGTCAGTAACAATGCAGACAGAGCCCTGCAAACCGATATACTATCGGATAACGGCCTAGTGGACCACTGGAGACTGACCCATCCTATGGAACGGGAATACACCTTTCTCTCACCGGTGCATGGCACCCAATCTCGGCTTAACTACTTCCTCCTGTCCCACCACCTCGTAGCCCGTGTCCACGAGACCGCATACTGGTGGGTGGCCTCTCGGACCACTCTCCGATTACCATAGCTATCCACTTGAATCTGGTATCCCCGGGCCGTAAACCTTGGAGATTTGCGACACACCGCTACCACTCCCCCCAGGGCAAGCTGCAGCTGCAGGACCATGCTGCCACCTTTGCTCAAAACAATCTAGGCTATGTGAGCTCTAGTCGATTCATGTGGGCCGCAGCCAAGGCCTCGGTACGGGGACAACTCATGAGGGACGCGGCGCTGGCGAACAGAGACAGAAAAGAGAAACAGGCAGCACTAGAATCTGATATCCGACGGCTCACCAGACAATACACCGCACACCCCTCACTCCCAGGGCGTCGAAACTTAGAACATGCCCAAATGGCCCTCAACGAGTTATATACCTCCCAGGCAGAATATGCTCTACAGAGACTACAAGGTAGGCACTATGAACAAAGAGAGAAGGCAGGGCGCTTGTTGGCAGCTCAGCTCAGACAGAGGACAGCTGCCCTTGCCATTCCAGCTATTCGCGCCTCTTCCGGAGAACTGTTAACACACCCAGAAGCTATCGCCAACTAATTTGCGTCCTTCTACAGACGCCTCTACACATCAGAGACTATATCCAGCCCAGCACAATGCACAGCCTTCCTGGCGGTTCTTGACCTACCCTCCCTGTCAGAGGAGGGACGCAACCTCCTAGAAGGGAAAAAAAGCAGACAGGAAATAGAGAGAGTTATCTCCGACCTCCCCTACCACAAGACACCAGGGGAAGATGGATTCCCGGCGGAATTCTATAAATGGACAAGGAGGGTGGCAATTGACATACTACACGCGGCTCTGAACGAAGCCTGCTCGACTCAGTCCCTGGGGGCTATATCTAATAATGCCATGATAGCCATCATACCAAAACCTGGAAGGGATCCCCTGCAGTGTGGTAGCTATCGGCCTAGTTCCCTCTTAAACAGTGACATTAAAATCCTAGCAAGCATCCTGGCTAACAGACTGCATAAAGTCATACCGTCTCTGATCAATCACACGCAAGTGGGGTTTGTACCAGGTCGCACCTCAAGGAACCACCTACGCACCTTATGCCATACAATGTGGGCCGCTAGGGACCTACAAGAGGAGGCGCTGGCCCTGTCCTTGGTCGCGGAAAAGGCATTCGACCGCATAGAGTGTTCATACTTGTTCACGACACTAGAGAGGTTCGGCCTGGGGGACAGCTTTATCTCAATGGTGCGGCTACTTTACGACCAGCCTGCGGCAAGAGTCAACTGTGGAGGCTTCCTTTTGGACCCCTTCCCTATCCGCAGAGGTACAAGGCAGGGCTGCCCCCTTTCACCACTCCTGTTCCTACTAGCAATGGAGCCCCTCGCTGCGGCGATCCGCTCCTCCCCCTCCATCACGGGTCTCACGCTGCCTGTAGGTATCTCCAAAATCTATCTATATGCCGACAACTTTTTATTAACTCTTACGGACCTGGAAAGGTCCATACCAGCCCTGCTGGAGATTATCAATGGATTTGCAACCCTTTCCAGCTACAGTATCAACTGGTATAAGAGCGAGGCGCTTGCCCTTTCACGGATGACTACAAGAGCAGCACTCTTAGGTTTCCCGTTTAGTTGGACACCGAGACATCTCAAATACTTGGGGGTGCTAGTCAACCCGGGCCTAGTGCATATGGTGGCGGATAATATCAACCTCCTCATTGCACGGGCGAAACTTGACTTCGCAAAACGGAGCGTTTCCATGTGGGGCCGAGTACAGGCGGTAAGGATGGGCACGGTGCCTCGCTTCACCTACGTGCTGGGACTCCTCCCCCTACAGGTGCCCCTCCATACGCTACGAAACGTAGATGCACTCATCAGATCATTTGTATGGGGCACAATGCGACCACGCTTATCGCTCGCCAAACTCCTAGCCCGCCGCTCCCACGGGGGCATGGGGCTTCCATCAGTAGAGCACTATTCAATTGCACTGCACTGCACTTGTCCCAGCTGTCCCATACCTTGTCCACAGCGCTGGATCCGCCCCAGTGGATCGCCGTGGAGAAGCAACTACTATCCGTGAAGGAGGGGCTAGGAGGGCCCTATCGAGATGACCTCCCATCCGTCAGCTCAGTGAATCCTATCTTGAAGGCGACACGAGCGGCCTGGCGAACGGTCCACCGCCTATTTGGGATCCACCCCCGTTACATGCCCAAGCACCTCTGTGGCGTAACAGCGGGCTCCGGATAGGAGGCAAAGTGCTTGACTGGCCACCATGGAGGAGGGCTTGCATCCATACAATCTCCCAGATCTTGGAAAATAGCACGCTCAAGTCCTTCCGCAGACTGCGGGAAGAATTCAATCTCCAACCGAACCAAGAGTGGAGATACTCACAACTTAAACACTGCATCTCCCAGGGGACCAAAACATTCGACAGGGATCTGTGCCCTTGTAGGAAAGTACCATCTTGCCTGGCATGTTACCCCCATTTTTCACTGTATATATGTTGTTTTAGTTGTATGTGTCACTGGGACCCTGGTAACCCAGGGCCCCAGTGCTCATAAGTGTGCCTGTATGTGTTACCTGTGTAGTGACTAACTGTCTCACTGAGGCTCTGCTAATCAGAACCTCAGTGGTTATGCTCTCTCATTTCTTTCCAAATTGTCACTGACAGGCTAGTGACCATTTTTACCAATTTACATTGGCTTACTGGAACACCCTTATAATCCCCTAGTATATGGTACTGAGGTACCCAGGGTATTGGGGTTCCAGGAGATCCCTATGGGCTGCAGCATTTCTTTTGCCACCCATAGGGAGCTCTGACAATTCTTACACAGGCCTGCCACTGCAGCCTGAGTGAAATAACGTCCATGTTATTTCACAGCCATTTTACACTGCACTTAAGTAACTTATAAGTCACCTATATGTCTAACCTTTACCTGGTAAAGGTTAGGTGCAAAGTTACTTAGTGTGAGGGCACCCTGGCACTAGCCAAGGTGCCCCCACATTGTTCAGAGCCAATTCACTGAACTTTGTGAGTACGGGGACACCATTACACGCGTGCACTACATATAGGTCACTACCTATATGTAGCTTCACCATGGTAACTCCGAATATGGCCATGTAACATGTCTATGATCATGGAATTGCCCCCTCTATGCCATCCTGGCATTGTTGGTACAATTCCATAATCCCAGTGGTCTGTAGCACAGACCCTGGTACTGCCAGACTGCCCTTCCTGGGGTTTCTCTGCAGCTGCTGCTGCTGCCAACCCCTCAGACAGGCATCTGCCCTCCTGGGGTCCAGCCAGGCCTGGCCCAGGATGGCAGAACAAAGAACTTCCTCTGAGAGAGGGTGTGACACCCTCTCCCTTTGGAAAATGGTGTGAAGGCAGGGGAGGAGTAGCCTCCCCCAGCCTCTGGAAATGCTTTGTTGGGCACAGAGGTGCCCAATTCTGCATAAGCCAGTCTACACCGGTTCAGGGACCCCTTAGCCCAGGCTCTGGCGCGAAACTGGACAAAGGAAAGGGGAGTGACCACTCCCCTGACCTGCACCTCCCCTGGGAGGTGTCCAGAGCTCCTCCAGTGTGCTCCAGACCTCTGCCATCTTGGAAACAGAGGTGCTGCTGGCACACTGGACTGCTCTGAGTGGCCAGTGCCACCAGGTGACGTCAGAGACTCCTTGTGATAGGCTCCTTCAGGTGTTAGTAGCCTTTCCTCTCTCCTAGGTAGCCAAACCCTCTTTTCTGGCTATTTAGGGTCTCTGTCTCTGGGGAAACTTTAGATAACGAATGCATGAGCTCAGCCGAGTTCCTCTGCATCTCCCTCTTCACCTTCTGATAAGGAATCGACCGCTGACCGCGCTGGAAGCCTGCAAACCTGCAACATAGTAGCAAAGACGACTACTGCAACTCTGTAACGCTGATCCTGCCGCCTTCTCGACTGTTTTCCTGCTTGTGCATGCTGTGGGGGTAGTCTGCCTCCTCTCTGCACCAGAAGCTCCGAAGAAATCTCCCGTGGGTCGACGGAATCTTCCCCCTGCAACCGCAGGCACCAAAAAGCTGCATCTCCGGTCCCTTGGGTCTCCTCTCAGCACGACGAGCGAGGTCCCTCGAATCCAGCGACACCGTCCAAGTGACCCCCACAGTCCAGTGACTCTTCAGCCCAAGTTTGGTGGAGGTAAGTCCTTGCCTCACCTCGCTGGGCTGCATTGCTGGGAACCGCGACTTTGCAAGCTTCTCCGGCCCCTGTGCACTTCCGGCGGAAATCCTTCGTGCACAGCCAAGCCTGGGTCCACGGCACTCTAACCTGCATTGCACGACTTTCTAAGTTGGTCTCCGGCGACGTGGGACTCCTTTGTGCAACTTCGGCGAGCACCGTTTCACGCATCCTCGTAGTGCCTGTTTCTGGCACTTCTCCGGGTGCTACCTGCTTCAGTGAGGGCTCCTTGTCTTGCTCGACGTCCCCTCTCTCTGCAGGTCCAATTTGCGACCTCCTGGTCCCTCCTGGGCCCCAGCAGCGTCCAAAAACGCCAAACGCACGATTTGCGTGTAGCAAGGCTTGTTGGCGTCCATCCGGCGGGAAAACACTTCTGCACGACTCTCCAAGGCGTGGGGGATCCATCCTCCAAAGGGGAAGTCTCTAGCCCTTGTCGTTCCTGCAGTATTCACAGTTCTTCAGCCTAGTAAGAGCTTCTTTGCACCAACCGCTGGCATTTCTTGGGCATCTGCCCATCTCCGAGCTGCTTGTGACTTTTGGACTTGGTCCCCTTGTTCCACAGGTACCTTCAGACAGGAATCCATCGTTGTTGCATTGCTGATTTGTGTTTTCCTTGCATTCTCCCTCTAACACGACTATTTTGTCCTTAGGGGAACTTTGGTGCACTTTGCACTCACTTTTCAGGGTCTTGGGGAGGGTTATTTTTCTAACTCTCACTATTTTCTAATAGTCCCAGCGACCCTCTACAAGGTCACATAGGTTTGGGGTCCATTCGTGGTTCACATTCCACTTTTGGAGTATATGGTTTGTGTTGCCCCTATCCCTATGTTTCCCCATTGCATCCTATTGTAATTATACATTGTTTGCACTGTTTTCTAAGACTATACTGCATATTTTTGCTATTGTGTATATATATCTTGTGTATATTTCCTATCCTCTTACTGAGGGTACACTCTAAGATACTTTGGCATATTGTCATAAAAATAAAGTACCTTTATTTTTAGTATAACTGTGTATTGTGTTTTCTTATGATATTGTGCATATGACACTAAGTGGTACTGTAGTAGCTTCACACGTCTCCTAGTTCAGCCTGAGCTGCTTTGCTAAGCTACCATTATCTATCAGCCTAAGCTGCTAGACACCCTATACACTAATAAGGGATAACTGGGCCTGGTGCAAGGTGCAAGTACCCCTTGGTACTCACTACAAGCCAGTCCAGCCTCCTACAGCCCTCACCTGTAGTGACCTACCTACAACAGTGGGGACAACACAGGGGTGTTATGGCGGGCTTATACGATCTAATCATCCGGCAGCTCTCAACGCTTAAAATGGAAAACCTGACTACAACAGACACTAGACCCAGAGGACTGGGGAGACATCCTAGAGGCTCTGGACAGAGGCACCCGGGAGGCACGTCTAAAGTTCTGCCTCTTTAAGGTCCTACACGACTGGCACTGGTCCCCAGTGAAGCTAAACAGGACGGGACTTCTCCCGCATGCGAAATGCTGGCGATGTTCAGAGACATACTGTGACCTCAAACATATTCTAACCGACTGTCCAACGACCAGATCGCTATGGGACACGGTAGGCTCCACCCTGGCTGAATCCATGATACTTCCGGCACCCCTCCCTCTTTCTCTTATACGTCTACATGACATGACATCCCTCCCAGACTTAACCAGACCACATAAGAGGTTGCTGCACACAGCGCTAGCCACTGCAAAAATTTACATCCTACGTCACTGGAGATAGGCTACCTCACCAACTCCGGAGGAATGGATTGTGGCTATGACCCGTATCGCCATGCACACAAGAATCATTTATAACCTACAAGATCAAGCCCAACTGTTCAACCAAGTATGGGCCCCCTTCCTCACTGGGGGACACCAGCAGCCTGCCTGAAACCACTCCCCCTCCCCCTCAACTTCCCCCCCCTTTTTCCTCTCCCTTGATGGACTACCCTCCCCTCTCTTGTCAGTTCCTTAGCTCCTCTTTCTCCTTTCCTTCCTTTCTTCTCCCTCTTCCTTTTTCACCCCTACCTTCTGTTCTCTCTTCACCCCTCTTTCCTTCACCCCTTTCCCCAACTCCACCGGGGACATGACCTGGGTCTCTCCTACTCTCATTAACAAACGTCACTCGTAGACCCATCCACCCGAGGCAGCATGAGCACACTAAGGGGGTGATTCTGACCTCGGCAGTAAAATGCCCTTACCGCCGTTCAGAAGACCGCCATAACACCGCCGCGGTCAACCGCCACGGTCATTCTGACCCACAACGGCCAAACCTCCAAAAATCCGTCCTCCACTGCAGCCCGCCACATCGGCGGGCAGCGATAAACTGGAGATGACCAAACCTCCACCGTCACGCCAACAGAAATACGCCCATGCCATTACGACCCACGAATCCACACGGCGGTCATTCAAACGCGGTATTCCATTGGCGCTACACACCGCCGCGGTCAGAATACACACACATCACCAAAACACAGCCACATTGGACAATTTGAAAAACACACACCTGATACACATACACACACCACTCCCACACAATCAACCAACTATAAAACACACACCCACATCACCCACAAACCCCTGCGACCCCAATTACTGAGAGAAGGAGAGAGAGACACAGCAGACAATCCAAAGCAAGACACACTGAGGCACACTACACCATCACACACACCACATAGTAGCACAAAGCACCACTCACCAACACACTCCTCATCACATACACCACCCCACACCTCACCCACACCACCCCATGGCACCCCAAAGGCATCCACGATTTTCGGACCAAGAACTCCGGGTCATGGTGGAGGAAATCCTAAGAGTGGAACCCCAGCTCTTCGGCTCGCAGGTGCAGCACACCAGTATAGCCAGGAACGCGGAGCTATGGCAGCGGATCGTGGACAGGGTCAACGCGGTGGGACAGCATCCCAGGAATAGGGAGGACATCCGCAAAAGATAGAACGACCTACGGGGGAAGGTCCGGTCGATGGTCTCCAGGCACAACATCGCGGTCCAGAAGACTGGCGGCGGACCCTCACCCACCCCTCCCGAATTTACATCGTGGGAGCAAGAGGTCTTGACCATCCTGCATCCTCAGGGCCTCGCAGGAGTAGCCGGAGGAATGGACTCTGGTAAGTCCCATCTCAACTACTATATCCCCCCCACCCCACCAGCATGCCAACCCACACCCCCACCCTCACCCCCAGCACACATCCTTCCTGACAATGTCTCACCAGCACAACCCACCCATCCCAACACCAACTCCTGCATGCCAACACAAACCATGGGCACCCATCACCTAAGCATGACCACTGCACTAACCCCTCCCCCCCACTAAATACCCTCACAACACCTCCCTCCAGGGAATGCCTGCACTGGGGGACAAGGGCACCCACAACACGCATGCTATTGCACACACAGAAACAATAACCAAACTCTCTTACCCCATGCAGGACCCGAACGACAACACACCAGCCAGGAGGGTCCAGAAGTGTCCATCCCACCACCGGAACAGGCCCACACTGAGGATAGCAGCTCTGTCGACAGTGAACCTGATGACCAGCCCGGACCATCGGGGACCTCTGGGCAGTCGGTTCCCCTCAGGCAGCCACAGGCCACACCAGACCCGACCCCCTCTGCCGACACCAGCACAGCTCCCACCCAGCGGGCCCATGCCTCTGTCTCTAGGACAGCTCAATCAGCGGTGTGTCTGCCACTACAGGGCACCCAGGCTAACCCGACACCCCAACAACAACAGGGACCTGGGGGCAGTGGGAGCGGGCACACCGGCCAGGGGACAGAGGCCGGGGGAAACCGGGCAGCTCGGAGGGCTGCTGTGCGACAGGGGGGGGAGGAGAGGCCCAGGGAACCCACTCTCCAAGAGGCCCTCACCACCCTCATGGGGGCCTACCACCACTCCCAAGAAACGATGGCGACGGTACTGGCCAGGTTCACTGAGATCCAGGCACAGCAGGAGGAACGCTACATGGGGTTCAGGGAGGAGCTGAGAATCATCGGGACCGCAATGGGGACCATCGTCCTGGCCCTCCACAGGATAGAGGACGCGTTGCGGGACCATGGTGCACCACACAGGGCCCCTGTCACTAGGCCGGACCAGGAACAGCCTACCACCTCCGCCGGCGCTAGTGGACAGGAGGTCCCAACACCTCGACAGCCCCCCAGAACCCCACCTCCTGCTGAAGAACAACCACCCCGTAAGAGGAGCCTGAGACCAAAGAAAAAGACAGAGTAGGATGTCAAGACCCCCGCCAGCAGGACATACCCCCTCAAGTCTTCCCACTGTCCCACATTGCCACCCTGTCCAACCATGAACTGCCTATGCTCCATCCTTCCACAGGCAAAAGAACAATGCACCTGTGAGACTGAGAACTGGACTCTGCCATGGATATTCCTCCACCCCCACCCATCACCCTTAGAATCACATGTACCGGTATCTAGCACTGTAAATAAATCACATTTTGCACACAAACCTGTTTTGAGTCATGCTGTATTATTAACAAAGGGATAACATATTACTGTTCAATTTCTGTTCTGTCGATTAGTCATGACAACATACCAATGTCAATACGCTGTATTTCATGGGCGAACCAAGCAGAAGTCAGGTACTGAGTCAGACAGCACTGAGAAGGGAAGGGAAAGGCATAAATTAATAAAAAACATCTGTGGGGAACTACAGAAAGTATCGATGCAGGAGGCTAGAAGCAATTGTGAAATGGCGTGGGTGATTCTTACCTGGGTGTTACTGGAAATACTGTTGTATCACTCTGTCCCTATTGTCTGTGTCGTCCTCAGAGTCTTCCTCCTCTTCACTCTCCACAGGCTCCACGGCTTCTACAACACCACCATCTGGACCATCCTCCTGCAGGAAAGGCACCTGGCGTCGCAAAGCCAGGTTGTGAAGCACACAGCACGCCACGATGATATGGCACACCTTCTTTGGTGAGTACATTAGGGATCCACCAGTCATATGCAGGCACCTAAACCTGGCCTTCAGGAGGCCAAAGGTTCGCTCAATCACCCTCCTTGTACGCCCATGGGCCTCATTGTAGCGTTCCTCTGCCCTTGTCCGGAGATTCCTTACTGGGGTCAGTAGCCACGGCAGGTTGGGGTAACCAGTGTCACCTATTAGCCACACACGTTGTCTCTGTAGCTGCTCCATCACATAGGGGATGCTGCTATTTCGCATCACATACGCGTCATGCACTGACCCTGGGAACTTGGCATTTACATGGGAGATGTACTGGTCAGCCAAACAGACCACCTGGACATTCATCGAATGATAATTTTTTCTGTTTCGGTACACCTGCTCATCGTCTTTTGGGGGTACCAAAGCCACATGGGTCCCATCAATGGCACCAATGATGTTGGGGATATGTCCAAGGGCATAGAAATCACCCTTCACTGTGGGCAAGTCACCCTCCTCGGGGAAAATGATGTAGCTCCGCATGAGTTTCATCAGGGCAGACAACACTCTGCTCAAAATCTTAGAAAACATAGGCTGAGACATTCCAGATGACATGGCCACTGTGGTCTGGAATGACCCACTGGCCAAAAAATGGAGGACTGACAAAACCTGCACCAGAGGGGGAATCCCTGTGGGTTGGCGGATGGGGGACATCAGGGCTGGCTCCAGCTGGGCACACAGTTCATGGATAGTGGCACGGTCAAGTCGGTATCGAAGGATTATATGGCGTTCTTCCATTGTCGACAGGTCCACCAGCGGTCGGTACACGCGAGGATTCCTCCTTCTCATCCCAAGTCCCAGCGGACGGTGCCTAGGAAGGACAACATGGAGCACAGAGTCAGCCAAACCACAGGTACGTACAGACAGCTTGCACAGTTAAAGAATGGCAATGGGTTGAAAGGCGTGTATGTGTGGCAATGCAAGGCCTAGGCCTGTGTGTCGCAGTCAAAATTAAGCCATGTGGGCCCTTGAAATGGCAGCTGCCTGACCTGTGAAGTGGGACAATGGGATGTGAGGTCACTGCGCTGGCGGGGCACACCGTGGCGGTAGGCGGTCGAAGACCGCGGCGCAAAGCCGCATTGGTTAACATTGAAGCCTATGGGTTTCAGGAGCCAATAACGAAGTGCGCCGGCGGTCGCGGTACGCACCGCCGCGGTACGCACCGCCGCGGACGTGACCGCCATTTTCTATCTGCTTAATCACTCGAGACCTGATCATCCACAGGAGAGGACCTATACTGCAAGTGCTGCTGTGACCTCGGTCTGGAAGATACAATGGCTGCTGCGACTGGGGAAAGGGCCCCTGCCTTCACGTCTGAAGAATTGGACAAGCTCGTGGATGGGGTCCTCCCCCAGTATGCGCTACTCTACGGTCCTCCAGACCAACAAGTGAGTACACCGGGTGCTAATGGAATGGGCTATGCCTGTGTGGATTGGGGTGGATGTAAGTTGGTGGGGTGGGGGGCGAATGAGGAGTGCAACGCCCGACAGATGAGAGCATGTGCCATATGGCAAAGTGGGTGGGGGGGGGCCAATTACATCTAACATGCAGGCCATTGATGATTTCCTCCTTTCCACCCTGTACATGTCTAATAGGTCAGCGCCCATCAGAAGATCGACATTTGGCGTGCCATCGCCAAGGAAGTCCGGACCTTGGGGGTCCACAACAGACGGGGCACCCACTGCCGCAAGAGGTGGGAGGACATCCGCCGCGGAACAAGGAAGACCGCAGAAACACTGCTGGGGATGGCCTCCCAACCTAGGAGGGGTGCCAGTCGCACCATGACCCCCCTGATGTCCCGGATCCTGGCGGTGGCCTACCCTGAATTGGATGGGCGCTTTAAGACATCACAGCAGACACAAGGGGGTGAGTATCAGCACATTCTCCTATCTTTCTGCGCAGTGGAGGCGTCTGGGTGGGGGAGGAGGGCTGTGGGTGACATTAGGCCAGGGCGCTTTCTGTAGTGTAGTCCTCTCCCTTAGGCATGGCCCTGTGCCCCCGGCCCCCACCTCTGTAGGGTGACAAGTACAGCCATTGAAGGTCCAGCATCTCCCATGTGCGCGTTTGACGTCTCTTGGCCTGTTGTCTTAGTCAGTAGTACTGAGTAGTGTACCCCGAATGCGCGGCTTAGTGCATTAGGCACCTGTGTCTGTCCTCTCCGCCAACGGTGTTGACATTGCATGCACTCAACCTGGTCTTCTTTTTTCTCCCCCACCCTTTCATCTTCTTGTGCATGTGTGCATTAGCATCATCAGGCGGAGGAGATATGGCATCGGAGCACGAGGGAGCTGCAGGACACAAGGCCCCGGTGGGCCCAGGAACAGACACTGAGGGCACCAGTGATCCGGAGGGCGAGGGGAGCACCACGACGGGGACCGCTGGTGAGAGCAGCGAAAGCGACACGTCCTCGGATGGGAGCTCCCTAGGGGTGGCGGCAACATCCGTGCCCCCCGCCTCTACAGGTACAGCCGCCACCCAGCGCACCAGCCCCGCCCTCCCAGCAGCCCCTCAGTCTTCGCTCCGTGCCGGTTCGCCCAGGAAGGCGCGCGTCTCCTTCGCCCCAGGCACCTCAGCCCCTGCCCCTGTTGCCCCTGCTGCCCTCAGTGCGGAGCTCATTGACCTGGTAAGGACGCTCATTGTTGGGCAGACGACCCTTCTGAATGCCATCCAGGGTGTGCAAAGGGAGGTGCAACAGAGCAATGCGTACCTGGAGGGCATTCATTCGGGTCAGGCTGCCCATCAACGAGCGTTCACTGCTCTGGCCTCAGCACTGACGGCAGCCATTGTCCCTGTTTCCAGCCTCCCTCTTCTGACTGCCTCCAGCCTGTCTCTGTCTCCTGTTCCTCAGCCTATCCCATCCACACCATCAGACCAGCCTGCACACACCTCAACACCCAAGAGCAGCTCATCCAAACACAAGCACCACAGATCCCGCAAACACTCACCCGAGCAACACCCAGATGCAGACATGCCAACAGCCACTGCCACCCCTGTGTCCCCCTCCTCCTCGTCTCCCTCCTCCCTCCCTGTGACGTCTACACTCACACCTGCATGCACCCCAACATCAGCCAGTGCTTCCATCACCACCTCACCCTCCAGTACAGTCCACACTCGTGAAGTCACCACCCCCACTGCCATGTACACGTCCCCTGTGTCCTCTCCCACTGTGTCTGTCACCCCCTCTTCCAAGACACAAACGCAGGCAGCCACCCACCCAACAGCCATCCACCTCACGACAGCCTACAGCACCAGCACCTTCACCCAATGACAGCACACCTGACTCTCCTACAACCACCTCCTCTACCTCCACTTCCATCTCCACTTCTCCTACCCTTTACCTTGGCCCTAAAAAACTTTTCCTGGCTAACCTTAACCTCTTTCCCCCCGATGACCTCCCCCATCCATCTTCAAAGAGTCCCAAGAGCACCGCAGCCACCACCAGCCCAGCTTCGGGTGTCACTGTTGTGCCTGGGTTCTGGAGCCCACCCTTTGCCAGCAGTGACACATCGATCAGCAGCAAGGACACGTCCAGCCCCCCCCCCCGGCAAGAGGACCCGCAAAACCAAGGACCGCCGTGCGAGGACCGACAGGGCTGCCCCCAAGGAGCAATGTGCGGCCACTTCACCACCCACACCATCTGGGGGAGGCAAGGGCCCAAGAGCCCCATCAAAGGAGCGGAAGGGCAGCAGGAGCGCGGAGAAGGTGGACCCCACATGCCACATCCCAGCTGGGAAGGAGGACACTAAGGAGGCCAGGAGTCCGTCCCCGAAGGGTCCAGAAACGTCACGGTCCGAGGGCGACTGAACAGGGAGTCCAGGCCAGGTCTGGCTCCCTTGACCTGCTGGATGAGCACCGCTGAACAGGGCCCGCGGTGCAGAAGAGTACCGCTGAACAGGGCCCCACCGTGGAGATAGGCACCGCTGAACAGGGCCCGCGGTGCAGAAGAGTACCGCTGAACAGGGCCCCGCCGTGGAGATAGGCACCGCTGAACAGGGCCCGCGGTGCAGAAGAGTACCGCTGAACAGGGCCCCGCCGTGGAGATAGGCACCGCTGAACAGGGCCCGCGGTGCAGAAGAGCACCGCTGAACAGGGCCACGCCGTGGAGATAGGCACCGCTGAACATGGCCCGCGGTGCAGAAGAGTACCGCTGAACAGGGCCCCGCCGTGGAGATAGGCACCGCTGAACAGGGCCCGCGGTGCAGAAGAGTACCGCTGAACAGGGCCCCGCCGTGGAGATAGGCACCGCTGAACAGGGCCCGCGGTGCAGAAGAGCACCGCTGAACAGGGCCCCGCCGTGGAGATAGGCACCGCTGAACAGGGCCCGCGGTGCAGAAGAGTACCGCTGAACAGGGCCCCGCCGTGGAGATAGGCACCGCTGAACAGGGCCCGCGGTGCAGAAGAGTACCGCTGAACAGGGCCCCGCCGTCTCAAGCACCGCTCCGCTGGGCCCTTCCTCTCAAGCACCGCTCCGCTGGGCCCTTCCTCTCAAGCACCGCTCCGCTGGGCCCTTCCTGTCAAGCACCGCTCCGCTGGGCCCCGCCGTCTCAAGCACCGCTCCGCTGGGCCCTTCCTCTCACGCACCGCTCCGCTGGGCCCTTCTTCTCAAGCACCGCTCCGCTGGGCCCTTCTTCTCAAGCACCGCTCCGCTGGGCCCTTCCTCTCAAGCACCGCTCCGCTGGGCCCTTCATCTCAAGCACCGCTCCGCTGGGCCCTTCCTCTCAAGCACCGCTCCGCTGGGCCCTTCCTCTCAAGCACCGCTCCGCTGGGCCCCGCCGTCTCAAGCACCGCTCCGCTGGGCCCCGCCGTCTCAAGCACCGCTGAACAGGGCACCGCCGTCTCAAGCACCGTTGATGGTTCACTGTGCCCACCATGCCTCCTCCTTGACCAGTGGAGACTGTCATCCACCTGATGGACTGTGGCTTTGCACTCCCCAGGATGGTCCAGTGGGCAGCCCACCCACTGTAGAGACATTGAGAGACTGTGGCTTTGCACTCCCCAGGATGGTTCAGTGGGCAATCCACCCACTGCAGAGACTTGAGAGACTGTGGCTTTGCACTCCCCAGGATGGCCCAGTGGGCAGCCCACCCACTGTAGAGACATTGAGAGACTGTGGCTTTGCACTCCCCAGGATGGTCCAGTGGGCAGCCCACCCACTGTAGAGACATTGAGAGACTGTGGCTTTGCACTCCCCAGGATGGTCCAGTGGGCAATCCACCCACTGCAGAGACTTGAGAGACTGTGGCTTTGCACTCCCCAGGATGGCCCAGTGGGCAGCCCACCCACTGTAGAGACATTGAGAGACTGTGGCTTTGCACTCCCCAGGATGGTCCAGTGGGCATGGTGGCTCCTCGTGGATCTGGCGTCGTGGACTCATGTGGCTGTGGTGCCCCCCCCTTTCCTTCCCCCTGAGGTGCCTGTAGTTTTTACATCTGATGCCCCTGCAGTGTTCTCTCCAAAGGACTCAGGTCTCCTGTGTGGGCTTTGCCCTTGTTTCTCAAGACTTTGGCCCACGGACATGCTGAATTCGTAGGATGTGCAGGACTTGGTACTTCAGTTATACACTGATGTGTATGTCATTTGTTTTGTTGTGGATATCTTTCATGGTTGTACGCTAATTTTCTGGAGCTTTTTGGTACATAAATATTTATTCCAAATATGATTATGTCCTAGCATTTTTCAGGGGTGTTTGGGTGGTGTCACTGTGACTTGGTGCTCTGCATTGGTGAGTACATGATTGGGGGGGGGGGGTCGCATATGTGTGTGCCCGTAACCTTTCGTCCTCCCCCTCCCGTGTGTCGTAGGTGCAGTACTCACCGTTGTCGTCTGCGCCTGACTTCGTACTCGTGGTAGATGAGAAGGTAGACGAGAGCAGGTAGGATGTTTAATTCGGGTTCCATGCTGTCCTCCGTACTCGTGGAGTGTGTTTTGGTGAGCGTTTTCCCGTTCGTAGTCTGTTTCCGCCGTGTTTTTATCGGCGGTGCTCCCGCCCCGGAAAAGGTGGCGGATTGGTGAGTTATGATAGTGTGGGCGGTACATTGTCTGCCGCCTGCCTGTTGGCGGTGACCGCCGCGCTGTTTGTCTGTTCCGCCGCGGCGGTCGGAGTGTTAAGTTGGCGGGCTGTGTTGGCGGTTCCCGCCAGGGTCAGAATTCCATTTTTTGGACCGCCAGCCTGTTGGCGGGTTGGCCGCCGCTTTAACACCGACCGCCAGGGTTAGAATCAGGCCCTAAGTATCAAACATGGACTGTGTCGAGTGAAGCTAAAGAATTCAGGCCCCGATATCCAGACTGATCCGCAAATCTGACAACTCGCCGCCAGGGCGTATACTACCTCACTGATATCCTGCCACCCAACACAGGGATACCCGTCCTTAAATCGATATCACGCCACCTACAATCATCACAACTTCCTCACTACCCGGACATAGATGCAGGGAGGAATGACCTCCTCACCCCCAAGGGACCTGATGATGAAACACTATTCTTACTTTCATCCCTCCCTCCTATGCTAAATTAAACCATCTATCCCCTTTGTTCCCCCCCCCCACCCCCCCTTTGCAAAGATGTCCTATAACACTATGCTTTATTCAATCCCCATCCCCGATTTCTATCTTTCTCCCTTCTTTTCCACCCTTCGGTTCCTTTTTTCTTTTTGTCTTTTTGACGTTTTGATTTCTATTCTTACTAATGATACTATTGTGATTCCTAGGATACGTTTTCGAAGAACAACTGACAATGTTCCAATGTCTCATCCATCGCTTGGATTTCCTGTTTTTTCTGTATCATTGTTGGTAAATGCTGGGACTTTGATCCCGTTTGGATTTTGTATCACTTTTGCAAAATCTACAATAAAAAAAATTAAAAAAAAATAAAAATAAAAAAAAGATGGAGGTTCTGATTTTTAGGAGCCAACCAACTATTTGGAATAGCAACTAGTGGCCAAATATGCTGGGCACTCTACCCGCTCCAAAAGAGTCCAATGAAAAATCTAAGAGTAATCCTGGATAGTGAGTTATTACTAGACCTCAAGGTCAATCACACAGTCGGTCTCCAAAGTACTACTCAAACTTCACTGGCTTCCAGTGAAAAAGTGCATTATTTTTAAGGCACTTTGTATCGTTCATAAAGCTCTGTATAATGTGAATCCCTATGGAATCAAAACCATGTTTTAGTGGTAAATCCCAATGAAAAAAGTTTTGCTCAGCAGTTCATGATTGGGTTGCAACACCCAGAATTCAGAAAAAGAGATGGAGAGGAAGAGCTTTTTCAGTTGCGTCAGGTAGTCTTACTTGTTTGAAGGTGCATACTCCTTTCAGGAAGGCTTTAAAGACCTGACCTTTCTCCCAGTAAAGAGGTTAGCTTAATCTGTGCAATCAGGAACTAGCTTACGGCCTAGCTGTATAGCTGGACTAATGTTTTAGCACCTTGATGCAGACATTTGTGCTCCCATACAAATCCATATCATATCATATCATATCATATCAATCATATCACATCATATCATATCATGCCAAGTTGTCATGTCATGTATTATCATATCATATATCATATCATATCAATTTTGCAATTACAGAGTAGGGTTACAATTCCAATTAATTTATTCAGCAATTCTTCTATGGAAGATTACTACAATCTTCATCAAACTTTCCAAAAATGTGCTCTTTTTTCCTCAGCTCATTCCTGGAAAGTTTCAGGGTGATCTGTCAAGTGGGGGGCAAAGAAAGAGGGAGTCCCAAACTATATTTGCCAATGCAATTTCCATAGGTATTTTTGGAATGGGCTACAGCCTAAACTGCTAAACAGAATTACACCAAATTTGGCAAAGAAGCTAGATCTTGGTCCAGAAAGCGTGCTTTTTGTGATTTGGTATAAATCCATTCAGTAGTTTTTGAGAAATTAAGGTCAAAATATATTTGCATATGCAGAGGGAGAAGATTGTGAGAGTCCCTCAGTCGCATATAATAAAAATAGAGCCATCTGATTGATCGAGAGGGCTTTTCCCCATTGGCCATCTTACTCTCTCGGAGTCCTGTGGGAGCTTGCATTCTGATCGGCATGCCACAAAATGAATTGAAAAGTTGAGAAAGAGAAGAAAGTGAAGAGAAATGTCATTTCAGTACACAGGGCTTATTCCCTTGCCTTAAGAATTAAAAACAAATAGGTGTAAGGGGTAAGAGTAATTGTACCTTGACACTCAGGATCATGTTGAGGGCTACCAGATGGGCCCAAATGTAAAAAACTTAAAGGATTAAAAAAAAAAATGTAAAAAGAAAGCTGGGTGCATGAAGAGCCATGGTCCACTGCTGTGCTCAATGCTGCCCCGTGTCAATCCACAACTGATTTGCAGATCCAGAACCCAATCAACAAAATAATACACCAACTCACAGACCTACTCAGACACTCACTGAAACACCCACAAAACCACTACCATACTCACTGATAGACCTACAGAGCCACTCACATACCCATTCACACAATCATTCACACACTCACATACCTACTCACATACCTACTCCCACACCCACTAACACAACCACCCACTACCACACCCACTCATAGTCCCACCCCACTCACACACCCATTCACACACCCACTCACACATTCATACACACCTACTCACAGACCCACAAAACACTACCACACTCACTCACAGACCAACACAGCCACTCACAAACCCACTCACACATTCATTCACACACTCACACACCTATACAGTTACTGATACATCCACTCAGAGACCCAGAGAACCACTCACACTCCCACTCACAGATGCACACAGGCACATACACACCCACTCACAGACCCACACAGCCACTTGCACACCCACTCTCACGCTCATACAGCCACTTATACACCAATACTGTGAAATCAGATCCGCAGAGGCGTTGAAGATCCTCCCACAATATGAGAGGCAGACCCCTTTTTTGGCCAGGAATCTGCGATGGATGTGCAGATCCGAGTGAGAAATTGAAAAAAAAGGATTTGAAAACAAAAAGAACCAGGGTTTGGGAAAAGGGTTGGCTTTCAAAAAAGCAGCTGTTTTTTTGTGCAGATGATAATTACACATAGAACAGGATGCAGTCTTTTAAGTTGTTGAAGAACACCCTGTTGCCTCCATCTGTGAAATGGACTCTGTCTTTTCAATATATTCCATCCATATTGAAGCGTAAGTTGTTATGCTGTACAAAGCCCATGTTGTGGTCTCAGAGGAATGCAGAAACAGCTTCATTGACATGTTTCCTGGATTTCTCTAACTGTGGAAAAATTTGGTAGGCCACTACCACCCCTGTCTTTGGCAAATATTCGAGACCTCCAAGGCAGTATGTGGTAAAAGTTACATTAATTTATGTAAGGTATCCTTCATTAGGATTTCCAGTACAACCCCAGTATTTGTGCCTAGGACATTGCCACCACAGTGCACAATCATGAGGTCTGGATGTTGGCAAGCAGCATTGCTTTCAACCAAAGGCAGCAATTGATGTTAATTTAATCCTCTCTGACCAACCCAAGTAAAGTCACCAATAGCTCAACCTAAGCCCCTGTCAGTGCCACTCTTTCTAGCAATCTCCCTGGCTCAGAAAAACAAAACTATGTCCCACAATACAGACTCTGACCATTTTGGAGACAGGCAAGAGTAGCACACTGGAAACAGCTGCAGCAGAATGAGGCAGTTTTGAAGAAGAAAAGCAGTTAAAACTGAGGGCAGCAAGTGAAATATAAAATAACATATTTGATTGTTGGTGGAAATGTGCAGGGAACTAAAATTAGGAAGTGACTTTAGGTAAAAAAAGTAACTTACTCTGTGATTGACGTTTGAAAAATAAAAAAAAGCTATGTTGTTAGGGATATGCTTGGTATTGCACAGCCAACCACACCTGCTACAGTTAATGTGAAGCTAGAATGCTTTTGAGAGAAACTCTTGTTAACTTTTGACCTAATGCTAGGCAGAGACTATTGGAAGCATGGCTACTATGGAAACGGAGCTAACAGAGTGTGGGGGAAGGCGCAAAAGAGGCTGCAGTGCAAAACTGAAAAGCAGACTGCTGTACATAAATTGCTCAGTAGGGAGTGTACATCTTGCAATTGACGATATTTTACAAAATAACAACATAAAATAAAAATCATTGACTGCATATTGTTGAATGCTTTTAAGGTTTTCCGTGTAGATCCGCAGATCTGCCACAAATTCACACAGGGGCTATGCTGAGCGCCGCAGTGGAGCTGTGGATCTGCAAAAAAGTTACTGGATTGTACTTCTTTACAGAAAACATGGAAAGGGTTAAAAAATAGTGATCATTTAGAAGTGGTAAATCAAAAATAAAAGTTGAAAGGAAGTCTGTGATTTGATAAGTACAGCAGCATGAGTGAGAGCCAAGTGGGAAGGGTAGATATTACTGGTACTTTTCTACTGAGAGTAGAGGAGGGTTTACATATTTCTGACTTCCGATTTGTAGTGGAAAAGAGATATTAACAGATATTAAAAGAAAAGTTTGACAAAAGCAAAGAGATTTTTCGGGTATGTGAATTAGGTTGTACTATAAAAACGTATATTTAAAAATAATCTATGAGTGTTTATAATCTGAAAGAAAATGTGTAGCTTCTAGACACTACAGTAAAAAGCAAAATTGAAGAAAATGTGTAGCTTCTAGACACTGCAGTAAAAAGCAAAATAGAAGGGAGGTTAAATGAGAATATTAAAAAAAGATAGTGAGCAGCAAAGGAGGAAAAGGAATTGCTTTTCTGAAAATATACTTATTTTATTAAGGAATTATGAATGAATGTGTTTGAAATTGGATGTGGGTGCTTGCTTATGGTATATCATTTATTAGTATGTAATTTGCACCTACTCACACAGTCAGGCAGGTAGTTACATACCCAGTTACACTCCTACAAAAGCAGTTATGTACCTACCAGTCATATAGACAAATAGTCACTGAAACACTCAGTCACACACCCATAAAACCATTCACACACTCATTTACTCACCTATACATTCACTTACTTAGTCATTCACACACCCATGCACATCTACTCTCACACCTATACAGCCTATACCTATACAGCCATTCATGCACCCACCACTCAGACAGTCAGTAACACATGCACTTATACACCCATACACCGGTTATACATCCAGTAACCCGGCGAAACAGGCACTCACATACCTATTTACAAAACCATACAGCCACTCATACACCCAGACAGCAACAGATACACTTATACATCCACTCACACACCCATACATCACTTATATATCCACCTCTAACAGAGACACCTCCTCATACAGTTACACACCCAAACAGCCACTAACACCGCTAGTTACCAATCCATACTGCCACTCACATAATCACTCACGCAATAACTAACACACCCAGGCACACAGCTACTTACACATCCAGTGACACAACCATAGAGGCACTGATACACTTACCACATGTCCACTCAACCACTGACACACCCAGTCACCAGCCTGTACAACCACTCACATAACATTTATATACCTATACTTGAACACTTACATAGCCTTTTGTACACTGACATAACCACTTATGTAGCTACTCATTTGCTTATAGCATGTAATGTAATGGTGTGCAATATAAAGGTAAATGTATTCTATATTTGTGTTTCAGATATATACTTGTGTTTAAAGATAAATTGAATATGGAAGAGTGAGGTGAAAATAAAATAAACATTACGCTTGTTGACAGTATCCATAAACTGGGGAACAGATAAAAAATTTTGTGCAGCTGGCATATGGCATCTGCTATAATGTGTGACCATGTCTTCCAGTTTTGGTGAAACGAAGGGGGTGGTAACCATCTGGTTAAGAGGTAAGCGTTCCACAGATGGTCCAGCTGTTCATGATGACGCACACATTCCCTCTCTCATATCATGTTGTGATATGTCCTTCTATGTATGGTTTTCAGGTGTTTCCAAAGAGAGGATGTGCCATGTGAATACTTCTTCACCATACCTCTTGACAGTTTTTTGCTGCATATGTTGCATTGGACAAATTTTAGATAGAACTTTCTTTTCTTCTGAAGGAATGGAGAAATATTTTCAAAAGTTAGATGAATTCTTTGAGGTGGTAAACCTTCTTCTTCTTTGTCCTGCTCTTATCCTTCTCTTCTATCTTCAGCAGAAGACATCCAAACTTTGAAACTCTTCTTTTGAAGGAAAGCCAGAAAAAAGATGGTGCTGTGGTTTTGAGTCTGTCTCCAGAGAGATGTGAAACCCAAATAACTGATGTAGGGTATCGTTTGCAATGTGGATGGGCGGTGGCGGTCCGAGAGCCGCTTCCTTGGCAGGCTAACTGCCAGATTATGAAGCTGGCAGTCAGACTGCCACAAGATCTACGCAACCGCCAAGATCACAGATCCCGCAGTTACAGCGGTGTAGAAAGCCATGGTCAATCACCAAGGTGCTGATGTTGGCACTGCCATGCTGATCACGTCTTGCCTTTCCACTGACCTTTTCATGGCAGGGATACCGCCAAGAAAAGGTTGACGGAAAAGGCAGACAAGTGGCCACTGGGGGGCCCCTGCACTGTCCATGTCATGGACAGTGCAGTGGCCCCCCTGTCAGCACAGTCGGAATGCGCACTGTCTGTAATGGCAACAGTGCGCATTCCGACTGGGCTGGCAGCACCATCTGCACTTTCCAGCCCCACAGAAACACCATAATACGAAAGTTGGGAAGCCTCCGGCTTGGTGGCATCCTCCCAACTGCCCTATTGGTGGTCTGACTGTCGGACCGCCAAAATCCTAATCGGCTGCATATTTTATCAACTGATAAGTTAATTTTTGGTCCATTCTTGGAATTGGGGCAGATTCGTGGTGGCATTGCAGAAGATCCATGGATCCATAAAATGAAAACAAAAACGTGCTGTATTGCATTTATATACAGTTTACATACGTTACCCTACGTTGTTTTGTTAATTGTTACTTTTAAAATACATTACAAGAATAGGTGTGTTAATAAAATGTATTTATAAACTTGTGAAAATATATATTACTCAATTGAATGTATTGGTGAAATTGTACCACAATTTGTATTAAAAAAACCTTAGAAATTCACTGAAAAAAACAAAGGTTACAGGGATGTTGTAATTAGCAAATAGAATTTGATGAATCTTAGAAATTCACTGAAAAACCAAAGGTTACAGGGACGTTATAGTTGGGAAATAGAATGAACCCCTTGTATGCCAGGGACATAATGGTTATGTCCTGGCATTGATCCACGGGGGAAGCGCTAGCGGTCCCCCCATGAGTCACCCACCCTCACCGGGAATGGCAGTTTAAGACCTTCCGCTGCCACCCCAACACCCCTCCTCAGTGATCTGATGACATCAGTGAGCTCACAGCGTGCCAACGTCATCAGATGCTGCCAGGGACGTGCTAGAAACATTTGCTTCCAGCGCATCGAAAGAAAGGACTCTTTAGAGGTGAGTCCTTCTCCTGGGGCGGTTGGTCGGGGGAAAACAGACACAGGGGGAAAGGAAAGAGTTTTTCCTTTCCCCCTGTGGTTGTTTTGAATGGATTACTGCCCTACAATAGCAGGCGAGGCCCACGATCATGGAGCAGCAATCCACCTACTAGACACCAGGGATTTTTTTTGTTTATTTAGGGGAGCAACCCCTTAGGCAAGGTTTGCTCCCCTGGGGGCCATACAAGATCCATGTTTCGGCCCCCCCTGGGCATTAGATCGCCCGTTTTTTCAAAAGAGCTGCTCCCCCCATCCGCCGGGGGGTCGAAACCCACTAAACACCACAGATTGTTTATCATTTTATTTTTAGGGCAGTGACTCCTTGGACAAGGAATAACGTACAGGTTGGAGGCGGACCTAAATAATGACCCTAAGCGCCATTTTTTAACGCCTGGGTCAGACCAGGTGTTAAGGTCCAGGTAGGCCCATTTCCAGGGTGAAACACCATGGAATGGGTACAAAGATGCCAACCCCAACCCCCAGCAACACCACCAGCCACATCCTAGGGACACCACAGGAGGAGGGAGCCTATTCCAGGTAAGTTTCAGGTAAGTTTTTTTTTTCCGGGGTTGTGCCACTGGGGGCCCCTTACATGGAGCCCCCTGCCTGTCACTGGGTATTTGGGCATGCCTTAGGGACACTGGTCCTTTGGGGTGAGCATTGGGCCAGTGGGTATATGTAGCAGCTTCGGTGTCAAAAAATGCACTAGATTGATTTTCGGCAATATTTTTGCTGCAAACCAGTCTAGTGTCATTTTTACCCGCTAACGCCATCTTCCCTAACACCATTCAGGACCGGCTAGCCAGCTATTTTCTTTGACGCTAGCCAGTCCTTAGCGCCATTGTACATCATTTTATAAATATGGCACATGGATGGCGTTAGGAAATGGCGTTAGCTCGCGCTAAAAATAATTACGCACAACTGCCTTATTGCAGTTGTGCGTCATTTTTCATAAATATGGGCCCTTGTTTATTACTTATTTTACACAGTGCTGGTTGTTGGTGGCGCATTTGTCAAGTTACTTTTCGTAGAAAGGATCATGGCTACCTGCAGAGTGACCGCTCAGCAGGTTGTTGGTGTGCTTTTTGAGTCGTCTTCTGACCATGATTATGAGACTGACTCTGCATCTGAGGCAGCGGAGGAAGTGCAAGATTCTGGCAGTGAATTTTCTGTCAGAGGAATCATCTGATGATGAAGCCACTCGCAGTGCGGATAAAGTCCCTGTTTTAGAGGAAGACATCGATGTGCCAATAGTACAGCAGCCCAGGGCTGAAAGACTCCCTGAACTCTGGGTTGCCCCAAACATGGAGCAGCCGGAGTTGCCTGCCTTTACTGGTCTCCTGGGGTGTAGAGTGAATACGGAAAACTATTTTCCTATTAATTTATTTCAATTGTTTATGGACAATGTATTTTGGAAGAGATTGTTGAGCAGACTAATTTGTATGGTGAACAGTATTTGATGGACAACAGTGCCAGACTTAGGCCACACTCTGGAAGAGTTAAAAAAGTTTAACCTTTTTGATTGGGTTGATAAGGAAGCCATCACTGTCTTCATTATTGTCTACTAGTCTCTTGATGGCAACGGCTATATTTCCTGCAACCATGAGTCATAATCGGTATTTGCTTCTTCAGATGCTGCATTTTATTGATAATGCTTTAGCTTTGCCACAAGATCACCCTGATTCTGACCATCTTTTTAAGATTAGGACTCTCCTTGATCATTTTGTAGATTGGTTTTCAGAGGTCTATGTTCCAGGGAAAGAAATAGCTGTGGACGAGTTCAAGGGACGTTTGTTTCTTAGGCGGTGCATTCCTTGCAAGAGGGCACGTTATGGAATTAAGATGTATATGCTATCTGAAAGTAGTACCGGATATGTTTATAATTTCCGGGTCTACACTGGTAGGGATTCCAGTATTGACCCCTCTGGTTGTCCGTCCACTTTTGGAGTTAGTGAGAAAATTGTGTGGGAACTTGGTAGACGACTGTTTAACAAAAATCACCATTTGTACCTAGATAACTTCTACTCTGGAGTGCAATTGTTCAGGGAATTGTTCAAAGTGGACACTGTTGCATGTGTCTACATACTGACTACCATCCATGATGAGCGTACTTCCCCTGTGACTGTTTGGGGTCAGGTTGCTGAAGTGCACAAACCTGCGTGCATTTTAGACTACAATAAGCACACGGGTGGTGTAGATAGAGTAGATCAGAGGTTTGAACCTTACACTGCTGTTCATAAGGCTTATGTTTGGTATAAAAAATCGGCTATACATATCTTCCACTTAGCAACTTTTAATGCCTTTATTGTGTCCAAGAATTGTTCCCCTGAGTCAAAGATTAAATTTGTTAATTTTCAGGAGTCAGTGATAGAAAGCCTTGTTGTGGTGGAACAGGCAAGAGTTCCTATAGAAGCAGTGGTGGAGGATGTGTCTAGATTGAAATATCTCCACTTTCCTTATCACATTCCTCCGACACCCAAAAAAGACTTTCCCACTAAGAAATTTAGGGGGTCATTCCGACCCTGGCGGGTGGCGCCCACCGGGCGGAAACCGCCCAAACACCGCCCGAGGTCAGATGACAGCGGGGGACATTCCCGCTGGGAAAAGATCGCCAGCCAGCCCAGCGGGAAAGCCCCAGCAAAGATGAAGCCGGCTCCGAATGGAGCCGGCGGATTTGCTGCGGTGCAACGGGTGCAGTGGCACCCGTCGCGATTTTCAGTGTCTGCAGACACTGAAAATCTTTATGGGGCCCTGTTAGGGGGCCCCACGACACCCGTTCCCGCCAGCCTCTTCCTGGCAGTGTAAACCGCCAGGAACAGGCTGGCGGGAAGGGGGTCGGAATCCCCATCCGCCATGGAGGATTCCTTTGGCCAGGGGAAAACCGGCGGGAAACCTCCGGTTCCCCTTTTCTGACCGCGGCTTTACCACCGCGGTCAGAATTGGCCAGGAAGCACCGCCAGCCTGTTGGCGGTGCTTCCGCGGTCCCCGGCCCTGGCGGTCATGGACCGCCAGGGTCGGAATGACCCCCTTAGAGTCTGTACCCGAAGAGGTATCCAGAGAGAGACTCGCATGTACTACCCCAATTGTCCTTCTAATCCTGGGCTGTGTGTGGGTGGCTGTTTCAGAAGTTATCACACCCAAAAGAATTATTGGGAACTACCGTGAGCGTAAATGTAAACTGCCTGTGACTGTTTGGGTTCAGGTTGCTGAAGTGCACAAACCTGTGTGCATTTTAGACTACAATAAGATAGAGTAGATCAGAGGTTGGAACCTTACACTGCTGTTTGTAAGGCTTGTATTTGCAGTTTTTTACTTACTTATAATTAGTTAGTGTTTTCTTTTTTGTTCAAAAAAAGTGATGGCGTTGTGCGTAGAGTGGAGCTTGGCTGGTGGTGTGCGTGGAGTGGCGCTTGGCTGGCGGTGTAAATAGTGACTTGCTGTTGGCCACTACATCACACTGCTAGCCAAACGCCAGTCCACTGACTCTGTCAGCTGGTGGGATTGCTGTGTCAGGCATGTAGGTGTATGAAAGTGATGGGCCATTGAATGGCGCTGTCTGTTGATGTGAGTGTTTTAATGTGCTGGGCCTGCGGCTGGCGGCATGAATGGTCGTGTGCATGTCACATATGAAAGGTATGTGAATGGACTGTAAAGCGGTTGGTGCATTGTCATTGGTTCAGTTTTTTTGGCCTTTCAGTTATTAACAGTGCATTTCATTTTTGTGAAATCTCTTGTAAATAAAATTTGATCTATTGAACCATCACTCACCCTCATGCCAAATCCAACCAGTATGTGTGGTAAAATAAAAAAATGAAAAAACCTGCTTCACTGTAATTAGGCGTCGAAGCACACCTGTGACATGCTAGGTGTCTCTGGTGGGATCCCAATGATGAAGCATGCCACCAACTACGTTGGTGGGTGAGGGGTCTTTTTAACATAACCTAAGGGTGTTTCTTTTCACAATTTGAGTTTTTGAAACATCACAAAAGAAAGAGTCTTGGTAGTGTGCTTACTTCTTCTCAAGGAAAAAGTACCAACTCGAGATAAGTTAAAAAACTAGACCCCCGGTGGAGTACAGGGTGGTGTGCCTCTTGTGGATCCCAACAAGTTTCTTAGCCAGAATGTCCTGTAAACTTTAGAATGTGACTAAAATCACACAATTTTCTTGCATTTCTGTACCATATTCTTCCACACAAAAAAATAAACCAGAAACTTATACCACCCACTGTTCCCACCAATCTCCTGATAAAAATGCTACCTCACTTGTTTGGGTAGGCCTAGTGCCCACGACAGGGAAGGGCCCAAAACACAGTATGAACACAACAAAATTATCTATTACAAAACTACCTGTTTTTTCAAGGGGGGCATCTGAGTTTTTGGTCCCAGGTGCGGCGGTCAGCTAGGGAAACCTACCAAACCCAGACATTTTTTAAAACTAGACACCCGGTGGAGTCCAGGGAGGTGTGGCTTGAGTGGATCTCCCAACTTTTTCTTACCCAGACTCCTCTGCAAACCTCAAAATTTGCTTAATAAAGCACATTTTCCTCACTTTTCTTTGTAGGATCACCATGCTGGCACAAATTTCCTACCACCCAACGTTCCCCTTGGTCTCCCATGTAAAATGATACCTCACTTGTGTGTTCCCCCCCTCAATCTCTGCAGGTTTTTGGCCCTTCCCTGTTGCAGGCACCTGGACCAACCACACAAGCGAGGTATCCTTTTTATCGGTAGACCGAGGGGAACATTGAGTGGAAGAAATTTGTGACATTGAGGTGTTCCCACACAGAAATGAGAGTAAAATGTGATTTTTGTAGCTAAATTTGAGTGCCGGCTGAGCTACAGCCCAAAATCCACAGCTAGGCACTTTCCAACACCCCAGTCAGTTTTCAATGTAAAAATGTGATGTGTCCATGTTGCGTTTAGGGACATTTCCTGTTGGGGGTACTAGGCCTACCCACACAAGTGAGGTACCATTTTTATGGGGAGACTTGGGGGAATGCTGGGTAGGAGGAAGTTTGTGGCTCCCCTCAGATTCCAGAACTTTCAATCACCGAAATGTGAGGAAAAAGTGTTTTTTTGCTACATTTTGAGATTTGCTAAAGATTCTTGGTAAAAGAACCTGGTAAGAACCCCACAAGTCATTCCATCCTTCATTCCCCTAGGTGTCTAGTTTTGAAAAATGTGTGTGTTGGGTAGGTTTCCCTAAGTGCCGGCTGAGCTACAGCCCAAAATCCACAACTAGGCACTTTCCAAAAAACCCATCCGTTCTCAATGTAAAAATGTGATGTGTCCATGTTGCCTTTAGGGGCATTTCCTGTCACAGGCACTAGGCCTACCCACACAAGTCAGGAACCATTTTTATCAGGAGACTTGGGGGAATGCTGGGTGGAAGGACGTTTGTGGCTCCCCTCAGATTCCAGAACTTTCCATCACCGAAATGTGAGGAAAAACCATTTTTATCGGGAGACTTGGGGGAATATGGAACAGAAGAACAAGTGTTATTGCCCATTGTCTTTCTCTACATTTTTTCCTTCCAAATGAAAGACAATGTGTAAAAAAGACGTCTATTTGAGAAACGCCCTGTAATTCACTTGCTAGTATGGAGCCCTCATAATTCAGAGATGTGCACATAACCACTGCTTCTCAACTCCTTAGCTTGTGCCCATTTTGGAAATACAAAGGTGTGAGTAGCTGGCCTGGCTTGTAGTGGGTACCAATGGATACTTACACCTTATACCAGGTCCAGTTATCCCCTTATTAGTGTATGTAGTAGTGTTCTAGCGGCTGATAGCGGTAGCTATAGCAGAGCAGCTTAGGCTGAACTAGGAGACATATAAAGCTCCTACTATACCACTTATCACTTAGTACGATATCAGAAGAAAAGACAATACTCAGTGTTACTAAAAATAAAGGTACTTTATTTTAGTGACAATATGCTAGAAAATATCTCAGAGGATATACTCCCTTAGGAGGTAAGTAACATACATAACATATACACAGATAATGAAATCAGGTAAGTAAAACAGTCAGAAAACAGTGCAATTACTGTAAATCACAATAGACTGCAATGGGCCTAGTGGCAACACAAACCATATACTAAGAAAGTGGAATGGAAGCATGTGTGCACCCTAGACAAGAGTAGTGTGTAGGAAATCGCTGGGAGTGTGAGAAAGGTTGAAAGGAGACCCCCCCCCAGGACCCAGGAAAGTAGGAGTAAAGTACTACTATTTCTCCCAAAACACACTAAAGTCATGATAGAAGATGTTGCAAAGACCACACAAGACTGCAAAGCACTGAAGACGGATTCCTGGACCTGTAGACCTGCAAAAGAAGGGGACCAAGTCCAAGAGTTGCTAAAGTGTCCAGGGGGGCAGGAGCCCACTAAACCCCGGATGAAGGTGCCTCCGGTTAGAAGCAAATGCTGGTTCTGCACGGAGTGAACTAGGAGGTTCTGCTTTGGGCAGAAGGTGTCCCACGTCGTGCTGGAAGATGCAGGGTGGTTACTTTGTAAAAGTACCACAAACAAGCCTTGCTACACGCAAGAGTCGAGGTTGGAGTAAAAGTGTGCTGCCTGGGCCCAGGAAAGACCAGGATGTCACCACTCGGGATGAGGAGACAGAAGGGGGCCTCAGAAAGGAAAAGAGCCGACTTAGAAGAAAGGAGCACCCGCAGGAGCCTCTGAACACGGGTTCAAAGAAGCTGAACGTGGCGGTCATCTCAACACTGAAGAACAGAGTCCCACGTCGCTGGAGGTCAACTCAGGGAGCTGGGTGTCGCAGGACGGAGTGCTGGGGACCTAGGCTCAGCTGTGCATTCAGGGATTCCTGGAAGGATGCACAGAAGCCCTTGTAGCTGCAGATCACGGGACACACAATGGCACTAACAGGTGAGGGGAGGCAAGGACTTATCTCCACCAATTTCGTGCAGCTGGACCTCTGGACAGTCAGGGTCATTGGGGTCCACCACTTGTGTTCCAGGGACAACGCTCATCGAAGACAGAGAAGTCCCAGAGTACCGGTGATGCTGTAGTTTGTTGCCTGCTGGAGCAGGGGGAAGATTCCGTCAACCCACAGGAGATTTCTTCATGGCTACCAGTGCAGGGTGAAAGCAGACAACCCTCAGAGCATGCACCATCGGGAAACAGTTGAGAAAGCTGGTCGGATTAGGTGCTACAATGTCGCAGTAGTCTTCTTGCTACTTTGTTGCAGTTTTGCAGGTGTCCTGGAGCAGTCGGCGGTTGATCCTTGGCAGAAGTTGAAGAGAAAAGTGCAGAGGTCTAAATCTGAGAAAACCCCCACAGGAGAGACCCTAAATAGCCCTCGGAGGAGGATTGGCTTGTCTACCCAGGTGTGGACCTATCAGGAGGGGTCTCTGACGTCACCTGCTGGCACTGGCCATTCAGAGGTGTCCAGAGTGCCCCCACACCTCTGAAAAAGAGATGGCAGAGGTCTGGGACACACTGGAGGAGCTCTGGGCACCACCCCTAGGGAGGTGCAGGTCAGGGGAGTAATCACTCCCTTTTCCTTTGTCCAGTTTTGTGCCAAAGCAGGGACTGGGGTTCCCTGAACCTGTGTAAACTGGCTTATGCAAGGAGGGCACCATCTGTGCCCTTCAAAGCATTTCCAGAGGCTCTGGGAGGCTACCCCTCCCAAGCCTGTAACACCAATTTCCAAAGGGAGAGGGTGTAACACCCTGCTCCTATAGGAAATGCATTGTTCTGCCTTCCGGGGACTGAGCTGCTTAGACCCCAGGAGGGCAGGACCCTGTCTGTGGGGTGGCAGCAACTGTAGCTACAAAGAAAACCCCAGAGAGCTGGTTTGGCAGTACTGGGGGTCCACAGTGGAGCCCCCAGGGTACATGGAATTCTCCCTCCAGTACCAGAATCGGACTGGGGTGAAATTCCACAATCTAAGACACATTACATGGCCACAGTCGGTTCAGCCGTTGTGCAGCTACAGATAGGTGGGCACCTATGTGTTGTGCACGCGTGTAATGGCCCTGGACAACGTTGGGGCACCTTTGCTACTGCAAGGGTGCCCTAACACTTAGTAACTTTGCACCTAGCCAGAGCTGGACATATAGGTGACTTATAAGTTACTTAAGTGCAGTGTAAAATGGCTGTAAAATAGTGTGGACTCTATTTTACCCAGGCTGCTGTGGCAGTCCTGTGAAAGGTTTGTCTGAGCTCCTTATGGGTGGCAAAAGTAATGCTGCAGCCCATAGGGATCTCCTGGAACCCCAATACCCTGGGTACCTAGGTACCATATACAAGGGAATTATAAGGGTTTTCCAATGTGCCAATTAGAATTGGTAAATTTAGTCACTAGCCTGCAGTGACAAATTTAAAGCAGAGAGAGCATAAGCACTGAGGTTCTGATTAGCAGAGCCTCAGGGACACTGTAAGCAGTACTGACAACGCACACATAGGCCACAAACTATGAGCACTGGGGTCCTGACTAGCAGGATCCCAGTGAGACAGGCAAAAACATACTGACATACAGGCAAATTTGGGGGTAACACAACAAGAAAGATGGTACTTTCCTACAAAAGGTTTCCTTGATACCTATTTTTCACTCTCTATATTTTACCAAATGAATTGCAGTATACCCGGTATGCAATGAAAACCCATTGCAAGGTGCAGCTAATTTATTGGCCCTGGGCACCTAGGGTTTTTGATGAACCTACAAGCCCTATATATCCCCGCAACCAGAAGACTCCAGCAGACGTAACAATATATTGCTTTCAAAAATCTGCCATAGATGGGAAAAGTTACAGAAGAAAACGTAGACTGAAATGGCTGTTTTTTTTCAATTCAATTTTAATATTTTTTTTATTTCAGCTGTTAGTTTCTGTAGGAAAACATTGAAGGACCTACACAAATGACCCCTTGCTGGGTGCAGAAGTTTGCCTACTTTTCGGAAATGTTTAGCTTTCCGGGATCCACCATTGCTTTCACTCCAATTTCTGTCACAAACTGGAAGGAGGTTGAAAGCACAAAAAGTAGTAAAAATGGGGTATGTCCCAGGAAAATGCCAAAACTGTGTTGAAATATTTGGTTTTCTGATTCAAGACTTCCTGTTCCTGAAAGCTGAGAAGATGATGATTTTAGCACAGCATACCCTTTGTTGATGCCATTTGCAGGGAAAAAAACACATGCTTTTTTCTGCAGCACTTTTTTCGCATTTTTCCCCAAAAAAACACATTTTAGCTGTATTTTGGCTAATTTCTTGGTCCCCTCCAAGGGAAACCACAAACTCTGGGAACCTTTAGAAACCGTCGGATGCTGGGAAAAAAGGACACAAATTTGGCATGGATAGCTTCTGTGGACAAAACGTTTGAGGGCCTAAGCGCGAACTACCCCAAATAGCCAAAAAAAGGCTTGGCACAGGAGGGGAAAAGGCCTGGCAGCGAAGGGGTTAACAAAGCCTTAGAAATTCATTGAACAAACTAAAGGTTACAGGGATGTTATAGTTAGGTTCAGATTTTACAAACACAAAACCATAGAAATTCAGCAGTTATAGTTCCCTGAGCTAACTATAACGTAAGTCCCCACAATGCACTCACATATTACATTATTTATGACATGGTACGTGACATCACAGATGACATCTGAAATGACATTGCTGATGACATCATTGATGACATCACTGATGACATCAAAAAAGCCTTTAATATACTTCATGTGAGAAGCGGGCCTGATTTGTAGTGGGTACCACAGGTGCTTGCACCTTATACCAGGTCCAGTTATCCCCTCATTAGTGTAGTGTAGACAGTGTTCTAGAAGCCAGGCTCTCTAGTGGTAGAGTGGATGAGCAGCCAAGGCTAAACTAGGAGCCATGCAAAGTCACTCAGTGAAAGAGAATACTCAGTGTTACAAACATAATGTATTTATTTTTGGTGACAAAAATACCAAATATACTATCAGAGACTATACTCTCTTAGGAGGTAAATAATATACTTATTTTATACAATAGTCACAGAAATACTTAGAAAACTGTGAAAATGCTGTCAAATACAATAGGTAGAAATGGCCTAGGGGGAAGACAAACCATATACTAAGAAAGTGGAATGCGAATGTCGACTTCCCACCTAGGCAAGTGTGGTGTGTAGAAGGGAGCTGATAGTACCAGAAAACCCCAAAGGTAAGTAATAGCACTAACCCCAGACCCCAGAAACGTAGGAGTAAAGTGATGGAACTTTACTCTTAGACACACAAAAATGGCAATCAGGATTATGCAAAAACTAAGAGGGACTACAAGACACCAACAGTGGATTCCTGGACCTGAGGACCTGTAAAACAAGGGGACCAAGTCCAAGAAACACAGAAGACCCCAGGAAGGGCAGGAGCCTCGGATTTCCTGGAAGAAGGTGCAAAAGTGGAACTACCGGTGCAGAAGAACAGTCAGGATTGCACCAAAGAAGATGGCTTCAGCTTCCTGGCTGGTGCAGGTGATGTCCCACAATGGATGGAGTATTGCAGTCTTGTTTGCGTCGCTGAAGTCAACCCACATCCTGTGTCACACAGGAAGCTCACGGTAAGAACAAAATGGCACTGCCTAGGCCCAGGTAGGACCAGGTGGACTCTACCCATGTGGGGGAGTCGAAGGGGGCTCTAGGCGTTCTAGAGAGCCCACAACGGACCAGGCAGCCCACTCGGGAGTCCCACAGGAAGGGGACACAGGATTTGCAACCCAACAAAGGCTCCACTCAGGGAGCTGCGCATTGCAGCATAGTGTGCTGGGGGCTCAGGCTTGGATATGCACTTGAAACTTTGTGCAAAGGTGCAAACAAGCCTTTGTAGCTGCAAGCCACGCGGTGCACAGGGGTGCTACGTGGAGTGGGGAGGCAAGCTCTTACCTACACCAAACTCGCACTGCTGGACAAGGGGACCATCCAGTACACTTCTATCCACCACCTGTGTTGCAGGATCCCCTCAGCTCCGCTGGAGAGGAGGTCCAAGCAACCGGTCATCGATGCAGAGGGTGCATGCTGAAGCAGGGGGGTGACTCCTTCTACCCTAAGGGAGAATCCTTCTCTCTTCCTGTGCAGGCTGAAGACTGGCTGTCCTCTGAGGGTGCACGACTGGGAAACAGTTGTAGTTGCTGGCAGGTGCTGGAGATACAGTCTTGCAGAAGGCTTCTTGCTTCTTTGTTGCAGGCTTTGCAGAGTTCCTGGATGCCCAGTGTAGGAAAGTACCATCTTGCCTGGCATGGTACCCCCATATTTCACTATATATATGTTGTTTTAGTGTATGTGTCACTGGGACCCTGCCAGCCAGGGCCCCAGTGCTCACTAGTGTTCCCTGTATGTGTTCCCTGTGTGATGAGTGTCTCACTGAGGCTCTGCTAACCAGAACCTCAGTGGTTATGCTCTCTCTGCTTTCCAAATTGTCACTAACAGGCTAGTGGCCAATTTCACAAATTCACATTGGCATACTGGAACACCCTTATAATTCCCTAGTATATGGTACTGAGGTACCCAGGTATTGGGGTTCCAGGAGAGCCCTATGGGCTGCAGCATTTATTTTGCCACCCATAGGGAGCTCTGAAAATTCTTACACAGGCCTGCCACTGCAGCCTGAGTGAAATAACGTCCACGTTATTTCACAGCCATTTACCACTGCACTTAAGTAACTTATAAGTCACCTATATGTCTAACCTTCACCTGGTGAAGGTTGGGTGCAAAGTTACTTAGTGTGTGGGCACCCTGGCACTAGCCAAGGTGCCCCCACATCGTTCAGGGCAAATTCCCCGGACTTTGTGAGTACGGGACACGATTTTACGCGTGCACTATACATAGGTCACTACCTATGTATAGCGTCACAATGGTAACTCCGAACATGGCCATGTAACATGTCTAAGATCATGGAATTGTCACCCCAATGCCATTCTGGCATTGGGGAGACAATTCCATGATCCCCTGAGTCTCTAGCACAGACCCGGGTAGTGCCAAACTGCCTTTCCCGGGGTTTCACTGCAGCTGCTGCTGCTGCCAACCACTCAGACAGGTTTCTGCCCTCCTGGGGTCCAGCCAGGCCTGGCCCAGGAAGGCCGAACAAAGGACTTCCTCAGAGAGAGGGTGTTACACCCTCTCCCTTTGGAAAAAGGTGTCAGGGCTGGGGAGGAGTAGCCTCCCCCAGCCTCTGGAAATGCTTTGATGGGCACAGATGGTGCCCATCTCTGCATAAGCCAGTCTGCACCGGTTCAGGGATCCCCCAGACCTGCTCTGGCGTGAAACTGGACAAAGGAAAGGGGAGTGACCACTCCCCTGACCTGCACCTCCCAGGGGAGGTGCCCAGAGCTCCTCCAGTGTGCTCCAGACCTCTGCCATCTTGGAAACAGAGGTGTTGCTGGCACACTGGACTGCTCTGAGTGGCCACTGCCATCAGGTGACGTCAGAGACTCCTTCTGATAGGCTCTTACCTTTCTTACTAGCCTATCCTCCTTCCTGAATAGCCAAATCTCCTTTTCTGGCTATTTAGGGTCTCTGCTTTGGGGAATTCTTCAGATACCGAATGCATGAGCTCATCAGAGTTCCTATGCATCTCCCTCTTCACCTTCTGCCAAAGGATCGACCGCTGACTGCTCAGGACGCCTGCAAAACCGCAACAAAGTAGCAAAGACGACTACTGCAACCTTGTATCGCTTCATCCTGCTGGCTTTCTCGTCTGTTTCCTGGTGGTGCATGCTCTGGGGGTAGCCTGCCTCCTTCGTACACCAGGAGCTCTAAAGAAATCTCCTGTGGGTCGACGGAATTTTCCCCCTGCAACCGCAGGCACCAAAAGACTGCATCACCAGTCCTCTGGGTCCCCTCTCAGCACGACGAGCATGGTCCCTGGAACTCAGCAACTCTGTCCATGTGACTCCCACAGTCCAGTGACTCTTCAGTCCAAGTTTGGTGGAGGCAAGTCCTTGCCTCCCCACGCTAGACTGCATTGCTGGGTACCGCGTGATTTGCAGCTGCTCCAAAATACCAAAAATATGCAGTATAGTCTTAGAAAACAGTGCAAACAATGTATAGTTACAATAGGATGCAATGGGGACACATAGGGATAGGGGCAACACAAACCATATACTCCAAAAGTGGAATGCGAACCACAAATGGACCCCAAACCTATGTGACCTTGTAGAGGGTCGCTGGGACTATTAGAAAATAGTGAGAGTTAGAAAAATAGCCCTCCCCAAGACCCTGAAAACTGAGTGCCAAGGGGTACTTACACTCTGTACCAGGTGTGAGAAAGTAGCCTCTTTCTAGCCTTGTTACCCCCACTTTTGGCCTGCTTGTGAGTATATGTCAGGGTGTTTTCACTGTCTCACTGGGATCCTGCTAGCCAGGGCTCAGTGCTCATAGTGAAAACCATATGTTGTCAGTATGTTTGTTATGTGTCACTAGGACCCTGCTAGTCAGGACCCCAGTGCTCATAAGTTTGTGGCCTATATGTGTGTGTTCCCTGTGTGATGCCTAACTGTCTCACTGACGCTCTGCTAACCAGAGCCTCAGTGGTTATGCTCTCTCTGCTTTCCAAATTTGTCACTAACAGTCTAGTGACTAAATTTACCAATTCACATTGGCATACTGGTACAACCATATAATTCCCTAGTATATGGTACTGAGGTACCCAGGGTAGTGGGGTTCCAGGAGATCCCTATGGGCTGCAGCATTTCTTTTGCCACCCATAGGGAGCTCTGACAATTCTTACACAGGCCTGCCACTGCAGCCTGCGTGAAATAACGGCCATGTTATTTCACAGCCATTTACCACTGCAGTTAAGTAGCTTATAAGTCACCTATATGTCTAACCTTCACCTGGTGAAGGTTGGGTGCAAAGTTACTTAGTGTGAGGGCACCTTGGCACTAGCCAAGGTGCCCCCACATCGTTCAGTGCAAATTCCCCGGACCTTGTGAGTGCGGGGACACCATTACACGTGTGCACTGTACATAGGTCACTACCTATGTACAGCGTCACAATGGTAACTCCGAACCTGGCCATGTAACATGTCTAAGATCATGGAATTGTCACCCCAATGCCACTCTGGCACTGGGGGGACAATTCCATGATCCCCCGTGTCTCTAGCACAGAACCCGGGTACTGCCAAACTGCCTTTTCAGGGTTTGCACTGCAGCTGCTGCCAACCCCTCAGACAGGTTTCTGCCCCCCTGGGGTCCAGGCAGCCCTGGCCCAGGAAGGCAGAACAAAGGATTTCCTCTGAGAGAGGGTGTTACACCCTCTCCTTTTCGAAATACGTGTGATGGGCTGGGGAGGAGTAGCCTCCCCCAGCCTCTGGAAATGCTTTGATGGGCACAGGTGGTGCCCATCTCTGCATAAGCCAGTCTACACCGGTTCAGGGATCCCCCAGCCCTGCTCTGGCGTGAAACTGGACAAAGAAAAGGGGAGTGACTACTCCCCTGACATTCACCTCCCAGGGGAGGTGCCCAGAGCTCCTCCAGTGTCCCAGACCTCTGCCATCTTGGAAACAGAGGTGTTTGTGGCACACTGAACTGCTCTGAGTGGCCAGTGCCAGCAGGTGACGTCAGAGGCTCCTTCTGATAGGCTCTTACCTCTCTTGGTAGCCAATCCTCCTTCCTGGGTAGCCAAATTCCTTTTCTTTCTACTTAGGGTCTCTGCTTTGGGGATCTCACCAGATAACGAATGCAAGAGCTCACCAGAGTTCCTCTGCATCTCCCTCTTCACCTTCTGCCAAAGGATCGACGGCTGACTGCTCAGGACGCCTGCAAAACTGCAACAAAGTAGCAAGACAACTACTAGCAACCTTGTATCGCTTCATCCTGCCAGCTTTCTCGACTGTTTCCAGGTGGTGCATGCTCTGGGGGTAGCCTGCCTCCTCTCTGCACCAGGAGCTCTGAAGAAATCTCCTGTGGGTAGACGGAATCTTCCCCCTGCAGCCGCAGGCACCAAAAGACTGCATCACTGGTCCTCTGGGTCCCTTCTCTGTCCAAATGACTCCCACAGTCCAGTGACTCTTGCGTCCAAGTTTGCTGGAGGTAAGTCCTTGCCTCCCCACTCTAGACTGCATTGCTGGGTACCACATGATTTGCAGCTGCTCCGGCTCCTGTGCACTCTTCCATGATTTTCTTTGGCACAGCCAAGCCTGGGCCCCCGACACTCTAACCTGCAGTGCACAACTTCTGAGTTGTCCTCCGGTGTCGTGGGACTCCCCTTTGTGACTTCGGGTGGACTCCGGTTCACTTTTCTTCTAAGTGCCTGTTCAGGTACTTCTGCGGGTGCTGCCTGCTTCTGTGAAGGCACCCTGAGTTGCCGGGTGCCCCCAATGTCTCCTCCTCCAAGTGGCGACATCCTGGTCCCTCCTGGGCCACAGTAGCACCCAAAAACCTTTTCCCCGACCCTTGCAGCTAGCAAGGCTTGTTTGCAGTCTTTCTGCATGGGAAGACCTCTGCAAGCTTCATCGCGACGTGGGACATCCGTCTTCCAAAGGAGAAGTCCCTAGCTCTCTTCTTTCTTGCAGAATTCCAACCTTCTTCCAACCGGTTGCAGCTTCCTTGTATCCTCAGCTGGGACTTCCTGGGCTCCTGTCCACTCTCGACACTGTTGTGACTATTGGACTTGCTCCCCTTGTCTTACAGGCACTCAGGTCCGGAAACCCACTGGTGTTTGTTCTTCCTGCAGAATCCCCCTATCACGACTTCTGTGCTCTCTGGGGGTAGTAGGTCACTATACACCTACCTTTCAGGGTTTTGGGGTGGGCTATTTTTCTAACCCTCACTTTTTTCTTACAGTCCCAGCGACCCTCTACAAGCTCACATAGGTATGGGGTCCTTTCGTGGTTCGCATTCCACTTTTGGAATATATGGTTTGTGTTGCCCCTATACCTATGTGCTCCTATTGCAATCTACTGTAACTTTACACTGCTTGCATTACTTTTCTTGCTATTACCTGCATACTTTTGGTTTGTGTACATATATCTTGTGTATATAACATCCTCATACTGAGGGTACTCACTGAGATACTTTTGGCATATTGTCATAAAAATAAAGTACGGTACCTTTATTTTTAGCACTTCTGTGCTTTGTGTTCTCCTATGATATTATGCATATGACACCCGTGGTATAGTAGGAGTTTTACATGTCTCCTAGTTCAGCCTAAGCTGCTTTGCCATAGCTACCTTCTATCACCCTAAGCTGCTAGAAACACCTCTTCTACACTAATAAGGGATAACTGGACCTGGCACAAGGTGTAAGCACCTCTGGCCAGCCTCCTACACCAGCCTTCAAGGTTGTATGGTTTAGTATATGGGTAACTTATAAGTGTCCTGGTGCAGCGTAAATGGCAGTTAAAGGGTGCATGCACCTTTTCACACAGGCTGCAATGGCAGTCCCGTAGAAGCCTTTGCATGGGCTCCCCATGGGTAGCAAAAGAAATGCTGCAGCCCACATGGATCCCCTGGAACACCTATGCCCTGGGTACCTGAGTACCATATACTAGGGACTTATAAGGGGGCACCAGTATGCCAATTGTGGCTGAAATACTGAGTTAACAGTATCCAAATAACCACAATTTAGGGGAGAGAGCATAACTACTGGGGTCCTGATTAGCAGGATCCCAGTAGACACAGTCAAACAAACTGACCCCCCCCCCCCACACTTTTTGCCTGGTTTCTGAATGCAACTTGGACTGGAGTGTACTGGGATCCTGCTAACCAGGTTCCCAGTGCCAGTGTTCTTTCCCTAAAACATGGTAAAAGTAATTGGATACACATTTAGCTACCACTATAAGCCCCTAGTAAAAGGTACTTAGGTACCCAGGGCATTAGGGTACTATAGGTAAGCCTCTGAGTGCAGAAGCACTGATTGTGCCACCCTCGAGAGCTATACATCAAGGTGCACCTGTAGGAGGCTGGACTGGCTTGTAGTGAGTACCAAGGGGTACTTGCACCTTGCACCAGGCCCAGTTATCCCTTATTAGTGTATAGGGTGTCTAGCAGCATAGGCTGATAGATAATGGTAGCTTAGCAGAGCAGCTCAGGCTGAACTAGGAGACGAGTGAAGCTCCTACAGTACCACAAGTGTCACTTGCACAATATCATAAGAAAACACAATACACAGTTATACTAAAAATAAAGGTACTTTATTTTTATGACAATATGCCAAAGTATCTCAGTGAGTACCCTCAGTATGAGGATAGCAATTACACACAAGTTATATGTACACAATACCAAAAATATGCAGTATAGTCTTAGAAAACAGTGCAAACAATGTATAGTTACAATAGGATGCAATGGGGACACATAGGGATAGGGGCAACACAAACCATATACTCCAAAAGTGGAATGCGAACCACGAATGGACCCCAAACCTGTGTGACCTTGTAGAGGGTCGCTGGGACTATTAGAAAATAGTGAGGGTTAGAAAAATAGCCCACCCCAAGACCCTGAAAAGTGAGTGCAAAGTGCACTGAAGTTCCCCACGAGACAAAGAAGTCGTGATAGAGGAATAATGCAGGAAAGACACAAACCAACAATGCAACAACTGTGGATTTCCAATCTAGGATACCTGTGGAACAAGGGGACCAAGTCCAAAAGTCACAAGCAAGTCGGAGATGGGCAGATGCCCAGGAAATGCCAGCTGTGGGTGCAAAGAAGCTTCTACTGGACAGAAGAAGCTGAGGTTTCTGCAGGAACAAAAAGGGCTAGAGACTTCCCCTTCGGTGGACGGATTCCGCTTGCTATGGAGAGTCGTGCAGAAGTGTTTTCCCGCCGAAAAAATGCCAACAAGCCTTGCTAGCTGCAAATCGTGCAGTTAGCGTTTTTGGGTGCAGCTATGGCCCAGCGAGGACCAGGATGTCGCAAATTTTGTCAGAAGAGAGAAGGGACGTCGAGCAAGACAAGGAGCCCTCTCAGCAGCAGGTAGCACCCAGAAAAATGCCAGAAACAGGCACTACAAGGATGCGTGAAACAGTGCTTGCCGAAGTTGTACAAAGGAGTCCCACATTGCCAGAGACCAACTTAGAAAGTCGTGCAATGCAGGTTAGAGTGCCGTGGACCCAGGCTTGGCTGTGCACAAAGGATTTCCGCCGGAAGTGCACGGAAGCTGGAGTAGTTGCAAAAGACGCGGTTTCCAACAATGCAGTCTGGCATGGGGAGGCAAGGACTTACCTCCACCAAACTTGGACTGAAGAGTCACAGGACTGTCGGAGTCACTTGGACAGAGTTGCTGGATTCTACGGACCTCGCTCGTTGTGCTGAGAGGAGACCCAAGGGACCGGTAATGCAGTTCTTTGGTGCCTGCGGTAGCAGGGGGAAGATTCCGTCGACCCACGGGAGATTTCTTCGGAGCTTCTAGTGCAGCGAGGAGGCAGACTACCCCCACAGCATGCACCACCAGGACAACAGTCAAGAAGGCGGCACGATCAGCGTTACAGAGTTGCAGTAATCGTCTTTGCTACTATGTTGCAGTTTTGCAGGCTTCCAGCGTGGTCAGCAGTCGATTCCTTGGCAGAAGGTGAAGAGAGAGATGCAGAGGAACTCTGATGAGCTCTTGCATTCGTTATCTAAGGAATCCCCAGAGACAGAGACCCTAAAGAGCCAGAAAAGAGGGTTTGGCTACCTAGGAGAGAGGATAGGCTAGCAACACCTGAAGGAGCCTATCAGAAGGAGTCTCTGACGTCACCTGGTGGCACTGGCCACTCAGAGCAGTCCAGTGTGCCAGCAGCACCTCTGTTTCCAAACTGGAGCACACTGGAGGAGCTCTGGACACCTCCCAGGGGAGGTGCAGATCAGGGGAGTGGTCACTCCCCTTTCCTTTGTCCAGTTTCGTGCCAGAGCAGGGCTAAGGGGTCCCCTGAACCGGTGTAGACTGGCTTATGCAGAATTGGGCAGAATTGGGCACATCTGTGCCCATGAAAGCATTTCCAGAGGCTGGGGGAGGCTACTCCTCCCCTGCCTTCACACCATTTTCCAAAGGGAGAGGGTGTAACACCCTCTCTCAGAGGAAGTCCTTTGTTCTGCCTTTCTGGGACAAGCCTGGCTTAACCCCAGGAGGGCAGAAACCTGTCTGAGGGGTTGGCAGCAGCAGCAGCTGCAGTGAAATCCCAGGAAAGGCAGTTTGGCAGTACCAGGGTCTGTGCTACAGACCACTGGGATCATGGGATTGTGCCAACTATGCACTAAGGATGGCATAGAGGGGGCAATTCCATGATCTTAGACATGTTACATGGCCATATTCGGAGTTACCATTGTGAAGCTACACATAGGTATTGACCTATGTGCAGTGCACGCGTGTAATGGTGTCCCCGCACTCACAAAGTCCTGGGAATTGGCCCTGAACAATGTGGGGGCACCTTGGCTAGTGCCAGGGTGCCCTCACACTAAGTAACTTTGCACCTAAACTTTGCCAGGTAAAGGTTAGACATATAGGTGACTTATAAGTTACTTAAGTGCAGTGTAAAATGGCTGTGAAATAATGTGTGCATTATTTCACTCAGGCTGCAGTGGCAGGCCTGTGTAAGAGCTCCCTATGGGTGGCAAAAGAAATGCTGCAGCCCATAGGGATCTCCTGGAACCCCAATGCCCTGGGTACCTCAGTACCATATACTAGGGAATTATAAGGGTGTTCCAGTAAGCCAATGTAAATTGGTAAAATTGGTCACTAGCCTGTTAGTGACAATTTGAAAGAAATGAGAGAGCATAACCACTGAGGTTCTGGTTAGCAGAGCCTCAGTGAGACAGTTAGGCACTACACAGGGAACACATACATATAGGCCACAAACTTATGAGCACTGGGGTCCTGACTAGCAGGGTCCCAGTGACACATAACAAACATACTGAAAACATAGGGTTTTCACTATGAGCACTGGGCCCTGGCTAGCAGGATCCCAGTGAGACATTGAAAATACCCTGACATACACTCACAAACAGGCCAAAAGTGGGGGTAACAAGGCTAGAAAGAGGCTACTTTCTCACAGCACCCAGCACTGCCATAACAGGCTGACTGTCCTGGTGCAAACCTAAAATACAAACTCGACATGGCACACTCCATGTGTGCCCTGTCCACCCTACACTGCATATGTTATGGGTAAGTACCCCTCTAGCAGGCCTTTCAGCCCTAAGGCAGGGTGCACCATTCTATATGTGAGGGCATAATTGCATGAGCAATATGCCCCCACTGTGTCCTTGCCAAACCTTGGACATAGTGAGTGAACAGAGCAGCCATTTTAATATATGTGCTGGACACTAATAAATACTAGTTTCCCAGCTACATAGGTGGTCATTTTAACTGCGGCTGTAAATGCCGCCTACCTCCACGGCGACGGCCGCCAAAAGACCGTTGCCGTGGCTACCAGGTGACCGGCATATTATGACCGTAGGCGGAATACCGCCAGAAGGATGGCAGTATTCCGTCTACGGTCATGGCGGCGGACTGTGGTAAGGTGGCGCTGCTGCCAGCAGTAGTGCCACGCCAGAAGAGCGCCGCCGGCCGTATCATGACACATGATACGTCCTGGCAGTGTTCCGCTGGCGAACGCTGCTTCTGTCAGCAGCGTCGCGTCCCGTCTCATGCTGGAGGGCCCCCTGAAAGCAGGTAAATGTGGTTCTCCAACAGGGGAGGGGGGTTGGGGGTGTTGTGTGTGTGTGTGTGTGATTGTTTATGTATGCGTGCATGCGGGTGTGAGGCATGTGTGCATGAATGGGTGTGAGTGTATGTGTATGTTGTGTCATGTGAATGTGTGTGTGCGTCTATGTATGTTAGTGTGTGTTGCGATGTGTGTATATGAATGTATGCATGCGTGGGTGGATGTGGGTATGCATGTGTGTATGTGTGTATGTATGCGCATGAAGGTGTGTGGATGTCGGGGGTTCGGGAGGGGGAGGGTGGGGGAGGACCCTGGGGAGAGGGGGCGGGGTGGGGGAGACCCCTATCAGTGCCAGGGAAGGAATTCCCTGGCACTGATAGTGCCTACCGCCATGGTTTTCGTGGTGGTATGAAAGGCACAGAAACCATGGCTGTAGGCGGGTTCATAATCCCGCGGGCGGCCTACTGACGGCGGCCGGGCTGGAGACTGTAGTCTCCAGCCCGGCGGTCGTTACCGTCGTGGCGGTTGGTGTGGTACATTGGCGGGTTTTGGCCAAACCGCCAAAGTCTTAATATGGCGGTATGTACTGCCAGCTTGTTGGAGGTACTACCGCCAACATACCGCCGACCGCCATGGTCATAATGAGGGCCATAATGGCTACTCTGAACCCTGGGTTGTTTAGTATTTAACAACTCAGAATGATAAATCCAAACTGGTATCAGTACTGGATTTATTATAAAAAAGTACCCAGGGGTCACCTTAGAGGTACCCTCTAAAAAAGCTAACTATCCTGGCATGGTTGCTGACTGGTTCCAGCAAGCCTGCCACAACCAGATAGCCAATACCCACATCCTGGGGGAGAGCCCTGTCTCTCTGGTTTGTGAAACAAAGCCCTTCTGTGGTGGAGGAGCTAACTCCCCCTCCCTCAGGAATGTGCACTACCCTGGCAGTGAGCTTCAAAGGGCTACCGCCTTTAAAAATCGACCCCCAGGCCTGCTGCTAGCAGCAGATGGCCTCCCCCTTTGCAAACCCGCACTCTTGGAGGGAGCAAAGGCGGGAAACCACACAAAGGGTAGGAGGAGTGACCTCACTGAGCATGCACCACCCCTAGGGGCTTGCAGACGAAGTGGACCCTTCATTTCATTTTTCTCCATCTTGGAATGAAGCAAAATAGCCAATCAGGTTTAGGGAAGTGACCCTTCCCACAGCAAGTGGTCACTGTAGTGTGTGTAGCCACCCATTGGGCACTACCAGGTTTCCCCTAAAATGCCCACTAAATTCAGTATTTAGTGGGCTCCCCTAGACAAAGAATTTAGATTTGAAAAGGATTCCAAGAAGAAAGGAAGACCAGCCCCAAAATAAGTCCACAGGAAGAGAACTGAGGACCTGCTGCACAACAAAAGGCACCAAACCCTGCCTGCTGCACCCAGGACCTGAAAATCGCCGCTTCGGAGAAGCTGGACACTGGACCAACCCAAATAAACCCAGGGGACCTCCAGGCTTCAAGGATCTCCCCAGATCTCCCTCCTGAGTGGAGGCACCACTCAAGAAAATCAAGAGACCTGCAAAGGACCAACAAACCAGTGAGGGTCACTTTACTGAATTGCCGATATCTCTGCGACCAAAAGTCACAGCTGGACCCAACAACACACCAACAACCACCAGGCTATGACCCACATCGGTGCCAAGTTTGGTGGTACTGCACCCTCTAGTGGCCGAGATATAGCAATACCCTGGGTACAGGTCAGCTGACGTTGGACCAGCAGAAAACCAGCTCCACCAGAGCTGAAAAAGGATCAGGCGGAAGCCCCAGTCGAGGGACTTCAGGAACACCCTGGACCTCCTGTAAGCAGCCCTCAAAGTGACTCACCTCCAGCTCAAAAGGACTCAGTTGCGCACAGCTCCTGGACCTCCAACTCGCCCTGCACCTGGCCGCCCTGGACCTTGCATCATGGGATCTGTTGTGTGCCCCAGTCCCCAACCCCTTACGACCTCAACAGCCCAAGGGGACCCCCAGGCACCAACTTTAAATCTACAAACTAGCTCCTTTTCCAAGTGGCCCATGCAGGTGGCCCTGTGCCTGCGCCATGAGGTTTTCCAACACTGCTCCCGCTGGAACCGGGAGCCACATGAGGCTCTCCAGCTGGGACGAGGTACCCATCGACTGCTGCGACCACCCTGCAAAAGAAGAGACTGGTAACCCAACTGTGTGATTTTTAATGCATTTTTAAAAGTGACTGCCTATTGAAACCTATGGTGCGTAATTACGCACAGAAAGACCAACTTTATTAAAACTTCAAAAAGTCATAACAAAAAAAGTACTTCACGTATTCTAAAGATTTTGGTCTTAAAATGTATATAAAAGTCTGAACTATTTTTTATAAATTCTGGTCTTGAGTTATTCATTGTGTGTGTGGTGCATAATTTGGATTTGTGAGTACAGCAAATACTAAGCACATCTCCTGGATTAGCCTAACTGCTCGACCAGCTACCTTAAAAATTGTAGCATAAGGTGGTCTAATTTTCACCTCTGGAAACCAACGTGTGGTTGCCTGAACCCTATGCATAGTGTGTTTGATTTTTCACACTGCATAGAGGGCCAGCCTCTAACATCCCCATCAGGCCCACAAAACTCCTCTGGGGGTGGGACTAAAACCTCTTCCTCCTCTGCACACATTAAAAAGCCCTGGTGCAATGTGTGCAGAAATAAAGACCATAGGCCAGGAGACAGCTCCTGTCCTGACAAAGACCCTGTGCCTTCCACCACTAAAACATCCACTTCGGGGGCGTGTTCAGGATGGTGGAGCGCTAAGACGTTCCTGTTTGCGTTCCGCCACCTCAGCCTGAGAAAGCGTCCTGTGGCCAGCTTGGGGGAAGCCTGGAGGCTTTCCCCACATCGCGCAGCTCCCCCCGGGTGTTCCGGGCGCGGCGGCTCAGGGTCGGGGCCAGGTTGCGCTGTTGTAGTTTAGCAGCGATTAGATTAAGCATTAGCAGAAGACATCTTGTATTTGTAACTATTGTGAACATTTCGCGGAATCCATTTTGTATTCATGGAAGCCATTTTCTCTGCCACATGCTGCTATGTGCTCACCAAGTTATATTTAGCATCTCCCACTTTCGCACATGCTCAGTAAGGTCTGCAGCTGTTAGTCCTTGAAAACTGTTAGCTCCTCCTACCTGTCGACTGTGCATTTTCCACATGACCTTACATGTATAAAAGTCTTGCTTCTATAACTGTACCACCTCCTTTTAGCCCCTGCGTGGGTATAAAAGGACCATGCTCTCTCAGTTCAGGGTGCGACTTCAGACATTACCTAAGGGTGCTGTTTGAACTGTAGTACCACCTCATGAGGTTAATAAACTTTGTCTTTTATTTCAGTTCCTGTGCCAACGTCTTCCTACATGGTCTGAGGACTTTGTGCAGAGAAAGGTGAAACCCTTGCACTAGTAGGCCTTGCTGAGGCTTACTTCAACAAATTGGCGCCCGAACAGGGACTCATCGGTGACTCGGATGCCCAACGGATTGGTCGCGACGAAGGATTGGGATCTCGCTGCGGACGATCAATGCCTGAGGAGACCCGAGTCTTGGCAACCACGGCGTTTTTCCCTTCTTTCTGATTTGACCATCCAGGTGGCGCCGGTCTTCGACTGAGATCCTTTTTGTTAATTCGTCATGCAGTGACCATTTGGTCAATTTTAGAACTTGGCAGTTGGAACCAGGACACCCTGTGATTGGTAAGAGCCGTTTTACGGCACTTGCTGTGGGTTTTGATGCCTTTGTTTGGTAATGTAGTGTAGCACTACTTATTGTGGCTCTCGTGTTTTGGGTGACTAGTCAATTTGTGTCTTTTGAATTGATATATAAATTGCAATTTATATAGGCAGGTAATAAGGAGAATTTTCTCCAATTTAATTTTGATTTGAACAGCACCTTAAGTGCTACTTTGATTATAATATTGCATATTTTGCACTATTTTTGGCATGCCTGTTTTTAGCTCACTTCGTAGGATGTGTTGCTTTTGTAATGGTACCAATTTGAAACTGGAAGAATCGCAACCGGCACCCCCAGAGGGGACGCCAAATAGAGATAGGTATGTTAAACATGGTTTTTCTTCTATAATGTACAGCACATTATGGAATAAATACACTTGTGCGGATCCTGAGTTACGTTGGCCTATGTATGGGTCATTTGATTTGCGAAAGATTGAGTATGTGGAACATTGTATGTGTAAGCGAAAGTCTAGGCAAGATATGTTTGACTGTCTACGAATGTGGGAGAAAGAAGTGCGTGGACGAGTGAAGTGTGAGCAAGCCTTGCTTGAGAAAGAGCAGCGGAAGAATGTATATGTGAAAGCATTGGAAATGAGAAAGAAAGAAATAAATGACTTAAAGGAGCTAGAAGAGAAAGAATGTAAATTACAGGTAACTGGCCAATAACCGTTAGGCAACCTCTCTATCCTATCCTTAATAAACCACATGATGATTTATTGTTACTAGATCGCCCTCCACCTCCGTATGTCGTCCCTTCTGTTCCTCATGAGTTAGCTAAGGTCTCCAGTTCGGAGCAACAGAAGATGCGAGACAGTCGCTCTATATTGCCTGCTGACCGTGCGTCTGAGCTTAGATCTATTGCTCGTAAAACAATTCGTAGCGTTGTCTCTGCTTCTGAACTTTTAGACAACATGAAAGGGTGGACGGAAAAGGAGCAGCTATATTTTACTGAGGCATTTGGCTCAGAAGTTATTGAACTATATCGGAAATATTCTGATGAGTTAGAGCCCGATGATGTAGCAGCTGATCATAAGCAAATCATGATGGTCTTTTTGTTTTCTCCCAGGTGGCTGATGCAATCAGGCATTTAATGAAATTATGTGTTACGGCAGTCTGTTTGCAAGAGGAGAAAAGGGCTGTGGACGTAGTTGCACGGACATCTCAGACCGATGGGGTGCAAGCTTCCATCTTCGGAACAGATAAGACTATGATAGTTCACGCGAAACCAATGCGGGAGGCCGCGCCTTTGTATGTTCCTCCTAAAGGATTGGGTACAAGTGATGATAAAACTTCTGTTGATGCTAAGGGTTATTTTATTCATAATTGGGTGTATACTCCTTGGAATAGGGCAGATGTAATGGCACTTAAAACAGCATTACCTGACCCGTGGAAAAATCCAGCCGCCTTTTATGAGGAAGTTGAGGTAGCAATTAGTTCTTGTACTATGACTTTGGCTGACATTGATTTATTTTTCGGATTGATATTACCGCCAGATATGTGGAGAACTATTCGTAAAATTGATGATCGTGCAGTTTTTGGGGCGTCATGGAAAGAATTAGAACAGATGGACGGAGATAGGGAACCTACAAAAAAGCCATATCAGTTGATTCTAGATCTTCCTGCAGCCAGATTAGTTAAGTTAAAAACTATTATTCCCCCTAAAAAGATAGATTGGACTGTTTTAGCGTCTTGTAAGCAAAAGGCAGATGAATCGGTCTCTGATTTCTTTACATGCTTTGAAGAAGCATTTCATGATTTTAGTGGTCAGTTATTGTCAGATGATACGGGCAGACATTTGTTTGTCGATAAATATGTCGCAAATCTGTTACCAGGAATAGCTAGTCATCTAAAAGCTTGTGAAAGTTCATGGACTACCTCTTCTCCGGTTTCTCTTTTGACTATGGCTCAGTATTATGAACGTCAGGAATTAGAAGCAAAAGGCAGCGAGGACAAAAAAATTAAAGAATTAAAGACTAAGGTTATGTTGGCTCAAGCTTATGGTCCGCCTTTTAGAGGTAGTGATAGAGGTGGACGTGGATCTTATGGTTCTTCTTACACTCGTTCGAATTTGTCTGTTGATCAGTGTGCGTATTGTAAGAAATTTGGGCATTGGGCTGCCAATTGTCCAGTACTACGTGTTCAGCAGTGTTCACGTGGTCGGGGACAAATGAGAAATCGCTCAGGATATTCAGGACCTAGAAGAAGCACAAATGATCATGCTAGGGTTGATGCTAATGTACGAGGGCAGGATGGGTTTAACACTTTTGATAGACGGAACCAATACCAGATGTCTAACTATGTGCAGCTTGATTTCCAAGACTCTGCTTATGCATAGGATTGCCTAGGATGGGGTAAGGAATCAGTTGAAGTTCCAGTAGATCAGAGGGGTCCCTATGTTACAGCACATGTTTTGGGTTCTACTGATCAGTTTCTGGTTGATACAGGAGCTACTCGTAGCGCCTTGTCTAAACAATTGATTCCAAGGGCTCCCCTGTCTGGCTTAACCATTACATCGATAGGTTTCGATGGAACACCTTCCCCTAGCCCATTGTCACAACCACTTGCATTCCATGTTGATAAATTTACTGCTCCATGTCAATTTTTGCTTTCTCCAAATACACCAGACAATATTGTGGGTCTTGATATGCTCAAGTATTTCAGGGCTACAATACGATGCTCTCCTGAAGGGGTGCGTGTTATTTTAAATGATAATCATCCTGTGATGGAAAGAGTTTGTCTTGTTAAAGAGGATATTGCATTAGCTTTACTCCCTAGTACTTTGTAGGCTACTTCAGATACTAATGTGGGACAAATGATTATTCCACCGGTACATATTAGTGTCAAGGAGGGAGCTGTATTGCCACGTTTGCCTCAATACAAAATTTCACAGGAGGGCGAAGAAGTACTCACGCGAATTGTGCATGATCTTATTGCAGTTGGAGTTGTCGAGGAAGTTCTGTATAATGTTTGTAACAGTCCGATTCTTCCTATTCTGAAAAAGGATACTGATACTAGGATTTACTGATTCATTATTGATTTATGAGAAGTCAATAAGATTGTGATACCACAATATCCTGTGGTATCTGACATCACAACACTCCTCACTTTGGTTCCCCCAACAGCAAATACGTTCTCTGTGATGGACTTGAAGAATGCTTTCTTTTCGATCCCTATTCATCCTGACAGCCGATATTTGTTTGGTTTTACTTTGAATAAACGATCATGTAGATTTTGCAGAGTTCCTCAAGGCTATACGGAGAGTCCAAGTATTTATAGTCAAGCGTTAAAACGACAACTTGATTCTTTTGTTTTGCCTGAAGGTGTGGCTCTCATACAATATGTCGATGATATTTTGTTGGCGGCTGATACCCCTGAGCAATGTGAAAAGTGCACTTTGTCTTTACTTTCTTTTCTTGCTTTACACCATCATAAAGTGTCACGAAAGAAATTGCAATATTGTAGACCAAAGGTAACCTATTTAGGTCACCCTTTGTCTAAGGAGGGCCGTGCACTTACATCAGATCGTATTCAAGCAATTTTAGACACACCAGTACCCTCTACTCAGAAAGATGTTCGGGCATTCCTTGGTCTTACTTCTTTTTGTAGGCAATGGATATTAGGGTTTTCACACATTGTCAAACCTTTGCTAGCACTTTTGACTAAAGATACTCCAATGCCCCTCCCATGGACAGATGAATGTGAGACTGCTTTCAGGCAGCTGTGACAAGCCCTTTGTTCCGCACCAGTGTTAGGTACTCCAGATTACATGAAGCCTTTTGCACTTTACGTACATGAGAAAGATGGATGTGCATTGTCAGTTTTAGTACAGACACATGGCGATAAGCAGCGTCCCTGTGCATATTTTTCAGCAGTACTTGATCCTGTCGCTCAAGCGTTGCCTGGGTGTTTTCGTTCAGTTGCCACAACAGCTGTGTCAATACGTCAGAGTGAAGGGATAGATTTGTCACATAAGCTGTTGGTGTTAGTACCCCATGCGGTTGATGCTCTTTTAAATCAAACAAAGACACAACATTTAACTAGCGCTCGTATAACGGGATATGAGTTGACATTGTTGGCTCCTCACATTACACTGAAGAGATGTGCAACATTAAATCCAGCCACTTTGTTGCCATATCCGGTGACTCAGCCTCAGTCACAAGAAACACATGATTGTATATTCCTTACCGAAGAACAGACAAAGGGTCGTATTGATTTACAAGATACGCCCCTTTTAGATGTAGACGGGGAATTGTGGGTTGATGTGTCTTGTTTGAAGTTGCCAGATGGTACGACCTCAGCTGCATATGCAATCACCACAATACACACGGTAGTGGAGACAGCTCGTATACCACAGAAGTCACCTCAAGCAGCTGAACTCATAGCTTTGACACGAGCATGTGAGCTTAGTACTGACTTAAGTGTGAACATTTATACAGACAGCCGCTATGCTTTTGGAGTGGCTCATAATTTTGGTTTGCTTTGGAAGGAGAGAGGCTTTCTCACATCCCACGGGATGCAGATAATGCACGGAGAATTAGTGCATAACCTCTTGACTGCACTGACATATCCAAAGAAACTAGCTATTGTGAAATGTAGTGCACATAAGAAAGTGACCGATAAGATAGGGCAAGGTAATGCTCTTGCAGACCGCGTAGCACGTGAGACTGCGATGCAGCGAAGTACTACTTCTATGTATGTAGTGAAGTCACAAGCTGAACGTTGGCATAATGCTAGACAAGACGTATTAGATATACAGAAATCTGCTTCTGTGAAAGAACGTGAGCAATGGTCTGAAGATAGAGAATTGGATGATGAGGGCTGTTGGCGGAATAAGCAGATGGATAAATGGAAATTGCCTATAGCTTTTGTACAACCTATGGTTCAGATGGCACATGGGCTGGCACATGTTGGAGCTTCAACAATAACGACGTTGCTTATGCAGTTTGGGAGCATCCTGAAATTTCCAGTACAGCTAAGTACAGTCTTGTTTGATCTGTTTACAATACAATCCTGGAAAAGGGACACTTACTCCTGCGGGAGGGTTTGCTACACCAACTGCACCTTTTTAAGTTCTACAAATGGATTATATTCAGCTTGAACGCTGCAACAATTTAAAGTATGTCTTGGTGGTGGTATGTGCCTTCAGTAAATGGATAGAGGCGTATCCCACAAAGGATAATACTGCCATTACCACAGCGAAGGTGCTTTTGAAAGAATTTTTCCCTAGGTTTGGTGTTTGCAGACTTTTATAGAGTGATAACGGACCTCATTTTGTTGGGGAAGTTATTAAGTATGTCCTGAAAGGATTAGGGATCAAACAGAAGTTCCATGCGGTTTTCCACCCACAATCAGCAGGGTTGGTGGAAAGGTATAATGCTACTTTGAAGCTGAAGTTAGCGAAGATACAGGCTTCCACATCCTTAACTTGGCCAGATGCATTACCGTTGGCATTATTGTCTATTAGGTCAGTGCCACACTCTCGACTCGGCCTTAGCCCATACGAAATAGTATTTGAGTGGGCAATGAATATTTGGGGAGTTCCTATGCCAAATCCATATATGATGTACCTTGTGTCCTGATGAATGATTATTTGGCACAGTTAACCGACAATTTGGTTTCTATTCATCAACATTTTCGAGAAGCACTTCCTGACAGATCTACAGGTGAAGGCCATGAACTCCGACCTGGTGACCAGGTGATGATTAAGTCTTTGAAAGATCAAGCAGCTTGGAACCAAGGTGGCGAGGCCCAGAACAGGTGCTCCTTGCGACAAGGACAGCAGTTCGAGTGACAAACCGAAAGAATTGGGTCCATAGTACTCACTGCAAGAGAGTGCTACCTACCCTGGTGGAACCTGCTGTGCTGACCGATCATCGAGAGATTTTGACTATGGAGAAAGGCCGTGCTATATCACCTGACAAATCTGCAGAGGTCTTCCCGGACCATACGACTTCTGGAGTGTCGCAATATAATTTGAGACCGAGGAAAGAATCTGAAAATGTTTTGAAAAAACTGGTTGAGCTACCGCCCTGGGTTAGTGAAACGGAGAGCCAATGTGGCAAGGGGGGGGATCAGCCATGCATTAGAGTAGTGACACCCTTCTTGGCCCGTGGTGAAGAAATCAGCGGCTGCCCAGGGATAAGAGCTCCAACGATTGTTTTTAATCCATTTCTGAAAGGGTCGATTATCACTGTTGCTAAAATGAATAACAAACTGATCATTAGTACTATGGGGTTTGTTGTTGTTTTGGTGGTTACAGCAACAATCACCTGGTTTGTTGAAAAGAAGGCTCCTGCTCGTGAGTTTTTTGTTGCCAGTACTCCAGTACCAGAGGATCACTATTATTTTATACTTCCCTTTCAGGAGCAGAAGCACCGTCAATCGTACTTTAATAATACTTTCATTCAGATGTTGCATCGTACTCATAATGCTACAGATACTACTAACTGTTGGGTATGTGGAATGATACCTGCGCATCAAAAGAAAGGAGGAACACCTTTCATTCCTCTTCCTTTTTCACACAATGGTTCATGTCAAGCTTGGTACACGCATTTGTTTGCATCTGGAAAACGTACAGAGGGCGGACGTCTTTTTTGCCTTAATAAAGTATGCTACCAAGACAAAGATAGGTATCCCCAAGCCAAAGGAATTAAATGGGAATGGGAAGAGTATCAACCGGACAATGTTTCACAAATATAAGAGACTCTGACAAGAAAGAACAATTTGTGATTTCTGTTACAAAAACTAAAGCAGATTTATGTATACGTAGCATTGGGCGAATTCCAGTAGGGATAAGCGATTGTACCTTGATTTTAACTATTGAGGGTGTAAATAATAGTTGTTTTATAGCTTCACATAATACATATTTTGTTTGTGGTAACTATGGATATTACCAACTACCTGTTGGGTGGTCAGGTGTGTGTTATGTATCTTTTCTATTACCCCCTGTGTTTTTGGCCCCTTCATCATATCACAAGATTTAAAACTGTTCAATGACATCATTAACAATAGATATAAAAGGGAAATAAGTACAAATGAGGTAGAACAAACGGATACTAGCCTGCAACAATATGTTGATTTTAATTTAGGATTGTTCCCCTTTGTGGGTGCTGCGTTAAACAGTAGGAAAGTGAGACGATTGACTAGGGTTGTGGAAGCTGTTACCAATCAGGCAGCTCTGGCACTTGGGAATATTACTGAGGCGCTCCAAATTGCGAGAATTGTAGCGCTCCAAAATCGTATGGTACTAGATGTGATATTAGCTGACCGAGGTGGTGCATGTCGCATTATCGGTAGTAGTTGCTGTGTTTTCATTCCCGATCACTCACCTTCAGTATATGATGCAATATCTAAATTGCATAAAATTGCTGCAGAAATCCACACAGAGACTGGTACTTGGACTTTTTCTGGATGGTTTTGGGCTCTTGTTTCCGCCTGGGGCTGGAAACTACTGACTATCCTGTGTGTAATGATTGCAATATTTTTAACATGCTGTATCTGTATTCAGTGTGGTCCAATATTCTGCTCCATGTGTATTACTGCTTGTATGCCTACCAAAAGAAATATTACAGAAATGAAAGGGGGCTTGACCCCAGGAGGGCAGAAACCTGTCTGAGGGGTTGGCAGCAGCAGCAGCTGCAGTGAAATCCCAGGAAAGGCAGTTTGGCAGTACCAGGGTCTGTGCTACAGACCACTGGGATCATGGGATTGTGCCAACTATGCCAGGATGGCATAGAGGGGGCAATTCCATGATCTTAGACATGTTACATGGCCATATTCGGAGTTACCATTGTGAAGCTACACATAGGTATTGACCTATGTGCAGTGCACGCGTGTAATGGTGTCCCCGCACTCACAAAGTCCTGGGAATTGGCCCTGAACAATGTGGGGGCACCTTGGCTAGTGCCAGGGTGCCCTCACACTAAGTAACTTTGCACCTAAACTTTACCAGGTAAAGGTTAGACATATAGGTGACTTATAAGTTACTTAAGTGCAGTGTAAAATGGCTGTGAAATAATGTGTGCATTATTTCACGCAGGCTGCAGTGGCAGGCCTGTGTAAGAATTGTCAGAGCTCCCTATGGGTGGCAAAAGAAATGCTGCAGCCCATAGGGATCTCCTGGAACCCCAATACCCTGGGTACCTCAGTACCATATACTAGGGAATTATAAGGGTGTTCCAGTAAGCCAATGTAAATTGGTAAAATTGGTCACTAGCCTGTTAGTGACAATTTGAAAGAAATGAGAGAGCATAACCACTGAGGTTCTGGTTAGCAGAGCCTCAGTGAGACAGTTAGGCACTACACAGGGAACACATACATATAGGCCACAAACTTATGAGCACTGGGGTCCTGACTAGCAGGGTCCCAGTGACACATAACAAACATACTGAAAACATAGGGTTTTCACTATGAGCACTGGGCCCTGGCTAGCAGGATCCCAGTGAGACATTGAAAATACCCTGACATACACTCACAAACAGGCCAAAAGTGGGGGTAACAAGGCTAGAAAGAGGCTACTTTCTCACAGCACCCAGCACTGCCATAACAGGCTGACTGTCCTGGTGCAAACCTAAAATACAAACTCGACATGGCACACTCCATGTGTGCCCTGTCCACCCTACACTGCATATGTTATGGGTAAGTACCCCTCTAGCAGGCCTTTCAGCCCTAAGGCAGGGTGCACCATACTATATGTGAGGGCATAATTGCAGGAGCAATATGCCCCCACTGTGTCCTTGCCAAACCTTGGACATAGTGAGTGAACAGAGGATCCATTTTAATATATGTGCTGGACACTAATAAATACTAGTTTCCCAGCTACATAGGTGGTCATTTTAACTGCGGGTGTAAATGCCGCCTACCGCCACGGCGACGGCCGCCAAAAGACCGTTGCCGTGGCTACCAGGTGACTGGCATATTATGACCGTAGGCGGAATACCGCCAGAAGGATGGCAGTATTCCGTCTATGGTCATGGCGGCGGACTGTGGTAAGGTGGCGCTGCTGCCAGCAGTAGCACCACGCCAGAAGAGCGCCGCCGGCCGTATCATGACACATGATACGTCCTGGCGGTGTTCCGCTGGCGGACGCTGCTTCTGTCAGCAGCGTCGCGTCCCGTCTCATGCTGGAGGGCCCACTGAAAGCAGGTAAATGTGGTTCTCCAACAGGGGAGGGGGGTTGGGGGTGTTGTGTGTGTGTGTGTGATTGTTTCTGTATGCGTGCATGCGGGTGTGAGGCATGTGTGCATGAATGGGTGTGAGTGTATGTGTATGTTGTGTCATGTAAATGTGTGTGTGCGTCTATGTATGTTAGTGTGTGTTGCGATGTGTGTGTATGAATGTATGCATGCGTGGGTGGATGTGGGTATGCATGTGTGTATGTGTGTATGTATGCGCATGAAGGTGTGTGGATGTCGGGGGTTCTGGAGGGGGAGGGTGGGGGAGGACCCTGGGGAGAGGGGGCGGGGTGGGGTCAGACCCCTATCAGTGCCAGGGAAGGAATTCCCTGGCACTGATAGTGCCTACCGCCATGGTTTTCGTGGTGGTATGAAAGGCACAGAAACCATGGCTGTAGGCGGGTTCATAATCCCGCGGGCGGCCTACTGACGGCGGCCGGGCTGGAGACTGTAGTCTCCAGCCCGGCGGTCGTTACCGTCGTGGCGGTTGGTGTGGTACATTGGCGGGTTTTGGCCAAACCGCCAAAGTCTTAATATGGCGGTATGTACTGCCAGCTTGTTGGAGGTACTACCGCCAACATACCGCCGACCGCCACGGTCATAATGAGGGCCATAATGGCTACTCTGAACCCTGGGTTGTTTGGTATTTAACAACTCAGAATGATAAATCGAAACTGGTATCAGTACTGGATTTATTATAAAAAAGTACCCAGGGGTCACCTTAGAGGTACCCTCTAAAAAAGCTAACTGTCCTGGCATGGTTGCTGACTGGTTCCAGCAAGCCTGCCACAACCAGATAGCCAATACCCACATCCTGGGGGAGAGCCCTGTCTCTCTGGTTTGTGAAACAAAGCCCTTCCATGGTGGAGGAGCTAACTCCCCCTCCCTCAGGAATGTGCACTACCCTGGCAGTGAGCTTCAAAGGGCTACCGCCTTTAAAACTCGACCCCCAGGCCTGCTGCTAGCAGCAGATGGCCTCCCCCTTTGCAAACCCGCACTCTTGGAGGGAGCAAAGGCGGGAAACCACACAAAGGGTAGGAGGAGTGACCTCACTGAGCATGCACCACCCCTAGGGGCTTGCAGGCGAAGTGGACCCTTCATTTCATTTTTCTCCATCTTGGAATGAAGCAAAATAGCCAATCAGGTTTAGGGAAGTGACCCTTCCCACAGGAAGTGGTCACTGTAGTGTGTGTAGCCACCCATTGGGCAGTACCAGGTTTCCCCTAAAATGCCCACTAAAATTCAGTATTTAGTGGGCTCTCCTAGACAAAGAATTTAGATTTGAAAAGGATTCCAAGAAGAAAGGAAGACCAGCCCCAAAATAAGTCCACAGGAAGAGAACTGAGGACCTGCTGCACAACAAAAGGCACCAAACCCTGCCTGCTGCACCCAGGACCTGAAAATCGCCGCTTCGGAGAAGCTGGACACTGGACCAACCCAAATAAACCCAGGGGACCTCCAGGCTTCAAGGATCTCCCCAGATCTCCCTCCTGAGTGGAGGCACCACTCAAGAAAATCAAGAGACCTGCAAAGGACCAACAAACCAGTGAGGGTCACTTTACTGAATTGGCAATATCTCTGCGACCAAAAGTCACAGCTGGACCCAACAACACACCAACAACCACCAGGCTATGACCCACATCGGTGCCAAGTTTGGTGGTACTGCACCCTCTAGTGGCCGAGATATAGCAATACCCTGGGTACAGGTCAGCTGACGTTGGACCAGCAGAAAACCAGCTCCCCCAGAGCTGAAAAAGGATCAGGCGGAAGCCCCAGTCGAGGGACTTCAGGAACACCCTGGACCTCCTGTAAGCAGCCCTCAAAGTGACTCACCTCCAGCTCCAAAGGACTCAGTTGCGCACAGCTCCTGGACCTCCAACTCGCCCTGCACCTGGCCGCCCTGGACCTTGCATCATGGGATCTGTTGTGTGCCCCAGTCCCCAACCCCTTGCGACCTCAACAGCCCAAGGGGACCCCCAGGCACCAACTTTAAATCTTCAAACTAGCTCCTTTTCCAAGTGGCCCATGCAGGTGTCCCTGTGCCTGCGCCATGAGGTTTTCCAACACTGCTCCCGCTGGAACCGGGAGCCACATGAGGCTCTCCAGCTGGGACGAGGTACCCATTGACTGCTGCGACCACCCTGCAAAAGAAGAGACTGGTAACCCAACTGTGTGATTTTTAATGCATTTTTAAAAGTGACTGCCTATTGAAACCTATGGTGCGTAATTACGCACAGAAAGACCAACTTTATTAAAACTTCAAAAAGTCATAACAAAAAAAGTACTTCACGTATTCTAAAGATTTTGGTCTTAAAATGTATATAAAAGTCTGAAGTATTTTTTATAAATTCTGGTCTTGAGTTATTCATTGTGTGTGTGGAGCATGATTGGATTTGTGAGTACAGCAAATACTAAGCACATCTCCTGGATTAGCCTAACTGCTCGACCAGCTACCTTAAAAATTGTAGCATTAGGTGATCTAATTTTCACCTCTGGAAACCAACGTGTGGTTGCCTGAACCCTCTGCATAGTGTGTTTGATTTTGCACACTGCATAGAGGGCCAGCCTCTAACATCCCCATCAGGCCCACAAAACTCCTCTGGGGGTGGGACTAAAACCTCTTCCTCCTCTGCACACATTAAAAAGCCCTGGTGCAATGTGTGCAGAAATAAAGACCATAGGCCAGGAGACAGCTCCTGTCCTGACAAAGACCCTGTGCCTTCCACCACTAAAACATCCACTTCGGGGGCGTGTTCAGGATGGTGGAGCGCTAAGACGTTCCTGTTTGCGTTCCGCCACCTCAGCCCGAGAAAGCGTCCTGCGGCCAGCTTGGGGGAAGCCTGGAGGCTTTCCCCACATCGCGCAGCTCCCCCTGGGTGTTCCGGGCGCGGCGGCTCAGGGTCGGGCCCAGGTTGCGCTGTTGTAGTTTAGCAGCGATTAGATTAAGCATTAGCAGAAGACATCTTGTATTTGTAACTATTGTGAACATTTCGCGGAATCCATTTTGTATTCATGGAAGCCATTTTCTCTGCCACATGCTGCTATGTGCTCACCAAGTTATATTTAGCATCTCCCACTTTCGCACATGCTCAGTAAGGTCTGCAGCTGTTAGTCCTTGAAAACTGTTAGCTCCTCCTACCTGTCGACTGTGCATTTTCCACATGACCTTACATGTATAAAAGTCTTGCTTCTATAACTGTACCACCTCCTTTTAGCCCCTGCGTGGGTATAAAAGGACCATGCTCTCTCAGTTCAGGGTGCGACTTCAGACATTAGCTAAGGGTGCTGTTTGAACTGTAGTACCACCTCATGAGGTTAATAAACTTTGTCTTTTATTTCAGTTCCTGTGCCAACGTCTTCCTACATGGTCTGAGGACTTTGTGCAGAGAAAGGTGAACCCCTTGCACTAGTAGGCCTTGCTGAGGCTTACTTCAACAAATTGGCGCCCGAACAGGGACTCATCGGTGACTCGGATGCCCAACGGATTGGTCGCGACGAAGGATTAGGATCTCGCTGCGGACGATCAATGCCTGAGGAGACCCGAGTCTTGGCAACCACAGCGTTTTTCCCTTCTTTCTGATTTGACCATCCAGGTGGCGCCGGTCCTCGACTGAGATCCTTTTTGTTAATTCGTCATGCAGTGACCATTTGGTCGATTTTAGAACTTGGCAGTTGGAACCAGGACACCCTGTGATTGGTAAGAGCCGTTTTACGGCACTTGCTGTGGGTTTTGATGCCTTTGTTTGGTAATGTAGTGTAGCACTACTTACTGTGGCTCTCGTGTTTTGGGTGACTAGTCAATTTGTGTCTTTTGAATTGATATATAAATTGCAATTTATATAGGCAGGTAATAAGGAGAATTTTCTCCAATTTAATTTTGATTTGAACAGCACCTTAAGTGCTACTTTGATTATAATATTGCATATTTTGCACTATTTTTGGCATGCCTGTTTTTAGCTCACTTCGTAGGATGTGTTGCTTTTGTAATGGTACCAATTTGAAACTGGAAGAATCGCAACCGGCACCCCCAGAGGGGACGCCAAATAGAGATAGGTATGTTAAACATGGTTTTTCTTCTATAATGTACAGCACATTATGGAATAAATACACTTGTGCGGATCCTGAGTTACGTTGGCCTATGCATGGGTCATTTGATTTGCGAAAGATTGAGCATGTGGAACATTGTATGTGTAAGCGAAAGTCTAGGCAAGATATGTTTGACTGTCTACGAATGTGGGAGAAAGAAGTGCGTGGACGAGTGAAGTGTGAGCAAGCCTTGCTTGAGAAAGAGCAGCGGAAGAATGTATATGTGAAAGCATTGGAAATGAGAAAGAAAGAAATAAATGACTTAAAGGAGCTAGAAGAGAAAGAATGTAAATTACAGGTAACTGGCCAATACACCGTTAGGCAACCTCTCTATCCTATCCTTAATAAACCACATGATGATTTATTGTTACTAGATCGCCCTCCACCTCCGTATGTCGTCCCTTCTGGTCCTCATGAGTTAGCTAAGGTCTCCAGTTCGGAGCAACAGAAGATGCGAGACAGTCGCTCTATGTTGCCTGCTGACCGTGCGTCTGAGCTTAGATCTATTGCTCGTAAAACAATTCGTAGCGTTGTCTCTGCTTCTGAACTTTTAGACAACATGAAAGGGTGGACGGAAAAGGAGCAGCTATATTTTACTGAGGCATTTGGCTCAGAAGTTATTGAACTATATCGGAAATATTCTGATGAGTTAGAGCCCGATGATGTAGCAGCTGATCATAAGCAAATGCATGATGGTCTTTTTGTTTTCTCCCAGGTGGCTGATGCAATCAGGCATTTAATGAAATTATGTGTTACGGCAGTCTGTTTGCAAGAGGAGAAAAGGGCTGTGGACGTAGTTGCACGGACATCTCAGACCGATGGGGTGCAAGCTTCCATCTTCGGAACAGATAAGACTATGATAGTTCACGCGAAACCAATGCGGGAGGCCGCACCTTTGTATGTTCCTCCTAAAGGATTGGGTACAAGTGATGATAAAACTTCTGTTGATGCTAAGGGTTATTTTATTCATAATTGGGTGTATACTCCTTGGAATAGGGCAGATGTAATGGCACTTAAAACAGCATTACCTGACCCGTGGAAAAATCCAGTCGCCTTTTATGAGGAAGTTGAGGTAGCAATTAGTTCTTGTACTATGAATTTGGCTGACATTGATTTATTTTTCGGATTGATATTACCGCCAGATATGTGGAGAACTATTCGTAAAATTGATGATCGTGCAGTTTTTGGGGCGTCATGGAAAGAATTAGAACAGATGGACGGAGATAGGGAACCTACAAAAAAGCCATATCAGTTGATTCTAGATCTTCCTGCAGCCAGATTAGTTAAGTTAAAAACTATTATTCCCCCTAAAAAGATAGATTGGACTGTTTTAGCGTCTTGTAAGCAAAAGGCAGATGAATCGGTCTCTGATTTCTTTACATGCTTTGAAGAAGCATTTCATGATTTTAGTGGTCAGTTATTGTCAGATGATACGGGCAGACATTTGTTTGTCGATAAATATGTCGCAAATCTGTTACCAGGAATAGCTAGTCATCTAAAAGCTTGTGAAAGTTCATGGACTACCTCTACTCCGGTTTCTCTTTTGACTATGGCTCAGTATTATGAACGTCAGGAATTAGAAGCAAAAGGCAGCGAGGACAAAAAAATTAAAGACTAAGGTTATGTTGGCTCAAGCTTATGGTCCGCCTTTTAGAGGTAGTGATAGAGGTGGACGTGGATCTCATGGTTCTTCTTACACTCGTTCGAATTTGTCTGTTGATCAGTGTGCGTATTGTAAGAAATTTGGGCATTGGGCTGCCAATTGTCCAGTACTACGTGTTCAGCAGTGTTCACGTGGTCGGGGACAAATGAGAAATCGCTCAGGATATTCAGGACCTAGAAGAAGCACAAATGATCATGCTAGGGTTGATGCTAATGTACGAGGGCAGGATGGGTTTAACACTTTTGATAGACGGAACCAATACCAGATGTCTAACTATGTGCAGCTTGATTTCCAAGACTCTGCTTATGCATAGGATTGCCTAGGATGGGGTAAGGAATCAGTTGAAGTTCCAGTAGATCAGAGGGGTCCCTATGTTACAGCACATGTTTTGGGTTCTACTGATCAGTTTCTGGTTGATACAGGAGCTACTCGTAGCGCCTTGTCTAAACAATTGATTCCAAGGGCTCCCCTGTCTGGCTTAACCATTACATCGATAGGTTTCGATGGAACACCTTCCCCTAGCCCATTGTCACAACCACTTGCATTCCATGTTGATAAATTTACTGCTCCATGTCAATTTTTGCTTTCTCCAAATACACCAGACAATATTGTGGGTCTTGATATGCTCAAGTATTTCAGGGCTACAATACGATGCTCTCCTGAAGGGGTGCGTGTTATTTTAAATGATAATCATCCTGTGATGGAAAGAGTTTGTCTTGTTAAAGAGGATATTGCATTAGCTTCACTCCCTAGTACTTTGTAGGCTACTTCAGATACTAATGTGGGACAAATGATTATTCCACCGGTACATATTAGTGTCAAGGAGGGAGCTGTATTGCCACGTTTGCCTCAATACAAAATTTCACAGGAGGGCGAAGAAGTACTCACGCGAATTGTGCATGATCTAATTGCAGTTGGAGTTGTCGAGGAAGTTCTGTATAATGTTTGTAACAGTCCGATTCTTCCTATTCTGAAAAAGGATACTGATACTAGGATTTACTGATTCATTATTGATTTATGAGAAGTCAATAAGATTGTGATACCACATATCCTGTTTTATCTGACATCACAACACTCCTCACTTTGGTTCCCCCGACAGCAAATACGTTCTCTGTGATGGACTTGAAGAATGCTTTCTTTTCGATCCCTATTCATCCTGACAGCCGATATTTGTTTGGTTTTACTTTGAATAAACGATCATGTAGATTTTGCAGAGTTCCTCAAGGCTATACGGAGAGTCCAAGTATTTATAGTCAAGCGTTAAAACAACAACTTGATTCTTTTGTTTTGCCTGAAGGTGTGGCTCTCATACAATATGTCGATGATATTTTGTTGGCGGCTGATACCCCTGAGCAATGTGAAAAGTGCACTTTGTCTTTACTTTCTTTTCTTGCTTTACACCATCATAAAGTGTCACGAAAGAAATTGCAATATTGTAGACCAAAGGTAACCTATTTAGGTCACCCTTTGTCTAAGGAGGGCCGTGCACTTACATCAGATCATATTCAAGCAATTTTAGACACACCAGTACCCTCTACTCAGAAAGATGTTCGGGCATTCCTTGGTCTTACTTCTTTTTGTAGGCAATGGATATTAGGGTTTTCACACATTGTCAAACCTTTGCTAGCACTTTTGACTAAAGATACTCCAATGCCCCTCCCATGGACAGATGAATGTGAGACTGCTTTCAGGCAGCTGTGACAAGCCCTTTGTTCCGCACCAGTGTTAGGTACTCCAGATTACATGAAGCCTTTTGCACTTTACGTACATAAGAAAGATGGATGTGCATTGTCAGTTTTAGTACCGACACATGGCGATAAGCAGCGTCCCTGTGCATATTTTTCAGCAGTACTTGATCCTGTCGCTCAAGCGTTGCCTGGGTATTTTCGTTCAGTTGCCACAACAGCTGTGTCAATACGTCAGAGTGAAGGGATAGATTTGTCACATAAGCTGTTGGTGTTAGTACCCCATGCGGTTGATGCTCTTTTAAATCAAACAAAGACACAACATTTAACTAGCGCTCGTATAACGGGATATGAGTTGACATTGTTGGCTCCTCACATTACACTGAAGAGATGTTCAACATTAAATCCAGCCACTTTGTTGCCATATCCGGTGACTCAGCCTCAGTCACAAGAAACACATGATTGTATATTCCTTACCGAAGAACAGACAAAGGGTCGTATTGATTTACAAGATACGCCCCTTTTAGATGTAGACGGGGAATTGTGGGTTGATGTGTCTTGTTTGAAGTTGCCAGATGGTACGACCTCAGCTGCATATGCAATCACCACAATACACACGGTAGTGGAGACAGCTCGTATACCACAGAAGTCACCTCAAGCAGCTGAACTCGTAGCTTTGACACGAGCATGTGAGCTTAGTACTGACTTAAGTGTGAACATTTATACAGACAGCCGCTATGCTTTTGGAGTGGCTCATAATTTTGGTTTGCTTTGGAAGGAGAGAGGCTTTCTCACATCCCACGGGATGCAGATAATGCACGGAGAATTAGTGCATAACCTCTTGACTGCACTGACATATCCAAAGAAACTAGCTATTGTGAAATGTAGTGCACATAAGAAAGTGACCGATAAGATAGGGCAAGGTAATGCTCTTGCAGACCGCGTAGCACGTGAGACTGCGATGCAGCGAAGTACTACTTCTATGTATGTAGTGAAGTAACAAGCTGAACGTTGGCATAATGCTAGACAAGACGTATTAGATATACAGAAATCTGCTTCTGTGAAAGAACGTGAGCAATGGTCTGAAGATAGAGAATTGGATGATGAGGGCTGTTGGCGGAATAAGCAGATGGATAAATGGAAATTGCCTATAGCTTTTGTACAACCTATGGTTCAGATGGCACATGGGCTGGCACATGTTGGAGCTTCAACAATAACGACGTTGCTTATGCAAGTTTGCGAGCATCCTGAAATTTCCAGTACAGCTAAGTACAGTCTTGTTTGATCTGTTTACAATACAATCCTGGAAAAGGGACACTTACTCCTGCGGGAGGGTTTGCTACACCAACTGCACCTTTTTAAGTTCTACAAATGGATTATATTCAGCTTGAACGCTGCAACAATTTAAAGTATGTCTTGGTGGTGGTATGTGCCTTCAGTAAATGGATAGAGGCGTATCCCACAAAGGATAATACTGCCATTACCACAGCGAAGGTGCTTTTGAAATAATTTTTCCCTAGGTTTGGTGTTTGCAGACTTTTATGGAGTGATAACGGACCTCATTTTGTTGGGGAAGTTATTAAGTATGTCCTGAAAGGATTAGGGATCAAACAGAAGTTCCATGCGGTTTTCCACCCACAATCAGCAGGGTTGGTGGAAAGGTATAATGCTACTTTGAAGCTGAAGTTAGTGAAGATACAGGCTTCCACATCCTTAACTTGGCCAGATGCATTACAGTTGGCATTATTGTCTATTAGGTCAGTGCCACACTCTCGACTCGGCCTTAGCCCATACGAAATAGTATTTGAGTGGGCAATGAATATTTGGGGAGTTCCTATGCCAAATCCGTATATGATGTACCTTGTGTCCTGATGAATGATTATTTGGCACAGTTAACCGACAATTTGGTTTCTATTCATCAACATTTTCGAGAAGCACTTCCTGACAGATCTACAGGTGAAGGCCATGAACTCCGACCTGGTGACCAGGTGATGATTAAGTCTTTTGAAAGATCAAGCAGCTTGGAACCAAGGTGGCGAGGCCCAGAACAGGTGCTCCTTGCGACAAGGACAGCAGTTCGAGTGACAAACCGAAAGAATTGGGTCCATAGTACTCACTGCAAGAGAGTGCTACCTACCTTGGTGGAACCTGCTGTGCTGACCGATCATCGAGAGATTTTGACTATGGAGAAAGGCCGTGCTATATCACCTGACAAATCTGCAGAGGTCTTCCCGGACCATACGACTTCTGGAGTGTCGCAATATAATTTGAGACCGAGGAAAGAATCTGAAAATGTTTTGAAAAAACTGGTTGAGCTACCGCCCTGGGTTAGTGAAACGGAGAGGCAATGTGGCAAGGGGGGGGATCAGCCATGCATTAGAGTAGTGACACCCTTCTTGGCCCGTGGTGAAGAAATCAGCGGCTGCCCAGGGATAAGAGCTCCAACGATTGTTTTTAATCCATTTCTGAAAGGGTCGATTATCACTGTTGCTAAAATGAATAACAAACTGATCATTAGTACTATGGGGTTTGTTGTTGTTTTGGTGGTTACAGCAACAATCACCTGGTTTGTTGAAAAGAAGGCTCCTGCTCGTGAGTTTTTTGTTGCCAGTACTCCAGTACCAGAGGATCACTATTACTTTACACTTCCCTATCAGGAGCAGAAGCACCGTCAATCGTACTTTAATAATACTTTCATTCAGATGTTGCATCGTACTCATAATGCTACAAATACTACTAACTGTTGGGTATGTGGAATGATACCTGCGCATCAAAAGAAAGGAGGAACACCTTTCATTCCTCTTCCTTTTTCACACAATGGTTCATGTCAAGCTTGGTACACGCTTTTGTTTGCATCTGGAAAATGTACAGAGGGCGGACTTCTTTTTTGCCTTAATAAAGTATGCTACCAAGACAAAGATGGGTATCCCCAAGCCAAAGGAATTAAATGGGAATGGGAAGAGTATCAACCGGACAATGTTTCACAAATATAAGAGACTCTGACAAGAAAGAACAATTTGTGATTTCTGTTACAAAAACTAAAGCAGATTTATGTATACGTAGCATTGGGCGAATTCCAGTAGGGATAAGCGATTGTACCTTGATTTTAACTATTGAGGGTGTAAATAATAGTAGTTTTACAGCTTCACATAATACATATTTTGTTTGTGGTAACTATGGATATTACCAACTACCTGTTGGGTGGTCAGGTGTGTGTTATGTATCTTTTCTATTACCCCCTGTGTTTTTGGCCCCTGCATCATATCACAAGATTTAAAACTGTTCAATTACATCATTAACAATAGATATAAAAGGGAAATAAGTACAAATGAGGTAGAACAAACGGATACTAGCCTGCAACAATATGTTGATTTTAATTTAGGATTGTTCCCCTTTGTGGGTGCTGCGTTAAACAGTAGGAAAGTGAGACGATTGACTAGGGTTGTGGAAGCTGTTACCAATCAGGCAGCTCTGGCACTTGGGAATATTACTGAGGAGCTCCAAATTGCGAGAATTGTAGCGCTCCAAAATCGTATGGTACTAGATGTGATATTAGCTGACCGAGGTGGTGCATGTCGCATTATCGGTAGTAGTTGCTGTGTTTTCATTCCCGATCACTCACCTTCAGTATATGATGCAATATCTAAATTGCATAAAATTGCTGCAGAAATCCACACAGAGACTGGTACTTGGACTTTTTCTGGATGGTTTTGGGCTCTTGTTTCCGCCTGGGGCTGGAAACTACTGACTATCCTGTGTGTAATGATTGCAATATTTTTAACATGCTGTATCTGTATTCAGTGTGGTCCAATGTTCTGCTCCATGTGTATTACTGCATGTATGCCTACCAAAAGAAATATTACAGAAATGAAAGCACAACATATGTTAGATAAAGAAATAGCTGAAATGATGAGCATAAATATACAAGATGAATATTTAGATTATCCCAGAAAGACAAATGTCTTCAGCTAATGCTGAAAGGGTCATCTGTTGTAGTTTAGCAGCGATTAGATTAAGCATTAGCAGAAGACATCTTGTATTTGTAACTATTGTGAACATTTCGCGGAATCCATTTTGTATTCATGGCAGCCATTTTCTCTGCCACATGCTGCCATGTGCTCACCATGTGCTCTGTCCTACCTTTCTGTTAACTACTCTTGAAATCTGCCTAGTGACAAGTTATATTTAGCATCTCCCACTTTCGCACATGCTCAGTAAGGTCTGCAGCTTTTAGTCCTTGAAAACTGTTAGCTCCTCCTACCTGTCGACTGTGCATTTTCCACATGACCTTACATGTATACAAGTCTTGCTTCTATAATTGTATCACCTCCTTTTAGCCCCTGCGTGGGTATAAAAGGACCATGCTCTCTCAGTTCAGGGTGCTACTTGAGACATTACCTAAGGGTGCTGTTTGAACTGTAGTACCACCTCATGAGGTTAATAAACTTTGTCTTTTATTTCAGTTCCTGTGCCAACTTCTTCCTACTTGGTCTGAGGACTTTGTGCAGAGAAAGGTGAACCCCTTGCACTAGTAGGCCTTGCTGAGGCTTACTTCAACAGCGCCGCTCCCGCGGGAGGAGCAGGGCTAGGCCCAGCAGTCGGGGTGCGCCCGCGGTGCGGCCTGGGCCGTGGGACGGGCCTTTCCCATGGCGGCCCTTGCAGACAGGGCGCCGGGGATTGAGGGCAGAGGGGCCTACCCGGGGCCCCTTAATAATTGGAGATCACCACGGGACCCGGCGCCTGGTGATTGGAGCGCCTGAGGGGTGAGTGGTGCTCCTGTGTGCCCTGTTGGATAGGCAGCGCCTGGCGGAACTTCCTCGCCCTGGCGCCATGGAACGAGGTCGGTGAGGCGCAGGGCCCCGGTGGAGAAGGGGGGTCTGGTTACCTGGCTTCCGGATGGCACAACGCCAGCACTGGAACCTTTAAGTAGCCTGACCTGCAGTCCTTCAAAAGGAGCGGACCGTTGTATGTGGTGGCGGCTGGGAGCTGTACCTTGGCGCGGTTCCGGACAGACCGGTGCACGCTGACCGGCCTTGGAAAGTGATCTTGGAGGACTTGCAGAGCTGAACCAGTGAGGTGAGATCAGGCCGGCGCGCCATGGCGACATCAAAGTCCAAACGCGAGCGCTGTAGGAGGCTGGACTGGCTTGTAGTGAGTACCAAGGGGTACTTGCACCTTGCACCAGGCCCAGTTATCCCTTATTAGTGTATAGGGTGTCTAGCAGCTTAGGCTGATAGATAATGGTAGCTTAGCAGAGCAGCTTAGGCTGAACTAGGAGACGTGTGAAGCTACTACAGTACCACTTAGTGTCATATGCACAATATCATAAGAAAACACAATACACAGTTATACTAAAAATAAAGGTACTTTATTTTTATGACAATATGCCAAAGTATCTTAGAATGTACCCTCAGTGAGAGGATAGGAAATATACACAAGATATATATACACAATAGCAAAAATATGCAGTATAGTCTTAGAAAACAGTGCAAACAATGTATAGTTACAATAGGATGCAATGGGGAAACATAGGGATAGGGGCAACACAAACCATATACTCCAGAAGTGGAATGCGAACCACGAATGGACCCCAAACCTATGTGACCTTGTAGAGGGTCGCTGGGACTATTAGAAAATAGTGAGAGTTAGAAAAATAACCCTCCCCAAGACCCTGAAAAGTGAGTGCAAAGTGCACCAAAGTTCCCCTAAGGACAAAATAGTTGTGTTAGAGGGAAAATGCAAGGAAAACACAACTCAGCAATGCAACAACGATGGATTCCTGACTGAGGGTACCTGTGGAACAAGGGGACCAAGTCCAAAAGTCACAAGCAGCTCGGAGATGGGCAGATGCCCAAGAAATGCCAGCGGTTGGTGCAAAGAAGCTCTTACTAGGCTGAAGAACTGTGAATACTGCAGGAACGACAAGGGCTAGAGACTTCCCCTTTGGAGGATGGATCCCACACGCCTTGGAGAGTCGTGCAGAAGTGTTTTCCCGCCGGATGGACGCCAACAAGCCTTGCTACACGCAAATCGTGCGTTTGGCGTTTTTGGACGCTGCTGGGGCCCAGGAGGGACCAGGAGGTCGCAAATTGGACCTGCAGAGAGAGGGGACGTCGAGCAAGACAAAGAGCCCTCACTGAAGCAGGTAGCACCCGGAGAAGTGCCAGAAACAGGCACTACGAGGATGCGTGAAACGGTGCTTGCCGAAGTTGCACAAAGGAGTCCCACGTCGCCGGAGACCAACTTAGAAAGTTGTGCAATACAGGTTAGAGTGCCGTGGACCCAGGCTTGGCTGTGCACGAAGGATTTCCGCCGGAAGTGCACAGGGGCCGGAGTAGCTTGCAAAGTCGCGGTTCCCAGCAATGCAGCCCAGTGAGGTGAGGCAAGGACTTACCTCCACCAAACTTGGGCTGAAGAGTCACTGGACTGTGGGGGTCACTTGGACGGTGTCGCTGGATTCGAGGGACCTCGCTCGTCGTTCTGAGAGGAGACCCAAGGGACCGGTAATGCAGCTTTTTGGTGCCTGCGGTTGCAGGGGGAAGATTCCGTCGACCCACGGGAGATTTCTTTGGAGCTTCTGGTGCAGAGAGGAGGCAGAATACCCCCACAGCATGCACAAGCAGGAAAACAGTCGAGAAGGCGGCAGGATCAGCGTTACAGAGTTGCAGTAGTCGTCTTTGCTACTATGTTGCAGGTTTGCAGGCTTCCAGCGCGGTCAGCGGTCGATTCCTTATCAGATGGTGAAGAGGGAGATGCAGAGGAACTCGGCTGAGCTCATGCATTCGTTATCTGAAGTTTCCCCAGAGACAGAGACCCTAAATAGCCAGAAAAGAGGGTTTGGCTACCTAGGAGAGAGGAAAGGCTACTAACACCTGAAGGAGCCTATCAGCAGGAGTCTCTGACGTCACCTGGTGGCACTGGCCACTCAGAGCAGTCCAGTGTGCCAGCAGCACCTCTGTTTCCAAGATGGCAGAGGTCTGGAGCACACTGGAGGAGCTCTGGACACCTCCCAGGGGAGGTGCAGGTCAGGGGAGTGGTCACTCCCCTTTCCTTTGTCCAGTTTCGCGCCAGAGCAGGGGCTAAGGGGTCCCTGAACCGGTGTAGACTGGCTTATGCAGAATTGGGCACATCTGTGCCCAAGAAAGCATTTCCAGAGGCTGGGGGAGGCTACTCCTCCCCTGCCTTCACACCATTTTCCAAAGGGAGAGGGTGTCACACCCTCTCTCAGAGGAAGTTCTTTGTTCTGCCATCCTGGGCCAGGCCTGGCTGGACCCCAGGAGGGCAGATGCCTGTCTGAGGGGTTGGCAGCAGCAGCAGCTGCAGTGAAACCCCAGGAAGGGCAGTCTGGCAGTACCAGGGTCTGTGCTACAGACCACTGGGATCATGGAATTGTACCAACAATGCCAGGATGGCATAGAGGGGGCAATTCCATGATCATAGACATGTTACATGGCCATATTCGGAGTTACTGTGGTGAAGCTACATATAGGTAGTGACCTATATGTAGTGCACGCGTGTAATGGTGTCCCCGCACTCACAAAGTTCAGTGAATTGGCTCTGAACAATGTGGGGGCACCTTGGCTAGTGCCAGGGTGTCCTCACACTAAGTAACTTTGCACCTAACCTTTACCAGGTAAAGGTTAGACATATAGGTGACTCATAAGTTACTTAAGTGCAGTGTAAAATGGCTGTGAAATAACGTGGACGTTATTTCACTCAGGCTGCAGTGGCAGGCCTGTGTAAGAATTGTCAGAGCTCCCTATGGGTGGCAAAAGAAATGCTGCAGCCCATAGGGATCTCCTGGAACCCCAATACCCTGGGTACCTCAGTACCATATACTAGGGAATTATAAGGGTGTTCCAGTAAGCCAATGTAAATTGGTAAAAATGGTCACTAGCCTGTCAGTGACAATTTGGAAGTAATGAGAGAGCATAACCACTGAGGTTCTGGTTAGCAGAGCCTCAGTGAGACAGTTAGGCACCACACAGGGAACATATACATGCACACCTATGAGCACTGGGGCCCTGTGTGACAGGGTCCCAGTGACACATACATATAGGCCACAAACCTATGAGCACTGGGGTCCTGACCAGCAGGATCCCAGTGACACATAACAAACATACTGAAAACATAGTGTTTTCACTATGAGCACTGAGGCCTGGCTATCAGGATCCCAGTGAGACAGTGAAAACAGTGACAAACACCCTGACATACACTCACAAACAGGCCAAAAGTGGGGGTAACAAGGCTAGAAAGAGGCTACCTTCTCACACAACCCCCCCCCCCAAACGAAGGACAATAAGGCTAACCTTGGCCAGTTGAGACTTTATTGTCTAAGTGGTGATAAGTAGAGAGTAGCTCTGCAATAGACTGGTTACTCCCTTTATCATCCACTATATGGTTACTTCCCTGTGGGGATGTAAACCACCCTGTTTGAAGTTTTTTAGCTAACCAACAATGTGAAGATGTATTTTCAGAGTTTCTATCAGTAAGTTTTAGTTTAGAGCAGTGGGAATTATCCACTGAACCTATTTGTAATGATGGAAATGCCAGACAGGGATGCTGTCTCAGTAAAGCCATAGCTGGGCAAAAACTTTGTCCATTTGGCTGGAAGAGAGAACAGGGATACTGTTTCTCTTGAGTTGGAGCAGGGCAGGGATGCTGTCCTATGAGCTCCACACTAGGGCAGGGATGCTGTCCTAAGTGTTGTGAGGTAGTGCAGGGTTTCTGCACTAAAGTTTCTCTGGGAGGGTTGGAGGGATGTTCCATGTTAACTAAAATGGTGCTGTTTTTCTCACCAATGTTAGTTATCCCACAGAGAGGTACTTCCACCTCAGGGAGTACAGTTTTGCCAACTGATGATTCCCTTGGAACAGGTGCCACCCCAGGAGAGGTTTCTCCCACCACAGGAATGGTATCCTGAATGGTAGGGTGGTTAGGGGATACTGTGATACCCTTTTTACCTGTTGATGGAGAGGGATCCTGAGTTTTCAGGCCTTCTCTCCTTTGCTTTTTCATTTCACTTGAAATGAGAGGGAACAATTCCTCAGGGATGCCCAGCATGGCTGCATGGGCATAAAACTCTACATCAGCCCAACCTGAGGCCTCTAGGTCATTACCTAAGAGACAGTCTACAGGTAAGCTAGGTGATACCACCACCTGCTTAGGGCCAGTAACTCCACCCCAACTAAACTGAATTATAGCTAAGGGAAGAAACTTAGTGGAGTTATGGACATCAATAATTTTATACTGTTGTCCAATGATGTGTTGTTCAGGAGGCACTAGGTTTTCAGTCACCAAAGTGAAACTGGCACCTGTGTCCCTGTAGGCCAAGGCCTCAACACCATTTATTGAAACTGTCTGCCTGTACTTATCCATTGTAAGGGGACAAGCAGCCAGTGTGGCAAGGCCAATGCCACTAGGTGTGACAGAAACTGTCTTGGGACTGATGACATCAGTTTTCACTATGGACCCATAAGTGAACCCAACTACACCCTTTGCTTGACTGTTGCCAGCAGTCCCACCACTAGTACCACTACTGCTAGGGGCACTAGAGCTTGATGCATTAGTGGTGGTAGGCTCAGGGGGTTTACCTGGACAGGACTTATCCCCTGGCCTAAGGCCTCTGTTTTTACACACAAAGCACCAAGGCTTTTTAATGTGTGCAGGTTGGGAAGAAGAGGAAGAATTTGTTTTATCCCCACCCTCTGAAGAGTGTTTAAGATTTGAAGTGGGATCTTTGGTTTTACCCTTATCCCCATGCTTATCTTGAGATTTTTCACCATCTTTCTTCTTATTGCCATCTTTGTCACCCCCTGTATGAACTTTTCTGTTCACTCTTGTTCTGACCCATTTGTCTGCCTTCTTTCCCAATTCTTGGGGAGAGGTCAGATCAGAGTCCACCAAGTACTGGTGCAACAAATCAGACACACAATTATTAAGTATATGCTCTCTCAGGATTGTGTTATACAGGCTTTCATAATCAGTAACTTTACTGCCATGTAACCACCCCTCCAAGGCCTTCACTGAATGGTCAATGAAATCAACCCAGTCTTGTGAAGACTCCTTTTTGGTCTCTCTGAACTTTATCCTGTACTGTTCAGTGGTTAAGCCATAACCATCCAGGAGTGCATTCTTAAGAACTGTAAAATTATTGGCATCACTTTCTTTCACAGTAAGGAGCCTATCCCTACCTTTTCCACTAAATGATAGCCATAGGATAGCAGCCCACTGCCTTTGAGGGACATCCTGTACAGCACAGGCCCTCTCAAGTGCAGCAAACCACTTGTTAATGTCATCCCCCTCCTTATAAGGGGGAACTATCTTGTGCAGATTCCTGGAATCATGCTCTTTTGCAGGATGACTATGGGGAATACTGCTGCTGCCACCATGGGTATCTAAACCCATTTTCTGTCTTTCCCTCTCTATTTCTAAAGACTGTCTATCCAAATCCAGCTGTTGCTTCTTGAGCTTCAGTCTGGTTTGCTCCACTCTCAATCTATTGAGCTCCCTTTCTAACAATCTGTCATCAGGGTGGGTGGGAGGGACATTTCTAGATACAGAGGTATGATGGGAATGAACAGAAGGAGACCTGTCCCTTACCAAGGGCACCCTAACAGCTTGGCTACCAGCATAATGTGAGAGCACATCATCAGTATGATGTGATTCAACCTCTGTACCAACTATGCTAGACTGTCTAGTAATGGGCAGGCTGAGAAGTTTCTTTCCTGAACCTTTTCCTGGGGGAGTCCCTGGATCAGATTGAGAACCATTAGCTACTTTTTCTACAGATTGGGCACTTATGGCCTTATCCTGTACTCTAAGCATATTAATTAACAGTTCTAAGGAAGGATTCTTCCCTATACTCAAACCTCTCTCTATGCAGAGACTCCTTGCTCCTTTCCAGCTAAGGTGATCATATGCAAGTTTGGACAGTTCAACTTTTTGGCCTGTGCCAGACATTTTTTAGAGAGAGTTAAAGTGATAGACAAAGAGAAAAAAGTTTTCAGAACTTTTTGGAAAGACAGAAAAAAACTTTTTAAACTTTTAAGAACTTTTTGAAAGTTTAGAAGTACTTTTCAGCACTTAGAAAAGAGTGAAAAGAGGAAATGCAAAACTTTTTGGCTATGTGTATATACACTGACCTTGTTTTGTATATTTTTCTCTTATGAAAAGTACAATGACAAGAGTGGTAAGTAGTCTCAAAGCACTTATCCCACCGCTGCACAACCAATGTAGGAGGCTGGACTGGCTTGTAGTGAGTACCAAGGGGTACTTGCACCTTGCACCAGGCCCAGTTATCCCTTATTAGTGTATAGGGTGTCTAGCAGCTTAGGCTGATAGATAATGGTAGCTTAGCAGAGCAGCTTAGGCTGAACTAGGAGACGTGTGAAGCTACTACAGTACCACTTAGTGTCATATGCACAATATCATAAGAAAACACAATACACAGTTATACTAAAAATAAAGGTACTTTATTTTTATGACAATATGCCAAAGTATCTTAGAGTGTACCCTCAGTGAGAGGATAGGAAATATACACAAGATATATATACACAATAGCAAAAATATGCAGTATAGTCTTAGAAAACAGTGCAAACAATGTATAGTTACAATAGGATGCAATGGGGAAACATAGGGATAGGGGCAACACAAACCATATACTCCAGAAGTGGAATGCGAACCACGAATGGACCCCAAACCTATGTGACCTTGTAGAGGGTCGCTGGGACTATTAGAAAATAGTGAGAGTTAGAAAAATAACCCTCCCCAAGACCCTGAAAAGTGAGTGCAAAGTGCACCAAAGTTCCCCTAAGGACAAAATAGTCGTGTTAGAGGGAAAATGCAAGGAAAACACAACTCAGCAATGCAACAACGATGGATTCCTGACTGAGGGTACCTGTGGAACAAGGGGACCAAGTCCAAAAGTCACAAGCAGCTCGGAGATGGGCAGATGCCCAAGAAATGCCAGCGGTTGGTGCAAAGAAGCTCTTACTAGGCTGAAGAACTGTGAATACTGCAGGAACGACAAGGGCTAGAGACTTCCCCTTTGGAGGATGGATCCCCCACGCCTTGGAGAGTCGTGCAGAAGTGTTTTCCCGCCGGATGGACGCCAACAAGCCTTGCTACACGCAAATCGTGCGTTTGGCGTTTTTTTGGACGCTGCTGGGGCCCAGGAGGGACCAGGAGGTCGCAAATTGGACCTGCAGAGAGAGGGGACGTCGAGCAAGACAAAGAGCCCTCACTGAAGCAGGTAGCACCCGGAGAAGTGCCAGAAACAGGCACTACAAGGATGCGTGAAACGGTGCTCGCCGAAGTTGCACAAAGGAGTCCCACGTCGCCGGAGACCAACTTAGAAAGTCGTGCAATGCAGGTTAGAGTGCCGTGGACCCAGGCTTGGCTGTGCACGAAGGATTTCCGCCGGAAGTGCACAGGGGCCGGAGTAGCTTGCAAAGTCGCAGTTCCCAGCAATGCAGCCCAGCGAGGTGAGGCAAGGACTTACCTCCACCAAACTTGGGCTGAAGAGTCACTGGACTGTGGGGGTCACTTGGACGGTGTCGCTGGATTCGAGGGACCTCGCTCGTCGTGCTGAGAGGAGACCCAAGGGACCGGTAATGCAGCTTTTTGGTGCCTGCGGTTGCAGGGGGAAGATTCCGTCGACCCACGGGAGATTTCTTCGGAGCTTCTGGTGCAGAGAGGAGGCAGACTACCCCCACAGCATGCACAAGCAGGAAAACAGTCGAGAAGGCGGCAGGATCAGCGTTACAGAGTTGCAGTAGTCGTCTTTGCTACTATGTTGCAGGTTTGCAGGCTTCCAGCACGGTCAGCGGTCGATTCCTTATCAGAAGGTGAAGAGGGAGATGCAGAGGAACTCGGCTGAGCTCATGCATTCGTTATCTGAAGTTTCCCCAGAGACAGAGACCCTAAATAGCCAGAAAAGAGGGTTTGGCTACCTAGGAGAGAGGAAAGGCTACTAACACCTGAAGGAGCCTATCAGCAGGAGTCTCTGACGTCACCTGGTGGCACTGGCCACTCAGAGCAGTCCAGTGTGCCAGCAGCACCTCTGTTTCCAAGATGGCAGAGGTCTGGAGCACACTGGAGGAGCTCTGGACACCTCCCAGGGGAGGTGCAGGTCAGGGGAGTGGTCACTCCCCTTTCCTTTGTCCAGTTTCGCGCCAGAGCAGGGGCTAAGGGGTCCCTGAACCGGTGTAGACTGGCTTATGCAGAATTGGGCACATCTGTGCCCAAGAAAGCATTTCCAGAGGCTGGGGGAGGCTACTCCTCCCCTGCCTTCACACCATTTTCCAAAGGGAGAGGGTGTCACACCCTCTCTCAGAGGAAGTTCTTTGTTCTGCCATCCTGGGCCAGGCCTGGCTGGACCCCAGGAGGGCAGATGCCTGTCTGAGGGGTTGGCAGCAGCAGCAGCTGCAGTGAAACCCCAGGAAGGGCAGTCTGGCAGTACTAGGGTCTGTGCTACAGACCACTGGGATCATGGAATTGTACCAACAATGCCAGGATGGCATAGAGGGGGCAATTCCATGATCATAGACATGTTACATGGCCATATTCGGAGTTACCATGGTGAAGCTACATATAGGTAGTGACCTATATGTAGTGCACGCGTGTAATGGTGTCCCCGCACTCACAAAGTTCAGTGAATTGGCTCTGAACAATGTGGGGGCACCTTGGCTAGTGCCAGGGTGTCCTCACACTAAGTAACTTTGCACCTAACCTTTACCAGGTAAAGGTTAGACATATAGGTGACTTATAAGTTACTTAAGTGCAGTGTAAAATGGCTGTGAAATAACGTGGACGTTATTTCACTCAGGCTGCAGTGGCAGGCCTGTGTAAGAATTGTCAGAGCTCCCTATGGGTGGCAAAAGAAATGCTGCAGCCCATAGGGATCTCCTGGAACCCCAATACCCTGGGTACCTCAGTACCATATACTAGGGAATTATAAGGGTGTTCCAGTAAGCCAATGTAAATTGGTAAAAATGGTCACTAGCCTGTCAGTGACAATTTGGAAGTAATGAGAGAGCATAACCACTGAGGTTCTGGTTAGCAGAGCCTCAGTGAGACAGTTAGGCACCACACAGGGAACATATACATGCACACCTATGAGCACTGGGGCCCTGTGTGACAGGGTCCCAGTGACACATACATATAGGCCACAAACCTATGAGCACTGGGGTCCTGACCAGCAGGATCCCAGTGACACATAACAAACATACTGAAAACATAGTGTTTTCACTATGAGCACTGAGGCCTGGCTATCAGGATCCCAGTGAGACAGTGAAAACAGTGACAAACACCCTGACATACACTCACAAACAGGCCAAAAGTGGGGGTAACAAGGCTAGAAAGAGGCTACCTTCTCACAAGCGCTCAGTGAGGGATATGTTGGCAGGGGCGCGCTCTGCACCTGGGTCTATGATGGAGATCTTACCTGAGACGAGGGCCTTGGAGAGTTGAGTTGAGACGGAGCCAGAGGAGAGTTCTTCCGTTACGAAGGGCTTTCTGACCTCCCTGCTTGAGTCACTCCGGGGCGATATCCAACTCACGGGAGGTGAAGGAGATACGAAGAGAGGTTACCTCCTTGGGTGAACATGTATCGCAGCTAGAGGACAGTGAGATCCCTCGCGGTGAAGAGGTCGCGGGCCTGCAACAGGAGGTAGTCCGCCTCCGAGAGCAACAGGACCTTCTTCAGATGGCGGTCGAGGACTTGGAAAATTGCTCGAGGAGACAAAATATTCGTATACAAGGGGCCCCGGTAGGCGCTGAAAAAGGGGACATTGAGGGCTACGTGGTGGATTTGTTTCGGTCCTTGCTTGGCACAGGAAGAAACACAGGTGGTAGTCCTAGACCAGGTACATCGAGTTGGGTGCGCTGGGTCCCCTGGAGACCGCCCCCCAGACATTTTAGCCTGTCTCCACAATTTTGTCCTTAAAGAAAAGATTCTACAGCGGGCCTGCAACCTCCAGAGTGTCCTCTTTCGAGGGCATTAACTCCAGCTCTTTCATGATTTATCTGTGCGGACTTTACAGAGACGGAGAGAGTTTAGGCCGATCACGGATCACTTGAGGGTGCACAATGTGTCCTACTCTTGGGGCCATCCATTCCGCCTGGAGCTGTGCTCTCAACCTATGCGCCAGTAGCTTGCCGCACTTATTACTTCCTACATAATACTTTTGTTTGAGGCGGACTAATGCATACTCTGCCCTGTCCCAGTCCAACCTCCTCAGTTGCTTTCGGACCTTCTTGAGCTCTCGCCATATTCTAGGAGCACCGGTGCGTTTATGTGAGCGCTCTAACACCCTCACTCACTGCTCCAGGTCTCCCTGGAGTCGAATCCCCGCCTTATTATCCCTAGAAGAAAGCGACATCACCGCACCCCTCAAGACAGCCTTCAGTGACTCCCACAGTGTTGCAAAGCTTGTCGTCCCGTTGTCGTTAAAGCTAAGGTAATCTATTATTGCCCTTCGAATCGCCTCTACCGTTGCGCCGTTCTGAAGCATTGAGTCCCTAAATTGCCATCCCGATGAACTAACCCTCTCTATGTCCGCGGTGAATCTCAACTGTTACCGGAGCATGATCCGACAAAGCACGCGGCTCAATTGCCGGGTCTCTAACCCTGGAGAGAAGCTCCTGGGATGCCAGAAAAAGGTCCAATCTAGCGTATGTTTTGGTTGCCGGTGAGTAGAAGGAGTAGTCCCTCAACGTGGGGTGCGCACTCCTCCACACATCCACCAGACCACACTCACTAAGCCACTGCCGCCCAGAATCCGACAAATACCCAGTCTGACCACACCGTTGACCTGAGCGATCCAGGTCCCCATCCATCACCAAATTAAAATCACCCCCCAGCAATACAGCACCATCAGGGGACTGCAGCAGCGGAGTCAGAGACTGTCTCAAGAAGGCTTCCTGTTGGGAATTGGGTGCATATAGGGAAGCGATCGTGAAAGGGAAACCCACCAATCGAATCCGCAAGGCCAAGAGCCTCCCCGGAACTTCATGCAATTTGGATATGAATTCCCCCGGGAATGAGCGTGATAAGAGTATTGCCACCCCTGCATGCTTTGACGGCAGGAAGGACCAGAACTGCCTGGGAAACCACTTAGATCGCATGCGAGAGGTGTAGGAAGTTGGCTCTGTATGTACTATTTCAAAGTAAGAAATAGCATGCACAGAGTCCACGGGGTTCCCCTTAGAGGTAAGATAGTGGCAAAAAGAGATAATTCTAATGCTCTATTTTGTGGTAGTGTGGTCGAGCAGTAGGCTTATCAGAGGGTAGTGTTAAGCATTTGTTGTACACACACAGGCAATAAATGGGGAACACACACTCAAAGACAATTCCAGGCCAATAGGTTTTTATATAGAAAAATATATTTTCTTAGTTTATTTTAAGAACCACAGGTTCAAGATTTACAAGTAATACTTTAAATGAAAGGTATTTCACTTAGGAACTTTGAATTAGCAAAATAGCATATACAGTTTTCACACAAATGCCAATCAGCTATTTTAAAACTAGACACAGTGCAATTTTCAACAGTTCCTGGGGCGAGGTAAGTGTTTGTTAGTTTTGCAGGTAAGTAAACCACCTACAGGGTTCAAAGTTGGGTCCCAGGTAGCCCACCATTGGGGGTTCAGGGCAACCCCAAAGTTACCACACCAGCTGCTCAAGGCCGGTCAGGTGCAGAGGTCAAAGTGGTGCCCAAAACGCATAGGCTTCAATGGAGAAGGGGGTGCCCCGGTTCCAGTCTGCCAGCAGGTAAGTACCCGCGTCTTCGGAGGGCAGACCAGGGGGGTTTTGTAGGGCACCGGGGGGGACACAAGTCCACACAGAAAGTACACCCTCAGCGGCACGGGGGCGGCCGGGTGCAGTGTGCAAACAAGCGTCGGGTTCGCAATAGAAATCAATGGGAGACCAAGGGGTCTCTTCAGCGATGCAGGCAGGCAAGGGGGGGCTCCTCGGGGTAGCCACCACCTGGGCAAGGGAGAGGGCCACCTGGGGGTCGCTCCTGCACTGGAGGTCAGATCCTTCAGGTCCTAGGGGCTGCGGATGCAGTGCCTTTACCAGGTGTCGGGTCTTTGAAGCAGGCAGTCGTGGTCAGGGGGAGCCTCGGGATTCCCTCTGCAGGCGTCACTGTGGGGGCTCAGGGGGGCCAACTCTGGCTACTCACGGTCTCGTAGTCGCCGGGGAGTCCTCCCTGTGGTGTTTGTTCTCCACAAGTCAAGCGGGGGGCGTCGGGTGCAGAGTGCAAAGTCTCACGCTTCCGGCGGGAAACGTGTGTTGTTTCACAGTTGCTTCTTTGTTGCAAAGTTGCAGTCTTTGGTGAACAGAGCCGCTGTCCTAGGCAGTTCTCGGTCCTTCTAGATGCAGGGTAGTCCTCTGAGGCTTCAGAGGTTGCTGGACCCTGGGAACGCGTCACTGGAGCAGTGTCTTTAGAAGTGGGGAGACAGGCCGGTAGAGCTGGGGCCAAAGCAGTTTGTGTCTCCGTCTTCTCTGCAGGTTTTCAGTTCAGCAGTCCTCTTCTTCTTAGGTTGCAGGAATCTGAGTTCCTAGGTTCTGGGGAGCCCCTAAATACAGAATTTAGGGTTGCGTTTAGGTCTGGGGGGTTAGTAGCCAATGGCTACAAGCCCTGAGGGTGGCTACACCCTCTTTGTGCCTCCTCCCTGAGGGGAGGGGGGCACATTCCTATCCCTATTGGGGGAATCCTCTCTGCAAGATGGAGGATTTCTAAAAGTCAGAGTCACTTCAGCTCAGGATCCCTTAGGGGACTCCTCCTTGTTTTTCTCATTATTTCCTCCGGCCTTGCTGCCAAAAGTGGGGCCGTGGCCGGAGGGGGCGGGCAACTCCACTAGCTGGAATGCCCTGGGGTGCTGTAACAAAGGGGGGGAGCCTTTGAGGCTCACCGCCAGGTGTTACAGTTCCTGCAGGGGGAGGTGAGAAGCACCTCCACCCAGTACAGGCTTTGTTCCTGGCCCCACAGTGACAAAGGCACTCTTCCCATGTGGCCAGCAACATGTCTGGTGTGTGGCAGGCTGCTAAAACCAGTCAGCCAACACGGGTAGTCGGTTAAAGTTTCAGGGGACACCTCTAAGGTGCCCTCTGGGGTGTATCCTACAATAAAATGTACACTGGCATCAGTGTGCATTTATTGTGCTGAGAAGTTTGATACCAAACTTCACAGTTTTCAGTGTAGCCATTATGGTGCTGTGGAGTTTGTGCATGACAGACTCCCAGACCATATACTCTTATGGCTACCCTGTACTTACAATGTCTAAGGTTTTGTTTAGACACTGTAGGGGCATAGTGCTCATGCACTTATGCCCTCACCTAGGGTATAGTGCACCCTGCCTTAGGGCTGTAAGGTCTACTAGAGGGGTGTAGGAAAGTACCATCATGCCTGGCATGTTACCCCCATATTTCACTGTATATATGTTGTTTTAGTTGTATGTGTCACTGGGACCCTGCCAGCCAGGGCCCCAGTGCTCATAAGTGTGCCCTGTATGTGTTACCTGTGTTATGACTAACTGTCTCACTGAGGCTCTGCTATTCAGAACCTCAGTGATTATGCTCTCTCATTTCTTTCCAAATCCTCACTAACAGGCTAGTGACCAATTTCACCAATTTACATTGGCATACTGGAACACCCTTATAATTCCCAAGTATATGGTACTGAGGTACCCAGGGTATTGGGGTTCCAGGAGATCCCTATGGGCTGCAGCATTTCTTTTGCCACCCATAGGGAGCTCTGAAAATTCTTACACAGGCCTGCCCTTGCAACCTGAGTGAAATAACGTCCACGTTATTTCACAGCCATTTACCACTGCACTTAAGTAACTTATAAGTCACCTATATGTCTAACCTTTACCTAGTAAAGGTTGGGTGCTAAGTTACTTAGTGTGTGGGCACCCTGGCACTAGCCAAGGTGCTCCCACATTGTTCAGGGCGAATTCCTCGGACTTTGTGAGTGCGGGGACACCATTGAACGCGTGCACTATACATATGTCACGACATATGTATAGCGTCACAATGGTAACTCCGAACATGGCCATGTAACATGTCTAAGATCATGGAATTGTCACCCCAATGCCATTCCGGCATTGGGGAGACAATTCCATGATCCCCTGAGTCTCTAGCTCAGACCCGGGTACTGCCAAACTACCTTTCCCGGGGTTTCAATGCAGCTGCTGCTGCTGCCAACCCCTCAGACAGGTTTCTGCCCTCCTGGGGTCCAGCCAGGCTTGGCCCAGGAAGGCAGAACAAAGGACTTCCTCAGAGAGAGGGTGTTACACCCTCTCCCTTTGGAAAAAGGTGTCAGGGCTGGGGAGGAGTAGCCTCCCCCAGCCTCTGGAAATGCTTTGATGGGCACAGATGGTGCCCATCTCTGCATAAGCCAGTCTACACCGGTTCAGGGATCCCCCAGCCCTGCTCTGGCACGAAACTGGACAAAGGAAAGGGGAGTGACCACTCCCCTGACCTGCACCTCTCCTGGGAGGTGCCCAGAGCTCCTCCAGTGTGCTCCAGACCTCTGCCATCTTGGAAACAGAGGTGCTGCTGGCCCACTGGACTGCTCTGAGTGGCCAGTGCCAGCAGGTGACGTCAGAGACTCCTTCTGATAGGCTCCTCCAGGTGTTGCTAGCCTATCCTCTCTCCTAAGTAGCCAAACCTCCTTTTCTGGCTATTTAGGGTCTCTGCTTTGGGGAATTCTTAAATAACGAATGCAAGAGCTCATCAGAGTTCCTCTGCATCTCTCTGTTCACCTTCTGCCAAGGAATCGACTGCTGACCGTGCTGGAAGCCTGCAAAACTGCAACAAAGTAGCAAAGACGACTACTGCGACCTTGTAACGCTGATCCTGCCGCCTTCTCGACTGTTTTCCTGGTGGTGCATGCTGTGGGGGTAGTCTGCCTCCTCTCTGCACTAGAAGCTCCGAAGAAATCTCCCATGGGGCAGGCACCAAAGAACTGCATCACTGGTCTTCTGGGTCTCCTCTCAGCACGACGAGCGAGGTCCCTTGAACTCAGCAACTCTGTCCAAGTGACTCCCACAATCCAGTGACTCTTCAGTCCAAGTTTGGCGGAGGTAAGTCCTTGCCTCCCCACGCTAGACTGCATTGCTGGGAACCGCATGTTTTGCAGCTACTCCGGCTCCTGTGCACTCTTCCAGGATTTCCTTTGTACACAGCCAAGCCTGGGTCCCCGGCACTCTAACCTGCAGTGCACGACCTCCTGAATTGTCCTCCGCCGTCGTGGGACCCTCCTTTGTGACTTCAGGTGAGCTCCGGTTCACTCCACGTCGTAGTGCCTGTTCCGGCACTTCTGCGGGTGCTGCTTGCTTCTGAGTGGGCTCTTTGTCTTGCTGGATGCCCCCTCTGTCTCCTCACGCAATTGGCGACATCCTGGTCCCTCCTGGGCCACAGCAGCATCCAAAAACCCTAACCGCGACCCTTTCAGCTAGCAAGGCTTGTTTGCGGTCTTTCTGCACGGAAACACCTCTGCACCACTCTTCACGATGTGGGACATCCATCCTCCAAAGGGGAAGTTTCTAGCCCTTGTCGTTCGTGCTGAATCCACAGCTTCTACCATCCGGTGGCAGCTTCTTTGCACCCACAGCTCGCATTTCCTCTCCCGACTTGATCGTGACTCTTGGACTTGGTCCCCTTGTTCCACAGGTACTCTCGTCAGGAAATCCATCGTTGTTGCATTGCTGGTGTTGGTCTTCCTTGCAGAATTCCCCTATCACGACTTCTGTGCTCTCTGGGGAACTTAGGTGCACTTTGCACCCATTTTTCAGGGTCTTGGGATGGGCTATTTTTCTAACCCTCACTGTTTTCTTACAGTCCCAGCGACCCTCTACAAGGTCACATAGGTTTGGGGTCCATTTGTGGTTCGCATTGCACTTCTAGAGTATATGGTTTGTGTTCCCCCTATCCCTATGTGCCCCCATTGCATTCTATTGTGACTATACATTGTTTGCACTGTTTTCTATTGCTATTACTGCGTATTTTGGTATTGTGTACATATATCTTGTGTATATTTGCTATCCTCATACTGAGGGTACTCACTGAGATACTTTGGCATATTGTCATAAAAATAAAGTACCTTTATTTTTAGTATATCTGTGTATTGTGTTTTCTTATGATATTGTGCATATGACACTAGTGGTACTGTAGGAGCTTCACTCGTCTCCTAGTTCAGCCTAAGCTGCTCTGCTAAGCTACCTTTTCTATCAGCCTAAGCTGCTAGACACCCCTCTACACTAATAAGGGATACCTGGGCCTGGTGCAAGGTGTAAGTACCCCTTGGTACTCACTACGAGCCAGTCCAGCCTCCTACAAGGGGTGACTTATCTATACCTGTAGGCAGTGTGAGGTTGGCATGGCACCCTGAGGGGAGTGCCATGTCGACTTAGTCTTTTTATCCCCACTAGCACACACAAGCTGGCAAGCAGTGTGTCTGTGCTGAGTGAGGGGTCCCCAGGGTGGCATAAGATATGCTGCAGCCCTTAGAGACCTTCCCTGGCATCAGGGCCCTTGGTACCAGGGGTACCAGTTACAAGGGACAAACCTGAATGCCAGGGTGTGCCAATTGTGGAAACAAAAGTACAGGTTAGGGAAAGAACACTGGTGCTGGGGCCTGATTAGCAGGCCTCAGCACACTTTCAAATCATAACTTGGCATCAGCAAAGGCAAAAAGTCAGGGGGTAATCATGCCAAGGAGGCATTTCCTTACAGAGGACATAGCAATCACGCCTTTGTCTGTGACAGAATCAGCCTTGTTAGACCAACCTATAAGGGCTGAGGAGGTTACATCTGCAATTGCTTGCTTGCAGACCGGGAAGTCACCTGGCCCAATGGTTTTTCTGCGCTTTTTTATAAATCCTGCTGTGCGGAACTTGTTCCCGTTCTTGTGTGACTTTTTAACCCTTTTCGTCAAACGGGTGTGCTTTCGCCTAGTATGTTAGACGCTACTATCGTTGTTATCCCGAAACCGGGGAAGGACCCCGAGGAATGCGCCTCGTATAAGCTGATCTCCCTCCTGAATATCAATGCCAAACTGTTTACTGGCATTTTGGCACACCGTCTCAACTATTATATGCCATGGCTTGTGGACCCCGACCAGTCGGGATTTATACTCCATAGACAGTGCAGCGATAATACCAAGCGATTGCTCCATCTCTTGGATAAAACTGAACGTTCCCGTAGGGCGGCGCTCTTCCTGTCTGTTGACAATGAGACTGGCCATACCTGTTCAGGGTGCTCAAACGCTTTGGACTGGGTTCAGGCTTTATGACATGGATTTGATGCATTTATTAAGAGCCTCGGGCAGCGGTCCGGGTTAATGGGACGCTCTCTTTGCCATTCGTAGTCCAAAGAGGCACCAGGCAGTGGTGTCCGCTTTCGCCCCTCCTGTTTGCGCTTTACATGGAGCCATTGGCGCAGAGGCTCCGGGACAACCCTCAGATCACGGGTATGAGGTTTGGGGGGGATGAGCATCAAATTCGCTATATGCGGACAACGTAATTTTTACTTTGGCAGGGCCCATGACCTCACTACCGGCGCCAATGGGTGTTATAGAGGAATTTGGGCAGGTTTCGGGGTTCCGAATGAACATGCTTAAATCGCAGGCTCTGGGCAAGTTTATCACTGCGGAGCATGAAAGGGACCTGAAGGCCAGTTTCTATTTTACATGGACCTCTTCGGGGCTCCCATATTTGGGGATTGAACTGGCCTCTACGGTCGCCAGTACAGTGAAGTTGAATTATTTGAAACTAACGCAAGAAGTGCAGCGCGACTTGAAGTCATGGGAGGCTTAAATTGTCCTGGCTGGGCAGGGTTGCGGCGGTGAAAATGACCATCCTACCACGTATACTTTATCTGTTCCAGGTGCTCCCACTGGAACCTCGCCCGCAAACGATAGCGTCCCTCCAAACGGCGGTCTTAAGATTTATTTGGGAAGGGAAGGCGGCGCGGATATCACAGCAGGTTCTGTACCGTCCTAAGAGGTAGGGGGGCTGGCAGTCCCCTGCCTCCTTCGATACTCTTAGGCAGCACAGTTGCGCTTCCTTTTGGAATGGAGCTGGCCATCTTCGGAGAAGCATTGGTGCTTCATGGACCAAGCAGTGGCGGGCTCTCACAAATGGAAGGTACCCTGGCTTAGGCACTGCCACAGGGTGCAGGGGGTGTATATATCACCGGTTACAGAGGTTACGATGAGAGTGTGGGATCGGGTGGCCGGCAGGGCGGGTTTGACGGCATTCCCGTCCCCAATGACTCCACTGGGCGCGAACCCTGATTTTGGTCCTGGCCTACAGCCGGAAGCACTGCGTCGGTGGTATGAGAGGGGATGTAAAAGGGTGAGATACTTATTTGATGAGCAGGGGGTTATCCCCTTTGACCAACTGAGGGAGGAATATGGCCTAATCGAGGCCGATAGGATGATGTACTACCAAATAAGACAATGGGCCCTGCTTCTAGCCAATAGGATATTAATCGATAGGACGTTGACCCCATTTGAAAAATGGATTCTAATGAAAAAGGATGATAAGAGTGTGGTTTCTGAACTCTATGCCCTCCTGCAGGGAGAGACCCGTTCAACCAAGACTAAGGGTCAATTGGTATGTGAGAAGGAACTAGAGAGGGAGTCATCGGAGGATGAGTGGGAGAGTGTTTTCTATAGGGCGCACCACGCAGCTTATAACTCAGCAGGTACAGAGACAGCTTGTAAAGTAGCCTCCTCCTGGTATTACACCCCTAACAGGATCCATGCTTGGAATCATGACAAATCTAGTCTCTGCTGGAGGGAGTGTGGGGGTGGGGGCTCGCGTGTGCACCTACTATGGCATTGTCCCAAATTACACCGGTATTGGAAGGATATAATAGACACTGTGGACAGGGCTTTTGACACTCAGATCCCTAGATTTCCTGCGTATATTTTGCTGGGTCTTCCCAACCCGCTCACTTTTCCCCTAAGATCTTTGAAGGGTCGGCGGATTGCCTTGGCCTTGAATGCTGCCGTACTGCATTTGCTATCAGTGTGGGGGACAGAGCAGATCCCGTCAACAGTCTCTTGGCTGCACAAGCTTTGGTTTATCCTCGCCATGGAAAAGCTTATCCTGACTTCACAGTTGCAGAGTGGGGACTTTAGGGAACTTTGGCAACCGTTTTTACGTATTCTATCTGGGGAGTTTTCAGAGCTGGCATGCCCAACCTATCTGAGGGTTCTGAACTTGAATTGATTGCCCGGGAGGTTATCTACGAGGGGATGTTTATTCTGAACTAGAACTATATGGTAATAGAGCCTGAGATCGTTTGATTAATGTATTTCCAACCAGCAGTGGGGAAACATAGTTGTGTTAAATATATAGGGGGTTATTACAACTTTGGAGGAGGTGTTAATCCGTCCCAAAAGTGACGGTAAAGTGACGGATATACCACCAGCCGTATTACGAGTCCATTATAGCCTATGGAACTCGTAATACGGCTGGTGGTATATCTGTCACTTTTGGGACGGATTAACACCTCCTCCAAAGTTGTAATAACCCCCATAATCTTTTTTCTTTTATTGTTTCGCATGGAATAAGCTAACTATGTGCCTGTTCGCAATACTGTGATGTAGTACATATATATGTGCGATGTTCTATAATTGAAAACTTAACAGATTTGATCCATAAAACATCCACTTCCACTCCTAGTTCCCCTAGTTGTAGTAATAGTAGTGGTGGGACTACTGGCAATAGTCAGCCTAAAAGTGCAGTTGTAACTAATAATACTAAGGGGTGTTTTTTTCTTTCCGGGATCCGGTGCTCAACTTTCTATTAGTATTATAATATCTCAACAAATACCTACTAGTTCTAATCCAACGGTGCTTAAGCTAAGAAAAAACCTCCCCAACTCAAACCTAGCAATGATAACATCTAAGAATGTTATCCTCAACTCTAATCACAATAAACACTTGTCACATTCCTTGATTAAGTAGTAGGTAATCTCTCAATACATATTCAAAAGTCCTCGAATGAATCAGATAGAATCCAACATTTGGCACATGTTCATCTCTATTCTTCTCATTGAACTTCGTTCCACTTTCGTCTGGGGATTACCCCTCGACTTCCTCAGGGCTCTCTATAACAGCAAACAATATATAACATACATTCTTTAAGTATACACCCATCATTCATATAGCATTATGTAGGAAGGTAGCCTCTTTCTAGCCTTGTTACCTCCACTTTTGTCCTGTTTGTGAGTATATGTCAGGGTGTTTTTACTGTCTCACTGGGATCCTGCTAGCCAGGGCCCAGTGCTCATAGTGAAAACCCTATGTTGTCAGTATGTTTGTGTAGGGAAGTACCATCTTGCCTGGCATGTTACCCCCATTTTTCACTGTATATATGTTGTTTTAGTTGTATGTGTCACTGGGACCCTGTCATCCAGGGCCCCAGTGCTCATAAGTGTGCCTGAATGTGTTACCTGTGTAGTGACTAACTGTCTCACTGAGGCTCTGCTAATCAGAACCTCAGTGGTTATACTCTCTCATTTCTTTCAAATTGTCACTAACAGGCTAGTGACCAATTTTACCAATTTACATTGGCTTACTGGAACACACTTATAATTCCCTAGTATATGGTACTTAGCTACCCAGGGTATTGGGGTTCCAGGAGATCCCTATGGGCTGCAGCATTTCTTTTGCCACCCATAGGGAGCTCTGACAATTCTTACACAGGCCTGCCACTGCAGCCTGAGTGAAATAACGTCCACGTTATTTCACAGCCATTTTACACTGCACTTAAGTAACTTATAAGTCACCTATATGTATAACCTTTACCTGGTAAAGGTTAGGTGCAAAGTTACTTAGTGTGAGGGCACCCTGGCACTAGCCAAGGTGCCCCCACATTGTTCAGGGCCAATTCCCTGAACTTTGTGAGTGCGGGGACACCATTACACGCGTGCACTACATATAGGTCACTACCTATATGTAGCTTCACAATGGTAACTCCGAATATGGCCATGTAACATGTCTAAGATCATGGAATTGCCCCCTCTATGCCATCCTGGCATTGTTGGCACAATTCCATGATCCCAGTGGTCTGTAGCACAGACCCTGGTACTGCCAAACTGCCTTTTCTGGGGTTTCACTGCAGCTGCTGCTGCTGCCAACCCCTCAGACAGGTTTCTGCCCTCCTGGGGTCAAGCCAGGCTTGTCCTAGGATGGCAGAACAAAGGACTTCCTCTGAGGGAGGGTGTTACACCCTCTCCTTTTGGAAAATGGTGTGAATGCAGGGGAGGAGTAGCCTCCCCCAGCCTCTGGAAATGCTTTCTTGGGCACATTTGTGCCCAATTCTGCATAAGCCAGTCTACACCGGTTCAGGGACCCCTTAGCCCTGCTCTGGCGCGAAACTGGACAAAGGAAAGGGGAGTGACCACTCCCCTGACCTGCACCTCCCCTGGGAGGTGTCCAGAGCTCCTCCAGTGTGCTCCAGACCTCTGCCATCTTGGAAACAGAGGTGCTGCTGGCACACTGGACTGCTCTGAGTGGCCAGTGCCACCAGGTGACGTCAGAGACTCCTTCTGATAGGCTCCTTCAGGTGTTGCTAGCCTATCCTCTCTCCTAAGTAGCCAAACCCTCTTTTCTGGCTATTTAGGGTCTCTGTCTCTGGGGAAACTTTAGATAACGAATGCAAGAGCTCATCAGAGTTCCTCTGCATCTCTCTCTTCACCTTCTGCCAAGGAATCGACTGCTGACCGCGCTGGAAGCCTGCAAAACTGCAACATAGTAGCAAAGACGACTACTGCAACTCTGTAACGCTGATCCTGCCGCCTTCTCTACTGTTTTCCTGGTGGTGCATGCTGTGGGGGTAGTCTGCCTCCTCTCTGCACTAGAAGCTCCGAAGAAATCTCCTGTGGGTCGACGGAATCTTCCCCCTGCTACCGCAGGCACCAAAGAACTGCATTACCTGTCCCTTGGGTCTCCACTCAGCACAACGAGCGAGGTCCCTTGAATCCAGCAACTCTGTCCAAGTGACTCCCACAGTCCAGTGACTCTTCAGTCCAAGTTTGGTGGAGGTAAGTCCTTGCCTCCCCACGCCAGACTGCATTGTTGGAAGCCGCGTCTTTTGCAAATACTCCAGCTTCCGTGCACTTCCGGCAGAAATCCTTTGTGCATAGCCAAGCCTGGGTCCACAGAACTCTAACCTGCATTGCACGACTTTCTAAGTTGGTCTCCGGCGACGTGGGACTCCTTTGTGCAACTTCGGCGAGCACCGTTTCACGCATCCTCGTAGTGCCTGTTTCTGGCACTTCTCCGGGTGCTACCTGCTGCTGAGAGGGCTCCTTGTCTTGCTTGACGTCTCCTCTCTCTCCTGACGCAATTTGCGATATTCTGGTCCCTCCTGGGCCACAGCAGCATCCAAAAACGCTAACCAAACGATTTGCAGCTAGCAAGTCTTGTTGGCGTTCTTTCGGCGGGAAAACACTTCTGCACAACTCTCCACGGCAAGGGGAATCCATCCACCAAAGGGGAAGTCTCTAGCCCTTTTCGTTCCTGCAGAAACCTCAGCTTCTTCTGTCAAGTATAAGCTTCTTTGCACCCACAGCTGGCATTTCCTGGGCATCTGCCCATCTCCGACTTGCTTGTGACTTTTGGACTTGGTCCCCTTGTTCCACAGGTAACCTAGATTGGAAATCCACCGTTGTTGCATTGTTGGTTTGTGTCTTTCCTGCATTATTCCTCTATCACGACTTCTTTGTCTTTTGGGGAACTTCAGTGCACTTTGCACTCACTTTTCAGGGTCTTGGGGAGGGCTATTTTTCTAACTCTCACTATTTTCTAATAGTCCCAGCGACCCTCTCCAAGGTCACATAGGTTTGGGGTCCAATCGTGGTTCGCATTCCACTTTTGGAGTATATGGTTTGTGTTGCCCCTATCCCTATGTGTCCCCATTGCATCCTATTGTAACTATACATTGTTTGCACTGTTTTCTAAGACTATACTGCATATTTTTGGTATTGTGTACATATAACTTGTGTATAATTGCTATCCTCATACTGAAGGTACTCACTGAGATACTTTGGCATATTGTCATAAAAAAAAAGTACCTTTATTTTTAGTATATCTGTGTATTGCGTTTTCTTATGATATTGTGCAAGTGACACTAGTGGTACTGTAGGAGCTTCACTCGTCTCCTAGTTCAGCCTAAGCTGCTCTGCTAAGCTACCATTATCTAACAGCCTATGCTGCTAGACACCCTATACACTAATAAGGGATAACTGGGCCTGGTGCAAGGTGCAAGTACCCCTTGGTACTCACTACAAGCCAGTCCAGCCTCCTACATTGGTTGTGCAGCGGTGGGATAAGTGCTTTGAGACTACTTACCACTCTTGTCATTGTACTTTTCATAAGAGAAAAATATACAAAACAAGTTCAGTGTGTGTACACATAGCTAAAACGTTTTGCATTTCCTCTTTTCACTCTTTTCTAAAGTGCTGAAAAGTACTTCTAAACTTTCAAAAAGTTCTTAAAAGTTTAAAAAGTTTTTTTTCTGTCTTTCTAAAAAGTTCTGAAAACTTTTTTCTCTTTTCCTATCACTTTAACTCTCTCTAAAAATGTCTGGCACAGGCCAAAATGTTGACCTGTCTAAGATTGCATATGATCACCTTAGCTGGAAAGGAGCAAGGAGTCTCTGCATAGAGAGAGGTTTGAGTGTAGGGAAGAATCCTTTCTTGGAATTGCTACTTAACATGCTTAGAGAACAAGATAAGGCTAAAAGTGCCCCATCTGTTGAAGAAGTAGCTAATGGTTCCCAATCTGATCCAGGGACTCCCCCAGGAAAAGGTTCAGGAAAGAAACTTCTCAGCCTGCCCATTACTAGACAGTCTAGCATAGTTGGTACTGATGTAGAGTCACACCATACAGATAGTGTTGTCTCACATCATAGCAAGAGCATTGTTTCTCACCACAGTAGAACTGATGTTTCTGTTAGCCAAGCTGTTAGGGTGGCTTCTGTAAGGGACAGGTCTCCTTCTGTTCATTCCATCATACCTCTGTATCTAGGAATGTCCCTCCCACCAACCATGATGACAGATTGTTAGAAAGGGAACTCAATAAGTCGAGGGTGGAACAAACCAGACTGAAGCTTAAGAAGCAACAGCTGGATTTGGATAGACAGTCTTTAGAATTAGAGAAGGAAAGACAGAAGTTGGGTTTTGAAACCCATGGTGGCAGCAGCAGTATTCCCCATAGTCATCCTGCAAGAGAGCATGATTCCAGGAATATGCACAAGATAGTTCCCCCTTATAAGGAGGGGGGTGACATTAACACGTGGTTTGCTGCACTTGAGAGGGCCTGTGTTGTACAGGATGTCCCACAAAGGCAGTGGGCTGCTATCCTATGGCTATCATTTAGTGGAAAAGGTAGGGATAGGCTCCTTACTGTGAAAGAAAGTGATGCCAATAATTTTACAGTTCTTAAGAATGCACTCCTGGATGGTTATGGCTTAACCACTGAACAATACAGGATAAAGTTCAGAGAGACCAAAAAGGAGTCTTCACAAGACTGGGTTGATTTTGTTGACCATTCAGTGAAGTCCTTGGAGGGGTGGTTACATGGCAGTAAAGTTACTGATTATGACAGCCTGTATAACGTGATCTTGAGAGAGCATATTCTTAATAATTGTGTGTCTGATTTGTTGCACCAGTACTTGGTGAACTCTGATCTGACCTCTCCCCAAGAATTGGGAAAGAAGGCAGACAAATGGGTCAGAACAAGGGTGAACAGAAAAGTTCATACAGGGGGTGACAAAGATGGCAAGAAGAAGGATGGTAAGTCTTCTAAGAAGGGTGGGGACAAATCTAAAAATGAGTCTTCATCAGGCCCACAAAAGAACTCTGGTGGGGGTGGTGGGCCCAAATCCTCTTCTAATCAAAACAAGGAAAAGAAACCATGGTGCTATTTATGTAAAATAAAAGGCCATTGTACAACAGATCCCAGTTGTCCAAAGAAAAGCACCAAGCCTCCTACCACTACAACCCCTACTGCTACACCTAGTGTCCCTACTAATAGCAGTGGTGGTGGGAGCAAACCTACTAATAGCCAATCCAAGGGAGTAGCTGGGCTCACTTTTAGTAACTTAGTTGGGGTTGGTCTTGTTAGGGAGACCACAGAGGCTGTGTTAGTCTCTGAGGGGGCTATTGATTTAGCCACCTTAGTTGCTTGTCCCCTTAATAAGGATAAGTACAAGCAGCTACCCCTAATAAATGGTGTTGAGGTTCAGGCCTACATGGACACTGGTGACAGTGTGACTATGGTCATAGAGAAACTGGTGCACCCTGAACAATACCTACTTGGTCACCAGTACCAAGTAACCGATGCTCACAACAACACACTTAGCCACCCCATGGCTGTTGTAAATCTCAACTGGGGGGGGGGGGTTACTGGTCCAAAGAAAGTTGTGGTAGCCACAGATTAACCTGTAGACTGTCTACTAGGAAATGATTTGGAGACATCAGCTTGGTCAGATGTGGGGTTGGAGGCCCATGCAGCAATGCTGGGCATCCCAGGGCATATTTTTGCTTTAACCAGGGCTCAGGCCAAAAAGCAAAAAGGACAGGGAAGCTTGGATCGTGGAACAATGGACCAAGTGCTCCCTAAAGCTAGGGCTAGTAGAAGCAAACCACTTCCTACTATCCCTCCCTCTACAGTGGATTCTACTTCTGAGGAAGAAGAATTTCCACCCTGTGCAGAACCTACACCAGAGGAGCTGGAAGCAGACACTGCTGAGCTTTTGGGTGAAGGGGGGCCTGCCAGGGAGGAGCTGAGTGTGGCACAGCAAACCTGTCCCACATTAGAGGGTCTAAGACAGCAAGCTGTCAAACAGGCTAATGGGGATGTCAGTGACTCTCACAGAGTTTACTGGGAGGACAACCTCTTGTACACTGAGGCAAGGGATCCTAAACCTGGAGCTGCCAGGAGATTAGTGATCCCTCAGGAGTACAGAAAGTTCCTCCTAACTCTTGCTCACGACATTCCCCTAGCAGGACATCTGGGACAAATGAAGACTTGGGACAGACTTGTTCCCTTGTTTCATTGGCCTAGGATGTCTGAGGACACAAAAGAGTTTTGTAAGTCCTGTGATACCTGTCAATCCAGTGGCAAGACAGGTGGCAATCCAAAGGCACCCCTTATCCCACTGCATGTGGTTGGGGTTCCCTTTGAAAGGGTAGGGGTTGACATAGTTGGCTCCCTTGACCCTCCTACTGCTTCAGGCAATAGGTTTATCTTGGTGGTAGTGGACCATGCCACCAGATATCCTGAAGCAATTCCTTTAAGGACCACTACAGCTCCTGCAGTGGCAAAGGCCCTCCTGGGAATATTTTCCAGGGTGGGCTTCCCAAAGGAAGTAGTATCAGACAGGGGAAGCAATTTCATGTCTGCATACTTAAAGGCCATTTGTAAGGAGTGTGGTGTGAGTTATAAGTTCACTACACCCTATCATCCACAAACAAATGGACTGGTGGAGAGATTTAACAAAACTCTCAAAGGCATGATTATGGGTCTCCCTGAAAAACTCCGCAGGAGAATGGATATCCTTCTACCATGCCTCCTTTTTGCCTACAGGGAGGTACCCCAGAAAGGAGTGGGCTTTAGCCCCTTTGAACTTCTTTTTGGAGACCCTGTTAGGGGTCCACTCACACTTGTTAAGGAGGGTTGGGAACAACCTTTAAAAGCTCCAAAGCAAGATATTGTGGATAATGTATTTGGCCTCAGATCAAGGATGGCTGAGTACATGAAAAAGGCCAGTAAAAACCTTCAGGCCAGCCAAGAGCTCCAGAAGCAATGGCATGATCAGAAGGCTGTTTTGGTTCAGTACCAACCAGGGCAGAAAGTGTGGGTCTTGGAGCCTGTGGCCCCAAGAGCACTCCAAGATAAATGGAGTGGACCCCACACAATTGTTGAGAAAAAGGGTGAAGTCACCTACTTGGTTGACTTAGGCACTGCCAGGAGTCCCCTTAGGGTGCTCCATGTCAATCGCCTGAAACCCTACTATGACAGGGCTGATCTCACCCTGCTCATGGCAACTGATGAGGGACAGGAAGAAGACAGTGATCCTCTACCTGATCTCTTCTCTTCCACAGAACAAGATGCTCTTGTGGAAGGAGTAGTTTTGGCTGAGTGTCTTACTGCTGAGCAGAAAGACCATTGCATAAATCTCCTAGATCAATTCTCTGAACTCTTCTCTACTGTGCCAGGTACCACTTCTTGGTGTGAGCACACTATAGATACTGGAGACAGCTTGCCTGTCAAAAGTAAGATCTATAGGCAGCCTGACCATGTCAGGGACTACATAAAGCAAGAGGTGCAGAAAATGTTAGAACTAGGAGTGGTTGAGCACTCTGAAAGTCCATGGGCTTCTCCTGTGGTACTTGTACCAAAACCCCATTCCAAAGATGGAAAGAAGGAAATGCGGTTTTGTGTAGACTACAGAGGTCTCAATTTGGTAACCAAAACTGATGCTCACCCTATACCCAGGGCAGATGAGCTCATAGATACACTGGCATCTGCCAAGTATCTAAGCACTTTTGACTTGACTGCAGGGTATTGGCAGATCAAATTGTCAGAAGATGCTAAACCGAAAACTGCATTTTCAACCATTGGAGGACATTACCAGTTCACTGTAATGCCTTTTGGATTGAAAAATGCACCTGCCACTTTTCAGAGGTTGGTGAACACAGTCCTGCAAGGGCTCGAAGCTTTCAGTGCAGCATATTTGGACGATATAGCTGTCTTTAGCTCCAGCTGGGATGATCACCTGGTCCACCTATGGAAAGTTTTGGAGGCCCTGCAAAAGGCAGGCCTAACTATCAAGGCTTCAAAGTGCCAGATAGGGCAGGGTAAGGTGGTTTATCTGGGACACCTTGTTGGTGGGGAACAGATTGCACCACTTCAGGGGAAAATCCAAACAATTATTGATTGGGTTCCCCCTACTACACAGACTTAGGTGAGAGCCTTCCTAGGCCTCACTGGGTATTACAGGAGGTTCATTAAGAACTATGGCTCCATTGCAGCCCCTCTTAATGACCTCACATCCAAGAAAAGGCCTAAAAAGGTATTATGGACAGCTAACTGTCAAAAAGCTTTTGAGGAGCTGAAGCAGGCCATGTGCTCTGCACCTGTCCTGAAAAGCCCTTGTTGCTCTAAAAAATTCTATGTCCAAACTGATGCATCTGAATTAGCAGTAGGGGCAGTCCTATCACAACTTAATTCTGAGGGCCAGGATCAACCTGTTGCTTTTATTAGTAGGAGGTTGACCCCTAGAGAAAAGCGTTGCTCTGCCATTGAGAGGGAGGCCTTTGCTGTGGTCTGGGCACTGAAGAAGTTGAGGCCATACTTGTTTCGCACTCACTTCATTGTTCAGACAGACCACAAACCTCTACTTTGGCTAAAACAAATGAAAGATGAAAATCCTAAATTGTTGAGGTGGTCCATATCCCTACAGGGAATTGACTATACAGTGGAACATAGACCTGGGAGTAGCCACTCCAATGCAGATGGACTCTCCAGATATTTCCACTTAGACAATGAAGACTCATCAGGTCATGGCTAGTCTTATTGTCCTTCGTTTGGGGGGGGGGTTGTGTAGGAAAGTACCATCTTGCCTGGCATGTTACCCCCATTTTTCACTGTATATATGTTGTTTTAGTTGTATGTGTCACTGGGACCCTGTCATCCAGGGCCCCAGTGCTCATAAGTGTGCCTGAATGTGTTACCTGTGTAGTGACTAACTGTCTCACTGAGGCTCTGCTAATCAGAACCTCAGTGGTTATGCTCTCTCATTTCTTTCAAATTGTCACTAACAGGCTAGTGACCAATTTTACCAATTTACATTGGCTTACTGGAACACCCTTATAATTCCCTAGTATATGGTACTTAGGTACCCAGGGTATTGGGGTTCCAGGAGATCCCTATGGGCTGCAGCATTTCTTTTGCCACCCATAGGGAGCTCTGACAATTCTTACACAGGCCTGCCACTGCAGCCTGATTGAAATAACGTCCACGTTATTTCACAGCCATTTTACACTGCACTTAAGTAACTTATAAGTCACCTATATGTCTAACCTTTACCTGGTAAAGGTTAGGTGCAAAGTTACTTAGTGTGAGGGCACCCTGGCACTAGCCAAGGTGCCCCCACATTGTTCAGGGCCAATTCCCTGAACTTTGTGAGTGCGGGGACACCATTACACGCGTACACTACATATAGGTCACTACCTATATGTAGCTTCACAATGGTAACTCCGAATATGGCCATGTAACATGTCTAAGATCATGGAATTGCCCCCTCTATGCCATCCTGGCATTGTTGGCACAATTCCATGATCCCAGTGGTCTGTAGCACAGACCCTGGTACTGCCAAACTGCCTTTTCTGGGGTTTCACTGCAGCTGCTGCTGCTGCCAACCCCTCAGACAGGTTTCTGCCCTCCTGGGGTCAAGCCAGGCTTGTTCCAGGATGGCAGAACAAAGGACTTCCTCTGAGAGAGGGTGTTACACCCTCTCCATTTCGAAAATGGTGTGAAGGCAGGGGAGGAGTAGCCTCCCCCAGCCTCTGGAAATGCTTTCTTGGGCACATTTGTGCCCAATTCTGCATAAGCCAGTCTACACCGGTTCAGGGACCCCTTAGCCCTGCTCTGGCGTGAAACTGGACAAAGGAAAGGGGAGTGACCACTCCCCTGACCTGCACCTCCCCTGGGAGGTGTCCAGAGCTCCTCCAGTGTGCTCCAGACCTCTGCCATCTTGGAAACAGAGGTGCTGCTGGCACACTGGACTGCTCTGAGTGGCCAGTGCCACCAGGTGACGTCAGAGACTCCTTCTGATAGGCTCCTTCAGGTGTTGCTAGCCTATCGTCTCTCCTAAGTAGCCAAACCCTCTTTTCTGGCTATTTAGGGTCGCTGTCTCTGGGGAAACTTTAGATAACGAGTGCAAGAGCTCATCAGAGTTCCTCTGCAACACTCTCTTCACCTTCTGCCAAGGAATCGACTGCTGACCGCGCTGGAAGCCTGCAAAACTGCAACATAGTAGCAAAGACGACTACTGCAACTCTGTAACTCTGATCCTGCCGCCTTCTCGACTTTTTTCCTGGTGGTGCATGCTTTGGGGGTAGTCTGCCTCCTCTCTGCACTAGAAGCTCTGAAGAAATCTCCTGTGGGTCGACGGAATCTTCCCCCTGCTACCGCAGACACCAAAGAACTGCATTACCTGTCCCTTGGGTCTCCTCTCAGCACAACGAGGGAGGTCCCTTGAATCCAGCAACTCTGTCCAAGTGACTCCGACAGTCCAGTGACTCTTCAGTCCAAGTTTGGTGGAGGTAAGTCCTTGCCTCCCTATGCCAGACTGCATTGTTGGAAACCGCGTCTTTTGCAAATACTCCGACTTCCGTGCACTTCCGGCAGAAATCCTTTGTGCACAGCCAAGCCTGGGTCCACGGCACTCTAACCTGCATTGCACGACTTTCTAAGTTGGTCTCTGGCGACGTGGGACTCCTTTGTGCAACTTCGGCGAGCACCATTTCACGCATCCTCGTAGTGCCTGTTTCTGGCACTTCTCCGGGCGCTACCTGCTGCTGAGAGGGTTCCTTGTCTTCCTCGACGTCCCCTCTCTCTCCTGACGCAATTTGCGATATCCTGGTTCCTCCTGGGCCACAGCAGCATCCAAAAACGCTAACCGCACGATTTGCAGCTAGCAAGGCTTGTTGGCGTTCTTTCGGCGGGAAAACACTTTTGGACAACTCTCCACGGCGAGTGGGATCTGTCCACCAAAGGGGAAGTCTCTAGCCCTTTTCGTTCCTGCAGAAACCTCAGCTTCTTCTGTCCAGTAGAAGCTTCTTTGTACCCACAGCTGGCATTTCCTGGGCATCTGCCCATCTCCGACTTGCTTGTGACTTTTGGACTTGGTCCCCTTGTTCCACAGGTACCCTAGATTGGAAATCCACCGTTGTTGCATTGTTGGTTTGTGTCTTTCCTGCATTATTCCTCTATCACGACTTCTTTGTCTTTTGGGGAACTTCAGTGCACTTTGCACTCACTTTTCAGGGTCTTGGGGAGGGCTATTTTTCTAACTCTCACTATTTTCTAATAGTCCCAGCGACCCTCTACAAGGTCACATAGGTTTGGGGTCCATTCGTGGTTCGCATTCCACTTTTGGAGTACATGGTTTGTGTTGCCCCTATCCCTATGTGTCCCCATTGCATCCTATTGTAACTATACATTGTTTGCACGATTTTCTAAGACTATACTGCATATTTTTGGTATTGTGTACATATAACTTGTGTATAATTGCTATCCTCATACTGAGGGTACTCACTGAGATACTTGTGGCATATTGTCATAAAAATAAAGTACCTTTATTTTTAGTAACTCTGAGTATTGTGTTTTCTTATGATATTGTGCATATGATAAGTGGTATAGTAGGAGCTTTGCATGTCTCCTAGTTCAGCCTAAGCTTTGCCATAGCTACCTTCTATCAGCCTAAACTGCTAGAAACACCTCTATTCTACTAATAAGGGATAACTGAACCTGGCACAGGGTGTAAGTACCACAGGGTACCCACTATAAGCCAGGGCAGCCTTCTACACATTCTACCTCCCATTCTCGTGCAGTGTAATACAATAGTTTAAATGCAAAGAGTGGAAAGCATATTTATAAACATCATACGTGTTTATCACCACTCGTGAGAGTTCTATTCCTATATTTGACACCTATTATTTGATAATCAAAGTGAATAATTCTTATCCGTGTTTTCTTCTTATCATGCTCACACCAGTGAAAAAACATCCCCCTACTTAGGGATTTATATAATTTAATTTGTGTTCCCTTTATAATATGACAAGAAAAATCTGTACCTGTCTTTTGTTATTATACCTGAATTTGACCTCTACTGGATTTGTCGTCTCAATTATCGCTGCTTATGTTTATTTTAGTGGTGCCAGTTATAATATCTGTATAGTGAAACCAATATTTATCAAGTATCTTACACTTAAATCCTTCATCTCTTTCTGAGTATTCTCTTAGCAATCCCTGCCCCATTCCGCTTACCTGACCATTTGCTTATTTATATTAATCTCTTTCTCCCTAAGATGCCTCAATCTATTTGTGGTACGAAGCGTATCCTGCAAATAAATTAGTATTCACTATTACAAACTGAGTTTACCCCTAAAAATAACTCCTTAATAGTCAAAGTGTATATTTAAACTCTACCGCACACCTGCAGTCTCCTTCATTTTCTCCCGTGTAGTTCAGAACAGAGAGTACACCGGAAATGTCCTAACAGAGTCCATTCTCTCTTTCCTTATTTATATACCCGCCCTCTCCAAACTTAGAGAGCGGACTAGTGCATTAGTCTGTTGCCTGATATTTGAGTACTAATTATACTCTTTCCTGTATCGTGAATTCTCCTGTGTGTGATGCTGAAAGTAATCGTGATTCTTATTCCGCTATCTCAATTACTCTTGCTTTTTCTTAATGGAACTGAAGCTCATCTTATATTCCTAAACTTTATTAGTCTTATCTATTACTCGTATCCCCATCAATTTAGAATTCCGCTACTCAACATACCTGCACAATATATAGCATATGCATATCTAGAAATACCTCTATCTTATCAAGAACATAATAATTAGCTCGATGGCTCCCTACCCCACACAATTCTGCATGTTAGATTAGGTCCTCTAAGTAATGATGGTCCTACCTGGCCTTTATTGGCCACTTACACACCTTACCCTGCTGCGGCGAACTTAACTGCTGCTGAAGTCTGCTGCTTATATGCTGAGCTGACGGCAATATATAGACGACTAGTACAGTTTGTAATGCAAACATTAAATACAAACCCAGCATGTGCTGCTCCGGTGCAACCACATGCAGTAACGCCAGGCATTAATCCTGCAACTGTTCATTCAATCATGGGTAAGGTACCCACCAAACGAGAAGAAATTCCATTTTGGTTATCCCCAAAAATAAACGCACTGGAAGCAGTATTTCCCCATACGGGACCGCAGGATAAACGCAGAATATTAACTATGTGCTTGCAATTTGGAATGGTCCCCAAAATAAATAACTGCAATATTTGGGGCACGGTATTTGCCACGCTCTATACTACCACACACGGTACACCGACACTTACCAATTTACCAGAAGTGTTAAAACAAATTCAAGATGAATACAGGGCTGCCTCGGCCCTGGACCTGGGGATGCAACTAATGGGCAATTTCACCACAGTATCCTCAATTATATTAAGAAACCTTAAAGGGGAAGCAGTTGCACTAGCGGTGCGCATGCGGCTCCGGGACGTTCCTCCACAGGATCAAGAACGTGAGCTGCCAAAGATTATCGCGGAGACCTACTCTAGTATTTGTCGGACCAGACCCTCAAAACCACAACTACAGGGTAAATCTAATAAAGATTCTACCAAGCAAGCTCCTGAGGGTACTAAGAAACCCTCGGACACAAAACAACAAACACCTAAGAAAGAAAGGGGAGAATCTCCACATACGGAGAACCCACAGAATAGATTTAATCTCAGAAATAGAGATAATATAAAAACGCCTGACAGATATCAATATACTGATACACGCCAATCTCGTTCCTTTCAGGACTCACCGGAAAAACGCAGTGAGAGAGGTGGGCTGTCAGAGCGAAGAACTGAGTACGTGAAACTAAGACAGGAATCACAACACTCAACATAAGTTTCTGTTAAAAAAGAAGAGAAACTTCCCCAACAAAAACCCCAATTCAAAAAGAAAAAGGTGGCAGCGGTTGCAGTTCATCCTGCCACTCAAGAAGAGGGCTCTATTGAAGAACAAGAAGTGGGCATTAGCGCTATTAAACAGCACCTCAGAGGTCACAATAGTTCGCTGGAATCTTCCAGAGCATCTGGAGGTAAAAACAACTAATGACTTCCCACAAGTAGAGACTGCAGACATGCGTGTCTCCACGCCTGATAGGGTGTATAAAGTAATGTACCTATCCATATGGGGACGATGCTATCAAACCTTCTTTTTTGCTTCTTGTTCCAGAGGAGCTTTCAGAATCCTACGCCATCGATTGGGCATTGGCGCAGGCACCCGCATTATATCGCAACCACATAGGATGGGATAAAGATTCCCCCTATCATGTAATACCTATTAAAACTCAACCACAACCCCAATATCCAATAACATGCAAAAGCACCCGTGAGGGAAATCCTCCCACAACTGGAGTACCAGGGCGTAATCGAACCCTGTGTCTCACCTATGAATAATCCCTTATTCCTAGTAGCTAAACCGGCCCATTCGTACAGAATAGTCTTAGACTCCAGACATTTAAACAATCATACACGCACATATGCTATACAAAACTCACATAGCACAGAACTCATGAACAACATAGTGCGCAAAACATACAAAACGACACTGGGCATTTCCAATGGTTTCTTCTGCCAAAATATAGCACCTGAGAGTAGAGACTTAACAAGTTTCAGCTCACTAGGCTCCTTTGAGTGGGTGAGACAGTCCCGATTGCATACGAATCACATTTGTATTCAGCAGCAGAACAACGCTTTGCTCCCACTGAGAAAATTCTCACTGTTGTTCAGATGGCTGTCATTAAAGAAAGACCACTAGCCCAAGGCAAATGCATTATTGTCGTCTCTCCAATCCCAGCCCTTGAGGCTGTTACCGAAGCCAGCGTTACAAATGCTTAAGCATTCCATCCACGCTGGATTCAATCGTCAACGTCTTTGACAGCCACTGATGTTGACTACATTTTTGACCCAAAGTTACGAACTCAAGAATTTTTGCAATATGAACTAGAATACCCAGTTCCAGCAAATACATTGCCTATTGATCAATATCAAAGAGTCATGTACACCGATGGCTCAGCAGAACCTGCAATAGGCACAAAACATCAATACTACGCTGCTTGCGCAGTCTGAAGTGGCTACATGAAGGATAACAAATTCTGTCCCCAAGATACATTTACGCAAACCCTAGGGGATTGAACAGCACAATTAGCTTAGCTAAAGGCTCTGGTGATGGCACTGGAACATACGGATCCTGCACAGCTAACACTGATTGTTTGTGATTCTTATTACTGTGTCCAGTCCTTCAATGAATGCCTGCATTACTGGCGCCAGAATGGGTTCAGAGATTCTAAAGGCAACACCATCAAACACAGACTTCTGTGAGGGAAAGTAGCGGATCTGAAGGAAACGCTACCAAATGTCCATGTTGTACATACACTTGGACACCAGCGCATTCTGTCCCCAAGATACATTTACGCAAACCCTAGGGGATTGCACAGCACAATTAGCATAGCTAAAGGCTCTGATGAATGCCTGCATTACTGGCGCCAGAATGGGTTCAGAGATTCTAAAGGCAACACCATCAAACACAGACTTCTGTGGGGGAAAGTAGCGGATCTGAAGGAAACGCTACCAAATGTCCATGTTGTACATGCACTTGGACACCAGCGCATTGGAAAACACGATGCTGGAAATACACTGGCTGATGAAGCCGCCAAATCAGCAGTAGCTACGGCTGCTGTTGCTGCAGTAACCTGTTCTGGGACGAAACCGGACGATGACATACGGGCTGCCGTGAAAGACATGGCTGAAGGCACGCCCTATCCAAAAGCATTTCCTGTTAAATATTCCTACCGAATGGGAGGCTACCTTGAAGCCGAAGTAAAAATACCAGGCGTGGGGGTTCGGGTAATCCCCAACAAAGATATAAGATCAGAGTTGATTAAAGCAGCGCATGACAGGTAGCATCTGCCCATGCTGGTGAGGCGGCTACAATATCATTGTTGCAAGCACATTATTAGTAGCCAGGTCTATACAAACAGGCCAAGCAGTATGTCCTTTGTTGTGACATCTGCCAACAAATTAAAAGTTCCACCGTCAAACGCCCACCGAAGACACCCCTCCTAATTTCCAACAAACCATTACAATGTGTGTACTTGGACCATTGTGGTCCCCTAACACCTGACAGTGCATACAAATACATTTTAGTTGCTGTTGACTCCTGCTCCAGATTTCTATGGGTGTGGCCACAACACTCGGCTGACGCTCGGACTGTTTAAAGATTTGCAAGTCTTTATCAGTACATAAGCAGTTGCGGCTTTCCACTCAGAACAGGGCCCTGCTTTCGCCTCAAGGGCATTCAGGGACACCTTGGATTTGTTAGGGGTCCAACTCCATTACTCATCTCCATTTCATCCCGAGGGAAACAGCATAGTGGAGAGACGAAACTGTGATTTAAAGCAGTCCTTAACAGCTAGAGTCTTAGGTACGGGTCGTAGTTGGCTTAATCACCTGTATGGAGTTCAGAGAGCACTTAACAATCTGCCTAGAAGGTCCCTAGGATGGGTCGTACTTCATACGAGTGCCTGTTCAGAACTCAAATGTATGTTGCAGATCTTGATGGTCCTGGCGTGGAGGCGGCAGAAACACCTTTTGACATAAATTAATGTGTCACTGTCTTGCAGGAATTACAACAGTTCCGTGACGACAATGCTTCTGAAAGTGCTGCCTCAACAGGAATTAAGGATGTACCAATAACACCTACCGGCTGGATTCCAAAAGTTGGGGATCTAGTACTTGAAAAGGTCGCTGTTAAAAAGGAGTTCGGTCCTTCTTATCGTGCACCGGTCCCAGTCTTGGGAATACACAGTACCAGAACTGTCATTCTACAGCCGTTGGCTGGTGCTGAAGAAAATCGTTTTGTATCAATCGAAAATGTCAAGTTACACCATGTGGCCGATCCTGCACAGCAGACCAAGAGGAGCAGCCAGGAGTTCTTAATCCCTCTCACTACTAGTCAAGACGTCCCTCTACAAGTTTTGAGCAGCAACACTGACACCTCTCCGAACGTGGGGAGGGTTGAAAATGATCTTGCATTAGTTCCACTAACATCTGTTGCAACAGACGATACAGAAATTACTGATCGATTTGACACAACTTCAACACAGACAGATGGCGTCATTTACTAAGAACCATCACAGGAGACCCCTACCAGTTCTCCTCCTACAAATACGGCTGTAATTTTTGCACAAACTGCTTCTGGATACTTTGCCGACGTCAACAACACTATCTCTGACTCATTTGCCTCTTCTACATCTGCACTGCCAAAAAAAAACGTACGCTGATAAACTGGCTTAAAACAAATTACTTTATTTTCCCATGGAACTATCTGTGGCATTCCTTGACAGTATTAGCTTTCCTCCTTTGGATTGGCTTTGTCATAACATTCTTTCTATTAATACATGGTCATTTTCTTGCCGAAAGATCAACGGTTGAACTGGTGGATGAGGTCCTAAAACCCAATTTTTCTTCTCGCAAGGTCCGTAGAGACTTGTCTTTCGTGAACATTTCCGCTATACCAATTCCTGATGGGATTCTTTGGGATAAAGTCACATTTGATATATACGCCCCTACGGAGGTCATTCAAATACGATATGTGTTTAAACTTTCAATGAATGATGTAATAATGCCCGGAGTTGTTTCTCGTGACAGGAAGGTGAAAACAGTTGATTCTATGATGACTAAATTGCAGTACTTCACTGTATTCAAAAGTGAAGATGTTTATCAATCTAAAGAGAATTATGGTGATATGTTTTGCTATAATTATTATGGGCACCATTTCATTCACAGAGCAAGTACTCCAAAGACTATTTATAATTATACACAATGGGAACATTGTCCAACTCCACGACAAGAGAGTTCTAAAACATATTCTGAAAAGATTGCATATTTTTCTGGGCACAATGTTAAAAATGCTGAGTCATATTATTTTAAATTGCCACCAATGGAAAATTTACATATATTATTGACAGATACGAAATTCATTTATTCGGATTCCTTTGTTTACCGGTTGGCTATAGAAGGTTATTGTAAGAAAGTACCATCTTGCCTGGCATGTTACCCCCATATTTCACTGTATATATGTTGTTTTAGTCTATGTGTCAACTGGGACCCTGCCAGGCAGGGCCCCAGTGCTCATAAGTGTGCCCTGTATGTGTTCACTGTCTCACTGAGGCTCTCCTAACCAGATCCTCAGTGGTTATGCTCTCTCTGCTTTCCAAATTGTCCCTAACAGGCTAGTGACCAAATTCACCAATTCACATTGGCATACTGGAACACCCTTATAATTCCCTAGTATATGGTACTGAGGTACCCAGGGTATTGGGGTTCCAGGAGATCCCTATGGGCTGCTGCATTTCTTTTGCCACCCATAGGGAGATCTGACTATTCTTACACAGGCCTGCCAGTGCAGCCTGAGTGAAATAACGTCCACGTTATTTCACAGCCATTTACCACTGCACTTAAGTAACTTATAAGTTACCTATATGTCTGACCTTCACCTGGTAAAGGTTGGGTGCAAAGTTACTTAGTGTGTGGGCACCCTGGCACTAGCCAAGGTGCCCCCACATTGTTCAGGGCAAATTCCCCGGACTTTGTGAGTGTGGGGACACCATTACACGCGTGCACTATACATAGGTCACTACCTATGTATAGCGTCACAATGGTAACTCCAAACATGGCCATGTAACATGTCTAAGATCATGGAATTTCACCCCAATGCCATTCTGGCATTGGGGAGACAATTCCATGATCCCCCAGGTCTCTAGCACGGAACCCGGGTACTGCCAAACTGCCTTTCCAGGGTCTCCACTGCAGCTGCTGCTGCTGCCAACCCCTCAGACAGGTTTCTGCCCTCCTGGGGTCCAGGCAGCCCTGACCAGGAAGGCAGAACAAAGAATTTCCTCTGAGAGAGTGTGTGACACCCTCTCCCTTTGGAAACAGGTGTGATGGCTGGGGAGGAGTAGCCTCCCCCAGCCTCTGGAAATGCTTTGATGGGCACAGATGGTGCCCATCTCTGCATAAGCCAGTATACACCGGTTTAGGGATCCCCCAGCCCTGCCCTGGCGCGAAACTGGACAAAGGAAAGGGGAGTGACCACTCCCCTGACCTGCACCTCCCAGGGGAGGTGCTCAGAGCTCCTCCAGTGTGCCAAAGGCCTCTGCCATCTTGGAAACAAAGGTGCTGCTGGCACACTGGACTGCTCTGTGTGGCCAGTGCCAGCAGGTGACATCAGAGACTCCTTCTGATAGGCTCCTTCAGGTGTTGCTAGCCTATCCTCTCTCCTAAGTAGCCAAACCTCCTTTTCTGGCTATTTAGGGTCTCTGCTTTGGGGAATTCCTTAGATAACGAATGCAAGAGCTCATCAGAGTTCCTCTGCAACTCTCTCTTCACCTTCTTCCAAGGAATCGACTTCTGACCGTGCTGGAAGCCTGCAAAACTGCAACAAAGTAGCAAAGACGACTACTGCGACCTTGTAACGCTGATCCTGCCGCCTTCTCGACTGTTTTCCTGGTGGTGCATGCTGTGGGGGTAGTCTGCCTCCTCTCTGCACTAGAAGCTCAGAAGAAATCTCCCGTGGGTCGACGGAATCTTCCCCCCTGCAACCGCAGGCACCAAAGAACTGCATGACTGGTCCTCTGGGTCTCCTCTCAGCACGACGAGCGAGGTCCCTTGAACTCAGCAACTCTGTCCAAGTGACTCCCCCAGTCCAGTGACTCTTCAGTCCAAGTTTGGTGGAGGTAAGTCCTTGCCTCCCCACGCTAGACTGCATTGCTGGGAACCGCGTGTTTTGCAGCCACTCCGGCTCCTGTGCACTCTTCGAGGATTTCCTTTGTGCACAGCCAAGCCTGGGTCCCCGGCACTCTAACCTGCATTGCACAACCTCCTGAGTTGTCCTCCGGCGTCGTGGGACTCTCTTGTGCAACTTCAGGTGAGCACCGATTCACTCCACTTTGTAGTGCCTGTTCCGGCACTTCTGCGGGTGCTGCTTGCTTCTGAGTGGGCTCTTGGTCTTGCTGGATGTCCCCTCAGTCTCCTCACACAATTGGCGCATCCTGGTCCCTCCTGGGCCACAGCAGCATCCAAAAACCCTAACCATGACCCTTGCAGCTAGCAATGCTTGTTTGCGGTCTTTCTGAGGGAAAACACTTCTGCACGACTCTCCACGACATTGGACATCCATCCTCTAAAGGGGACGTTTCTAGCCCTTGTCGTTCTTGCAGAATCCTCAGCTTCTACCATCCGGTGGCAGCTTCTTTGCACCCACAGCTGGCATTTCCTGGGCATCTGCCCACTCCCGACTTGATCGTGACTTTTGGACTTGGTCCCCTTATTCCGGAGGTACTCTTGTCTGGAAATCCATCATTGTTGCATTGCTGGTGTTGGTCTTTCCTGCAGAATTCCCCATCACGACTTCTGTGCTCTTTGGGGAACTTAGGTGCACTTTGCACCCACTTTTCAGGGTCTTGGTGTGGGCTATTTTTCTAACCCTCACTGTTTTCTTACAGTCCCAGCGACCCTCTACAAGGTCACATAGGTGTGGGGTCCATTCGTGGTTCGCATTCCACTTCTAGAGTATATGGTTTGTGTTGCCCCTATCCCTATGTGCCCCCTTTGCATTCTATTGTGACTATACATTGTTTGCACTGTTTTCTATTGCTATTACTGCATATTTTGGTATTGTGTACATATATCTTGTGTATATTTGCTATCCTCATACTGAGGGTACTCACTGAGATACTTTTGGCATATTGTCATAAAAATAAAGTACCTTTATTTTTAGTATATCTGTGTATTGTGTTTTCTTATGATATTGTGCATATGACACTAGTGGTACTGTAGGAGCTTCGCTCGTCTCCTAGTTCAGCCTAAGCTGCTCTGCTAAGCTACCTTTTCTATCAGCCTAAGCTGCTAGACACCCCTCTACACTAATAAGGGATACCTGGGCCTGGTGCAAGGTGTAAGTACCCCTTGGTACTCACTACAAGCCAGTCCAGCCTCCTACATTGGTTGTGCAGGGGTGGGATCAGTACTTTGCAACTACTTACCACTTTTGTCATTGTACTTTTCATAAGAGAAAAATATACAAAACAAGTTCAGTGTATGTACACCTAACCAAAAAGTTTTGCTTTTCTTCTCTCACTTCTTTACTAAGTGCTGCAAAGTACCTCTAAACTTTCTAAAAAGTTCTTTAAAAGTTTAAAACGTTTTTTTTCTGTTGTTCAAAAAGTTCTGAAAATCTTTTTTCTCACTTTTTCTATCCCTTAAACACTGTCTAAAATGTCTGGTAGAGGCCAAACTCTTGATCTGTCCAACATAGCTTATGACAACCTTAGCTGGAAGGAAGCAAGGAGTCTCTGCATAGATAGAGGTTTAGGGGTAGGGAAGAATCCCTCAAGACAACTGTTAGTTAATATGCTCATTGAACAAGATAAGACCTTAGGTGGCACTTCTGGTGAGAAATTAGCTGATGGTTCCCAATCTGATCCTGGGGCACCCCTAGCAAAAGATTTGGGAGGGACTCGTCTCAACCTGCCCATTTGCAGACCACCTAGCATAACTGGGACTGATGTGATTTCACATCACAGTAAGAGTGTTCCTTCTCACCATAGTAGGAGTGTTACTTCTGTTAGCCAGGTTGTTAGAGTGCAATCTGTTAGGGCCAGGTCTCCTTCTGTTCATTCTCACCATACTTCTGTTTCCAGACATGCCTCACCCACCCACCCTGATGACAGAGTGTTAGAAAGGGAGCTCAATAGATTGAGAGTGGAACAATCCAGGCTGAAGCTCAAGAAGCAACAGCTGGATTTAGATAGGCAGTCCTTGGAGATAGAAAGAGAAAGACAGAAATTGGGGTGTGAACCCCATGGTGGCAGCAGCAATATTCCCAATAGTCATCCTGCAAGAGAGCATGATTCTAGGAATCTGCACAAGATAGTTCCCCCTTACAAGGAGGGGATGCCATTAACAAGTGGTTTGCTGCACTTGAGAGGGTCTGTGTTGTACAAGAGGTCCCTGAAAGGCAGTGGGCTGCTATCCTATGGCTATCTTTCAGTGGAAAGGGTAGGGATAGGCTCCTTACTGTAAAGGAAAGTGATGCCAATAATTTCACAGTTCTTAAGAATGCACTCCTAGATGGTTATGGCTTAATCACTGAACAGTACAGGATGAAGTTCAGAGAAACCAAAAAGGAGTCTTCACAAGACTGGGTAGACGTTGTTGACCATTCAGTGAAGGCCTTGGAGGGGTACTTACATGGCAGTAAAGTTCTGACTATGAAAGCCTGTATAACTTAATCCTGAGAGAGCATATTCTTAATAATTGTGTGTCTGATTCGTTACATCAGTACCTGGTAGACTCTGATCTGACCTCTCCCCAAGAATTGGGAAAGAAGGCAGACAAATGGGTCAGAACAAGGGTGAACAGAAAACTTCATACAGGGGGTGACAAATATGGCAAGAAGAAGGATGGTAAGTCTTCTGACAAGGGTGGGGATCTAAAAATCAGTCTTCATCAGGCCCACAAAAACACTCTGGTGGGGGTGGAGGGCCCAAATCCTCTTCAAATCAAAACAAAGAAAAGAAACCATGGTGCTATTTATGTAAAATAAAAGGCCATTGGACAACAGATCCCAGTTGTCCAAAGAAAAGCACCAAGCCTCCTACCACTACAACCCCTGCTGCTACACCTAGTGCCTCTAGTAATAGCAGTGGTGGTGGGAGCAAACCTACTAATAGCCAATCCAAGGGAGTAGCTGGGCTCACTTTTGGTAACTTAGTTGGGGTTGGTCTGATTAGGGAGACCACAGAGGCTGGGTTGGTCTCTGAGGGGGCTATTGATTTAGCCACCTTGGTTGCTTGTCCCCTTAACATGGATAAGTACAAGCAACTACCCCTAATAAATGGTGTTGAGGTTCAGGCCTACAGGGACACAGGTGCCAGTGTTACAATGGTAATAGAGAAACTGGTCCACCCTGAACAACACCTACTTGGTCACCAGTACCAAGTAATCGATGCTCATAACAACACTCTTAGCCACCCCATGGCTGTTGTGAATCTCAACTGGGGGTGGTTACTGGTCCAAAGAAAGTTGTGGTTGTCTCAGATTTACCTGTAGACTGTCTATTAGGGAATGATTTAGAGACATCAGCTTGGGCAGAAGTGGAGTTGGAGGCTCATGCAGCAATGCTGGGCATTCCAGGGCATATTTTTGCTTTGACAAGGGCTCAGGCCAAAAAGAAAAAAGGACAGGGTGACTTGGATCCTGGAAGAATGGACCAAGTGCTCCCTAAAGCTAGGGTTAGTAAAGGTAAAACACTACCTACTATCCCTCCCTCTACAGTGGATTCTAATTCTGAGGAAGAAGAATTTCCACCCTGTGCAGAACCTACACCAGAGGAGCTGGAAGCAGACACTGCTGAGCTGTTGGGTGAAGGGGGGCCTGCCATGGAGGAGCTGAGTGTGGCACAGCATACCTGTCCCACACTACAGGGTCAAAGGCAGCAAGCTGTCAAACAAGAAAATGGGGATGTCAGTGACTCTCACAGAGTTTACTGGGAGGACAACCTCTTGTACACTGAAGCAAGGGATCCAAAGCCTGGAGCTGCCAGGAGATTGGTGATTCCTCAGGAGTACAGAAAGTTCCTCCTAACTCTAGCCCACGACATTCCCTTAGCTGGACATTTAGGGCAAATGAAAACTTGGGACAGGCTTGTCCCCTTGTTTCATTGGCCTAGAATGTCAGAGGACACAAAGGAATTTTGTAAGTCCTGTGAAACATGTCAAGCCAGTGGCAAGACAGGTGGCACTCCAAAGGCACCCCTTATTCCACTACCTGTGGTTGGGGTTCCCTTTGAAAGGGTAGGGGTTGACATAGTTGGCCCCCTTGACCCTCCTACTGCTTCAGGCAATAGGTTTATCTTGGTGGTAGTGGACCATGCCACCAGATATCCTGAAGCAATTCCTCTAAGGACCACTACAGCTCCTGCAGTGGCAAAGGCCCTCCTAGGAATCTTTTCCAGGGTGGGCTTCCCAAAAGAGGTGGTATCAGACAGTGTAGGAAAGTACCATCTTGCCTGGCATGTTACCCCCATTTTTCACTGTATATATGTTGTTTTAGTTGTATGTGTCACTGGGACCCTGGTAACCCAGGGCCCCAGTGCTCATAAGTGTGCCTGAATGTGTTACCTGTGTAGTGACTAACTGTCTCACTGAGGCTCTGCTAATCAGAACCTCAGTGGTTATGCTCTCTCATTTCTTTCCAAATTGTCACTGACAGGCTAGTGACCATTTTTACCAATTTACATTGGCTTACTGGAACACCCTTATAATTCCCTAGTATATGGTACTGAGGTACCCAGGGTATTGGGGTTCCAGGAGATCCCTATGGGCTGCAGCATTTCTTTTGCCACCCATAGGGAGCTCTGACAAATCTTACACAGGCCTGCCACTGCAGCCTGAGTGAAATAACGTCCACGTTATTTCACAGCCATTTTACACTGCACTTAAGTAACTTATAAGTCACCTATATGTCTAACCTTTACCTGGTAAAGGTTAGGTGCAAAGTTACTTAGTGTGAGGGCACCCTGGCACTAGCCAAGGTGCCCCCACATCGTTCAGAGCCAATTCCCTGAACTTTGTGAGTGCGGGGACACCATTACACGCGTGCACTACATATAGGTCACTACCTATATGTAGCTTCACCATGGTAACTCCGAATATGGCCATGTAACATGTCTATGATCATGGAATTGCCCCCTCTATACCATCCTGGCATAGTTGGCACAATCCCATGATCCCAGTGGTCTGTAGCACAGACCCTGGTACTGCCAAACTGCCCTTCCTGGGGTTTCACTGCAGCTGCTGCTGCTGCCAACCCCTCAGACAGGCATCTGCCCTCCTGGGGTCCAGCCAGGCCTGGCCCAGGATGGCAGAACAAAGGACTTCCTCGGAGAGAGGGTGTGACACCCTCTCCCTTTGGAAAATGGTGTGAAGGCAGGGAAGGAGTAGCCTCCCCCAGCCTCTGGAAATGCTTTGTTGGGCACAGAGGTGCCCAATTCTGCATAAGCCAGTCTACACCGGTTCAGGGACCCCTTAGCCCCTGCTCTGGCGCGAAACTGGACAAAGGAAAGGGGAGTGACCACTCCCCTGACCTGCACCTCCCCTGGGAGGTGTCCAGAGCTCCTCCAGTGTGCTCCAGACCTCTGCCATCTTGGAAACAGAGGTGCTGCTGGCACACTGGACTGCTCTGAGTGGCCAGTGCCACCAGGTGACGTCAGAGACTCCTGCTGATAGGCTCCTTCAGGTGTTAGTAGCCTATCCTCTCTCCTAAATAGCCAAACCCTCTTTTCTGGCTATTTAGGGTCTCTGTCTCTGGGGAAACTTTAGATAACGAATGCATGAGCTCAGCCGAGTTCCTCTGCATCTCTCTCTTCACCTTCTGATAAGGAATCGACCGCTGACCGCGCTGGAAGCCTGCAAACCTGCAACATAGTAGCAAAGACGACTACTGCAACTCTGTAACGCTGATCCTGCCGCCTTCTCGACTGTTTTCCTGCTTGTGCATGCTGTGGGGGTAGTCTGCCTCCTCTCTGCACCAGAAGCTCCGAAGAAATCTCCCGTGGGTCGACGGAATCTTCCCCCTGCAACCGCAGGCACCAAAAAGCTGCATCACCGGTCCCTTGGGTCTCCTCTCAGCATGACGAGCGAGGTCCCTCGAATCCAGCGACTCTGTCCAAGTGACCCCCACAGTCCAGTGACTCTTCAGCCCAAGTTTGGTGGAGGTAAGTCCTTGCCTCACCTCGCTGGGCTGCATTGCTGGGAACCGCGACTTTGCAGCTACTCTGGCCCCTGTGCACTTCCGGCGGAAATCCTTTGTGCACAGCCAAGCCTGGGTCCACGGCACTCTAACCTGCATTGCACGACTTTCTAAGTTGGTCTCCGGCGACGTGGGACTCCTTTGTGCAACTTCGGCGAGCACCGTTTCACGCATCCTTGTAGTGCCTGTTTCTGGCACTTCTCCGGGTGCTACCTGCTTCAGTGAGGGCTCGTTGTCTTGCTCGACGTCCCCTCTCTTTTCAGGTCCAATTTGCGATCTCCTGGTCCCTCCTGGGCCCCAGCAGCATCCAAAAATGCCAAACGCACGATTTGCGCCTAGCAAGGCTTGTTGGCGTCCTTTCGGCGGGAAAACACTTCTGCACGACTCTCCAAGGCGAATGGGATCCGTCCCCCAAAGGGGCAGTCTCTAGCCCTTTTCGTTCCTGCAGAAACCTCAGCTTCTTCTGTCCAGTCGAAGCTTCTTTGCACCCGCAGGTGGCATTTCCTGGGCATCTGCCCATCTCCGACTTGCTTGTGACTTTTGGACTTGGTCCCCTTGTTCCACAGGTACCCTAGATTGGAAATCCACAGTTGTTGCATTGCTGGTTTGTGTCTTTCCTGCATTATTCCTCTAACACGACTATTTTGTCCTTAGGGGAACTTTAGTGCACTTTGCACTCACTTTTCAGGGTCTTGGGGAGGGTTATTTTTCTAACTCTCACTATTTTCTAATAGTCCCAGCGACCCTCTACAAGGTCACATAGGTTTGGGGTCCATTCGTGGTTCGCATTCCACTTTTGGAGTATATGGTTTGTGTTGCCCCTATCCCTATGTTTCCCCATTGCATCCTATTGTAACTTTACATTGTTTGCACTGTTTTCTAAGACTATACTGCATATTTTTGCTATTGTGTATATATATCTTGTGTATATTTCCTATCCTCTCACTGAGGGTACACTCTAAGATACTTTGGCATATTGTCATAAAAATAAAGTACCTTTATTTTTAGTATTACTGTGTATTGTGTTTTCTTATGATATTGTGCATATGACACTAAGTGGTACTGTAGTAGCTTCACACGTCTCCTAGTTCAGCCTAAGCTGCTCTGCTAAGCTACCATTATCTATCAGCCTAAGCTGCTAGACACCCTATACACTAATAAGGGATAACTGGGCCTGGTGCAAGGTGTGAGTACCCCTTGGTACTCACTACAAACCAGTCCAGCCTCCTACAGACAGGGGAAGCAATTTCATGTCTGCTTACTTAAAGGCCATGTGGAAGGAATGTGGTGTGACATACAAGTTCACCACACCCTATCATCCACAAACAAATGGACTGGTGGAGAGATTTAACAAAACTCTCAAAGGTATGATAATGGGACTCCCTGAAAAACTCTGCAGGAGATGGGATATCCTGTTACCTTGCCTCCTTTTTGCTTACAGGGAGGTACCCCAGAAAGGAGTGGGCTTCAGCCCCTTTGAACTCCTATTTGGTCACCCTGTGAGAGGTCCCCTAACACTTGTTAAGGAGGGTTGGGAACAACCTTTAAATGCTCCTAAGCAAGACATAGTGGACTATGTACTTGGCCTAAGATCTAGGATGGCTGAGTACATGAAAAAGGCCAGTAAAAACCTTCAGGCCAGCTAAGAGCTCCAAAAGCAATGGCATGACCAGAAGGCTGTTTTGGTTCAGTACCAACCAGGGCAGAAAGTGTGGGTCTTGGAGCCTGTGGTCCCAAGAGCACTCCAAGACAAATGGAGTGGACCCCACATAATTGTTGAAAAGAAGGGTGAAGTCACCTACTTAGTTGACTTAGGCACTGCCAGGAGTCCCCTTAGGGTGCTCCATGTCAATCGCCTGAAACCCTACTATGACAGGGCTGATCTCACCCTGCTCATGGCAACAGATGAGGGACAGGAAGAAGAGAGTGACCCTCTCCCTGATCTCTTCTCTTCCACAGAACAAGATGCTCTAGTGGAAGGTGTAGTACTGGCAGATTGTCTTACTGCTGAGCAGAAAGACCACTGCATAAATCTCCTGGGTCAGTTTTCTGAACCATTATCTACTGTGCCAGGCACCACTTCTTGGTGTGAGCACACTATAGATACTGGAGACAGCTTGCCTGTCAAAAGTAAGATCTATAGGCAGCCTGACCATGTCAGAGACTGCATAAAGCAAAAGGTGCAGAAAATGCTTGAACTGGGAGTGGTTGAGCACTCTGAAAGTCCATGGGCCTCTCCTGTGGTACTTGTACCAAAACCTCATTCCAAAGATGGTAAAAGGGAAATGAGATTTTGTGTTGACTACAGAGGTCTCAACCAGGTAACCAAAACTGATGCTCACCCTATACCCAGGGCAGATGAGCTAATAGATACACTGGCATCTGCCAAGTATCTAAGCACTTTTGATTTGACTGCAGGGTATTGGCAGATCAAGTTATCAGAAGATGCTAAAGCTACAACTGCATTTTCAACCATTGGAGGCCATTACCAATTCACAGTAATGCCTTTTTGGATTGAAAAATGCACCTGCCACTTTTCAGAGGTTGGTGAACACAGTCCTGCAAGGGCTGGAAGCTTTTAGTGCAGCATATCTAGATGATATAGCTGTCTTTAGCTCCAGCTGGGATGATCACCTGGTTCACCTATGGAAAGTTTTAGAGGCCCTACAAAAGGCAGGCCTCACTATCAAGACTTCAAAGTGCCAGATAGGGCAGGGGAAGGTGGTTTATCTGGGACACCTGGTAGGTGGAGAACAGATTGCACCACTTCAGGGGAAAATCCAAACTATTATAGATAGGGTTCCCCCTACAACTCAGACTCAGATGAGAGCCTTTTTAGGCCTCACTGGGTACTACAGGAGGTTCATAAATAACTATGGCTCCATTGCAGCCCCTCTTAATGACCTCACATCTAAAAAAATGCCTAAGAAGGTATTATGGACAGCAAACTGTCAGAAAGCTTTTGAGGAGCTGAAGCAGGCCATGTGCTCTGGACCTGTCCTGAAAAGCCCCTGTTACTCCCAAAAATTAATTGTTCAAACTGATGCATCTGAATTAGGGGAAGGGGCAGTCTGATCACAACTTAATTCTGAGAGCCAGGATCAACCTGTTGCTTTTATCAGCAGGAGGTTGACCCCTAGAGAAAAGCGTTGGTCTGCCATAGAGAGGGAGGCCTTTGCTGTGGTCTGGGCACTGAAGAAGTTGAGGCCATACCTGTTTGGCACTCACTTCATTGTTCAGACAGACCACAAACCTCTACTTTGGCTAAAACAAATGAAAGGTGAAAACCCTAAATTGTTGAGGTGGTCCATATCCCTACAGGGATTGGACTATAAAGTGGAACATAGACCTGGGAGTACCCACTCCAATGCAGATGGACTCTCCAGATATTTCCACTTAGACAATGAAGACTCATCAGGTCATGGCTAGACTTATTGTCCTTCGTTTGGGGGGGGTTGTGTAGGAAAGTACCATCTTGCCTGGCATGTTACCCCCATATTTCACTGTATATATGTTGTTTTAGTTGTATGTGTCACTGGAACCCTGCCAGCCAGGGCCCTAGTGCTCATAAGTGTGCCCTGTATGTGTTACCTGTGTTATGACTAACTGTCTCACTGAGGCTGTGCTATTCAGAACCTCAGTGGTAATGCTCTCGCATTTCTTTCCAAATTGTCACTAACAGGCTAGTGACCAGTCTCACCAATTTACATTCGCATACTGGAACACCCTTATAATTCCCTAGTATATGGTACTGAGGTACCCAGGGTATTGGGGTTCCAGGAGATCCCTATGGGCTGCAGCATTTCTTGTGCCACCCATAGGGAGATCTGACAATTCTTACACAGGCCTGCCAGTGCAGCCTGAGTGAAATAACGGCCACGTTATTTCACAGCCATTTACCACTGCACTTAAGTAACTTATAAGTCACCTATATGTCTAACCTTTACCTAGTAAAGGTTGGGTGCTAAGTTACTTAGTGTGTGGGCACCCTGGCACTAGCCAAGGTACTCCCACATTGTTCAGGGAAAATTCCCCGGACTTTGTGAGTGCCGGGACACCATTACACGCGTGCACTATACATATGTCACGACATATGTATAGCGTCACAATGGTAACTCTGAACATGGCCATGTAACATGTCTAGGATCATGCAATTGTCACCCCAATGCCATTCTGGCATTGGGGAGACAGTTCCATGATCCCCCGAGTCTCTAGCTCAGACCCGGGTACTGCCAAACTACCTTTCCCGGGGTTTCACTGCAGCTGCTGCCAACCCCTCAGACAGGTTTCTGCCCTCCTGGGGTCCAGCCAGGCTTGGCCCAGGAAGGCAGAACAAAGGACTTCCTCAGAGAGAGGGTGTTACACCCTCTCTCTTTGGTAAAAGGTGTCAGGGCGGGGGAGGAGTAGCCTCCCCCAGCCTCTGGAAATGCTTTGATGGGCAAAGATGCCCATCTCTGCATAAGCCAGTCTGCACCGGTTCAGGGATCCCTCAGCCCTTCTCTGGCGCGAATCTGGACAAAGGAAAGAGGAGTGACCACTCCCCTGACCTGCACCTCCCCTGGGAGGTGCCCAGAGCTCCTCCAGTGTGCTCCAGACCTCTGCCATCTTGGAAACAGAGGTGCTGCTGGCACACTGGAATGCTCTGAGTGGCCAGTGCCAGCAGGTGACGTCAGAGACTCCTTCTGATAGGCTCCTTCAGGTGTGGCTAGCCTATCCTCTCTCCTAAGTAGCCAAACCTCCTTTACTGGCTATTTAGGGTCTCTGCTTTGGGGAATTCCTTAGATAATGAATGCAAAAGCTCATCAGAGTTCCTCTGCATCTCTCTCTTCACCTTCTGCCAAGGAATCGACTGCTGACCGCGCTGGAAGCCTGCAAAACTGCAACAAAGTAGCAAAGACGACTACTGCGACCTTGTAACGCTGATCCTGCTGCCTTCTCGACTGTTTTCCTGGTGGTGCATGCTGTGGGGGTAGTCTGCCTCCTCTCTGCACTAGAAGCTCTGAAGAAATCTCCCGTGGGTCGACGGAATCTTCCCCCCTGCAGCCGCAGGCACCAAAGAACTGCATCACCGGTCCTCTGGGTCTCCTCTCAGCACGACGAGCGAGGTCCCTTGAACTCAGCAACTCTGTCCAAGTGACTCCCACAGTCCAGTGACTCTTCAGTCCAAGTTTGGTGGAGGTAAGTCCTTGCCTCCCCACGCTAGACTGCATTGCTGGGAACCACGTGTTTTGCAGCCACTCCGGCTCCTGTGCACTCTTCGAGGATTTCCTTTGTGCACAGCCAAGCCTGGGTCCCCGGCACTCTAACCTGCATTGTGAGAAAGTAGCCTCTTTCTAGCCTTATTACCCCCACTTTTGGCCTGTTTGTGAGTGTATGTCAGGGTGTTTTCACTGTCTCACTGGGATCCTGCCAGCCAAAACCCAGTGATCATAGTGAAAACCCTATGTTTTCAGTATGTTTGTTATGTGTCACTGGGACCCTGCTAGCCAGGACCCCAGTGCTCATAGGTTTGTGACCTATATGTATGTGTTCCCTATGTGATGCCTAACTGTCTCACTGAGGCTCTGCTAACCAGAACCTCAGTGGTTATGCTCTCTCTTTCCAAATTGTCACTAACAGGCTAGTGACCAATTTCACCAATTCACATTGGCATACTGGAACACCCTTATAATTCCCTAGTATATGGTACTGAGGTACCCAGGGTATTGGGGTTCCAGGAGATCCCTATGGGCTGCAGCATTTCTTTTGCCACCCATAGGGAGCTCTGACAATTCTTACACAGGCCTGCCACTGCAGCCTGAGTGAAATAATGCACACATTATTTCACAGCCATTTTCACTGCACTTAAGTAACTTATAAGTCACCTATATGCCTAACCTTTACTAGTAAAGGTTGGGTGCTAAGTTACTTAGTGTGTGGGCACCCTGGCACTAGCCAAGGTGCTCCCACATCGTTCAGGGCAAATTCCCCGGACTTTGTGAGTGCGGGGACACCATTACACGCGTGCACTACACATAGGTCACTACCTATGTGTAGCTTCACAATGGTAACTCCGAATATGTCCATGTAACATGTCTAAGATCATGGAATTGCCCCCTCTATGCCATCCTGGCATTGTTGGCACAATCCCATGATCCCACGGGTCTGTAGCACAGACCCGGGTACTGCCAATCTGCCTTTTCAGGGGTTTCACTGCAGCTGCTGCTGCTGCCAACCCTTCAGACAGGTTTCTGCCCTCCTGGGGTCCAGCCACGCTTGGCCCAGGAAGGCAGAACAAAGGACTTCCTCAGAGAGAGGGTGTTACACCCTCTCCCTTTGGAAAAAGGTGTGAAGGCAGGGGAGGAGTAGCCTCCCCCAGCCTCTGGAAATGCTTTCATGGGCACAGATGGTGCCCATTTCTGCATAAGACAGTCTACACCGGTTCAGGGATCCCTTAGCCCTGCTCTGGCGTGAAACTGGACAAAGGAAAGGGGAGTGACCACTCCCCTGACCTGCACCTCCCCTGGAAGGTGCCCAGAGCTCCTCCAGTGTGCTCCAGACCTCTGCCATCTTGGAAACAGAGGTGCTGCTGGCACACTGGACTGCTCTGAGTGGCCAGTGCCAGCAGGTGACGTCAGAGACTCCTTCTGATAGGCTCCTTCAGGTGTTGCTAGCCTATCCTCTCTCCTAAGTAGCCAAACCCTCTTTTCTGGCTATTTAGGGTCTCTGCTTTGGGGAATTCCTTAGATAACGAATGCAAGAGCTCATCAGAGTTCCTCTGCATCTCTCTCTTCACCTTCTGCCAAGGAATCGACTGCTGACCGCGCTGGAAGCCTGCAAAACTGCAACAAAGTAGCAAAGACGACTACTGCAACTCTGTAACGCTGATCCTGACGCCTTCTCGATTGTTTTCCTGGTGGTGCATGCTGTGGGGGTAGTCTGCCTCCTCTCTGCACTAGAAGCTCCGAAGAAATCTCCCGTGGGTCGACGGAATCTTCCCCCTGCAACCGCAGGCACCAAAGAACTGCATTACCGGTACTCTGGGTCTCCTCTCAGCACAACGAAGCGCGGTCCCTTGATTCCAACAACTCTGTCCAAGTGACTCCCACAGTCGAGTGACTCTTCAGTCCAAGTTTGGTGGAGGTAAGTCCTTGCCTCGCCACGCCAGACTGCATTGCTGGGAACCGCGTCTTTTGCAGCTACTCCGGCCTCTGTGCACTTCCGGGGAAATCCTTTGTGCACAGCCAAGCCTGGGTCCACGGCACTCTGACCTGCATTGCACGACTTTCTAAGTTGTCCTCCGGCGGCGTGGGACTCTTTTGTGCAACTTCAGGTGAGCACCATTTCACTCCTCTTTGTAGTGCCTGTTCCGACACTTCTGCGAGTGCTGCTTGCTTTTGGGAGGGCTCCTTGTTTTTCTCGACACGCCCTCTGTCCACAGACGCAATTGGCAACATCCTGGTCCCTCCTGCACCACAGCAGCACGCAAAAACCCTTTCCACACGATTTGCATCTAGCAAGGTTTGTTGGCATTTTTTCTTCAGGAAAACACTTCTGCACAACTTTCCACGGTGTGTGGGATCCATCCTCTAAAGGGGAAGTCTCTAGCCCTTGTCGTTCATGCAGAATCCTCAGCTTCTACTGTCCAGTAGCAGCTTCTTTGCACCCACAGCTGGCATTTCCTGGGCATCTGCCCATGTCCGACTTGCTTGTGACTTTTGGACTTGGTCCCCTTGTTCCACAGGTACCCTTGTTTGGAAATCCATCGTTGTTGCATTGCTGGTTTGTGTCTTTCCTGCAGAATCCCCCTATCACGACTTCTATGTCCTTTGGGGAACTTTAGTGCACTTGGCACTCACTTTTCAGGGTCTTGGGGTGGGCTATTTTTCTAACCCTCACTGTTTTCTTACAGTCCCAGCGACCCTCTACAAGGTCACATAGGTTTGGGGTGCATTCGTGGTTCGCATTCCACTTTTGGAGTATATGGTTTGTGTTGCCCCTATCCCTATGTGTCCCCATTGCATCCTATTGTAACTATACATTGTTTGCACTGTTTTCTAAGACTATACTGCATATTTTTGGTATTGTGTACATATATCTTGTGTATATTTGCTATCCTCATACTGAGGTTACTCACTGATATACTTTGGCATATTGTCATAAAAATAAAGTACCTTTATTTTTAGTATATCTGTGTATTGTGTTTTCTTATGATATTGTGCAAGTGACACTAGTGGTACTGTAGGAGCTTCACTCGTCTCCTATTTCAGCCTAAGCTGCTCTGCTAAGCTACCATTATCTATCAGCCTAAGCTGCTAGACACCCTATACACTAATAAGGGATACCTGGGCCTGGTGCAAGGTGTAAGTACCCCTTGGTACTCACTACAAGCCAGTCCAGCCTCCTACATGCATTGCACAACCTCCTGAGTTGTCCTCCGGCGTCGTGGGACTCTCTTGTGCAACTTCAGGTGAGCACTGATTCACTCCACTTCGTAGTGCCTGTTCCGGCACTTCTGCGGGTGCTGCTTGCTTCTGAGTGGGCTCTTTTTCTTGCTGGACGCTCCCTCTGTCTCCTCACGCAATTGGCGACATCCTGGTCCCTCCTGGGCCACAGCAGCATCCAAAAACCCTAACTGCGATCCTTGCAGCTAGCAAGGCTTGTTTGCGGTCTTTCTGTGGGAAAACACTTCTGCACGACTCTTCACGACGTTGGACATCCATCCTCCAAAGGGGAAGTTTCTAGCCCTTGTCGTTCTTGCAGAATCCTCAGCTTCTACCATCCAGTGGCAGCTTCTTTGCACCCACAGCTGGCATTTCCTGGGCATCTGCCCACTCCCGACTTGATCGTGACTTTTGGACTTGGTCCCCTTATTCCAGATGTACTCTCGTCTGGAAATCCATCGTTGTTGCATTGCTGGTGTTGGTCTTTCCTGCAGAATTCCCCTATCACAACTTCTGTGCTCTTTGGGGAACTTAGGTGCACTTTGCACCCACTTTTCAGGGTCTTGGGGTGGGCTATTTTTCTAACCCTCACTGTTTTCTTACAGTCCCAGCGACCCTCTACAAGGTCACATAGGTTTGGGGTCCATTCGTGGTTTGCATTCCACTTCTAGAGTATATGGTTTGTGTTGCCCCTATCCCTATGTGCCCCCATTGCATTCTATTGTGACTATACATTGTTTGCACTGTTTTCTATTGCTATTACTGCATATTTTGGTATTGTGTACATATATCTTGTGTATATTTGCTATCCTCATACTGAGGGTACTCACTGAGATACTTTTGGCATATTGTCATAAAAATAAAGTACCTTTATTTTTAGTATATCTGTGTATTGTGTTTTCTTATGATATTGTGCATATGACACTAGTGGTACTGTAGGAGCTTCGCTCGTCTCCTAGTTCAGCCTAAGCTGCTCTGCTAAGCTACCTTTTCTATCAGCCTAAGCTGCTAGACACCCCTCTACACTAATAAGGGCTACCTGGGCCTGGTGCAAGGTGTAAGTACCCCTTGGTACTCACTACAAGCCAGTCCAGCCTCCTACATTGGTTGTGCAGCGGTGGGATCAGTACTTTGCAACTACTTACCACTTTTGTCATTGTACATTTCATAAGAGAAAAATATACAAAACAAGTTCAGTGTATGTACACCTAACCAAAAAGTTTTGCTTTTCTTCTCTCACTTCTTTACTAAGTGCTGAAAAGTACCTCTAAACTTTCTAAAAAGTTCTTTAAAAGTTTAAAAAGTTTTTTGTTCTGTCTTTCAAAAAGTGCTGAAAAACTTTTTTCTCACTTTTTCTATCCCTAAAACACTGTCTAAAATGTCTGGTACAGGCCAAACTCTTGAACTGTCTAACATAGCTTATGACAACCTTAGCTGGAAGGAAGCAAGGAGTCTCTGCATAGATAGAGGTTTAGGGGTAGGGAAGAATCCCTCAAGACAACTGTTAGTTAATATGCTCATTTAACAAGATAAGACCTTAGGTGGCACTTCTGGTGAGAAATTAGCTGATGGTTCCCAATCTGATCCTGGGGCACCCCTAGCAAAAGATTTGGGAGGGACTCTTCTCAACCTGCCCATTAGCAGACCACCTAGCATAACTGGGACTGATGTGATTTCACATCACAGTAAGAGTGTTCCTTCTCACCATAGTAGGAGTGTTACTTCTGTTAGCCAGGTTGTTAGAGTGCCATCTGTTAGGGCCAGGTCTCCTTCTGTTCATTCGCACCATACTTCTGTTTCCAGACATGCCTCACCCACCCACCCTGATGACAGAGTGTTAGAAAGGGAGCTCAATAGATTGAGAGTGGAACAAGCCAGGCTGAAGCTCAAGAAGCAACAGCTGGATTTAGATAGGCAGTCCTTGGAGATAGAAAGAGAAAGACAGAAATTGGGGTGTGAACCCCATGGTGGCAGCAGCAGTATTCCCAATAGTCATCCTGCAAGAGAGCATGATTCTAGGAATCTGCACAAGATAGTTGTAGGAGGCTGGACTGGCTTGTAGTGAGTACCAAGGGGTACTTACACCTTGCACCAGGCCCAGGTATCCCTTATTGGTGTATAGGGTGTCTAGCAGCTTAGGCTGATAGATAAAGGTAGCTTAGCAGAGCAGCTTAGGCTGAACTAGGAGACGAGTGAAGCTCCTACAGTACCACTAGTGTCACTTGCACAATATCATAAGAAAACACAATACACAGATATACTAAAAATAAAGGTACTTTATTTTTATGACAATATGCCAAAGTATCTCAGTGAGTACCCTCAGTATGAGGATAGCAAATATACACAAGATATATGTACACAATACCACAAATATGCAGTACAGTCTTAGAAAACAGTGCAAACAATGTATAGTTACAATAGGATGCAATGGGGACACATAGGGATAGGGGCAACACAAACCATATACTCCAAAAGTGGAATGCGAACCACGAATGCACCCCAAACCTATGTGACCTTGTAGAGGGTCGCTGGGACAGTAAGAAAACAGTGGGGGTTAGAATAATAGCCCACCCCAAGACCCTGAAAAGTGAGTGCAAAGTGCACTAAAGTTCCCCAAAGAGCACAGAAGTCGTGATAGGGGAATTCTGCAGGAAAGACCAACACCAGCAATGCAACAACAATGGATTTCCAGACGAGAGGACCTGTGGAACAAGGGGACCAAGTCCAAAAGTCACAAGCAAGTCGGAGATGGGCAGATGCCCAGGAAATGCCAGCTGTGGGTGCAAAGAAGCTGCTACTAGGCATTAGAAGCTGAGGATTCTGCATGAACGACAAGGGCTAGAAACTCCCCCTTTGGAGGATAGATGTCCCACATGGTGAAGAGTTGTGCAGAAGTGTTTTCCTGAAGAAAGATTGCAAACAAGCCTTGCTAGCTGCAAATCGTGCGGTAAGGGTTTTTGGATGCTGCTGTGGCACACGAGGGACCAGGATGTCCCCAATTGCGTCTGTGGACAGAGGGAGCGCCGAGCAAGACAAGGAGCCCTCTCAAAAGCAGGCAGCACCCGCAGAAGTGCCATAAAAGGCACTACAAAGAGGAGTGAAACAGTGCTCACCCGAAGTTGCACAAAGGAGTCCCACGCCGCCGGAGGACAATTTAGGAGGTTGTGCAATGCAGGTTGGAGTGCCGTGGCCCAGGCTTGGCTGTGCACAAAGGATTTCCGCCAGAAGTGCACAGAGGCCGGAGTAGCTGCAAAAGACACGGTTCCCAGCAACGCAGTCTGGCGTGGGGAGGCAAGGACTTACCTCCACCAAACTTGGACTGAAGAGTCACTGGACTGTGGGAGTCACTTGGACACAGTTGCTGGATTCCAGGGACCTCGCTCGTCGTGCTGAGAGGAGACCCAGAGTACCGGTAATGCAGTTCTTTGGTGCCTGCGGTTGCAGGGGGAAGATTCCGTCGACCCACAGGAGATTTCTTCGGAGCTGCTAGTGCAGAGAGGAGGCACACTACCCCCACAGCATGCACCACCAGGAAAACAGTCGAGAAGGCGGCAGGATCAGCGTTACAGAGTTGCAGTAGTCGTCTTCGCTACTTTGTTGCAGTTTTGCAGGCTTCCAACGCGGTCAGCAGTCGATTCCTTGGCAGAAGGTGAAGAGAGAGATGCAGAGGAACTCTGATGAGCTCTTGCATTCGTTATCTAAGGAATTCCCCAAAGCAGAGACTCTAAATAGCCAGAAAAGAGGGTTTGGCTACTTAGGAGAGAGGATAGGTTAGCAACACCTGAAGGAGCCTATCAGAAGGAGTCTCTAATGTCACCTGCCGGCCCTGGCCACTCAGAGCAGTCCAGTGTGCCAGCAGCAACTCTGTTTCCAAGATGGCAGAGGCACTGGAGGAGCTCTGGGCACCTCCCAGGAGAGGTGCAGGTCAGGGGAGTGGTCACTCCCCTTTCCTTTGTCCAGTTTCGCGCCAGAGCAGGGCTGAGGGGTCCCTGAACCGGTGTAGACTGGCTTATGCAGAAATGGGCACCATCTGTGCCCATGAAAGTATTTCCAGAGGCTGGGGGAGGTTACTCCTCCCCTGCCTTCACACCTTTTTCCAAAGGGAGAGGGTGTAACACCCTCTCTCTGAGGAAGTCCTTTGTTCTGCCTTCCTGGGCCAAGCCTGGCTGGACCCCAGGAGGGCAGAAACCTGTCTGAGGGGTTGGCAGCAGCTGCAGTGAAACCCCTGAAAAGGCAGTTTGGCAGTACCCGGGTCTGTGCTACAGACTCGTGGGATCATGGGATTGTGCCAACAATGCCATGATGGCATAGAGGGTGCAATTCCATGATCTTAGACATGTTACATGGCCATATTCGGAGTTACCATTGTGAAGCTACACATAGGTAGTGACCTATGTGTAGTGCACGCGTGTAATGGTGTCACCGCACTCACAAAGTCCGGGGAATTTGCCCTGAACGTTGTGGGAGCACCTTGGCTAGTGCCAGGGTGCCCAAACACTAAGGTGGTCATTCTGACCTCGGCGGTAAAAGGCGCCTACCGCCGGTCAGAAATCCTCCATAATCCCGCCGCGGTCGCGGAAACCCGCCACGGTCATTCTGACCCGCAGAAGGCAAACCTCCGAAAATCCGACCGCCACAACAGACCGCCAGACCAGCGGTCGGCGGAAAGGTGGAGGTGACAAAACCTCCACCGTCACGCCAACAGAAATACGCCCATGCCATTACGACCCACGAATCCACGCGGCGGTCATTCAAACGCGGTATTCCATTGGCGGGACACACCGCCGCGGTCAGAATACACACAAACGAACAAAACTCAGCCACATTGGACGATTTGAATCCCACACACCTGATACACATACACACACCACTCCCACACACACAATACAATATAAAACACCCACCCACATCACCCACAAACCCCTACGCTAAAAAATTCGTAAAGAAGGCAAGAGCGAGACACCAGCATCCATAAAATAACAGCCACAGCCACTCAACACCATCACCCACACACTATCCACACACAAAACAACACACACCACCACACTCAACTCACTTAAATACACATACTCCACCCCACACATCATACACACCACCCCATGGCACCCCAAAGACAACCCCGCTTCACAGACGAAGAACTCAGGGTCATGGTGGAGGAAATCGTTCGGGTAGAGCCCCAGCTGTTCGGCACACAGATACAATACACCAGCATTGCCCGGAGGACGGAGCTATGGCAGAGGATTGTCGACAGGGTGAACGCAGTGGGACAGCACCCCAGAAATCGGGAAGACATCAGGAAGCGATGGAACGACCTACGGGGGAAGGTGCGTTCCATGGTATCCAGGCACAACATCGCCGTGCAGAAGACTGGCGGAGGACCCCCACCTCAACCCCCACAATTCACATCATGGGAGGAGGAAGTCTTGAACATCCTGCATCCTGACGGCCTCGCAGGAGTCGGCGGAGGAATGGATACTGGTAAGTTGAAGCTTCAATACTGCTTCCCCCCCACCTGCATGCCAAATCAGACCCCAACTCTTACCCCCATCCTCGAACCCCACCCTCACCCCCACCCCCATCCTCACCCCCACCCTCACCCCCACCACCATCCTCACCCCCACCACCATCCTCACCCCCACCACCATCCTCACCCCCACCCCCAGCACACCTATTCCCCGCCAATGTCTCACCATCACAACCCACACATCCCAAAACCTAGGCCTGCATGCGTCCACTAAGCATGGACACCCATCACCAAAGCATGCCCAATGCATATACACATCCCCCCACAAGCCACCCTCACCAAAGCCCCCACACACGAATGCCAGCACTTGGGGACACGAGAACCCACAGATACACCCATATGCCACACATTGAAACTATAACCATACCTCTATACCCCTGCAGGACCCGACCGTCAACACACCGCGGCGGAGGGGCCAGAATTCTCCCCACACCCCACCCAAGAGGCCGTCAGCGATGACAGCAGCTCTGTCGACCTGGACACCGATGACCAGCCCGGACCATCGGGGACCTCTGGACAGTCGGTTCCCCTCACACAGGCCCAGGCCACTACAGACCCAAACCCCTCTGGGAACACCAGCACAGCTCCCACCCAGCGGGCCCATGCCTCTGTCTCCAGGGCGCGTCAATCTGCGGTGTGTCTACCACTACAGGGCACCCAGGATAACCCACCACCCCAACAACAACAGGGACCTGGGGGCAGTGGTAGTGGGCACACCGGCCAGGGGGCAGAGGCCCAGGGAAACAGGGGAACTCGGAGGGCAGCTGTGCGACAGGGGGGGGAGGAGAGGCCCAGGGAACCCACTCTCCACGAGGTCCTCACCACCATCATGGGAGCATACAACCGCTCCCAGGAGACGATGGCGACGGTACTGGCCCGGTTCCAGGAGATCCAGGTACTGCAGGAGGAACACTATCGGGGGTACAGGGAGGACATCAGAGCCATCAACACCACCCTGGTTACCATGGTAGGGCTGCTGCAGGACCTCGTCAACAACAGGGCGGACACTCAACAACACCCAAGGGCCCCTGCCACTAGCCTGGACCAAGAACAGCCAACCACCTCCGCCGGCGCTAGTGGACAGGAGGCCCCCGCACAGCAGCAGCCCACCAGACCCCCACCTCCTGCAGGAGAAGAACCACCCCGCAAGAGGGCCCTGAGATCTCGCAAGAAGACAGAGTAGGATGTCAAGACCCCCGCCAGCAATGGATACCACCTGATGTCATCCCACTGTCCCACATAGTCACCCTGTCCATCCTTGAACTGCCCATGCTCCATCTCTCCACAGGCCTCTGAACAATGCACCTGTGTGACTGTTACTCTGGACTCTGCCATGGACATTCCTTCACCATAGCCCCCACCCACTTGAAACCACCCATCCCATTTTGAGCACTTCAATAAACACCTATTTTGCACCAAAATATCTGGAGTCTGGCTGTGATTTCAATATATTGTAATGGACATGACAGTGCAAATATGTCCTTGTACATGGTGAAGTCAACAAACAGCTGCCACAAAGCTGTAGTCCATGGGGAAACGAAGCACAGGACTCGTAGTGGGGACCCCAGATCTGAAATAGGGAGGGAAAAGCCAAAACTCAGTCATCATACACTGGGGCAAATAGACAGGCAGCAGAGATGCTGGAGAGTAGTTAACATTTACTAAATTATCTTTGAAATGTTACCTGTGTCCTATTGGAAGTACTGTTCAATGATTCTGTCCCTGTTGTCTGTTTCAGCCCTGTCGTCTTCCTCCTCGTCACTCTCCTCAGGTTCCACCGCTGCCACAACACCACCGTCTCGACCATCCTCCTGCAGGAAAGGCACCTGGCGGCGCAAAGCCAGGTTGTGAAGCATGCAGCAGGCCACGATGATGTGACACACCTTCTTAGGTGAGTACATTAGGGATCCACCTGTCATATGCAGGCACCGAAACCTGGCCTTTAGGAGGCCAAAGGTGCGTTCGATCACCCTCCTAGTACGCCCATGGGCCTCATTGTACCGTTCCTCTGCCCTGGTCCGGGGATTCCTTACTGGGGTCAGTAGCCACGACAGGTTGGGGTACCCAGAGTCCCCCACTAGCCATACACGGTGTCTCTGTAGCTGTTCCATCACGTAAGGGATGCTGCTATTCCTGAGGATGTAGGCGTCATGCACTGACCCTGGGAATTTGGCATTTACATGCGAGATGTACTGGTCAGCCAAACACACCACCTGGATGTTCATTGAATGGTAATTTTTTCTGTTCCTGTACACCTGCTCCCTGTCTCTTGGGGGAACCAAAGCCACATGGGTCCCATCAATGGCACCAATTACGTTGGGAATATGTCCAAGGGCGTAGAAATCACCCTTCACTGTAGCCAATTCGCCCACCTCAGGGAAAATGATGTAGTTCCTCACGGATTTCATCAGGGCAGACAACACTCTGGATAACACCTTCGAAAACATGGGCTGAGACATCCCAGAAGCAATTCCCACGGTTGTCTGAAATGACCCACTTGCCAAGAAATGGAGTACTGACATGACCTGCACCAGAGGGGGAATCCCTGTGGGTTGGCGGATGGGGGACATCAGGTCGGGCTCCAGCTGGGCACACAGTTCATGGATAGTGGCACGGTTAAGACGGTAGGTCAGGATAATGTGGCGTTCTTCCATTGTCGACAGGTCCACCAGCGGTCGGTACACGGGAGGATTCATCCGTCTCCTCGCCCAACCCAGCGGACGGTGCCTAGGAAGGACAACATGGAGCACACAGTCAAGCAACCCACAGGTACGTACTCACAGCTAGCACAGTATACGATTCTCTATGCAGTGAATGGCGTGTCTGAGTGGCTATGCAAGGCCTAGGCCTGTGTGACGCAGTTGAAATTGAGCCATGTGGGCCCTGGAAATGGCGGCTGCCTGACCTGTGAAGTGTGACAATGGGATGTGAGGTCAATGCGCTGGAGTGGCACACCGCGGCGGGCGGCGGGCGAAGACCGCGGCGCAAAGCCGCATTGGTTAACATTGAAGCCTATGGGTTTCAGGAGCCAATGGCGAAGGGCGCCGGCGGTGGCGGGACGCACCGCCGCGGTACGCACCGCCGCGGACGTCACCGCCATTTTCTATCTACTTATCCACTTGCGACTTGAACTTTCACAGGAGAGGACCTATACTGCAAGTGTTGCTGTGACCTCGGTCTGGAAGGGACAATGGCTGCTGCGCCTGGGGAAAGGGCCCCTGCCTTCACTGGAGAGGAGTTGGAGAAACTTGTGGATGGGGTCCTCCCCCAGTATGTGCTACTCTACGGTCCTCCAGACCAACAAGTGAGTTTAATTCAATATGGATTTGGGGCCACTGGCTGGCTTGGGGGCCTGGCGGGGGGCCTGGTGGGGATGGGGGGGCATGTTGGGCCTGGCGGGGGGCATGGCGGGGGGCCTGGCGGGGATGGGGGGCATGTTGGGGCTGGCGGGGGCATGGCGGGGGGCCTGGCGGGGATGGGGGGCATGTTGGGCCTGGCGGGGGGCCTGGCGGGGGGCCTGGCGGGGATGGGGGGCATGTTGGGGCTGGCGGGGGGCATGGCGGGGGGCCTGGCGGGGATGGGGGGCATGTTGGGCCTGGCGGGGGGCCTGGCGGGGGGCCTGGCGGGGATGGGGGGCATGTTGGGGCTGGCGGGGGCATGGCGGGGGGCCTGGCGGGGATGGGGGGCATGTTGGGGCTGGCGGGGGGCATGGCGGGGGGCCTGGCGGGGATGGGGGGCATGTTGGGCCTGGCGGGGGGCCTGGCGGGGGGCCTGGCGGGGATGGGGGGCATGTTGGGGCTGGCGGGGGCATGGCGGGGGGCCTGGCGGGGATGGGGGGCATGTTGGGCCTGGCGGGGGGCCTGGCGGGGGCCTGGCGGGGATGGGGGGCATGTTGGGGCTGGCGGGGGGCCTGGCGGGGATGGGGGGCATGTTGGGGCTGGCGGGGGCATGGCGGGGGGGCCTGGCGGGGATGGGGGGCATGTTGGGGCTGGCGGGGGGCATGGCGGGGGGCCTGGCGGGGATGGGGGGCATGTTGGGGCTGGCGGGGGGCATGGCGGGGGGCCTGGCGGGGATTGGGGGCGTTGGGCCACTGGCAACGAAAATGCAGACAAACTTGAACGTGGTATTTCTCCCTCCCTGTACGTGTCACATAGGTCCGCGCCCATGAGAAGATCGGGATTTGGCGTGCCATCGCCAAGGAAGTCCGGACCCTGGGGGTCCACCATCGACGGGGCACCCACTGCCGCAAGAGGTGGGAGGACATCCGCCGCGGGACCAAGAAGACCGCCGAGTCTCTGCTGGGGATGGCCTCCCAACGTAGGCGGGGTGCCTGCCGTCAACTGAGCCCCCTGATGTTCCGGATCCTGGCGGTGGCCTACCCTGAATTGGATGGGCGCGTGAGGGCAGCACAGCAGACACAAGGGGGTGAGTACAAGCATTATCTACTCTGTTGTCGCGCAGTGGAGGTGTCTGGTTGGGGGAGGAGGGCTGGGGGTCCCCCTAGGCCAGGGCGATATCTGTAGGCTGGGCACCCCCGTAAGCCCCTGTGTCCCCAGCCACCACCCTCAGTAGTTTGTCAGTACAGCCATCCCTGGGCCGTGTCATCCATGGGTGCAGTTGTCAACTCTAGGCGTGTAGGGCATGTTCCACGGAATGCGTAGCGGACCCCAAGTGCGCAACTTAGTGCAGGGGGCATCTGTGTCTGTCATGTCCGCTAACTGTACCGGAGATCCATGTACTCAATATCCCTTTATTTCTCTGTCCCCCCCCCCCTTTTTGTTTGTCTTTCTGTGCTTGTGTGCATCAGCATCATCAGGCGGAGGAGAAGTGGCATCGGGGCAGGAGGGAGCTGCATCTCACATGGCCCAGGAGGGCCATGCCACAGAGTCAGACTGGACCAGTGAGACGGAGGGCGAGGGGAGCTCCACGACGGGGACGACTGGACCCTGCAGCGACACGGACACGTCCTCGGAAGGGGGCTCCCTTGCGGAGTTGGCACCATCCGTGCCCCCCGCCATTACAGGTACAGCCGCCACCCAGCGCACCATCTCCGCCCTCCCAGCAGCCCCTCAGCGTTCGCCCCGTGCCCGCTCTGCCAGGAAGCCGGGCATCTCCTTCGCCCCAGGCACCTCAGGCCCTGCCCCTGTTACCCCCGCTGCCCTCAGTGAGGAGGTCATTGACCTCCTCCGAACGCTCATTGTTGGGCAGACTACCCTTTTGAATGCCATCCAGGGGGTGGAGAGGGAGGTTCATCGCAGCAATGCGTACCTGGAGGGCATTCATTCGGGTCAGGCTGCCCATCAGCGATCGTTCCAGGCTCTGGCCTCAGCACTGACGGCAGCCATTGTCCCTGTCTCCTGCCTGCCTCTACTAACTCCCTCCTCCCAGTCTCCTGTTCCTCTGCCTGTCCCACCCACACCATCAGACCAGCCTGCACACACCTCAACACCCAAGAGAAGCTCATCCAAACATAAGCACCACAGATCACGCAGACATTCACACACGCAACATTCCGATGCAGACATGCCAACAGTCACTACCACCTCTGTGACCCCCACCTCCTCGTCTCCCTCCTCCCTCCCTGTGAAGTCTACACTCACACCTCCATTCACCTCACCATCAGCCAGTGTTTCCATCACCAGCACACCCTCCACTGCAGTCACCACCCCCACTGCCATTTACACGTCCCCTGTGTCCTCTCCCACTGTGTCTGTCACCCCCTCTTCCACACCACACAAACGCAGCCACCCACCCACCCAACAGCCATCCACCTCACGACAGCCTATCCCTCCTGCACCTGCACCCAAAGACAGCAAACGTGACTCACCTACAACCACATCCTCTCCCTCCACTCCCATTCCCACTGTACCTACCACTCTCCATTGTCCCAAGAAGCTCTTCCTCGCCACTACTAACTTCTTTCCTGACCCTGAGCCCCCCCCTCCTTCTCGTCGGGGTAAGAAGAGCACCTCAGCCACCACCAGCCCTGCAGCCCCCTTGACAAGGGTGCAGGGGTATTGGAGCCCGCCAGCCCGCATGTCTGGATCTTCGCCCAGCAGCAAGGGGACAGCCAGCCCACCCCCTGGGAAGAGGAGCAGAAGGCGGAAGGGGCGCCGCAGGAGCCCGCCTTCTACATCCCCCCCGGACACCACCCAGAGACAGTCACCAGCCACAGCTCCAAACGGAGGAAAGGGCCACAGGCCCACGACTAAGGAGGGCAAGGGCAGCAAGTTGGAGAGGTCAGGCAGCAGGCCTGCTGCCCAGGAGGAGCCCACAACCCCCATAGCCGCTGCCCCGGGAGGAACCGGCACAGCTGCCCCGGGAGAGCCCACCACCCCCATAGCCGCTGCCCAGGGAGGACCCAGCCCAGCTGGCCAGGAGGGCCCCACCACCCACAGCCCAGGTGGGCAGTGAAGGAGCACCATCCCCGCTGCCCAGGAGGGCACCACCAGGCAATTAGCAGTTGGCCATAGACCGGCCGCCGTCTCAAGAACCGCTGAACTGGGCCCTTCAAGGCAAGGAGCGCTGAACTGGGCCCCGCCGTCTCAAGAACCGCTGAACTGGGCCCCGCCGTCTCACGCACCGCTCCGCTGGGCCCCGCCGTCTCAAGAACCGCTGAACTGGGCCCTTCAAGGCAAGGAGCGCTGAACTGGGCCCCGCCGTCTCAAGAACCGCTGAACTGGGCCCCGCCGTCTCACGCACCGCTCCGCTGGGCCCCACCGTCTCAAGAACCGCTGAACTGGGCCCCGCCGTCTCAAGAACCGCTGAACTGGGCCCCGCCGTCTCAAGAACCGCTGAACTGGGCCCCGCCGTCTCAAGAACCGCTGAACTGGGCCCCGCCGTCTCACGCACCGCTCCGCTGGGCCCCGCCGTCTCAAGAACCGCTGAACTGGGCCCTTCAAGGCAAGGAGCGCTGAACTGGGCCCCGCCGTCTCAAGAACCGCTGAACTGGGCCCCGCCGTCTCACGCACCGCTCCGCTGGGCCCCGCCGTCTCAAGAACCGCTGAACTGGGCCCCGCCGTCTCAAGAACCGCTGAACTGGGCCCAGCCGTCTCAAGAACCGCTGAACTGGGCCCCGCCGTCTCAAGAACTGCTGAACTGGGCCCCGCCGTCTCACGCACCGCTCCGCTGGGCCCCGCCGTCTCAAGAACCGCTGAACTGGGCCCTTCAAGGCAAGGAGCGCTGAACTGGGCCCCGCCGTCTCAAGAACCGCTGAACTGGGCCCCGCCGTCTCACGCACCGCTCCGCTGGGCCCCGCCGTCTCAAGAACCGCTGAACTGGGCCCCGCCGTCTCAAGAACCGCTGAACTGGGCCCTTCAAGGCAAGGAGCGCTGAACTGGGCCCCGCCGTCTCAAGAACCGCTGAACTGGGCCCTTCAAGGCAAGGAGCGCTGAACTGGGCCCCGCCGTCTCAAGAACCGCTGAACTGGGCCCCGCCGTCTCAAGCACCGCTCCGCTGGGCCCCGCCGTCTCAAGAACCGCTCCGCTGGGCCCCGCCGTCTCACGCACCGCTCCGCTGGGCCCCGCCGTCTCAAGAACCGCTGAACTGGGCCCCGCCGTCTCAGGAACCGCTGAACTGGGCCCTTCAAGGCAAGAACCGCTGGCCCTTTGGCAGACGTGGCAGGGCAGGATCTATCTTGGGCAGGGCTGCAGGATGTCCTCTGGCCAACTTGCCTCCTCCAGTGGCAGTGGGGTCTGTTATGGACTGTATGGACTGTGGCTTTGCTCTCCCCAGGATGGCCCAGTGGGCAGGCCACCCACTGTATGGACTGTTTGGACTGTGGCTTTGCTCTCCCCAGGATGGCCCAGTGGGCAGGCCACCCACTGTATGGACTGTTTGGACTGTGGCTTTGCTCTCCCCAGGATGGCCCAGTGGGCAGGCCACCCACTGTATGGACTGTTTGGACTGTGGCTTTGCTCTCCCCAGGATGGCCCAGTGGTCATGGAGTCCCCTCGTGGATCTGGCGTTGTGTACTCAAGTGGCTGAGGTGCCCCCCCTTCCCTTCCCCCTGAGGTGCCTGTCCTATTTTCTTTCTGATGCCCCTGCAGTGTTCTCTCCGTGGAGTTCTTGTCGTGGGACTGGGCCTTGCCCCTTTGCACAGGACCCCTTTGATCCACGGACAGTGGTTGGACTACATTTAGTAGCTGTATATATTTTGTACATAGTTTATTTATTTATTGGGATTACTGGTGTACATATTTCAATATATCTGCCCGTTTATGATCTCTTCTTTTGGTCTTTGCATTATTTCGGAGGGGGGTGGTTTGTGGGTTGTGACAGTGATCTGTGGGAATGCATTGATGTGTGTGTTGTAGTGGGTGTGGGTGGGTGGGTGTGTGCCGGTAATCTTTTCCCTCCCCTGTGTCGTAGGTGCAGTACTCACCGATGTCTTCCGCGCCGCCGGGCGTGCTCCTGGTATATGAGCAGGAATAGGAGTGCGGGGATGACCTGCAACTCTGGTTCCATACTGCCGGAATCTCGCGTGGAGTGCGTAGAGGTGAGCGTTTTCCCGTTCGTAGTCTGTTTCCGCCGTGTTCTTATCGGCTGTGCTCCCGCCCCGGAAAAGGTGGCAGATTGGTGGGTCGTAATAGGGTGGGCGGTACATTGTCTGCCGCCTGGCTGTTGGCGGGAACCGCCGCGCTGTTTGTTTGTACCGCTGTGGCGGGCGGAGTGTTAAGTTGGCGGGCTGTGTTGGCAGTTCCCGCCAGGGTCAGAATTGCATATTTTAGACCGCCGGCCTGTTGGCGGCTTGGCCGCCGCTTTATCACCGACCGCCAGGGTCAGAATGAGGGCCTAAGTAACTTAGCACCCAACCTTTACTACGTAAAGGTTAGATATATAGGTGACTTATAAGTTACTTAAGTGGAGTGAAAATGGCTGTGAAATAATGTGTGCATTATTTCACTCAAGCTGCAGTGGCAGGCCTGTGTAAGAATTGTCAGATCTCCCTATGGGTGGCAAAAGAAATGCTGCAGCCCATGGGGATCTCCTGGAACCCCAATACCCTGGGTACCTCAGTACCATATACTAGGGAATTATAAGGGTGTTCCAATATGCCAATGTAAATTGGTGAAATTGGTCACTAGCCTGTTAGTGACAATTTGTAAAGAGAGAGCATAACCACTGAGGTTCTGGTTAGCAGAGCCTCAGTGAGACAGTTAGGCATCACACAGGGAACACATACATATAGGTCACAAACTTATGAGCCCTGTGGCCCTGACTAGCAGGGTCCCAGTGACACATAACAACCATACTGAAAACATAGGGTTTTCACTATGAGCACTGGGCCCTGGCTGGCAGGATCCCAGTGAGACAGTAAAAACACCCTGACATACACTCACAAATAGGCCAATAGTGGGGGTAACAAGGCTAGAAAGAGGCTACTTTCTCACACAACCCCCCCCCCCCCCAAACGAAGGACAATAAGGCTAACCTTGGCCAGTTGAGACTTTATTGTCTAAGTGGTGATAAGTAGAGAGTAGCTCTGCATTAGACTGGTTACTCCCTTTATCATCCACTATATGGTTACTTCCCTGTGGGGATGTAAACCACCCTGTTTGAAGTTTTTTAGCTAAACAACAATGTGAAGATGTATTTTCAGAGTTTCTATCAGTAAGTTTTAGTTTAGAGGAGTGGGAATTATCCACTGAACCTATTTGTAATGATGGAAATGCCAGACAGGGATGCTGTCTCAGTAAAGCCATAGCTGGGCAAAAACTTTGTCCATATGGCTGTAAGAGAGAACAGGGATGCTGTTTCTCTTTATTTGGAGCAGGGCAGGGATGCTGTCCTATGAGCTCCACACTAGGGCAGGGATGCTGTCCTAAGTGTTGTGAGGTAGTGCAGGGTTTCTGCACTAAAGTTTCTCTGGGAGGGTTGGAGGGATGCTCCATGTTAAGTAAAATGGTGCTCTTTTTCTCACCAATGTTAGTTATCCCACAGAGAGGTACTTCTACCTCAGGGAGTACAGTTTTGCCAACTGATGATTCCCTTGGAACAGGTGCTACCCCAGGAGAGGTTTCTCCCACCACAGGAATGGTATCCTGAATGGTAGGGTGGTTAATGGATACTGTGATACCCCTTTTACCTGTTGCTGGAGAGGGATCCTGAGTTTTCAGGCCTTCTCTCCTTTGCTTTTTCATTTCAGTGGAAATGAGAGGGAACAATTCCTCTGGGATGCCCAGCATGGCTGCATGGGCATAAAACTCTACATCAGCCCATCCTGAGGCCTCTAGGTCATTACCTAAGAGACAGTCTACAGGTAAGCTAGGTGATACTACCACCTGCTTAGGGCCAGTAACTCCACCCCAACTAAACTGAATTATAGCTAAGGGAAGAAACTTAGTGGAGTTATGGACATCAATAATCTTATACTGTTGTCCAATGATGTGTTGTTCAGGGTGCACTAGGTTTTCAGTCACCAAAGTGATACTGGCACCTGTGTCCCTGTAGGCCAAGGCCTCAACACCATTTATTGAAACTGTCTGCCTGTACTTATCCATTGTAAGGGGACAAGCAGCCAGTGTGGCAAGGCCAATGCCACTAGGTGTGACAGAAACTGTCTTGGGACTGACTACCCCAGTTTCTATGATGGACCCATAAGTGAACCCAACTACACCCTTTGCTTGACTGTTGCCAGCAGTCCCACCACTAGTACCACTACTGCTAGGGGCACTAGAGCTTGATGTATTAGTGGTGGTAGGCTCAGGGGGTTTACCTGGACAGGACTTATCCCCTGGCCTATGGCCTCTGTTTTTACACACGAAGCACCAAGGCTTTTTAATGTGCGTGGGTTGAGAAGAAGAGGAAGAATTTGTTTTATCCCCATCCTCTGAAGAGTGTTTAAGATTTGAAGAAGGATCTTTGGTTTTACCCTTATCCCCATGCTTATCTTGAGATTTCTCACCATCTTTCTTCTTGCCATCTTTGTCACCCCCTGTATGAACTTTTCTGTTCACCCTTGTTCTGACCCATTTGTCAATTCTTGGGGAGAGGTCAGATCAGAGTCTACCAGGTACTGGTGCAACAAATCAGACACACAATTATTAAGAATATGCTCTCTCAGGATTAAGTTATACAGGCTTTCATAGTCAGAACTTTACTGCCATGTAAGCACCCCTCCAAGGCCTTCACTGAATGGTCAACAAAGTCTACCCAGTCTTGTGAAGACTCCTTTTTGGCCTCTCTTAAGAACTGTAAAATTATTGGCATCACTTTCTTTCACAGTAAGGAGCCTATCCCTACCCTTTCCACTAAATGATAGCCATAGGATAGCAGCCCACTGCCTTTGAGGGACATCCTGTACAACATAGGCCCTCTCAAGTGCAGTCTTCACAAGACTGGGTAGACTTTGTTGACCATTCAGTGAAGGCCTTGGAGGGGTGCTTACATGGCAGTAAAGTTCTGACTATGAAAGCCTGTATAACTTAATCCTGAGAGAGCATATTCTTAATAATTGTGTGTCTGATTTGTTACACCAGTACTTGGTAGACTCTGATCTGACCTCTCCCCAAGAATTGGGAAAGAAGGCAAACAAATGGGTCAGAACAAGGGTGAACAGAAAAGTTCATACAGGGGGTGACAAAGATGGCAAGAAGAAGGATGGTAAGTCTTCTGACAATGGTGGGGACATATCTAAAAATTAGTCTTCATCAGGCCCACAAAACACTCTGGTGGGGGTGGCGGGCCCAAATCCTCTTCAAATCAAAACAAAGAAAAGAAACCAAGGTGCTATTTATGTAAAATAAAAGGTCATTGGACAACAGATCCCAGTTGTCCAAAGAAAAGCACCAAGCCTCCTACCAATACAACCCCTGCTGCTACACCTAGTGCCCCTAGTAATAGCAGTGGTGGTGGGAGCAAACCTACTAATAGCCAATCCAAGGGAGTAGCTGCGCTCACTTTTGGTAACTTAGTTGGGGTTGGTCTGATTAGGGAGACCACAGAGGCTGTGTTAGTCTCTGAGGGGGCTATTGATTTAGCCACCTTGGTTGCTTGTCCCCTTAACATGGATAAGTACAAGCAACTACCCCTAATAAATGGTGTTGAGGTTCAGGCCTACAGGGACACTGGGGCCAGTGTTACAATGGTAATAGAGAAACTGGTCCACCCTGAACAACACCTACTTGGTCACCAGTACCAAGTAACCGATGCTCATAACAACACTCTTAGCCACCCCATGGCTGTTGTGAATCTCAACTGAGGGGGGGTTACTGGTCCAAAGAAAGTTGTGGTTGCCACAGATTTACCTGTAGACTGTCTATTAGGGAATGATTTAGAGACATCAGCTTGGGCAGAATGCTGGGCATTCCAGGGCATATTTGTGCTTTGACAAGGGCTCAGGCCAAAAAGCAAAAAGGACAGGGTGACTTGGATCCTGGAAGAATGGACCAAGTGCTCCCTCAAGCTAGGGTTAGTAAAGGTAAAACACTACCTACTATCTCTCCCTCTACAGTGGATTCTAATTCTGAGGAAGAAGAATTTCCACCCTGTGCAGAACCTACACCAGAGGAGCTGGAAGCAGACACTGCTGAGCTGTTGGGTGAAGGTGGGCCTGCCATGGAGGAGCTGAGTGTGGCACAGCATACCTGTCCCACACTACAGGGTCTAAGGCAGCAAGCTGTCAAACAAGCAAATGGGGATGTCAGTGACTCTCAGGACAACCTCTTGTACACTGAAGCAAGGGATCCAGAACCTGGAGCTGCCAGGAGACTGGTGATTCCTCAGGAGTACAGAAAGTTCCTCCTAACTCTAGCCCACGACATTCCCTTAGCTGGACATTTGGGGCAAATGAAAACTTGGGACAGGCTTGTCCCCTTGTTTCATTGGCCTAGAATGTCAGAGGACACAAAGGCATTTTGTATGTCCTGTGAAACCTGTCAAACCAGTGGCAAGACAGGTGGCACTCCAAAGGCACCCCTTATTCCACTGCCTGTGGTTGGGGTTCCCTTTGAAAGGGTAGGGGTTGACATAGTTGGCCCCCTGGACCCTCCTACTGCTTCAGGCAATAGGTTTATCTTGGTGGTAGTAGACCATGCCACCAGATATCCTGAAGCAATTCCTCTAAGGACCACTACAGCTCCTGCAGTGGCAAAGGCCCTCCTAGGAGTCTTTTCCAGGGTGGGCTTCCCAAAAGAGGTGGTATCAGACAGGGGAAGCAATTTCATGTCTGCTTACTTAAAGGCCATGTGGAAGGAATGTGGTGTGACATACAAGTTCACCACACCCTATCATCCACAAACAAATGGACTGGTGGAGAGATTTAACAAAACTCTCAAAGGTATGATAATGGGACTCCCTGAAAAACTCAGGAGGAGATGGGATGTCCTGTTACCTTGCTTCCTTTTTGCTTACAGGGAGGTACCCCAGAAAGGAGTGGGCTTCAGCCCCTTTGAACTCCTATTTGGACACCCTGTAATAGGTCCTCTAACACTTGTGAAGGAGGGTTGGGACCAACCTTTAAAACCTCCTAAGCAAGATATAGTGGACTATGTACTTGGCCTAAGATCCAGAATGGTGGAGTACATGAAAAAAGCCAGTAAAAACCTTCAGGCCAGCCAAGATCTCCAAAAGCAATAGCATGACCAGAAGGCTGTTCTGATTCAGTACCAACCAGGACAGAAGGTGTAAGTATTAGAGCCTGTGGCCCCAAGAGCACTCCAAGACAAATGGAGTGGACCCCATCTCATTGTTGAAAAGAAGGGCGAGGTCACCTACTTGGTTGACCTGGGTCTGATAGGAGTCCCCTTAGGGTGCTCCATGTCAATCGCCTGATACCCTACTATGACAGAGCTGATCTCACCTTGCTCATGGCAACAAATGAGGGACAGGAAGAAGAGAGTGACCCTCTCCCTGATCTCTTCTCTTCCACTGAAGCTGATGCTTTAGTGGAAGGTGTAGGTTTGGCAGACTGTCTTACTGCTGAGCAGAAAGACAACTGCATACATCGCCTAGGTCAGTTTTCTAAACTCTTTTCAGCTGTGCCAGGCACCACATCTTGGTGTGAACACACAATTGATACTGGAGACAGCATCCCTGTCAAAAGTAAAATCTATAGGCAGTCTGACCATGTCAGGGACTGCATAAAGCAAGAAGTTCAGAAAATGCTTGACTTAGGAGTGGTTGAACCTTCTGAAAGCCCATGGGCCTCTCCTGTGGAGCTTGTACCAAAGCCTCACTCAAAAGATGGAAAAAGGGAGATGAGGTTTTGTGTAGATTACAGAGGTCTCAACCAGGTAACAAAAACTGATGCTCACCCTATACCCAGGGCAGATGAGCTCATAGATACACTGGCATCTGCCAAGTATCTAAGCACCTTTGATTTGACTGCAGGGTATTGGCAGATCAAATTGGCAGAGGATGCTAAAGCAAAAACTGCATTTTCGACTATTGGAGGGCACTACCAATTCACAGTAATGCCCTTTGGTTTGAAAAATGCACCTGCCACTTTTCAGAGGTTGGTGAATACAGTCCGGCAAGGGTTGGAGGCTTTTAGTGCACCATATCTGGACGATATAGCTGTCTTTAGCTCCACCTGGGATGATCACCTGGTCCACCTGTGGAAAGTTTTGGAGGCCCTGCAAAAGGCAGGCCTCACTATAAAGGCTTTAAATTGCCAGATAGGGCAGGGGGAATTGGTTTATCTGGGACACCTGGTTGGTGGAGAACAGATTCCACCACTACAGGGGAAAATCCAGACAAGCATGGATTGGGTTCCCCCTACAACTCAGACCCAGGTGAGAGCCTTCCTAGGCCTCAATGGGTATTACAGGAGATTCATTAAAAACTATGGCTCCATTGCAGCCCCTTAATGATCTCACTAGCAAGAAGATGCCTAAATAGGTATTGTGGACAGCTAGCTGTCAGAAAGCTTTTGAGGAGCTCAAACAGGCCATGTGCACTGCACCTGTCCTAAAAGCCCATGTTACTCCAAGAAATTCATTGTTCAAACTGATGCATCTGAATTAGGGGTAGGGGCAGTCTTATCACAACTCAATTCTGAGGGCCAGGATCAACCTGTTGCTTTTATCAGCAGGAGGTTGACCCCTAGAGAAAAGCGTTGGTCTGCCAAAGAGAGGGAGGCCTTTGCTGTGGTCTAGGCACTGAAGAAGTTGAGGCCATACCTGTTTGGCACTCACTTCATTGTTCAGACAGACCACAAACCTCTACTTTGGCTAAAACAAATGAAAGGTGAAAACCCTAAATTGTTGAGGTGGTCCATATCTCTACAGGGAACGGACTATACAGTGGAACATAGACCTGGGAGTACCCACTCCAATGCAGATGGACTCTCCAGATATTTCCACTTAGACAATGAAGGCTCATCAGGTCATGGCTAGTCTTATTGTCCTTCGTTTGGGGGGGGGTTGTGTAGGAAAGTACCATCTTGCCTGGCATGTTACTCCCATATTTCACTGTATATATGATGTTTTAGTCCGTGTGTCACTGGGCCCCAGTGCTCATAAGTATGTGCCCTGTATATGTTTCCTGTGTGCTGCCTAACTGTCTCACTGAGGCTCTCCTAACCAGAACCTCAGTGGTTATGCTCTCTCTGCTTTCCAAATTTGTCACTAACAGGCTAGTGACTAAATTTACCAATTTACATAGGCTTACTGGAACACCCTTATAATTCCCTAGTATATGGTACTGAGGTATTGGGGTTCCAGGAGATCCCTATGGGCTGCAGCATTTCTTTTGCCATCCATAGGGAGCTCTGACAATTCTTACATAGGCCTGCCAGTGCAGCCTGAGGGAAATAACGTCCACGTTATTTCACAGCCATTTACCACTGCACTTAAGTAACTTGTAAGTCACCTATATGTTTAACCTTCACCTGGTGAAGGTTGGGTGCAAAGTTACTTAGGGGGTCATTACAACATTGGCGGTAAAAGCCCCTTACCGCCGTGCAGATGCCCGCCAAAACACCGCCGTGGCCGCGGAATTCCGCCACAACTATTATGACCCACATTTCGGAATCCGTCGAAATTCAGACACCCACACAAGTCCGCCACACCAAAGGTCAGTGTTAAACTGGCGGAAACAATTCCTCCACCGTCACGCCAACAGAAACACGCCCATGCTATCACGACCCACGAATCCACGCGGCGGTCTTTCAACCGCGGTATTCCATTGGTGGTACACACCGCCGCGCTCAAAATACACACACATCTCCAAAACACCACCACATTGGACAATTCCAAATACACACACCTGATACACATACAAACACCACTCCCACACACCCAATTCAATATAAAACACACACCCACATCACCCACAAACCCCTACGACCACAATTCACAAACGAAGGCCAGAGAGACAGAGAGCACAGCAATTGAGAACCCCACCACACAAAGGCACACAACACCATCACCCATACAACATTCCATGCACAAAACACCACACACCACTACACATCACCACACACATCAACACTTACACCACCCCAAACATCACCCACACCACCCCATGTCACGAAAAAAGACACCCCCGGTTTTCCGAGGAGGAGCTCAGGGTCATGGTGGAGGAAATCCTATGGGTAGAGCCACAGCTATTTGGCTCACAGGTGCAGCACACATCCATAGCCAGGAAGATGGAGCTATGGCGCAGAATCGTGGACAGGGTCAACGCTGTGGGACAGCATCCAAGAAATCGGGAGGACATCAGGAAGAGGTGGAATGACCTACGGGGGAAGGTGCGTTCAGTGATCTCCAGGCACAACATCGCGGTACAGCAGACTGGCGGCGAACCCCCACCTCCTTCCCCACAACTAACAACATGGGAGGAGCAAGTCTTGACCATCATGCATCCAGAGGGCCTCGGAGGAGTCGGTGGAGGAATGGACACTGGTAAGTCAAATCTTAGCTATCATATCCCCCACCCTACCTGCATGCTATCACACACCCCCACCCTCACCCCCTCCCCATCACTCCAAATCCTCACTAATGTACTAATAACACAAACCACTCATCCCAACACCAAGCCCTGCATGACACAGCTAAGTATGGTCTCCCCTCACCAAAGCATGCTCACTGCACATACCCAGAACAACCCCCTAACCATCATCCACATACAGACACAGCAACATCCACTTCCTCCACTGTGTCCCCCTCCTCGTCATCTCCCTCCTCCCTCCCAGTGTCGTCTACACTCTCACCTGCATGCACTACATCTACAGCCACTAGGACTCGCACCAGAACACCCAGAACCACACCCTGCTCACCTGCACTCACCACCCCCACTACCATTTACACATCCCCTGTGTCCACTCCCAGTGTGTCTGTGACGCCCCCTACCAAAGTACACAAACGCGGGCACCCACACACCCAACATCCATCCACCTCACAACTGCCTCCAGTACCTGCACCCAAAACACCTAAAGTTACATCTCCTACAACCACCTCCTCTTCCTCCACTCCCAGACCCCCTCCAGCTACCCATCCCAGTCTTCGTCAGCAACTCTTCCTCAGCAACGTTGACGTCTTTGCCCCCACCCCCACCCCTTCAATTCATAAGTCCTGTATTAGCACCTCAGCCAAAAAAACTCCAGTACCAGCGGTGCGTGTTAAAGGTGTGTGGAGTGCACCGGCAACCAGGGCAGCCAGTGTGACATGGAGCCAAAGCACTGCCAGTCCACCCCCTGTAAAGCACCTCAAGTTGGAAAGTGGCCGACGGGACAGGGTGAAGACTCCTGGTGGCAAAACTGCTCACAAGGTTCCCAGGGGGATTGCAGAGTCAGCTGTGACTCCTCCAAAGGTGGTGAAGGGCCAGAAGAAGTCTGCACAGTCTGGTAAGAGCAGCACGGCGGAGAAGGGCGCCATCCTCCCCGGCGGCCGGGATGCCACTGCCAGCACCGTCGTCACTGATCAGGACACCACCGCCGGAGTCAGTGCCCAGGAGGGCAGCAGTATTGTCACTGGTCAGGAGACCACCGCCGAAGTCAGTGCCCAGGAGGGCCCCGGCAGCCACTGCCCCGCTGGGCAATGAGGGACCGTCATGCCACACACCAATGCACAGGTCAGAGACCGCCATGGCAAAGCACCGCTGAACAAGCAAAACACCGCCATGGTGAAGACCGCTGAACAGGGCAAAGCACCGCTGAACAGGGCGGAGCACCGCTGAACAGGGCAAAGCACCGCTGAACAGGTCAGAGACCGCCATGGTAAAGCACCGCTGAACAGGGCAGAGCACCGCTGAACAGGGCAGAGCACCGCTGAACAGGGCAAAGCACCGCTGAACAGGTCAGAGACCACCATGGCAAAGCACCGCTGAACAAGGAAAACACCGCCATGGTGAAGACCGCTGAACAGGGCAGAGCACCGCTGAACAGGGCAAAGCACCGCTGAACAGGGCAAAGCACCGCTGAACAGGTCAGAGACCGCCATAGCAAAGCACCACTGGACAGGCAAATCACCGCCACATCAAGCATCGTTATCCCATGTGCAGCTGGGACAGTGACGGAACAGGAACCGTCACGGGGAGCCTGATGCAGTCTGGGCACCAGTCCCCCTCCAGAACCAGTGGAGACTGTTATCCACTTGAGAGACTGTGGCTTTGCACTCCCCAGGATGGTACAGTGGGCAACCCACCCACTGTAGAGACTTGAGAGACTGTGGCTTTGCACTCCCCAGGATGGTACAGTGGGCAACCCACCCAATGGAGAGACTTAAGAGACTGTGGCTTTGCACTCCCCAGGATGGTACAGTGGGCAACCCACCCACTGTGGAGACTTGAGAGACTGTGGCTTTGCACTCCCCAGGATACATCAATGGGCATGAAGCCCCGTCGTGGATCTGGCGTGGTGCTGCAATCCGGCTGAGGTGCCCCCCCTTCCCTTCCCCCTGAGGTACTGTTGTATTTCTATCTGATGCCCCTGCAGTGTTCTCTCCGTTTGTGGACAGGTATCTAGTGTGGGCCTCGCCCATGCATTTTTGGCCCAGTGGTGCACGGACATTGATATGCTCATACCTGCACTACTTCTCGTAATGTATATAATTTTGAATGTGTATATATATCTGTATATATTTGGTAACTGTATTTTGATACATTACAGTGTTTGAACTGATTTCCTTTTGTCTTTGCATTCTTCCGGGGGGTGTTGTGGGTTGTTACTGTGATGTTTGGAAATGCATTGGTGTGTGTGTTGTAATGTGCGAGGGTGGGGGTCGGCGCCGCCGTTGCTGGTGTTCGTAGATGAGCAGGAAGACAAGGGCAGGGAGTATTTGTAATTCCGGCTCCATGGTGTCCTCGTTCCTCGTGGAGTGTGTTAAGGTGCGCGTTTTCCCATTGCAAAAGCTGTTTCTGCCGTGTTTTTATCAACGGTGAATCCGCCCCGGAAAAGGTGGCGGATTGGCGGGTTGTGATACTGTGGGCGGTACATTGTCTCCCGCCTGTCTGTTGGCGGTGACCGCCAGCAGCTTGTCTGTACCGCCATGGCGGGCGGAGTGTTAAAGTGGCGGTCTATGTAACGACGACTCCATGGAGCCGGAACTCCAAATCCTACCTGCCTTTGTCTTTCTGCTCCTCTACGACCAACAGCGACGTAGGCACAGAAGATGCCGGTGAGTACTGCATCTACGACACGGGGGAGGCAAAAGTTGGGGGACACCCACCAAACACCCCCACCCTCGCATATTACAACATACACACCAATGCATTTACAAAAATCACATGAACAACCCACAATCCCCCCGGAAGAATGCAAAGACAAAGCGAATTTCGGTCAAACATTGTAATGTGCCAATATACATGTCATACAAAAATATACTGATATATATCTCGAAATCTGTCATAATTATATATATAATATAAGAAGTAGTGCACAAATGTACACAACAATGTCCGTGCACCAACAGTCCAAAAATGCATGGGCGAGGCCCACAATAGATACCTGACCAAAATCCGAGAGAACACTGCCGGGGCATCAGATAGAAACACTACAGGCACCTCAGGGGGAAGGGAAGGGGGGGGCACCTCAGCCAGATGAATGCAAAGCCAGATCCACGACGGGGCTCCATGCCCATTGATGTATCCTGGGGAGTGCAAAGCCACAGTCTCACAAGTCTCTACAGTGGCTGGGTTGCCCACTGTTACATCCTGAGGAGTGCAAAACCACAGTCTCACAAGTCTCTACAGTGGGTGGGTTGCCCACTGTTACATCCTGGGGAGTGAAAAGCCACAGTCTCTCAAGTCTCTACAGTGGGTTGTTTGCCCACTGTTCAATCCTGGGAAGTGCAAAGCCACAGTCTCACAAGTCTTTACAGTGGGTGGGTTGCCCACTAGACCATCCTGGGGAATGCAAAGCTACATTTTCGCAAGTATCTGCAGTTCTCTACTGGTACTGGGTGGGACTGGTGCCCAGACAGGATGAGTCTCGCCATGAAAGTTACTGTCCTGTCACTGTCCCAGCTGCACATGGGATAAGGATGCCTGATGTGGCGGCCTATTCATACCCACACGGTGTTTGCCGTGTTCAGCGGACTTCACCATGGCGGTCTTTGCCCTGTTCAGCGGTGCTTAGCCATGGCAGTCTTTGCCCTGTTCAGCGGTGCTTAGCCATGGCAGTCTTTGCCCTGTTCAGTGGTCTTCACCATGGTGGTCTTTGCCCTGTTCAGCGGTGCTTAGCCATGGCAGTCTTTGCCCTGTTCAGCAGTGCTTAGCCATGGCGGTCTTTGCCCTGTTCAGCGGTCTTCACCATGGCGGTCTTTGCCCTGTTCAGCGGTGCTTAGCCATGGCAGTCTTTGCCCTGTTCAGCGGTCTTCACCATGGAGGTCTTTGCCCTGTTCAGCGGTCTTCACCATGGCGGTCTTTGCCCTGTTCAGCGGTGCTTAGCCATGGCAGTCTTTGCCCTGTTCAGCGGTCTTCACCATGGCGGTCTTTGCCCTGTTCAGCGGTACTTAGCCATGGCAGTCTTTGCCCTGTTCAGAGGTGCTTAGCCATGGCGGTCTTTGCCCTGTTCAGCGGTCTTCACCATGGCGGTCTTTGCCCTGTTCAGCGGTCTTCACCATGGCGGTCTTTGCCCTGTTCAGCGGTGCTTAGCCATGGCAGTCTTTGCCCTGTTCAGCGGTGCTCTGACATTGCGGTTCGGATACTGACATTGGTGTGTGGCATGACGATCTCCACACTGGACATTGGTGTGTGGCATGACGATCTCCACACTGGACATTGGTGTGTGGCTTGACGTTCCATCATTGCCCAGCGGGGCTGTGGCATCCTTTTCCCTCCTGGGCTGTGACTCTGGCAGTGGTCTCCTGACCAGTAACGATACTTGGGCCCTCCTGGGCTGTGACTCCGGCGGTGGTCTCCTGACCAGTGACAATACTTGGGCCCTCCTGGGCTGTGACTCCGGCGGTGGTCTCCTGACCAGTGACGATACTTGGGCCCTCCTGGGCTGTGACTCTGGCGATGGTCTCCTGACCAGTAACGACGGTGCTGGCGGTTGTGTCTGGACCGCCGGAAATGATGGCGCACTTCTCCGCCGTGACACTCACAACAGGCTGGGCAGACTTCCTCGGGACCTTCCCCACCTTTTTTGGAGTTACAGCTGACTCACCAATCGCCCTTGATCCCATTTCAGTTGTTGTCCCACCAGCAGTCTTGACACGGTCCCGTCGTCCACTCTCCAATTTCAGAGCCTTTACAGGGGTGGGCAAAAAGGTCAATTTGACATAGGGACAGTTTCTGACGGACACTGGGATGGTTAGCTGGAGGGGGTCTGGGAATGGAGGTAGAGGAGGTGGTTGTAGGAGGTGTCACTTTAGGTGTTTTGGGTGCAGGTACTGGAGGCTGTCGTGAGGTGGATGGATGTTGTGTGAGTGATTGCCGGCGTTTGGGTACTTTGGGAGGGGGCGTCACAGACACACTGGGAGAGGACACAGGGGACGTGTAAATGGCAGTGGAGGTGGTGACTGCAGGGGAGCGGCTTGTGGTGCTGGGTGTCCTGGTGCGAGTCCTAGTGCCTGTAGATGTGGTGCATGCAGGTGTGTGTGTAGACGAGACTGGAAGGAGGAGGGAGAAGAGGAGGAGACACAGTGGAGACAGTGGATGTTGCTGTGTCTGTATGGGTGTGATGCTTGTGTGAGTGCCTGTGGTGTGTGTGGTGCCTATGTTTGCTTGAGCTACATTTGGGTGTTGACTTGTGTGCCTGCTGGTCTGTAGGTGTGCTTGGGAGGGGCTGGGGTACAGGGGATTGGGTCTGGGTGGAGGAAGTTGGAGGGGGGAGGCTGGACACAGGGACAATGGCTGCCATCAGTGCTGAGGCCAGAGATTGCAGGGTTCGCTGAAGGACAGCATGACCAGAATGAATGCCTTCCAGGAATGCATTACAGTGTTGCAACTCTCGTTCTACACCCTGGATGGCATTCACAATGGTAGACTGCCCAACAGTGAGTGACCTGAGGAGGTCAATGGCCTCCTCACTGAGGGCAGCAGGGGTGACTGGGGCAGGGCCTGAGGTGCCTGGGGCGAAGGTGATGCCCACCCTCCTTGGTGAGCGGGCACGGGGCGAACGCTGAGGGGCTGCTGGGAGGGCGGGGCTGGTAGGGGAGGTGACGGCTGTACCTGCAGAAGTGGGGCGCACAGATGGTGCCGCCACCAAAGGGGAGCTCACATCGGCGGACAAGTCCGTGTCGCTGGTTGGTGATCCTGTGGCCGACGTGAAGCTCCCCTCGCCCTCCGTCCCACTGGTGCATTCAGAGTCTGTGGTGTGGCCCTCCATGGCCATGTGGGATGCAGCTCCCTCGTGCTCCGGTGCCACTGTACCTCCGCCTGATGATGCTGATGTACAAAAGGACAGGGAGAGCAGGAAAAGGGGGGGAGACAGAAGAAAGAGAGTTTTAGTGCATGGCATACCGCTACCGTTGGCGGACAAGACAGACGCAGCAGGCCCATGCATTACGCCGTGCTCCTGCCCTCTGCACATGCAATTACTGGGATATGGCCTACATGGCAATGGTAGAAATCTGCCCAAATGGGTGCCAAAGGGGCAACTATACATCAACTTTCCTCTGTTCTGAGCTGGGGTAGAGTCCCACATGGCCTACATTACGGAAGGGCCTTGCCTACCTAACTCGCCCTGGCCTAGGGACACCCACAGCCCACCTCCCCCACCCAGACACCACCACTGCACGCAAAGTCCACAGAATGAGGTTGTACTCACCCCTTTGTGTCTGCTGTGATGTCCTTAAGCGCCCATCCAACTCCGGGTAGGCCACCGGCAGGATCCGGAACATCAGGGGGGTCATGGTGCGACGGGCACCCCTCCCACGTTGGGAGGCCATCCCCAGCTGAGCCTCCGCTGTCTTCTTGCTGCAGCGGCGAATGTCCTCCCATCTCTTCCGACAGTGGGTGCCCCATCTCTGGTGGGTCCCCAGGGTCCGGACTTCCTTGGCGATGGCACGCCAAATGTCCCTCTTCTGGTGGGCGCTGACCTACATGACATGCACAAGGAAAGAGGAACAGTCATTACCTACTGCACCGTCAATGTGAGTGGCCCCCTCCCAACTCTGTCCATGTGGCCCATTCATCCCCATGCATTTCTGTTGTAAGAACTCTGCCCCCTTCCCTCTCCCACCCAGCCCTGTCCACCCAGGCCTAGCCCATCCAACGTGCTCCCTGTGTACTAACCTGTTGGTCTGGAGGACCGTAGAGTAGCATGTACTGGGGGAGGACCCCATCCACAAGTTTCTCCAACTCCTTTGCAGTGAAGGCAGGGGCCCTTTCCCCAGACGCAGCAGCCATCGTCGCTTCCAGACCGAGGTCACAGCAGCACTAGCAGTGTAGGTCCTCTCCTGTCGAAGGTCAGGTATCTAGTGATTGAACAGATAGAAAATGGTGGTGAAGTCCGCGGAGGTGACGTCCGCGGCGGGGCGCATCATCACCGCCAGCGCACCTGTTCATTGGCTCCTGGGACCCATAGGGTCCAATGTTAACCAATGCAGCATTGCGCCGCGCTCTATGACTGCCTACCGCGACGGTGTCCAACGCCAGCGCAGTTACCCCACAATTCCATTGTCCCAGTTTGGAGGTCAGGCAGCCGCCATTTCAGGGGCCCACATGGCTTCATTTACTACTGCGTCACACATACCGAGGCCTACACTCAAAACATTTCCCGGATGGGTTAATTGTCTGTTGTAGTCTTGTGTGTGACTGTGGGTACATACCTGGAGGTATGGTGACAGTTTCTTCGCTCTTGTCCTTCTTAGGCACCGTCAGTTGGGACATATTGGAAGATGGCGGAATCCGCCGGTGTACCGACCGCTGGTGGACCTGTTGACAATGGAAGAGAGACATTTGATTGTGACCTACTGGTTCGACCGTGCCACAATCCAGGAACTATGTACCCAGTTGGAGCCAGACCTGATGTCACCAATCCACCATCCGACTGGAATCCCCCCTGACGTGCAGGTGCTGTCAGTGTTCCATTTCCTTGCAAGTGGGTCATTTCAGACAACAGTGGCCATGGCATCAGGGATGTCCCAGCCTATGTTTTCCAACGTGTTGTCCAGAGTGTTGTCTGCCCTGCTGAAACACGTAAGGAGATACATCATTTTCCCTGAGGTGGAGGATTTGCCTACAGTGAAAGGTGATTTCTATGCCCTTGGACATATCCCCAACGTCATAGGTGCCATTGATGGGACCCATGTAGCTCTGGTCCCCCCTGCAGGACCGAACAGGTGTACAGGAACTGGAAGAGTTATCATTCCATGAATGTCCAGATGGTCTGTTCGGTAGACCAGTACATCTCGCAGGTAAATGCTATGTTCCCTGGCTCAGTGCATGACACCTACATCCTGCGGAATAGCAGCATCCCTACATGTCAACAGCTTGCACCCTTGAAAGGCTTGTGATGTGTGACATTGGTATGTTGGACTTCCAATAGGTAACCATTTTTGACACTGTAATTGACAATACAAAGTTCAAAATCATTGACTGACTCCAGTTTTATTAGTGTTTCAAGGGTGTTTATTTAAGTGCATAACAATGAAGGGGGGTTGTGAAATGGGGATGGGTTATGGTGGAAGAATGTCCATGGCAGAGTCCAGTCCATTAGTCTCACAGGTACATTGCACATTTGGCCATTGGAAGTGGAGCTGGGGCAGTTTCGATTTGGACAGGGTGACAAAGTGGGACAGTGGGGGGGACAATCAGGGTGGTCTTATTTCCTGGCGGAGGTCTTGCCATCTTGCTCTGTCCTGTTCCTGGATCTCAGGGACCGCTTGCGTGGTGGTTGTCCGTCTGCAGGGGGTGGGGTGCTGGTGTGTTGGTCCTGTGGCGGGGCGTCCTGTCCACTAGCGCCGGCGGAGGTGGTGGGCATTTCATCGTCGTGGCTAGTGTCAGGGGCCCCTTGGAGTGCCACGGTGTCCCTCAAGGTCTTTTGAATGTCCGTCAGCACCCCTACAATGGTGCCCAGGGCGGAGCCGATGGTCCTGAGCTCCTCCCTGAACCCCAAATACTGCTCCTCCTGCAGACGCAGGGTCTCCTGCAACTTGTCCAGGACCGTTGCCATCGTCTCCTGGGAGTGGTGGTATACTCCCATGATGGAGGAGAGGGCCTCGTTGAGAGTAGGTTCCCTTGGCCTGTCCTCCCTCTGTCGCACAGCAGCCCTCCCAGTTCCCCTGTGTTCCTGTGCCTCCGTCCCCTGGACCGTGTGCCCACTACCACTGCGCCCAGGTCCCTGTTGTTGTTGGGGTTTTGGGTTAGCCTGGGTGCCCTGTAGTGGTGGACACACCGCTGATTGACCTGTCCTGGGTAGGAAGGTATGGGCCCGCTGGGTGGGTGCTGTGCTGGTGTTGCCAGAAGGTGTAAGTTCAGTGTTGGGCTGTGGCTGGGCAAGGGGAACCGACTGTCCTGAGGCCCACGATGGTCCGGGCTGGTCATTAAGATCCAGTAGCGCAGAGCTGCTGTCATCACTGTGGGCCTCTTCTGGGGTGGAGTGGTGTTGTCTGGACCCTCTGGTGTGGTGACGTTCCTTCGGGTTCCTGCGGGGGTATAAGTACATGATTATTGCATGTGTGTGTGTAATGGTGTGCAATGGTTGGGTGTGCGTGTACACCAGTGCAGGCATTCCTGTGTCGGGGCTTGTGTGCTGATGGTTGGGGGGTGTTCTGGGTATGTTCAGTGGGCATGCTTTAGTGATGGGTATCCATGCTTAGTTGTGTCATGCAGGTCTTGGTGTTGGGATGGGTGGTTGGTGTTATGGGTACATTAGTGAGGAGTTAGGGTGATAGGGGAGGGTGTGAGGGTGAGGGTGTGTGATAGCATGCAGGTAAGGTGGGGGATATGATAGTTAAGATTTGACTTACCAGTGTCCGTTCCTCCAACGACTCCTGCGAGGCCCTCAGGATGCAAGATGGACAAGACTTGCTGCCTCCCATGTTGTTAGTTGTGGGGGAGGAGGTGGGGGTCCGCCGCCAGTCCGCTGAACCACAATGTGGTGCCTGGATACCGTGGAACGCACCTTCCCCCGTAGGTCGTTCCACCTCTTCCTGATGTCCTCCCTATGTCTTGGATGCTGTCCCACAGCGTTGACCCTGTCGACTATTCTTTGCCATAGCTCCATCTTCCTGGCTATGGATGTGTGCTGTACCTGTGAGCCAAATAGCTGTGGCTCTACCCATACGATTTCCTCCACCATGACCCTGAGCTCCTCTTCGGAAAAGCGGGGGTGTCTTTGGCGTGCCATGGGGTGGTGTGTGTGATGTGTGAGGTGGTGTATGTGGTGATGAGTGTGGTGAGTGTAGTGGTATGTGGTGTTTTGTGCGTGGATGTTGTGTGGGTGATGGTGTAGTGTCCCTCTGTGTGATGGGGTTCTCTATTCTGTGCTGTCTCTCTCTGGCCTTCTCTCTAATTTTGGGTCGTAGGGGTTTGTGGGTGATGTGTGTGTCTGTTTTATATTTCAATGGGTGTGTGGGAGTGGTGTGTATCAGGTGTGTGTATTTGGAATTGTCCAATGTGGCAGTGTTTTGGAGATGTGTGTGTATTTTGAGCGCGGCGGTGTGTACCACCAATGGAATACCGCGGTTGAAAGACCGCTGCGTGGATTCGTGGGTCGTAATAGCATGGGCGTGTTTCTGTTGGCGTGGAGGTGGAGGATTTGTTTCTGCATGTTTATCGCTGACCTTTGGTGTGGCGGGATTGTGTGGGTGTCTGAATTTCGGCGGATTCCGTGATGTGTGTCATAATAGCTGTGGAGATCTACTGCGGCCGCGACGGTGTATTGGCGGTCTTCTGCACGGCGGTAAGCGCCTTATACCGCCAATGTTGTAATGACCCCCAAAGTTTATTAAACCTCATGAGGTGGTACCACAGTTCAAACAGCACCCTTCAGTAATATTTGAAGTAGCACACTGAACTGAGAGAGCATGGTCCTCTTATACCCACGCAGGGGCTAAAAGGAGTTGGTACAATTATAAAAGGCAAGACTTGCATACATGTAAGGTCATGTGGAAATGCACAGTCGACAGGTAGGAGGAGCTAACAGTATTCAAGGACTAACAGCTGCAGACCTTACTGAGCATGTGCGAAAGTGAGAGATGCTAAATATAACTTGTCACTAGGCAGATTTTCAAGAGGAGTTAACAGAAAGGTAGGACAGAGCACATGGTGAGCACATGGCAGCATGTGACAGAGAAAATGGCTGCCATGAATACAAAATGGATTCCGCGAAATGTTCACAATAGTTACTAAATACAAGATGTCTTCTGCTAATGCTTAATCTAATCGCTGCTAAACTACAACAGATGACCCTTTCAGCATTAGCTGAAGACATTCGTCTTTCTGGGATAATCTAAATATTCATCTTGTATATTTATGCTCATCATTTCAGCTATTTCCTTATCTAACATATGTTGTGCTTTCATTTCTGTAATATTTCTTTTGGTAGGCATACAAGCAGTAATACACATGGAGCAGAACATTGGACCACACTGAATACAGATACAGCATGTGAAAAATATTGCAATCATTACACACAGGATAGTCAGTAGTTTCCAGCCCCAGGCGGAAACAAGAGACCAAAACCATCCAGAAAAAGTCCAAGTACCAGTCTCTGTGTGGATTTCGGCAGCAATTTCATGCAATTTAGATATTGCATCATATACTGAAGTGGAGTGATCAGGAATAAAAACACAGGAACTATTACCGATGATGCGACATGCACCACCTCGGTCAGCTAATATCACATCTAGTACCATACGATTTTGGAGCGCTACAATCCTCGCAATTTGGAGCTCCTCAGTAATATTCCCAAGTGCCAGAGCTGCTGATTGGTAACAGCTTCCACAGCCCTAGTCAATCGTCTCACTTTCCTACTGTTTAACACAGCACCCACAAAGGGGAATAACCCTAAATTAAAATCAACATATTGTTGCAGGCTAGTATCCATTTGGTCTACCTCATTTGTACTTATTGCCCTTTTATATCTATTTTTAACGATGTCATTGAACAGTTTAAAATCTCGGTGATATGATGCAGGGGCCAAAAACACAGGGGGTAATAGAAAAGATACATAACACACACCTGACCACCCAACAGGTAGTTGGTAATATCCATAGTTACCACAAACAAAATATGTATCATGTGAAGCTGTAAAACTACTATTATATACACCCTCAATAGTTAAAATCAAGGTACAATCGCTTATCCCTACTGGAATTTGCCCAATGCTACGTATACATAAATCAGCTTTAGTTTTTGTAACAGAAATCACAAATTGTTCTTTCTTGTCAGAGTCTCTTATATTTGTGAAGACATATGGTATTGAAACATTGTCCGGTTGATACTCTTCCCATTCCCATTTAGTTCCTTTGGCTTGGGGATACCCATCTTTGTCTTGGTAGCATACTATAATAAGGCGAAAAAGAAGTCCGCCCTCTGTACGTTTTCCAGATGCAAACAAAAGCGTGTACCAAGCTTGACAAGAACCATTGTGTGAAAAAGGAAGAGGAATGAAAGGTGTTCCTCCTTTCTTTTGATGCGCAGGTATCATTCCACATACCCAACAGTTAGTAGTATTTGTAGCATTATGAGTATGATGCAACATCTGAATGAAAGTATTATTGAAGTACGATTGACAGTGCTTCTGCTCCTGATAGGGAAGCGTAAAGTAATAGTGATCCTTTGGTACTGGAGTGGTGGCAACAAAAAACTCACGAGCAGGAGCCTTCTTTTCAACAAACCAGGTGATTATTGCTATAACCACCAAAACAACAACAAACCCCACAGTACTAATGATCAGTTTGTTATTCATTTTAGCAACAGTGATAATCGACCCTTTTAGAAATGAATTAAAAACAATCGTTGGAGCTCTTATCCCTGGGCAGCCGCTGATTTCTTCACCACGGGCCAAGACGGGTGTCACTACTCTAATGCATGGCTGAACACACCCCCCCTTGCCACATTGGCTCTCCATTTCACTAACCCAGGGCGGTAGCTCAACCAGTTTTTTCCCAAAAAAATTCAGATTCTTTCCTCGGTCTCAAATTATATCACAACACTCCAGAAGTCGTATGGTCCGGAAAGAACTCTGCAGATTCGTCAGGTGATATAGCACGCCTTTCTCCGTAGTCAAAATCTCTCGATGATCGGTCAGCACAGCAGGTTCCACCAAGTTCGGTAGTGCTCTCTTGCAGTGAGTACTATGGACCCAATTCTTTCGGTTCGTCACTCGAACTGCTGTCCTTGTCGCAAGGAGCACCAGTTCTGGGCCTCGCCACCTTGATTCCAAGGTTAACTGTGCCAAATAATCATTCATCAGGACACAAGGTACATCATATACAGAATTTGGCATAGGAACTCCCCAAATGTTCATTGGCCTTCCAAATACCACTTCGTATGGGCTAAGGGCGAGTCAAGAGTGGGACACCGACCTAATAGACATTAATGCCAACGGTAATGCATCCGGCCAAGTTAAGGATGTGGAAGCCTGTATCTTCGCTAACTTCAGCTTCAAAGTAGCATTATACCCTTCCACCAACCCTGCTGATTGTGGGTGAAAAACCTTATGGAACTTCTGTTTGATCCCTAATCCTTTCAAGACATAGTTATTAACTTCCCCAACAAAATGAGGTCCGTTATCATTCCATAAAAGTCTGCAAACACCAAAACTAGGTAAAAATTCTTTCAAAAGCACCTTCGCTGTGGTAATGGCAGTATTATCCTTTGTGGGGTATGCCTATATCCATTTACTGAAGGCACATACCACCACCAAGACATACTTTAAATTGTTGCAGCGTTCAAGCTGAATATAATCCATTTCTAGAACTTCAAAAGGTGCAGTTGGTGTAGCAAACCCTCCCGCAGGAGTACGTGTCCCTTTTCCAGGATTGTTTTGTAAACAGATCAAACAAGACTGTACTACTCTCTTAGCTGTACTGGAAATTTCTGGATGTTCCCAAACTTGCGTAAGCAACTTCGTTATTGTTGAAGCTCCAACATGTGCCAGCCCATGTGCCATCTGCACCATAGGTTGTACAAAAGCTATAGACAATTTCCATTTATCCATCTGCTTATTCCGCCAACAGCCCTCATCATCCAATTCTCCATCTTGAGACCATTGCTCACGTTCTTTCACAGAAGCAGATTTCTGTATATCTAATACGTCTTGTCTAGCATTATGCCAGTGTTCAGATTGTGACTTCACTACATACATAGAAGTAGTACTTCGCTGCATCGCAGTCTCACTTTGTGAGAAAGTAGCCTCTTTCTAGCCTTATTACCCCCACTTTTGGCCTGTTTGTGAGTATATGTCAGGGTGTTTTCACTGTCTCACTGGGATCCTGCTAGCCAGGGCCCAGTGCTCATAGTGAAAACCCTATGTTTTCAGTATGTTTGTTATGTGTCACTGGGACCCTGCTAGTCAGGACCCCAGGGCTCATAAGTTTGTGGCCTATATGTATGTGTTCCCTGTGTGATGCCTAACTGTCTCACTGAGGATCTGCTAACCAGAACCTCAGTGGTTATGCTCTCTCTTTACAAATTGTCACTAACAGGCTAGTAACCAATTTCACCAATTCACATTGGCATACTGGAACACCCTTATAATTCCCTAGTATATGGTACTGAGGTACCCAGGGTATTGAGGTTCCAGGAGATCCCTATGGGCTGCAGCATTTCTTTTGCCACCCATAGGGAGATCTGACAATTCTTACACAGGCCTGCCAGTGCAGCCTGAGTGAAATAACGTCCACGTTATTTCACAGCCATTTACCACTGCACTTAAGTAACTTATAAGTCACCTATATGTCTAACCTTCACCTGGTGAAGGTTGGGTGCAAAGTTACTTAGTGTGTGGGCACCCTGGCACTAGCCAAGGTGCCCCCACATCATTCAGGGCAAATTCCCCAGACTTTGTGAGTGCGGGGACACCATTACACGCGTGCACTGTACATAGGTCTCTACCTATGTACAGCGTCACAATGGTAACTCCGAACATCGCCATGTAACATGTCTAGGATCATGGAATTGTCACCCCAATGCCATCTCCCGAGTCTCTAGCACAGACCCGGGTACTGCCAAACTGCCTTTCCCGGGGTTTCACTGCAGCTGCTGCTGCTGCCAACCCCCCAGACAGGTTTCTGCCCTCCTGGGGTCCAGCCAGGCTTGGCCCAGGAAGGCAGAACAAAGGACTTCCTCAGAGAGAGGGTGTTACACCCTCTGCCTTTGGAAAAAGGTGTCAGGGCTGGGGAGGAGTAGCCTCCCCCAGCCTCTGGAAATGCTTTGAAGGGCACAGATGGTGCCCATCTCTGCACAAGCCAGTCTACACCGTTTCAGGGATCCCCCAGCCCTGCTCTGGCACGAAACTGGACAAAGGAAAGGGGAGTGACCACTCCCCTGACCTGCACCTCCCAGGGGAGGTGCCCAGAGCTCCTCCAGTGTGCTCCAGACCTCTGCCATCTTGGAAACAGAGGTGCTGCTGGCACACTGGACTGCTCTGAGGGGCTAGTGCCAGCAGGTGACGTCAGAGACTCCTTCTGATAGGCTCTTACCTGTGTTGCTAGCCTATCCTCCTTCCTAGGTAGCCAAACCTCCTTTTCTGGCTATTTAGGGTCTCTGCTTTGGGGAATTCTTTAGATAACGAATGCAAGAGCTCATCAGAGTTCCTCTGCATCTCTCTCTTCACCTTCTACCAAAGGATCGACCGCTGACTGCTCAGGACACCTGCAAAACCGCAACAAAGTAGCAAAGACCACTACTGCAACCTTGTATCGCTGATCTTGCCGCCTTCTCGACTGTTTTCCTGGTGGTGCATGCTCTGGGGGTAGATCTGCCTCCTCTCTGCACTAGGAGCTCTGAATAAATCTCCCGTGGGTTGACGGAATCTTCCCCCTGCAACTGCAGGCAACAAAAGACTGCTTCACTGGTCCTCTGGGTCCCCTCTCAGCACGACGAGCGAGGTCCCTGGAACTCAGCAACAAGTTTGGTGGAGGTAAGTCCTTGCCTCCCCACGCTAGACTGCATTGCTGGGTACCGCATGATTTGCAGCTGCTCCGGCTCCTGTGCACTCTTCCAGGATTTCCTTCGTGCACAGCCAAGCCTGGGTCCCCGACACTCTAACCTGCAGTGCACAACCTCCTGAGTTGTCCTCCGGCGTCGTGGGACTCCCTTTTGTGTCTTTGGGTGAGCTCCGGTTCACTCCTCTTGGTAGTGGCTGTTCTGGCACTTCTGCAGGTGCTGCCTGCTCCCGTGAGGGCTCCCTGACTTGCTGGGCGCCCCCTCTGTCTCCTCATCCAAGTGGCGACATCCTGGCCCCTCCTGGGCCACAACAGCATCCAAAAACCCTAACCGCGACCCTTGCAGCTAGCAAGGCTTGTTTGCAGCCTTTCTGCGTGGGAAGACCTCTGCAAGCTTCTTCACGAAGTGGGACATCCATCCTCCAAAGGGGAAGTTCCTAGTCCTCTTCGTTCTTTCAGAATCCACAGCTTCTACCATCCGATGGCAGCTTCTTTGCACCCTCAGCTGGCATTTCCTGGGCATCTGCCCAATCTCGACTTTGTCGCGACTCTTGGACTTGGTCCCCTTGCTCAACAGGTACTCTCATCCGGAAATCCACTTTGGTTGCATTGCTGGTGTTGGTCTTCCTTACAGAATTCCCCTATCACGACTTCTGTGTTCTCTGGGGAATATAGGTGCACTTTACACCTACTTTTCAGTGTCTTAGGTTGGGCTATTTTTCTAACCCTCACTGTTTTTTTACAGTCCCAGCGACCCTCTACAAGCTCACATAGGTTTGGGGTCCATTCGTGGTTCGCATTCCACTTTTGGAGTATATGGTTTGTGTTGCCCCTATACCTATGTGCTTCTATTGCAATCTACTGTAACTTTACATTGCTTGCATTACTTCCTTTTGCTATTACTGCATATTTTTGGTATTGTGTACATATATCTTCTGTATATTTGGCATCCTCATACTGAGGGTTCTCACTGAGATACTTTTGGCATATTGTCATAAAATTAAAGTACCTTTACTTTTAGTATATCTGTGTATTGTGCATTCTTATGATATTGTGCATATGACACCAGTGGTATAGTAGGAGCTTTGCATGTCTCCTAGTTCAGCCTAAGCTGCTCTGCTATAGCTACCTTCTATCAGCCTAAGCTGCTAGAAACACCTCTTCTACACTAATAAGGGATAACTGGACCTGGTACAGAGTGTAAGTACCCCTTGGTACCCACTACAAGCCAGGCCAGCCTCCTACACACGTGCTACACGGTCTGCAAGAGCATTACCTTGCCCTATCTTATCGGTCACTTTCTTGTGGGCACTACATTTCACAATAGCTAGTTTCTTTGGATATGTCAATGCAGTCAAGAGGTTATTGTAGGAGGCTGGACTGGCTTGTAGTGAGTACCAAGGAGTACTTACACCTTGCACCAGGCCCAGGTATCCCTTATTAGTGTATAGGGGTGTCTAGCAGCTTAGGCTGATAGAAAATGGTAGCTTAGCAGAGCAGCTTAGGCTGAACTAGGAAACAAGTGAAGCTCCTACAGTACCACTAGTGTCACTTGCACAATATCATAAGAAAACACAATACACAGATATACTAAAAATAAAGGTACTTTATTTTTATGACAATATGCCAAAAGTATCTCAGTGAGTACCCTCAGTATGAGGATAGCAAATATACACAAGATATATGTACACAATACCAAAAATATGCAGTATAGTCTTAGAAAACAGTGCAAACAATGTATAGTTACAATAGGATGCAATGGGACAACATAGGGATAGGGGCAACACAAACCATATACTCCAAAAGTGGAATGCGAACCACAAATGGACCCCAAACCTATGTGACCTTGTAGAGGGTCGCTGGGACTCTAAGAAAACAGTGAGGGTTAGAAAAATAGCCCACCCCAAGACCCTGAAAAGTGAGTGCAAAGTGCACTGAAGTTCCCCAAAGAGCACAGAAGTCGTGATAGGGGAATTCTGCAGGAAAGGCCAACACCAGCAATGCAACAACAATGGATTTCCAGACTAAAGTACCTGTGGAACAAGGGGACCAAGTCCAAAAGTCACGATCAAGTCGAGAGTGGGCAGATGCCCAGGAAATGCCAGCTGTGGGTGCTAAGAAACTGCTACTGGACAGTAGAAGCTGAGGATTCTGCAGGAACGACAAGGGCTAGAAACTTCCCCTTTGGAGGATGGATGTCCCACATCATGAAGAGTCGTGCAGAAGTGTTTTCCCACCGAAAGACAGCAAACAAGCCTTGCTAGCTGCAAAGATTGCAGTTAAGGTTTTTGGATGCTGCTGTGGCCCAGGAGGGACCAGGATGTCACCAATTGCGTGAGGGGACAGAAGAGGGACCAGGCAAGACAAGGAGCCCTGTCAGAAGCAGGCAGCACCCGTAGAAGTGCCATAACAGGCACTACAAAGTGGAGTGAAATGGTGCTCACCCGAAGTTGCACAAGAGAGTCCCACGCCGCCGGAGGACAACTCAGGAGGTCGTGCAATGCAGGTTAGAGTGCCGTGGACCCAGGCTTGGCTGTGCACAAAGGAAATCCTGGAAAAGTGCACAGGAGCCGGAGTAGCTGCAAAAGACGCGGTTCCCAGCAATGCAGTCTGGCGTGGGAGGCAAGTACTTACCCCCACCAAACATGGACTGAAGAGTCACTGTACTGTGGGAGTCACTTGGACATAGTTGCTGAGTTTAAGGGACCTCGCTCGTCGTGCTGAGAGGAGACCCAGAGGACCGGTGATACAGTTCTTTGGTGCCTGCGGTAGCAGGGGGAAGATTCCGTCGACCCACAGGAGATTTCTTTGGAGCTTCTAGTGCAGAGAGGAGGCAGACTACCCCCACAGCATGCACCACCAGGAAAACAGTCGAGAAGGCGGCAGGATCAGCGCTACAGTGTCGCAGTAGTCGTCTTTGCTACTTTGTTGCAGTTTTGCAGGCTTCCAGCGCAGTCAGCAGTCGATTCCTTGGCAGAAGGTGAAGAGAGAGATGCAGAGGAACTCTGATGAGCTCTTGCATTCGTTATCTAAGGAATTCCCCAGACCAGAGACCCTAAATAGCCAGAAAAGAGGGTTTGGCTAATTAGGAGACAGGATGGGCTAGCAACACCTGAAGGAGCCTATCAGAAGGAGTCTCTGACGTCACCTGCTGGCCCTGGCCACTCAGAGCAGTCCAGTGTGCCAGCAGCACCTCTGTTTCCAAGATGGCAGAGGTCTGGAGCACACTGGAGGAGCTCTGGGCACCTCCCAGGGGAGGTGCAGGTCAGGGGAGTGGTCACTCCCCTTTCCTTTGTCCAGTTTCGCGCCAGAGCAGGGCTGAGGGGTCCCTGAACCGGTGTAGACTGGCTTATGCAGAAATGGGCACCATTTGTGCCCATGAAAGCATTTCCAGAGGCTGGGGGAGGCTACTCCTCCCCTGCCTTGACACCTTTTTCCAAAGGGAGAGGGTGTAACATTCTCTCTCTGAGGAAGTCCTTTGTTCTGCCTTCCTGGGCCAAGCCTGGCTGGACCCCAGGAGGGCAGAAACCTGTCTGAGGGGTTGGCAGCAGCAGCAGCTGCAGTGAAACCCCTGAAAAGGCACTTTGGCAGTTCCCGGGTCTGTGCTAGAGACCCGGGGAATCATGGGATTGTCCCCCCAATACCAGGATGGCATTGGTGGGGCAATTCCATGATCTTAGACATGTTACATGGCCATATTCGGAGTTACCATTGTGAAGCTACACATAGGTAGTGACCTATGTGTAGTGCACGCGTGTAAGGGTGTCCCCGCACTCACAAAGTCCGGGGAATTTGCCATGAACAATGTGGGAGCACCTTGGCTAGTGCCAGGGTGCCCACACACTAAGTAACTTAGCACCTAACCTTTACCAGGTAAAGGTTAGACATATAGGTGACTTATAAGTTACTTAAGTGCAGTGGTAAATGGCTGTGAAATAACGTGGATGTTATTTCACTCAGGCTGCAGTGGCAGGCCTGTGTAAGAATTGTCAGAGCTCCCTTTAGGTGGCAAAAGAAATGCTGCAGCCCATAGGGATCTCCTGGAACCCCAATACCCTGGGTACCTCAGTACCATATACTAGGGAATTATAAGGGTGTTCCAGTATGTAGGAGGCTGGACTGGCTTGTAGTGAGTACCAAGGGGTACTTGCACTTTGCACCAGGCCCAGTTATCCCTTATTAGTGTATAGGGTGTCTAGCAGCTTAGGCTGATAGATAATGGTAGCTTAACAGAGCATCTTAGGCTGAACTAGGAGACGTGTGAAGCTACTACAGTACCACAAGTGTCACTTGCACAATATCATAAGAAAACACAATACACAGTTATACTAAAAATAAAGGTACTTTATTTTTATGACAATATGCCAAAGTATCTTAGAGTGTACCCTCAGCAAGAGGATAGCAAATATACACAAGTTATATGTACACAATACCAAAAATATGCAGTATAGTCTTAGAAAACAGTGCAAACAATGTATAGTTACAATAGGATGCAATGGAGACACATAGGGATAGGGGCAACACAAACCATATACTCCAAAAGTGGAATGTGAACCACGAATGGACCCAAACCTATGTGACCTTGTAGAGGGTCGCTGGGACTATTAGAAAATAGTGAGAGTTAGAAAAATAGCCCTCCCCAAGACCCTGAAAAGTGAGTGCAAAGTGCACTGAAGTTCCCCAAAAGACAAAGAAGTCGTGATAGAGGAATAATGCAGGAAAGACACAAACCAACAATGCAACAACTGGGGATTTCCAATCTAGGGTACCTGTGGAACAAGGGGACCAAGTCCAAAAGTCACAAGCAAGTCGGAGATGGGCAGATGCCCAGGAAATGCCAGCTGTGGGTGCAAAGAAGGTTCTACTGGACAGAAGAAGCTGCAGTTTCTGCAGGAACGAAAAGGGCTAGAGACTTTCCCTTTGGTGGACGGATCCCACTCGCCGTGGAAAGTTGTGCACAAGTGTTTTCCCACCAAAAGAACGCCAACAAGCCTTGCTAGCTGCAAATCGTGCGGCTAGCGTTTTTGGACACTGCTGCGGCCCAGGAGGGACCAGGAGGTCGAAAATTGGACCAGGAGAGAGAGGGGACGTCGAGCAAGACAAGGAGTCCTCTCAGCAGCAGGTAGCCCCCGAAGAAGTGCCAGAAACAGGCACTACAAGGATGCGTGAAACGGTGCTTGCCGAAGTTGCACAAAGGAGTCCCATGTCGCCGGAGACCAACGTAGAAAGTCGTGCAATGGAGGTTAAAGTGCCGTGGACCCAGGCTTGGCTGTGCACAAAGGATTTCCGCCGGAAGTGCACGGAAGCCGGAGTAGTTGCAAAAGTCGCGGTTTCCAACAATGCAGTCTGGCGTGGGGAGGCAAGGACTTACCTCCACCAAACTTGGACTGAAGAGTCACTGGACTGTGGGAGTCAATTGGACAGAGATGCTGGATTCAAGGGACCTCGCTCGTCGTGCTGAGAGGAGACCCAAGGGACAGGTAATGCAGCTTTTTGGTGCCTGCGGTAGCAGGGGGAAGATTCCGTCGACCCACGGGAGATTTCTTTGGAGCTTCTAGTGCAGAGAGGAGGCAGACTACCCCCACAGCATGCACCACCAGGAAAACTGTCGAGAAGGCGGCAGGATCAGCGTTACAGAGTTGCAGTAGTCGTCTTTGCTACTATGTTGCAGTTTTGCAGGTTTCCAGCGCGGTCAGCAGTCGATTCCTTGGCAGAAGGTGAAGAGAGAGATGCAGAGGAACTCTGATGAGCTCTTGCATTCGTTATCTAAAGTTTCCCCAGAGACAGAGACCCTAAATAGCCAGAAAAGAGGGTTTGGCTACCTAGGAGAGAGGATAGGCTAGCAACACCTGAAGGAGCCTATCAGAAGGAGTCTCTGACGTCACCTGGTGGCACTGGCCACTCAGAGCAGTCCAGTGTGCTGGCAGCACCTCTGTTTCCAAGATGACAGAGGTCTGGAGCACACTGGAGGAGCTCTGGACACCTCCCAGGGGAGGTGCAGGTCAGGGGAGTGGTCACTCCCCTTTCCTTTGTCCAGTTTCGCGCCAGAGCAGGGCTAAGGGGTCCCTGAACCGGTGTAGACTGGCTTATGCAGAATTGGGCACAAATGTGCCCAAGAAAGCATTTCCAGAGGCTGGGGGAGGCTACTCCTCCCCTGCCTTCACACCATTTTCCAAAGGGAGAGGGTGTAACACCCTCTCTCAGAGGAAGTCCTTTGTTCTGCCATCCTGGGTCAAGCCTGGCTTGACCCCAGGGGGGCAGAAACCTGTCTGAGGGGTTGGCAGCAGCTGCAGTGAAACCCCAGGAAAGGCAGTTTGGCAGTACCAGGGTCTGTGCTACAGACCACTGGGATCATGGAATTGTGCCAACAATGCCAGGATGGCATAGAGGGGGCAATTCCATGATCTTAGACATGTTACATGGCCATATTCGGAGTTACCATTGTGAAGCTACATATAGGTAGTGACCTATATGTAGTGCACGCGTGTAATGGTGTCCCCGCACTCACAAAGTCCGGGGAATTTGCCCTGAACAATGTGGGGGCACCTTGGCTAGTGCCAGGGTGCCTTCACACTAAGTAACTTTGCACCTAACCTTTACCAGGTAAAGGTTAGACATATAGGTGACTTATAAGTTACTTAAGTGCAGTGTAAAATGGCTGTGAAATAACGTGGATGTTATTTCACTCAGGCTGCAGTGGCAGGCCTGTGTAAGAATTGTCAGAGCTCCCTATGGGTGGCAAAAGAAATGCTGCAGCCCATAGGGATCTCCTGGAACCCCAATACCCTGGGTACCTCAGTACCATATACTAGGGAATTATAAGGGTGTTCCAGTAAGCCAATGTAAATTGGTAAAATTGGTCACTAGCCTGTTAGTGACAATTTGAAAGAAATGAGAGAGCATAACCACTGAGGTTCTGGTTAGCAGAGCCTCAGTGAGACAGTTAGGCACCACACAGGGAACACACACATATAGGCCTCAAACTTATGAGCACTGGGGTCCTGACTAGCAGGGTCCCAGTGACACATAACAAACATACTGAAAACATAGGGTTTTCACTATGAGCACTGGGCCCTGGCTAGCAGGATCCCAGTGAGACAGTGAAAACACCCTGACATACACTCACAAACAGGCCAAAAGTGGGGGTAACAAGGATAGAAAGAGGCTACTTTCTCACACTGATGAAGACTCATTTTTAGATTTGTCCCCACCCTTGTCAGAAGACTTACCATCCTTCTTCTTGCCATCTTTGTCACCCCCTGTATGAACTTTTCTGTTCACCCTTGTTCTGACCCATTTGTCTGCCTTCTTTCCCAATTCTTGGGGAGAGGTCAGATCAGAGTCCACCAAGTACTGGTGCAACAAATCAGACAAACAATTATTAAGAATATGCTCTCTCAGGATCAAGTTATACAGGCTGTCATAATCAGTAACTTTACTGCCATGTAACCACCCCTCCAAGGCCTTCACTGAATGGTCAACAAAATCAACCCAGTCTTGTGAAGACTCCTTTTTGGTCTCTCTGAACTTTATCCTGTATTGTTCAGTGGTTAAGCCATAACCATCCAGGAGTGCATTCTTAAGAACATGGAAATTATTGGCATCACTTTCGTTCACAGTAAGGAGCCTATCCCTACCTTTTCCACTAAATGATAGCCATAGGATAGCAGCCCACTGCCTTTGAGGGACATCCTGTACAACACAGGCCCTCTTAAGTGCAGCAAACCACTTGTTAATGTCATCCCTGTAGGAGGCTGGACTGGCTTGTAGTGAGTACCAAGGGGTACTTGCACCTTGCACCAGGCCCAGTTATCCCTTATTAGTGTATAGGGTGTCTAGCAGCTTAGGCTGATAGATAATGGTAGCTTAGCAAAGCAGCTCAGGCTGAACTAGGAGACGTGTGAAGCTACTACAGTACCACTTAGTGTCATATGCACAATATCATAAGAAAACACAATACACAGTTATACTAAAAATAAAGGTACTTTATTTTTATGACAATATGCCAAAGTATCTTAGAGTGTACCCTCAGTGAGAGGATAGGAAATATACACAAGATATATATACACAATAGCAAAAATATGCAGTATAGTCTTAGAAAACAGTGCAAACAATGTATAGTTACAATAGGATGCAATGGGGAAACATAGGGATAGGGGCAACACAAACCATATACTCCAGAAGTGGAATGCGAACCACGAATGGACCCCAAACCTATGTGACCTTGTAGAGGGTCGCTGGGACTATTAGAAAATAGTGAGAGTTAGCAAAATAACCCACCCCAAGACCCTGAAAAGTGAGTGCAAAGTGCACCAAAGTTCCCCTAAGGACAAAATAGTCGTGTTAGAGGGAGAATGCAAGGAAAACACAAATCAGCAGTGCAACAACGGTGGATTCCTGTCTGAAGGTACCTGTGGAACAAGGGGACCAAGTCCAAAAGTCACAAGCAGCTCGGAGATGGGCAGATGCCCAAGAAATGCCAGCGGTTGGTGCAAAGAAGCTCTTACTAGGCTGAAGAACTGTGAATACTGCAGGAACGACAAGGGCTAGAGACTTCCCCTTTGGAGGATGGATCCCCCACGCCTTGGAGAGTCGTGCAGAAGTGTTTTCCCGCCGGATGGACGCCAACAAGCCTTGCTACACGCAAATCGTGCGTTTGGCGTTTTTGGACGCTGCTGGGGCCCAGGAGGGACCAGGAGGTCGCAAATTGGACCTGCAGAGAGAGGGGACGTCGAGCAAGACAAGGAGCCCTCATTGAAGCAGGTAGCACCCGGAGAAGTGCCAGAAACCGGCACTACGAGGATGCGTGAAACGGTGCTCGCCGAAGTTGCACAAAGGAGTCCCACGTCGCCGGAGACCAACTTAGAAAGTCGTGCAATGCAGGTTAGAGTGCCGTGGACCCAGGCTTGGCTGTGCACACAGGATTTCCGCCGGAAGTGCACAGGGGCCGGAGAAGCTTGCAAAGTCGCGGTTCCCAGCAATGCAGCCCAGCGAGGTGAGGCAAGGACTTACCTCCACCAAACTTGGGCTGAAGAGTCACTGGACTGTGGGGGTCACTTGGACGGTGTCGCTGGATTCGAGGGACCTCGCTCGTCGTGCTGAGAGGAGACCCAAGGGACCGGAGATGCAGCTTTTTGGTGCCTGCGGTTGCAGGGGGAAGATTCCGTCGACCCACGGGAGATTTCTTCGGAGCTTCTGGTGCAGAGAGGAGGCAGACTACCCCCACAGCATGCACAAGCAGGAAAACAGTCGAGAAGGCGGCAGGATCAGCGTTACAGAGTTGCAGTAGTCGTCTTTGCTACTATGTTGCAGGTTTGCAGGCTTCCAGCGCGGTCAGCGGTCGATTCCTTATCAGAAGGTGAAGAGGGAGATGCAGAGGAACTCGGCTGAGCTCATGCATTCGTTATCTAAAGTTTCCCCAGAGACAGAGACCCTAAATAGCCAGAAAAGAGGGTTTGGCTACCTAGGAGAGAGGAAAGGCTACTAACACCTGAAGGAGCCTATCACAAGGAGTCTCTGACGTCACCTGGTGGCACTGGCCACTCAGAGCAGTCCAGTGTGCCAGCAGCACCTCTGTTTCCAAGATGGCAGAGGTCTGGAGCACACTGGGGGAGCTCTGGACACCTCCCAGGGGAGGTGCAGGTCAGGGGAGTGGTCACTCCCCTTTCCTTTGTCCAGTTTCGCGCCAGAGCAGGGGCTAAGGGGTCCCTGAACCGGTGTAGACTGGCTTATGCAGAATTGGGCACCTCTGTGCCCAACAAAGCATTTCCAGAGGCTGGGGGAGGCTACTCCTCCCCTGCCTTCACACCATTTTCCAAAGGGAGAGGGTGTCACACCCTCTCTCAGAGGAAGTTCTTTGTTCTGCCATCCTGGGCCAGGCCTGGCTGGACCCCAGGAGGGCAGATGCCTGTCTGAGGGGTTGGCAGCAGCAGCAGCTGCAGAGAAACCCCAGGAAGGGCAGTCTGGCAGTACCAGGGTCTGTGCTACAGACCACTGGGATTATGGAATTGTACCAACAATGCCAGGATGGCATAGAGGGGGCAATTCCATGATCATAGACATGTTACATGGCCATATTCGGAGTTACCATGGTGAAGCTACATATAGGTAGTGACCTATATGTAGTGCACGCGTGTAATGGTGTCCCCGTACTCACAAAGTTCAGTGAATTGGCTCTGAACAATGTGGGGGCACCTTGGCTAGTGCCAGGGTGCCCTCACACTAAGTAACTTTGCACCTAACCTTTACCAGGTAAAGGTTAGACATATAGGTGACTTATAAGTTACTTAAGTGCAGTGTAAAATGGCTGTGAAATAACGTGGACGTTATTTCACTCAGGCTGCAGTGGCAGGCCTGTGTAAGAATTGTCAGAGCTCCCTATGGGTGGCAAAAGAAATGCTGCAGCCCATAGGGATCTCCTGGAACCCCAATACCCTGGGTACCTTAGTACCATATACTAGGGGATTATAAGGGTGTTCCAGTAAGCCAATGTAAATTGGTAAAAATGGTCACTAGCCTGTCAGTGACAATTTGGAAAGAAATGAGAGAGCATAACCACTGAGGTTCTGATTAGCAGAGCCTCAGTGAGACAGTTAGTCACTACACAGGTAACACATACAGGCACACTTATGAGCACTGGGGCCCTGGGTTACCAGGGTCCCAGTGACACATACAACTAAAACAACATATATACAGTGAAAAATGGGGGTAACATGCCAGGCAAGATGGTACTTTCCTACACAACCCCCCCCCCAAACGAAGGACAATAAGACTAGCCATTACCTGATGAGTCTTCATTGTCTAAGTGGAAATATCTGGAGAGTCCATCTGCATTGGAGAGGCTACTCCCAGGTCTATGTTCCACTGTATAGTCCATTCCCTGTAGGGATATGGACCACCTCAACAATTTAGGATTTTCACCTTTCATTTGTTTTAGCCAAAGTAGAGGTTTGTGGTCTGTCTGAACAATGAAGTGAGTGCCAAACAGGTATGGCCTCAACTTCTTCAGAGCCCAGACCACAGCAAAGGCCTCCCTCTCAATGGCAGACCAACGCTTTTCTCTAGGGGTCAACCTTCTACTAATAAAAGCAACAGGTTGATCCTGGCCCTCAGAATTAAGTTGTGATAGGACTGCCCCTACTCCTAATTCAGATGCATCAGTCTGGACATAGAATTTTTTAGAGTAACAAGGGCTTTTCAGGACAGGTGCAGAGCACATGGCCTGCTTCAGCTCCTCAAAAGCTTTCTGACAGTTTGCTGTCCATAATACCTTTTTAGGCATTTTCTTGGATGTGAGGTCATTAAGAGGGGCTGCAATGGAGCCATAGTTCTTAATGAACCTCCTGTAATACCCAGTGAGGCCTAGGAAGGCTCTCACCTGAGTCTGAGTGGTAGGGGGAACCCAATCAATAATAGTTTGGATTTTCCCCTGAAGTGGTGCAATCTGTTCCCCACCAACAAGGTGTCCCAGATAAACCCCCTTACCCTGCCCTATCTGGCACTTTGAAGCCTTGATAGTGAGGCCTGCCTTTTGCAGGGCCTCCAAAACTTTCCATAGGTGGACCAGGTGATCATCCCAGCTGGAGCTAAAGACAGCTATATCATCTAAATATGCTGCACTGAAAGCTTCCAGCCCTTGCAGGACTGTGTTCACCAACCTCTGAAAAGTGGCAGGTGCATTTTTCAAACCAAAAGGCATTACAGTAAACTGGTAATGTCCTCCCATGGTCGAAAATGCAGTTTTAGGTTTAGCATCTTCTGACATTTTGATCTGCCAATACCCTGCAGTCAAATCAAAAGTGCTTAGATACTTGGCAGATGCCAGTGTATCTATAAGCTCATCTGCCCTGGGTATAGGGTGAGCATCTGTTTTGGTTACCAAGTTGAGACCTCTATAGTCTACACAAAACCTCATTTCCTTCTTTCCATCTTTAGAATTGGGTTTTGGTACCAGTACCACAGGAGAAGCCCATGGACTGTCAGAGTGCTCAACCACTCCTAGTTCCAACATCTTCTGAACTTCTTGCTTTATGCAGTCCCTGACATGGTCAGGCTGCCTATAGATCTTACTTTTGACAGGTAAACTGTCTCCAGTATCTATAGTGTGCTCACACCAAGAAGTGGTGCCTGGCACAATGGAGAAGAGTTCTGAAAATTGTCCTAGGAGATTTATGCAATTATCTTTCTGCTCAGCAGTAAGACAATCAGCCAAAACTACCCCTTCCACAAGAGCATCTTGTTCTGTGGAAGAGAAGAGATCAGGTAGAGGATCACTGTCTTCTTCCTGTCCCTCATCTGTTGCCATGAGCAGGGTGAGATCAGCCCTGTCATAGTAGGGTTTCAGGCGGTTGACATGGAGCACCCTAAGGGGACTCCTGGCAGTGCCTAAGTCAACCAAGTAGGTGACTTCACCCTTCTTTTCAACAATTGTGTGTGGACCACTCCATTTATCTTGGAGTGCTCTTGGGGCCACAGGCTCCAAGACCCACACTTTCTGCCCTGGTTGGTACTGAACCAAAACAGCCTTCTGATCATGCCATTGCTTCTGGAGCTCTTGGCTGGCCTGAAGGTTTTTACTGGCCTTTTTCATGTACTCAGCCATCCTTGATCTGAGGCCAAGTACATAATCCACAATATCCTGCTTAGGAGCTTTTAAAGGTTGTTCCCAACCCTCCTTTACAAGTGTGAGTGGACCCCTAACAGGGTGTCCAAAAAGAAGTTCAAAGGGGCTGAAGCCCACTCCTTTCTGGGGTACCTCCCTGTAGGCAAAAAGGAGGCATGGTAGAAGGATATCCCATCTCCTGCGGAGTTTTTCAGGGAGTCCCATAATCATGCCTTTGAGAGTTTTATTAAATCTCTCCACCAGTCCATTTGTTTGTGGATGATAGGGTGTTGTGAACTTGTAAGTTACACCACACTCCTTCCACATGGCCTTTAAGTATGCAGACATGAAATTGCTTCCTCTGTCTGATACTACTTCCTTTGGGAAGCCCACCCTGGAAAATATTCCCAGGAGGGCCTTTGCCACTGCAGGAGCTGTAGTGGTCCTTAAAGGAATAGCTTCAGGATATCTTGTGGCATGGTCCACTACCACCAAGATAAACCTATTGCCTGAAGCAGTAGGAGGGTCAAGGGGGCCAACTATGTCAACCCCTACCCTTTCAAAGGGAACCCCAACCACAGGCAGTGGGATAAGGGGTGCCTTTGGAGTGCCACCTGTCTTGCCACTGGCTTGACAGGTTTCACAGGACTTACAAAATTCTTTTGTGTCCTCAGACATCCTAGGCCAATGAAACAGTGGTACCAATCTGTCCCAAGTTTTCATTTGACCCAGGTGCCCAGCTAAGGGAATGTCATGTGCCAGTGTTAGGAGGAACTTTCTGTACTCCTGAGGAATCACTAATCTCCTGGCAGCTCCAGGTTTAGGATCCCTTTGCTCAGTGTACAAGAGGTTGTCCTCCCAGTAAACTCTGTGTGAGTCACTGACATCCCCATTAGCCTGTTTGACAGCTTGCTGTCTGAGACCCTCTAATGTGGGACAGGTTTGCTGTGCCACACTCAGCTCCTCTCTGGCAGGCCCCCCTTCACCCAAAAGCTCAGCAGTGTCTGCTTCCAGCTCCTCTGGTGTAGGTTCTGCACAGGGAGGGAATTCTTCTTCCTCAGAAGTAGAATCCACTGTAGAGGGAGGGATAGTAGGAAGTGGTTTGCTTCTACTAGCCCTAGCTTTAGGGAGCACTTGGTCCATTGTTCCAGGATCCAAGCTTCCCTGTCCTTTTTGCTTTTTGGCCTGAGCCCTTGTCAAAGCAAAAATATGCCCTGGGATGCCCAGCATTGCTGCATGGGCCTCCAACTCCACATCTGACCAAGCTGATGTCTCCAAATCGTTCCCTAATAGACAGTCTACAGGTAAATCTGAAGCTACCACAACTTTCTTTGGACCAGATACCCCCCCCCAGTTGAGATTTACAACAGCCATGGGGTGGCTTTGTGTTATGTTGTGAGCATCGGTTACTTGGTACTGGTGTCCAAGTATGTGTTGTTCAGGGTGCACCAGTTTCTCAATCACCATTGTGACACTGGCACCTGTGTCCCTGTAGGCCTGGACCTCAACACCATTTATTAGGGTTAGTTGCTTGTACTTCTCCAAGTTATGGGGGCAAGCAACCAAAGTGGCTAAGTCAATAGCCCCTTCAGAGACTAAAGTAGCCTCTGTGGTCTCCCTAATCAGACCAACCCCAACTAAATTACCAAAAGTGAGCCCAGCTACTCCCTTGGATTGGCTATTAGTAGGTTTGCTCCCACCACCACTGCTATTAGTAGGGACACTAGGTGTAGCAGTAGGGGTTGTAGTGGTAGGAGCTGTGGTGCCTTTCTTTGGACAACTGGGATCTGTTGTCCAATGGCCTTTTATCTTACATAAATAGCACCATGGTTTCTTTTCCTTGTTCTGATTAAAGGAGGGTTTGGGCCCACCACCCCCACCAGAGTGTTTTTGTGGGCCTGATGAAGACTCATTTTTAGATTTGTCCCCACCCTTGTCAGAAGACTTACCATCCTTCTTTTTGTTGCCATCTTTGTCACCCCCTGTATGAACTTTTCTGTTCACTCTTGTTCTGACCCATTTGTCTGCCTTCTTTCCCAATTCTTGGGGAGAGGTCAGATCAGAGTCCACCAAGTACTGGTGCAACAAATCAGACACACAATTATTAAGAATATGCTCTCTCAGGATTAAGTTATACAGGCTGTCATAATCAGTAACTTTACTGCCATGTAACCACCCCTCCAAGGCCTTCACTGCCTGGTCAATGAAATCAACCCAGTCTTGTGAAGACTCCTTTTTGGTATCTCTGAACTTGATCCTGTACTGTTCAGTGGTTAAGCCATAACCATCCAGGAGTGCATTCTTAAGAACTTGGAAATTGTTCGCATCATTTTCTTTTACAGTAAGGAGCCTATCCCTACCTTTTCCAGTAAATGATAGCCATAGGATAGCAGCCCACTGCCTTTGAGGGACATCCTGTACAGCACAGGCCCTCTCAAGTGCAGCAAACCACTTGTTAATGTCATCCCCCTCCTTGTAAGGGGGAACTATCTTATGCAGATTCCTGGAATCATGCTCTTTTGCAGGATGACTATGGGGAATACTGCTGCTGCCACCATGGGTATCTAAACCCATTTTCTGTCTTTCCCTCTCTATTTCTAAAGACTGTCTATCCAAATCCAGCTATTGCTTCTTGAGCTTCAGTCTGGTTTGCTCCACTCTCAATCTATTGAGCTCCCTTTCCAACAATCTGTCATCAGGGTGGGTGGGAGGGACATTTCTAGATACAGAGGTATGATGGGAATGAACAGAAGGAGACCTGTCCCTTACAGAGGGCACCCTAACAGCTTGGCTACCAGTATAATGTGAGAGCACATCATCAGTATGATGTGATTCAACCTCTGTACCAACTATGCTAGACTGTCTAGTAATGGGCAGGCTGAGAAGTTTCTTTCCTGAACCTTTTCCTGGGGGAGTCCCTGGATCAGATTGAGAACCATTAGCTACTTTTTCTACAGATTGGGCACTTATGGCCTTATCCTGTACTCTAAGCATATTAATTAACAGTTCTAAAGAAGGATTCTTCCCTACACTCAAACCTCTCTCTATGCAGAGACTCCTTGCTCCTTACCAGCTAAGGTGATCATATGCAAGTTTGGACAGTTCAACTTTTTGGCCTGTGCCAGACATTTTTAGAGAGAGTTAAAGTGATAGACAAAGAGAAAAAAGTTTTCAGAATTTTTTTGGAAAGACAGAAAAAACTTTTTAAACTTTTAAGAACTTTTTGAAAGTTTAGAAGTACTTTTCAGCACTTAGAAAAGAGTGAAAAGAGGAAATGCAAAACTTTTTGGCTATGTGTATATACACTGACCTTGTTTTGTATATTTTTCTCTTATGAAAAGTACAATGACAAGAGTGGTAAGTAGTCTCAAAGCACTTATCCCACCACTGCACAACCAATGTAGGAGGCTGGACTGGCTTGTAGTGAGTACCAAGGGGTACTTGCACCTTGCACCAGGCCCAGTTATCCCTTATTAGTGTATAGGGTGTCTAGCAGCTTAGGCTGATAGATAATGGTAGCTTAGCAAAGCAGCTCAGGCTGAACTAGGAGACGTGTGAAGCTACTACAGTACCACTTAGTGTCATATGCACAATATCATAAGAAAACACAATACACAGTTAAACTAAAAATAAAGGTACTTTATTTTTATGACAATATGCCAAAGTATCTTAGAGTGTACCCTCAGTGAGAGGATAGGAAATATACACAAGATATATATACACAATAGCAAAAATATGCAGTATAGTCTTAGAAAACAGTGCAAACAATGTATAGTTACAATAGGATGCAATGGGGAAACATAGGGATAGGGGCAACACAAACCATATACTCCAGAAGTGGAATGCGAACCACGAATGGACCCCAAACCTATGTGACCTTGTAGAGGGTCGCTGGGACTATTAGAAAATAGTGAGAGTTAGCAAAATAACCCACCCCAAGACCCTGAAAAGTGAGTGCAAAGTGCACCAAAGTTCCCCTAAGGACAAAATAGTCGTGTTAGAGGGAGAATGCAAGGAAAACACAAATCAGCAGTGCAACAACGGTGGATTCCTGTCTGAAGGTACCTGTGGAACAAGGGGACCAAGTCCAAAAGTCACAAGCAGCTCGGAGATGGGCAGATGCCCAAGAAATGCCAGCGGTTGGTGCAAAGAAGCTCTTACTAGGCTGAAGAACTGTGAATACTGCAGGAACGACAAGGGCTAGAGACTTCCCCTTTGGAGGATGGATCCCCCACGCCTTGGAGAGTCGTGCAGAAGTGTTTTCCCGCCGGATGGACGCCAACAAGCCTTGCTACACGCGAATCGTACGTTTGGCGTTTTTGGACGCTGCTGGGGCCCAGGAGGGACCAGGAGGTCGCAAATTGGACCTGCAGAGAGAGGGGACGTCGAGCAAGACAAGGAGCCCTCACTGAAGCAGGTAGCACCCGGAGAAGTGCCAGAAACCGGCACTACGAGGATGCGTGAAACGGTGCTCGCCGAAGTTGCACAAAGGAGTCCCACGTCGCCGGAGACCAACTTAGAAAGTCGTGCAATGCAGGTTAGAGTGCCGTGGACCCAGGCTTGGCTGTGCACACAGGATTTCCGCCGGAAGTGCACAGGGGCCGGAGAAGCTTGCAAAGTCGCGGTTCCCAGCAATGCAGCCCAGCGAGGTGAGGCAAGGACTTACCTCCACCAAACTTGGGCTGAAGAGTCACTGGACTGTGGGGGTCACTTGGACGGTGTCGCTGGATTCGAGGGACCTCGCTCGTCGTGCTGAGAGGAGACCCAAGGGACCGGAGATGCAGCTTTTTGGTGCCTGCGGTTGCAGGGGGAAGATTCCGTCGACCCACGGGAGATTTCTTCGGAGCTTCTGGTGCAGAGAGGAGGCAGACTACCCCCACAGCATGCACAAGCAGGAAAACAGTCGAGAAGGCGGCAGGATCAGCGTTACAGAGTTGCAGTAGTCGTCTTTGCTACTATGTTGCAGGTTTGCAGGCTTCCAGCGCGGTCAGCGGTCGATTCCTTATCAGAAGGTGAAGAGGGAGATGCAGAGGAACTCGGCTGAGCTCATGCATTCGTTATCTAAAGTTTCCCCAGAGACAGAGACCCTAAATAGCCAGAAAAGAGGGTTTGGCTACCTAGGAGAGAGGAAAGGCTACTAACACCTGAAGGAGCCTATCACAAGGAGTCTCTGACGTCACCTGGTGGCACTGGCCACTCAGAGCAGTCCAGTGTGCCAGCAGCACCTCTGTTTCCAAGATGGCAGAGGTCTGGAGCACACTGGGGGAGCTCTGGACACCTCCCAGGGGAGGTGCAGGTCAGGGGAGTGGTCACTCCCCTTTCCTTTGTCCAGTTTCGCGCCAGAGCAGGGGCTAAGGGGTCCCTGAACCGGTGTAGACTGGCTTATGCAGAATTGGGCACCTCTGTGCCCAACAAAGCATTTCCAGAGGCTGGGGGAGGCTACTCCTCCCCTGCCTTCACACCATTTTCCAAAGGGAGAGGGTGTCACACCCTCTCTCAGAGGAAGTTCTTTGTTCTGCCATCCTGGGCCAGGCCTGGCTGGACCCCAGGAGGGCAGATGCCTGTCTGAGGGGTTGGCAGCAGCAGCAGCTGCAGAGAAACCCCAGGAAGGGCAGTCTGGCAGTACCAGGGTCTGTGCTACAGACCACTGGGATTATGGAATTGTACCAACAATGCCAGGATGGCATAGAGGGGGCAATTCCATGATCATAGACATGTTACATGGCCATATTCGGAGTTACCATGGTGAAGCTACATATAGGTAGTGACCTATATGTAGTGCACGCGTGTAATGGTGTCCCCGTACTCACAAAGTTCAGTGAATTGGCTCTGAACAATGTGGGGGCACCTTGGCTAGTGCCAGGGTGCCCTCACACTAAGTAACTTTGCACCTAACCTTTACCAGGTAAAGGTTAGACATATAGGTGACTTATAAGTTACTTAAGTGCAGTGTAAAATGGCTGTGAAATAACGTGGACGTTATTTCACTCAGGCTGCAGTGGCAGGCCTGTGTAAGAATTGTCAGAGCTCCCTATGGGTGGCAAAAGAAATGCTGCAGCCCATAGGGATCTCCTGGAACCCCAATACCCTGGGTACCTTAGTACCATATACTAGGGGATTATAAGGGTGTTCCAGTAAGCCAATGTAAATTGGTAAAAATGGTCACTAGCCTGTCAGTGACAATTTGGAAAGAAATGAGAGAGCATAACCACTGAGGTTCTGATTAGCAGAGCCTCAGTGAGACAGTTAGTCACTACACAGGTAACACATACAGGCACACTTATGAGCACTGGGGCCCTGGGTTACCAGGGTCCCAGTGACACATACAACTAAAACAACATATATACAGTGAAAAATGGGGGTAACATGCCAGGCAAGATGGTACTTTCCTACAATCCCCCTCCTTATAAGGGGGAACTATCTTGTGCAGATTCCTGGAATCATGCTCTTTTGCAGGATGACTATGGGGAATACTGCTGCTGCCACCATGGGTATCTCAACCCAACTTCTGTCTTTCTTTCTCTAGTTCAAAAGACTGTCTATCCAAATCCAGCTGTTGCTTTTTAAGCTTCAGTCTGTTTTGTTCCACTCTCAACTTGTTGAGTTCCCTTTCTAACATTCTGTCATCAGGGTTGGTGGGAGGGTCATTCTTAGACACAGAAGAATGAACAGAAGGAGACCTGTCCCTTACAGAAGCCACCCTAACAGCTTGGCTAACAGAAACATCACTACCACTGTGGTGAGAATAAATGCTTTTGCTATGATGTGAGACAACACTATTTGTATGGTGTGGCTCTTCATCATTACCAACTATGCTAGACTGTCTAGTAATGGGCAGGCTAGGAACTTTCTTTCCTGAATCTTTTCCTGGGGGAGTCCCTGGATCAGATTGGGAACCATTTGCTACTTTTTCAACAGATGTGGCCCCAATGGCCTTATCTTGTTCTCTACGCATATTAAGCAACAATTCCAAGGAAGGATTCTTCCCTACACTCAAACCTCTCTCTACACAGAGACTCCTTGCTCCTTTCCAGCTAAGGTGGTCATATGCAAGTTTGGACAGATCAACATTTTGGCCTGTGCCAGACATTTTTAGAGAGAGTTAAAGTGATAGAAAAAGAGAAAAAAGTTTTCAGAACTTTTTAGAAAGACAGAAAAAAAACTTTTTAAACTTTTAAGAACTTTTTGAAAGTTTAGAAGTACTTTTCAGCACTTTAGAAAAGAGTGAAAAGAGGAAATGCAAAACTTTTTAGCTATGTGTACACACACTGAACTTGTTTTGTATATTTTTCTCTTATGAAAAGTACAATGACAAGAGTGGTAAGTAGTCTCAAAGCACTTATCCCACCGCTGCACAACCAATGTAGGAGGCTGGACTGGCTTGTAGTGAGTACCAAGGGATACTTGCACCTTGCACCAGGCCCAGTTATCCCTTATTAGTGTATAGGGTGTCTAGCAGCTTAGGCTGATAGATAATGGTAGCTTAGCAGAGCAGCTTAGGCTGAACTAGGAGACGTGTGAAGCTACTACAGTACCACAAGTGTCACTTGCACAATATCATAAGAAAACACAATACACAGTTATACTAAAAATAAAGGTACTTTATTTTTATGACAATATGCCAAAGTATCTTAGAGTGTACCCTCAGCAAGAGGATAGCAAATATACACAAGTTATATGTACACAATACCAAAAATATGCAGTATAGTCTTAGAAAACAGTGCAAACAATGTATAGTTACAATAGGATGCAATGGGGACACATAGGGATAGGGGCAACACAAACCATATACTCCAAAAGTGGAATGTGAACCACGAATGGACCCCAAACCTATGTGACCTTGTAGAGGGTCGCTGGGACTATTAGAAAATAGTGAGAGTTAGAAAAATAGCCCTCCCCAAGACCCTGAAAAGTGAGTGCAAAGTGCACTGAAGTTTCCCAAAAGACAAAGAAGTCGTGATAGAGGAATAATGCAGGAAAGACACAAACCAACAATGCAACACCAGTGGATTTCCAATCTAGGGTACCTGTGGAACAAGAGGACCAAGTCCAAAAGTCACAAGCAAGTCGGAGATGGGCAAATGCCCAGGAAATGCCAGCTGTGGGTGCAAAGAAGCTTCTACTGGACAGAAGAAGCTGCGGTTTCTGCAGAAACGAAAGGGGCTAGAGACTTCTCCTTTGGTGGACGGATCCCTCTTGCCGTGGAGAGTTGTGCAGAAGTGTTTTCCCGCCAAAAGAATGGCAACAAGCCTTGCTAGCTGCAAATCGTGCGGTTAGCGTTTTTGGATGCTGCTGTGGCCCAGGAGGGACCAGGAGGTCTCAAATTGGACCAGTAGATAGAGGGGACGTCGAGCAAGACAAGGAGCCCTCTTAGCAGCAGGTAGCTCCCAGAGAAGTGCCAGCAACAGGCACTAAGAGGATGCGTGAAACAGTGGTCGCCGAAGTTGCACAAAGGAGTCCCACGTCGCCGGAGACCAACTTAGAAAGTCGTGCAATGCAGGTTAGAGTGCCGTGGACCCAGGCTTGGCTGTGCACAAAGGATTTCTGCCGGAAGTGCACGGAAGCCGGAGTATTTGCAAAAGACGCGGTTTCCAACAATGCAGTCTGGCGTGGGGAGGCAAGGACTTACCTCCACCAAACTTGGACTGAAGAGTCACTGGACTGTGGGAGTCACTTGGACAGAGTTGCTGGATTCGAGGAACCTCGCTCGTCATGCTGAGAAGAGACCCAAGGGACCGATCATGCAGCTTTTTGGTGCCTGCGGTAGCAGGGGGAAGATTCCGTCGACCCACGGGAGATTTCTTCGGAGCTTCTAGTGCAGAGAGGAGGCAGACTACCCCCACAGCATGCACTACCAGGAAAGCAGTCGAGAAGGCGGCAGGATCAGCGTTACAGAGTTGCAGTAGTCGTCTTTGCTACTATGTTGCAGTTTTGCAGGCTTCCAGCGCGGTCAGCAGTCGATTCCTTGGCAGAAGGTGAAGAGAGAGATGCAGAGGAACTCTGATGAGCTCTTGCATTCGTTATCTAAAGTTTCCCCAGAGACAGAGACCCTAAATAGCCAGAAAAGAGGGTTTGGCTACCTAGGAGAGAGGCTAGGCTACTAACACCTGAAGGAGCCTATCAGAAAGAGTCTCTGACGTCACCTGGTGGCACTGGCCACTCAGAGCAGTCCAGTGTGCCAGCAGCACCTCTGTTTCCAAGATGGCAGAGGTCTGGAGCACACTGGAGGAGCTCTGGACACCTCCCAGGGGAGGTGCAGGTCAGGGGAGTGGTCACTCCCCTTTCCTTTGTCCAGTTTCGCGCCAGAGCAGGGGCTAAGGGGTCCCTGAACTGGTGTAGACTGGCTTATGCAGAATTGGGCACATCTGTGCCCAAGAAAGCATTTCCAGAGGCTGGGGGAGGCTACTCCTCCCCTGCCTTCACACCATTTTCCAAAGGGAGAGGGTGTAACACCCTCTCTCAGAGGAAGTCCTTTGTTCTGCCATCCTGGGACAAGCCTGGCTTGACCCCAGGGGGGCAGAAACCTGTCTGAGGGGTTGGCAGCAGCAGCAGCTGCAGTGAAACCCCAGAAAAGGCAGTTTGGCAGTACCAGGGTCTGTGCTACAGACCACTGGGATCATGGAATTGTACCAATAATGCCAGGATGGCATAGAGGGGGCAATTCCATGATCTTAGACATGTTACATGGCCATATTCGGAGTTACCATTGTGAAGCTACATATAGGTAGTGACCTATATGTAGTGCACGCGTGTAATGGTGTCCCCGCACTCACAAAGTTCAGGGAATTGGCTCTGAACAATGTGGGGGCACCTTGGCTAGTTGCCAGGGTGCCCTCACACTAAGTAACTTTGCACCTAACCTTTACCAGGTAAAGGTTAGACATATAGGTGACTTATAAGTTACATAAGTGCAGTGTAAAATGGCTGTGAAATAACGTGGACGTTATTTCACTCAGGCTGCAGTGGCAGGCCTGTGTAAGAATTGTCAGAGCTCCCTATGGGTGGCAAAAGAAATGCTGCAGCCCATAGGGATCTCCTGGAACCCCAATACCCTGGGTACCTCAGTACCATATACTAGGAAATTATAAGGGTGTTCCAGTAAGCCAATGTAAATTGGTAAAATTGGTCACTAGCCTGTTAGTGACAATTTGAAAGAAATGAGAGAGCATAACCACTGAGGTTCTGATTAGCAGAGCCTCAGTGAGACAGTTAGTCACTACACAGGTAACACATTCGGGCACACTTATGAGCACTGGGGCCCTGGAGAACAGGGTCCCAGTGACACATACAACTAAAACAACATATATACAGTGAAAAATGGGGGTAACATGCCAGGCAAGATGGTACTTTCCTACACAGTATGCCAATGTAAATTGGTGAAATTGGTCACTAGCCTGTTAGTGACAATTTGAACAGAGAGAGCATAACCACTGAGGTTCTGGTTAGCAGAGCCTCAGTGAGACAGTTAGGCACCACACAGGGAACACATACATATAGGTCATAAACTTATGAGCACTGGGGTCCTGGCTAGCAGGGTCCCAGTGACACATAACAAACATACTGAAAACATAGGGTTTTCACTATGAGCACTGGGCCCTGGCTAGCAGGATCCCAGTGAGACAGTGAAAACACCCTGACATACACTCACAAACAGGCCAAAAGTGGGGGTAACAAGGCTAGAAAGAGGCTACTTTCTCAAAGTTATGCACTAATTCTCTGTGCATTATCTTCAACCCGTGGGATGTGAGAAAGCCTCTCTCCTTCCAACGCAAACCAAAATCATGAGCCACTTCAAAAGCATACCGGCTGTCTGTATAAATGTTCACACATAAGTCAGTACTAAGCTCACATGCTTGTGTCAACGCTATTAGTTCAGCTGGTTTAGCTGACTTCTGTGGTATGCAAGCTGTCTCCACTACCGTGTGTATTGTGGTGATTGCATATGCAGCTGAGGTCGTACCATCTGGTAACTTCAAACAAGACCCATCAACCCACAGTTCCCCGTCTACATCTAGAAGGGGCGTATCTTGTAAATCTATACGACCCTTTGTCTGTTCTTCGGTAAGGAATATACAATCATGTGTTTCTAGTGACTGAGGCTGAGTCACCGGATATGGCAACAAAGTGGCTGGATTTAGTGTTGCACAAAATCTTCAGTGTAATGTGAGGAGCCAGCAATGTCAATTCATATCCTGTTATGCGAGCGCTAGTTAAATGTTGTGTCTTTGTCTGATTTAAAAGAGCATCAACCGCATGGGGTACTAACACCAACAGCTTATGTGACAACACTATCCCTTCACTCTGACGTATTGACACAACTGTTGCGGCAACTGAACGAAAACACCCAGGCAACGCTCGAGCGACAGGATCAAGTACTGCTGAAAAATATGCACAGGGACGCTGCTTATCGCCATGTGCCTGCACTAAAACTGACAATGCACATCCATCTTTCTCATGTACGTAAAGTGCAAAAGGCTTCATGTAATCTGGAGTACCTAACACTGGTGCTGAACAAAGGGCTTGTCGTAGCTGCCGGAAAGCAGTCTCACATTCATCTGTCCATGGGAGGGGCATTGGAGTATCTTTAGTCAAAAGTGCTAGCAAAGGTTTGACAATGTGTGAAAACCCTAATATCCATTGCCTACAAAATGAAGTAAGACCAAGGAATGCACGAACATCTTTCTGAGTAGAGGGTACTGGTGTGTCTAAAATTGCTTGAATACAATCTGATGTAAGTGCACGGCCCTCCTTAGACAAAAGGTGACCTAAATAGGTTACCTTTGGTCTACAATATTGCAATTTCTTTCGGGACACTTTATGATGGTGTGAAGCAAGAAAAGAAAGTAAGGACAAAGTGCACTTTTCACATTGCTCAGGGGTATCAACCGCCAACAAAATATCATCGACATATTGTATGAGAGGCACAACTTCAGGCAAAACAAAACTTTTAACGCTTGACTATAAATACTTGGACTCTCAGTATAGCCTTGAGGAACTCTGCAAAATCTACATGATCGTTTATTCAAAGTAAAAACAAACAAATATCGGCTGTCAGGATGAATAGGGATCGAAAAGAAAGTATTCTTCAAGTCTATCACAGAGAACGTAGTTGCTGTCGGGGGAACCAAAGTAAGAAGTGTCGTGATGTCAGATACCACAGGATATTGTGGTATCACAATCTTATTGACTTCTCGTAAATCAATAATGAATCGGTAAATCCTGGTATCAGTATCCTTTTTCAGAATAGGAAGAATTGGACTGTTACAAACATTATACAGAACTTCTTCAACAACTCCAACTGCAATAAGATCATGCACAATTCGTGTGAGTACTTCTTCCCCCTCCGGTGAAATTTTGTATTGCGGCAAACGTTGCAATACAGCTCCCTCCTTGACACTAATATGTACCGGTGGAATAATCATTTGTCCCACATCAGTATCTGAAGTAGCCCACAAAGTACTAGGAAATGAAGCTAATGCAATATCCTCTTTAACAAGACAAACTCTTTCCATCACAGGATGATTATCATTTAAAATAACACGCACCCCTTCAGGAGAGCATCGTATTGTAGCCCTGAAATACTTGAGCATATCAAGACCCACAGTATTGTCTGGTGTATTTGGAGAAAGCAAAAATGGACATGGACCAGTAAATTTATCAACATGGAATGCAAGTGGTTGTGACAATGGGCTAGGGGAAGGTGTTCCATCGAAACCTATCGATGTAATGGTTAAGCCAGACAGGGGAGCCCTTGGAATCAATTGTTTAGACAAGGCGCTACGAGTAGCTCCTGTATCAACCAGAAACTGATCAGTAGAACCCAAAACATGTGCTGTAACATAGGGACCCTGCTGATCTACTGGAACTTCAACTGATTCCTTACCCCATCCTAGGCAATCCTATGCATAAGCAGAATCTTGGAAATCAGGCTGCACATGGCTAGACATCTGGTACTGGTTCCGTCTATCAAAAGTGTTAAACCCATCCTGCCCTAGTACATTAGCATCAACCCTAGCATGATCATTCGTGCTTCTTCTAGGTCCTGAATATCCTGAGCGATTTCTCATTTGTCCCCGACCACGTGAACACTGCTGAACACGTAGTGCTGGACAATCGGCAGCCCAATGCCCAAATTTCTTACAATAAGCACACTGATCAACAGACAAATTCGAACGAGTGTAAGAAGAACCATAAGGTCCACGTCCACCTCTATCACTACCTCTAAAAGGCAGACCATAAGCTTGAGCCAACATAACCTTCGTCTTTAATTCTTTAATCTTTTTATCCTAGCTACCTTTTGCCTCTAGTTCCTGACGTTCATAATACTGAGCCATAGTCAAAAGAGAAACCCGAGTAGATGTAGTCCATGAACTTTCACTAGCTTTTAAACGACTAGCTATTCCTGGTAACAGATTTGTGACATATTTATCGACAAACAAATGTCTGCCCGTATAATCTGACAATAACTGGCCGCTAAATTCATGAAATGCTTCTTCAAAGCGTGTAAAGAAATCAGAGACCGATTCATCTGCCTTTTGCTTACAAGACGCTAAAACAGCCCAATCTATCTTTTTAGGGGGAATAATTGTTTTTAACTTAACTAATATGGCTGCAGGAAGCTCTAGAATCAACTGATATGGCTTTTTCGCAGGTTCCCTATCCCCGTCCATCTGTTCTAATTCTTTCCATGAAGCCCCAAAAACTGCACGATCATCAATTTTACGAACAATTCTCCACATATCTGGCGGTAATATCAATCCGAAAAATAAATCAATGTCAGCCAAAGTCATAGTACAAGAACTAATAGCTCCCACAACTTCCTCATAAAAGGCGGCTGGATTTTTCTGCAGGTCAGGTAATGCTGTTTTAAGTGCCATTACATCTGCCCTATTCCAAGGAGTATACACCCAATTATAAATAAAATAACCCTTCGCATCAACAGAAGTTTTATCATCACTTGTACCCAATCCTTTAGGAGGAACATACAAAGGCGCGGCCTCCCGCATTGGTTTCGCGTGAACTATCATAGTCTTATCTGTTCCGAAGATGGAAGCTTGCACCCCACCGGTCTGAGATGTCCGTGCAACTACATCCACAGCCCTTTTCTCCTCCTGCAAACGGACTGCCGCAGCACATAATTTCACCAAACGCCGGATTGCATCAGCCACCTGGGAGAAAACAAAAAGACCATCACGCATTTGCTTATGATCAGCTGCTACATCATCGGGCTCTAATTCATCAGAATATTTCCGATATAGTTCAATAACTTCTGAGCCAAATGCCTCAGTAAAATATAGCTGCTCCTTTTCCGTCCACCCTTTCATGTTGTCTAAAAGTTCAGAAGCAGAGACAATGCTACGAATTGTTTTACGAGCAATAGATCTAAGCTCAGACGCACGGTCAGCAGGCAACATAGAGCGACTGTCTCTCATCTTCTGTTGCTCCGAACTGGAGACCTTAGCTAACTCATGAGGGGCAGAAGGAACAACATACGGCGGTGGAGGGCGATCTAGTAACAAAAAATCATCATGTGGTTTATTAAGGAAGGGATAGAGAGGTTGCCTAACGGTGTATTGGCCAGTTACCTGTAATTTACGTTCTTTCTCTTCTAGCTCCTTTAAGTCATTTATTTCTTTCTTTCTCATTTCCAATGCTTTCACATATACATACTTCCGCTGCTCTTTCTCAAGCAAGGCTTGCTCACGCTTCACTCGTCCATGCACTTCTTTCTCCCACATTCGCACACAGTCAAACATATCTTACCTAGACTTTCGTTTACACATACATTGTTCCACATACTCAATCTTTCACAAATCAAATGACCCATGCATAGGTCAACGTAACTCAGGATCCGCACGAGTGTATTTATTCCATAATGTGCTGTACATTATAGAAGAAAGACCATGTTTAACATACATATCTCTATTGGGCGTCTCCTCTGGGGTTGCCGGTTGCGATTCTTCCAGTCTCAAATTGGTACCATTACAAAAGCAACACATCCTACGAAGTGCGCTAAAAACAGGCATGCCAAAAAATAGTGCAGAATAGGCAATATTATAATCAAAGTAGCACTTAAGGTGTCGTTCAAATCAAAATTAAATTGGAGAAAATTCTCCTCATTACCTGCCTATATAAATTGCAATTTATATATCAATTCAAAGGACACAAATTGACTAGTCACCCAAAACACGAGAGCCACAGTAAGTAGTGCTAAACTACATTACCAAACAAAGGCATCAAGACCCACAGCAAGTGCGTAAAACGTCTCTTACCAATCACAGGGTGTCCAGGTTCCAACTGCCTAGTTCTAAAATCGACCAAATGGTCACTGCATGACGAATGAACAAAAAGGATCTCAATCGAGGACCGGCGCCACCTGGATGGTCAAATCAGAAAGAAGGAAAAAACGCCGTGGTTGCCAAGACTCGGGTCTCCTCAGGCATTGATCGTCCGCAGCGAGATCCCAATCCTTTGTCGCGACCAATCCTTTGAGCATCCGAGTCGCCGATGAGTCCCTGTTCGGGCGCCAATTTGTTGAAGTAAGCCTCAGCAAGGCCTACTAGTGCAAGGGGTTCACCTTTCTCTGCACAAAGTCCTCAGACCATGTAGGAAGAAGTTGGCACAGAAACTGAAATAAAAGACAAAGTTTATTAAACCTCATGAGGTGGTACCACAGTTCAAACAGCACCCTTCGGTAATTTTGAAGAAGCACACTGAACTGAGAGAGCATGGTCCTTTTATACCCATGCAGGGGCTAAAATGAGGTGGTACAATTATAGAAGCAAGACTTGCATACATGTAAGGTCATGTGGAAATGCACAGTCGACAGGTAGGAGGAGCTAACAGTTTTCAAGGGCTAACAGCTGCAGACCTTACTGAGCATGTGCGAAAGTGGAAGATGCTAAATATAACTTGTCACTAGGCAGATTTTCAAGAGTAGTTAACAGAAAGGTAGGGCAGAGCACATGGTGAGCACATGGCAGCATGTGACAGAGAAAATGGCTGCCATGAATACAAAATGGATTCCGCGAAATGTTCACAATAGTTACTAAATACAAGATGTCTTCTGCTAATACTTAATCTAATCGCTGCTAAACTACAACACCCTTGTCTTACAGGTACTCAGGTCCGGAAATCCACTGTTGTTGCATTGCTGGTGTTTGTTCTTCCTGCAGAATCCCCCTATCACGACTTCTGTGCTCTCTAGGGGTAGTAGGTGCACTTTACACCTACCTTTCGGGGTCTTGGGGTGGGCTATTATTCTAACCCTCACTGTTTTCTTACAGTCCCAGCGATCTTCTACAAGGTCACATAGGTTTGGGGTCCATTCGTGGTTCGCATTCCACTTTTGGAGTATATTGTTTGTGTTGCCCCTCCAAAACTTTCCAGAGGTGGACCAGGTGATCATCCCAGGTGGAGCTAAAGACAGCTATATCGTCCAGATATGCTGCACTAAAAGCCTCCAACCCCTGCAGGACTGTATTCACCAACCTCTGAAAAGTGGCAGGTGCATTGTCAAACCAAAGGGCATTACTGTGAATTGGTAGTGCCCTCCAATAGTCGAAAATGCAGTTTTTGCTTTAGCATCCTCTGATAACTTGATCTGCCAATACCCTGCAGTCAAATCAAAGGTGCTTAGGTACTTGGCAGATGCCAGTGTATCTATGAGCTCATCTGTCCTGGGTATAGGGTGAGCATCAGTTTAAGTTACCTGGTTGAGAACTCTGTAATATACACAAAACCTCATCTCTCCTTTCCTATCTTTTGAGTGAGGCTTTGGTACAAGCACCACAGGAGAGGCCCATGGGGTTTCAGAATGTTCAACCACTCCTAGTTCAAACATTTTCTGAACTTCTTGTTTTATGCAGTCCCTGACATGGTCAGGCTGCCTATAGATCTTACTTTTGACAGGCATGCTGTCTCCAGTATCTATAGTGTGCTCACACCAGGAAGTGATGCCTGTTACAGTAGAAAAGAGTTCAGGAAACTGACCTAGGAGATTTATGCAGTTGTCTTTCTGCTCAGCATTAAGACAGTCTGCCAAAACTATACCTTCCACTAGAGCATCCTGTTCTGTGGAAGAGAAGAGATCAGGGAGAAGGTTACTCTCTTCTTCCTGTCCTTCATCTGTTGCCATGAGCAGGGTGAGATCAGCCCTGTCATAGTAGGGTTTTAGGCGATTGACATGGAGCACCCTAAGGGGACTCCTGGCAGTGCCCAGGTCAACCAAGTAGGTGACCTCGACCTTCTTTTCAACAATGAGATGGGGTCCACTCCATTTGTCTTGGAGTGCTCTTGGGGCCACAGGCTCCAATACCCACACCTTCTGTCCTGGTTGGTACTTAATCAGAACAGCCTTCTGGTCATGCCATTGCTTTTGGAGCTCTTGGCTGGCCTGAAGGTTTTTACTGGCCTTTTTCATGTACTCAGCCATTCCTGATCTTAGGCCGAGTACATAGACCACTACTTCTTGCTTGGGAGCTTTTAAAGGTTGTTCCAAACCCTCCTTCACAAGTGTTAGGGGAACTCCTACAGGGTGTCCAAATAGGAGTTCAAAGGGGCCGAAGCCCACTCCTTTCTGGGGTACCTCCCTGTAAGCAAAAAGGAGGCAAGGTAACAGGACATCCCATCTCCTCCTGAGTTTTTCAGGGAGTCCCATTATCATTCCTTTGAGAGTTTTATAAAACCTCTCTACCAGTCCATTTGATTGTGGATGATAATGTGTGGTCAATTTGTATGTTACACCACCTTCCTTCCACATGGCCTTCAAGTATGCAGACATAAAGTTGCTACCCCTGTCTGATACAACCTCTTTTGGGAAGCCCACCCTGGAAAGATTCCCAAGAGGGCTTTTTCCACTGCAGGAGCTGTAGTGGTCCTTAGAGGAATAGCTTCAGGATATCTTGTGGCATGGTCCACTACCACCAAGATAAACCTATTGCCTGAAGCAGTAGGAGGGTCAAGGGGGCCAAGTATGTCAACCCCTACCCTTTCAAAGGAAACCCCAACCACATGCAGTGGAATAAGGGGAGCCTTTGGGGTGCCACCAGTCTTGCCACTGGCTTGGCAGGTCATACAAGATTTACAAAAGTCTTTTGTGTCCTCTGACATCCTAGGCCAGTGAAACAGGGGGACTAGCCTTTCCTATGTTTTAATCTGACCCAAATGTCCAGCCAAAGGAATGTCATGTGCCAGAGTTAGGAGGAACTCTCTGTACTGCAGGGGAATGACCAATCTCCTGGCTGCTCCAGGTTTTGGGTCCCTTGCCTCTGTGTACAAAAGGTTGTCCTCCCAGTAAACTCTATGTGAGTCACTGACATCCCCATTTTGCTGTTTGACAGCTTGCTGTCTTAGACCCTCTAATGTGGGACAGGATTGCTGTGCCACACTCAGCTCCACCCTGGCAGGCCCCCCTCCACCCAAAAGCTCAGCAGTGTCTGCTGCCAGCTCCTCTGGTGAAGCTTCTGCACAGAGGGGGAATTCTTCTTCCTCAGTAGTAGAATCATCTGTAGTGGGAGGGATAGTGGGTAGGGATTTACCCTTACTAACCCTAGCTTTAGGGATCACTTGGTCCATTGTTCCAGGATCCAAGTCACCCTGTCCTTTTTGCTTTTTGGCCTGAGCCCTTGTCAAAGCAAAAATATGCCCAGGAATGCCCAGAATTGCTGCATGAGCCTCCAACTCCACTTCTGCCCAAGCTGATGTCTCTAAATCATTCCCTAGTAGACAGTCTACAGGTAAATCTGAGGCAACAACAACTTTCTTTGGAACAGTAACCCCCCCCCAGTTGAGATTCACAACAGCCATGGGGTGGCTAAGAGTGTTGTTATGAGCGTCTGTCACTTGGTACTGGTGACCAAGTAGGTGTTGTTCAGGGTGTACCAGTTTCTCTATTACCATGGTAAAACTGGCACCTGTGTCCCTGTTGGCCTGAACCTCAACACCATTGATTAGGGAGAGTTGCTTGTACTTATCCATATTAAGGGGACAAGCAACCAAGGTGGCCAAATCAATGGCACCTTCAGAAACTAACACAGCCTCTGTGGTCTCCCTAACAAGACCAACTTCAACTAAATTACCAAAAGTGAGCCCAGCTACTCCCTTGGATTGGCTATTAATAGGTTTGCTCCCACCACCTCTGCTATTACTAGGGGCACTAGAGGTTGCAGTAGGGGTTGTGGTAGTGGGAGGCTTGGTGCTTTTCTTTAAACAACTGGCATCAGTTGTCCAATGGCATTTTACTTTACATAAATAGCACCATGTTTTTTTTTACTTCATTAGAAGAGGATTTGGACCCACCACCCCCAGCGGAGTGTTTTTGTGGGCCTGATGAAGACTCATTTTTAGAATTGTCCCCACCCTTGTCTGAAGACTTATCATCCTTCTTCTTGCCATCCTTGTCACCCCCTGTATGAACTTTTCTGTTCACTCTTGTTCTGACCCATTTGTCTGCCTTCTTTCCCAATTCTTTTGGAGAGGTCAGATCTGAGTCCACTAGATATTGGTGTAACAAATCAGACACACAGTTATTCAGAATATGCTCTCTCAGGATTAGATTGTACAGGCTTTCATAGTCAGAAACTTTACTGCCATATAACCACCCCTCCAAGTCCTTCACTGAATAGTCAACAAAGTCTACCCAGTCTTGTGAGGACTCTTTTCTGGTTTCTCTGAACTTAATCCTGTATTGTTCAGTGGTTAAGCCAAATCTATCCAAGAGTGCATTCTTCAAAACTGTAAAATTATTGGCATCACTTTCCTTCACAGTAAGGAGCCTGTCCCTACCCTTTCCACTGAAAGATAGATAGCCATAGGATAGCAGCCCACTGCCTTTGAGGGACCCCCTGTACCATACAGGCCCTCTCAAGTGCAGCAAACCACTTGTTAATGTCATCCTCCTCCTTGTAAGGGGGAACTATCTTGTGCAGATTCCTAGAATCATGCTCTTTCACAGGATTGCTATCAGGAATACTGCTGCTGCCACCATGGGGTCCAAACCCCAACCTATGTCTCTCTTTTTCTAAGTCTAGGGATTCCCTGTCTAGAGTCAGCTGTTGTTGTTTAAGCTTCAGCCTGGTCTCTTCCACTCTCCACTTATTGAGTTCCCTTTCTAACATTTTGTCATCAGGGTGGGTGGGTTGGGAATGTTTTGACACAGAAGAATGATTTGAATGAGCAAAGACGACTACTGCAACTCTGTAACGCTGATCCTGCCGCCTTCTCGACTGTTTTCCTGGTGGTGCATGCTGTGGGGGTAGTCTGCCTCCTCTCTGCACTAGAAGCTCCGAAGAAATCTCCCGTGGGTCGACGGAATCTTCCCCCTGCTACCGCAGGCACCAAAAAGCTGCATTACCGGTCCCTTGGTTCTCCTCTCAGCACAACGAGCGAGGTCCCTCGAATCCAGCGACTCTGTCCAAGTGACCCCCACAATCCAGTGACTCTTCAGTCCAAGTTTGGTGGAGGTAAGTCCTTGCCTCACCTCGCTGGGCTGCATTGCTGGGAACCGCAACTTTTGCAGCTACTCCGGCCCCTGTGCATTTCCGGTGGAAATCCTTTGTGCACAACCAAGCCTGGGTCCACGGCACTCTAACCTGCATTGCACGACTTTCTAAGTTGGTCTCCGGCGACGTGGGACTCCTTTGTGCAACTTCGGCGAGCACCGTTTCACGCATCCTCGTAGTGCCTGTTTCTGGCACTTCTCCGGATGCTACCGGCTTCAGAGAGGGCTCCTTGTCTTGCACGACGTCCCCTCTCTCTGCTGGTCCAATTTGCGACCTCCTGGTCCCTCCTGGGCCTCAGCAGCGTCCAAAAACGCTAACCGCATGATTTGCAGCTAGCAAGGCTTGTTGGCGTTCTTTCGGCGGCAAAACACTTCGGCACGACTCTCCACGGCGAGTGGGATCCTTCCACCAAAGGGGAAGTCTCTAGCCCTTTTCGTTCCTGCAGAAACCTCAGCTTCTTCTGTCCAGTAGAAGCTTCTTTGCACCCGCAGCTGGCATTTCCTGGGCATTTGCCCATCTCCGACTTGCTTGTGACTTTTGGACTTGGTCCCCTTGTTCCACAGGTACCCTAGATTGGGAATCCACAGTTGTTGCATTGCGGGTTTGTGTCTTTCCTGCATTATTCCTCTAACACGACTTCTTTGTCCTTAGGGGAACTTTAGTGCACTTTGCACTCACTTTTCAGGGTCTTGGGGAGGGTTATTTTGCTAACTCTCACTATTTTCTAATAGTCCCAGCGACCGTCTACAAGGTCACATAGGTTTGGGGTCCATTCGTGGTTCGCATTCCACTTTTGGAGTATATGGTTTGTGTTGCCCCTATCCCTATGTTTCCCCATTGCATCCTATTGTAACTATACATTGTTTGCACTGTTTTCTAAGACTATACTGCATATTTTTGCTATTGTGTATATATATCTTGTGTATATTTCCTATCCTCTCACTGAGGGTACACTCTAAGATACTTTGGCATATTGTCATACAAATAAAGTACCTTTATTTTTAGTATAACTGTGTATTGTGTTTTCTTATGATATTGTGCATATGACACTAAGTGGTACTGTAGTAGCTTCACACGTCTCCTAGTTCAGCCTAAGCTGCTCTGCTAAGCTACCATTATCTATCAGCCTAAGCTGCTAGACACCCTATACACTAATAAGGGATAACTGGGCCTGGTGCAAGGTGCAAGTACCCCTTGGTACTCACTACAAGCCAGTCCAGCCTCCTACACAGAGACCCTAAATAGCCAGAAAAGAGGGTTTGGCTACCTAGGAGAGAGGATAGGCTACTAACACCTGAAGGAGCCTATCAGAAGGAGTCTCTGACGTCACCTGGTGGCACTGGCCACTCAGAGCAGTCCAGTGTGCCAGCAGCACCTCTGTTTCCAAGATGGCAGAGGTCTGGAGCACACTGGAGGAGCTCTGGACACCTCCCAGGGGAGGTGCAGGTCAGGGGAGTGGTCACTCTCCTTTCCTTTGTCCAGTTTCGCGCCAGAGCAGGGCTAAGGGGTCCCCTGAACCGGTGTAGACTGGCTTATGCAGAATTGGGCACATCTGTGCCCATGAAAGCATTTCCAGAGGCTGGGGGAGGCTACTCCTCCCCTGCCTTCACACCATTTTCCAAAGGGAGAGGGTGTAACACCCTCTCTCAGAGGAAGTCCTTTGTTCTGCCATCCTGGGACAAGCCTGGCTTGACCCCAGGGGGGCAGAAACCTGTCTGAGGGGTTGGCAGCAGCAGCAGCTGCAGTGAAACCCCTGAAAAGGCAGTTTGGCAGTACCAGGGTCTGTGCTACAGACCACTGGGATCATGGAATTGTGCCAACAATGCCAGGATGGCATAGAGGGGGCAATTCCATGATCTTAGACATGTTACATGGCCATATTCGGAGTTACCATTGTGAAGCTACATATAGGTTGTGACCTATATGTAGTGCACGCGTGTAATGGTGTCCCCACACTCACAAAGTTCAGGGAATTGGCCCTGAACAATGTGGGGGCACCTTTGCTAGTGCCAGGGTGCCCTCACACTAAGTAACTTTGCACCTAACCTTTACCAGGTAAAGGTTAGACATATAGGTGACTTATAAGTTACTTAAGTGCAGTGTAAAATGGCTGTGAAATAACGTGGACGTTATTTCACTCAGGCTGCAGTGGCAGGCCTGTGTAAGAATTGTCAGAGCTCCCTATGGGTGGCAAAAGAAATGCTGCAGCCCATAGGGATCTCCTGGAACCCCAATACCCTGGGTACCTCAGTACCATATACTAGGGAATTATAAGGGTGTTCCAGTACGCCAATGTAAATTGGTAAAATTGGTCACTAGCCTGTTAGTGACAATTTGAAAGAAATGAGAGAGCATAACCACTGAGGTTCTGGTTAGCAGAGCCTCAGTGAGACAGTTAGGCACCACACAGGGAACACACACATATAGGCCACAAACTTATGAGCACTGGGGTCCTGACTAGCAGGGTCCCAGTGACACATAACAAACATACTGAAAACATAGGGTTTTCACTATGAGCACTGGGACCTGGCTAGCAGGATCCCAGTGAGACAGTAAAAACACCCTGACATACACTCACAAACAGGCCAAAAGTGGGGGTAACAAGGCTAGAAAGAGGCTACTTTCTCACACAAACCCCCCCCCCCCCCAAACGAAGGACAATAAGGCTAACCTTGGCCAGTTGAGACTTTATTGTCTAAGTGGTGATAAGTAGAGAGTAGCTCTGCAATAGACTGGTTACTCCCTTTATCATCCACTATATGGTTACTTCCCTGTGGGGATGTAAACCACCCTGTTTGAAGTTTTTTAGCTAAGCAACAATGTGAAGATGTATTTTCAGAGTTTCTATCAGTAAGTTTTAGTTTAGAGCAGTGGGAATTGTCCACTGAACCTATTTGTAGTGATGGAAATGCCAGACAGGGATGCTGTCTCAGTAAAGCCATAGCTGGGCAAAAACTTTGTCCATATGGCTGGAAGAGAGAACAGGGATGCTGTTTCTCTTGAGTTGGAGCAGGGCAGGGATGCTGTTCTATAAGCTCCACACTAGGGCAGGGATGCTGTTCTAAGTGTTGTGAGGCAGTGCAGGGTTTCTGCACTAGTTTCTCTGGGAGGGTTGGAGGGATGCTCCATGTTAACTAAAATGGTGCTCTTTTTGTCACCAATGTTAGTTATCCCACAGAGAGGTACTTCCACCTCAGGGAGTCCAGCTTTGCTAGCTGATGATTCCCTTGGAACAGGTGCCACCCCAGGAGAGGTTTCTCCCACCACAGGAATGGTATCCTGAATGATAGGGTGGTTAGGGGATACTGTGATACCCTTGTTACCTGTTGATGGAGAGGGATCCTGAGTTTTCAGGCCTTCGCTCCTTTGCTTTTTCATTTCAGAAGAAATGAGAGGGAACAATTCCTCAGGGATGCCCAACATGGCTGCATGGGCATAAAACTCTACATCAGCCCAACCAGAGGCCTCTAGGTCATTACCTAAGAGACAGTCTACAGGTAAGCTAGGTGATACCACCACCTGCTTAGGACCAGTAACTCCACCCCAACTAAACTGAATTATAGCTAAGGGAAGAAACTTAGTGGAGTTATGGACATCAATAATCTTATATTGTTGTCCAATGATGTGTTGTTCAGGATGCACTAGGTTTTCAGTCACCAAAGTGATACTGGCACCTGTGTCCCTGTAGGCCAAAGCCTCAACACTATTTATTGAAACTGTCTGCCTGTACTTATCCATTGTAAGGGGACAAGCAACCAGTGTGGCAAGGCCAATGCCCCTAGGTGTGACAGAAACTGTCTTGGGAGTGACTACCCCAGTTTCTACTATGGACCCATAAGTGAACCCAACTACACCCTTAACTTGACTGTTGCCAGCAGTCCCACCACTAGTACCACTACTGCTAGGGGCACTAGAGCTTGATGTATTAGTGGTGGTAGGCTCAGGGGGTTTACCTGGCCAGGACTTATCCCTTGGCCTATGGCCTTTGTTTTTACACACAAAGCACCAAGGCTTTTTAATGTGTGTGGGTTGAGAAGAAGAGGAAGAATTTTTTTATCCCCACCCTCTGAAGAGTGTTTAAGATTTGAAGAAGGATCTTTGGTTTTACCCTTATCCCCATGCTTATCTTGAGATTTTTCACCATCTTTCTTCTTATTGCCATCTTTGTCACCCCCTGTATGAACTTTTCTGTTCACCCTTGTTCTGACCCATTTGTCTGCCTTCTTTCCCAATTCTTGGGGAGAGGTCAGATCAGAGTCTACCAGGTACTGGTGCAACAAATCAGACACACAATTATTAAGAATATGCTCTCTCAGGATCAAGTTATACAGGCTGTCATAATCAGTAACTTTACTGCCATGTAACCACCCCTCCAAGGCCTTCACTGAATGGTCAATGAAATCAACCCAGTCTTGTGAAGACTCCTTTTTGGTCTCTCTGAACTTTATCCTATATTGTTCAGTGGTTAAGCCATAACCATCCAGGAGTGCATTCTTAAGAACTGTAAAATTATTGACATCACTTTCTTTCACAGTAAGGAGCCTATCCCTACCTTTTCCACTAAACGATAGCCATAGGATAGCAGCCCACTGCCTTTGAGGGACATCCTGTACAACACAGGCCCTCTCAAGTGCAGCAAACCACTTGTTAATGTCATCCCCCTCCTTATAAGGGGGAACTATCTTGTGCAGATTCCTTGAATCATGCTCTCTTGCAGGATGACTATGGGGAATACTGCTGCTGCCACCATAGGTTTCAAAACCCAACTTCTGTCTTTCCTTCTCTAATTCTAAAGACTGTCTATCCAAATCCAGCTGTTGCTTTTTAAGCTTCAGTCTGGTTTGTTCCACCCTCAACTTATTGAGTTCCCTTTCTAACAATCTGTCATCAGGGTTGGTGGGAGGGACATTCCTAGATACAGAAGTATGATGAGAATGGACAGAAGGAGACCTGTCCCTTACAGAGGGCACCCTAACAGCTTGGCTGACATTGTAATGTGAGAGCACATCATCTGTATGATGTGACTCCACCTCAGTACCAACTATGCTAGACTGTCTAGTAATGGGCAGGCTAAGAAGTTTCTTTCCTGAACCTTTTCCTGGGGGAGGCCCTGGATCAGATTGGGAACCATTAGCTACTTTTTCAACAGATGGGGCACTTTTAGCCTTATCTTGTTCTCTAAGCATGTTAAGTAACAATTCCAAGGAAGGATTCTTCCCTACACTCAAACCTCTCTCTATGCAGAGACTCCTTGCTCCTTTCCAGCTAAGGTGATCATATGCAATCTTGGACAGATCAACATTTTGGCCTGTGCCAGACATTTTTAGAGAGAGTTAAAGTGATAGAAAAAGAGAAAAAAGTTTTCAGAACTTTTTAGAAAGACAGAAAAAAAAAACTTTTAAAACTTTTTAGAACTTTTTAGAAAGTTTACAAGTACTTTTCAGCACTTTAGAAAAGAGTGAAAAGAGGAAATGCAAAACTTTTTAGTTATGTGTACACACACTGAACTTGTTTTGTATATTTTTCTATTATGAAAAGTACAATGACAAGAGTGGTAAGTAGTCTCAAAGCACTTATCCCACCGCTGCACAACCAATGTAGGAGGCTGGACTGGCTTGTAGTGAGTACCAAGGGGTACTTACACCTTGCACCAGGCCCAGGTATCCCTTATTAGTGTATAGGGTGTCTAGCAGCTTAGGCTGATAAATAATGGTAGCTTAGCAGAGCAGCTTAGGCTGAACTAGGAGACGTGTGAAGCTACTACAGTACCACAAGTGTCACTTGCACAATATCATAAGAAAACACAATACACAGTTATACTAAAAATAAAGGTACTTTATTTTTATGACAATATGCCAAAGTATCTTAGAGTGTACCCTCAGTAAGAGGATAGCAAATATACACAAGTTATATGTACACAATACCAAAAATATGAAGTATAGTCTTAGAAAACAGTGCAAACAATGTATAGTTACAATAGGATGCAATGGGGACACATAGGGATAGGGGCAACACAAACCATATACTCCAAAAGTGGAATGTGAACCACGAATGGACCCCAAACCTATGTGACCTTGTAGAGGGTCGCTGGGACTATTAGAAAATAGTGAGAGTTAGACAATTAGCAAGCCCCAAGACCCTGAAAAGTGAGTGCAAAGTGCACTGAAGTTCCCCCAAAGACAAAGAAGTCGTGATAGAGGAATAATGCAGGAAAGACACAAACCAACAATGCAACAACGGTGGATTTCCAATCTAGGGTACCTGTGGAACAAGGGGACCAAGTCCTAAAGTCACAAGCAAGTCGGAGATGGGCATATGCCCAGGAAATGCCAGCTGTGGATGCAAAGAAGCTTCTACTGGACAGAAGAAGCTGAGGTTTCTGCTAGAACAAAAAGGGCTAGAGACTTCCCCTTTGGTGGACGGACCTCACTTGCCGTGGAGAGTCGTGCAAAAGTGTTTTCCCGCCGAAAGAACGCCAACAAGCCTTGCTAGCTGCAAATCGTGCGGTTAGCGTTTTTGGACGCTGCTGTGGCCCAGGAGGGACCAGGAGGTTGCAAATTGGACCAGGAGAGAGAGGGGACGTCGAGCAAGACATGGAGCCCTCTCAGCAGCAGGTAGCACCCGGAGAAGTGCCAGAAACAGGCACTACAAGGATGCGTGAAATGGTGCTCGCCGAAGTTGCACAAAGGAGTCCCACGTCGCCGGAGACCAACTTAGAAAGTCGTGCAATGCAGGTTAGAGTGCCGTGGACCCAGGCTTGGCTGTGCACAAAGGATTTCCACCGGAAGTGCACGGAAGCCGGAGTATTTGCAAAAGATGCGGTTTCCAACAATGCAGTCTGGCGTGGGGAGGCAAGGACTTACCTCCACCAAACTTGGACTGAAGAGTCACTGTACTGTGGGAGTCACTTGGACAGAGTTGCTGGATTCGAGGGACCTCGCTCGTCGTGCTAAGAGGAGACCCAAGGGACCGGTAATGCAGCTTTTTGGTGCCTGCGGTAGATTCCGTCGACCCACGGGAGATTTCTTTGGAGCTTCTAGTGCAGAGAGGAGGCAGACTACCCCCACAGCATGCACCACCAGGAAAACAGTCGAGAAGGCGGCAGGATCAGCGTTACAGAGTTGCAGTAGTCGTCTTTGCTACTATGTTGCAGTTTTTCAGGCTTCCAGCGCGGTCAGCAGTCGATTCCTTGGCAGAAGGTGAAGAGAGAGATGCAGAGGAACTCTGATGAGCTCTTGCATTCGTTATCTAAAGTTTCCCCAGAGACAGAGACCCTAAATAGCCAGAAAAGAGGGTTTGGCTACCTAGGAGAGAGGATAGGCTACTAACACCTGAAGGAGCCTATCAGAAGGAGTCTCTGACGTCACCTGGTGGCACTGACCACTCAGAGCAGTCCAGTGTGCCAGCAGCACCTCTGTTTCCAAGATGGCAGAGGTCTGGAGCACACTGGAGGAGCTCTGGACACCTCCCAGGGGAGGTGCAGGTCAGGGGAGTGGTCACTCCCCTTTCCTTTGTCCAGTTTCGCGCCATAGCAGGGCTAAGGGGTCCCCTGAACCGGTGTAGACTGGCTTATGCAGAATTGGGCACATCTGTGCCCATGAAAGCATTTCCAGAGGCTGGGGGAGGCTACTCCTCCCCTGCCTTCACACCATTTTCCAAAGGGAGAGGGTGTAACACCCTCTCTCAGAGGAAGTCCTTTGTTCTGCCATCCTGGGACAAGCCTGGCTTGACCCCAGGGGGGCAGAAACCTGTCTGAGGGGTTGGCAGCAGCTGCAGTGAAACCCCTGAAAAGGCAGTTTGGCAGTACCAGGGTCTGTGCTACAGACCACTGGGATCATGGAATTGTGCCAACAATGACAGGATGGCAGAGAGGGGACAATTCCATGATCTTAGACATGTTACATGGCCATATTCGGAGTTACCATTGTGAAGCTACATATAGGTAGTGAACTATATGTAGTGCACGCGTGTAATGGTGTCCCCGCACTCACAAAGTTCAGGGAATTGGCCCTGAACAATGTGGGGGCACCTTGGCTAGTGCCAGGGTACCCTCACACTAAGTAACTTTGCACCTAACCTTTACCAGGTAAAGGTTAGACATATAGGTGACTTATAAGTTACTTAAGTGCAGTGTAAAATGGCTGTGAAATAACATGGACGTTATTTCACTCAGGCTGCAGTGGCAGGCCTGTGTAAGAATTGTCAGAGCTCCCTATGGGTGGCAAAAGAAATGCTGCAGCCCATAAGGATCTCCTGGAACCCAATACCCTGGGTACCTCAGTACCATATACTAGGGAATTATAAGGGTGTTCCAGTACGCCAATGTAAATTGGTAAAATTGGTCACTAGCCTGTTAGTGACAATTTGAAAGAAATGAGAGAGCATAACCACTGAGGTTCTGGTTAGCAGAGCCTCAGTGAGACAGTTAGGCACCACACAGGGAACACACACATATAGGCCACAAACTTATGAGCACTGGGGTCCTGACTAGCAGGGTCCCAGTGACACATAACAAACATACTGAAAACATAGGGTTTTCACTATGAGCACTGGGCCCTGGCTAGCAGGATCCCAGTGAGACAGTGAAAACACCCTGACATACACTCACAAACAGGCCAAAAGTGGGGGTAACAAGGCTAGAAAGAGGCTTCTTTCTCACACAGGGTCCCAGTGACACATACAACTAAAACAACATATACAGTGAAAAATGGGGGTAACATGCCAGGCAAGATGGTACTTTCCTACAAGGAGCCTATCCCTACCCTTTCCAGTGAAAGATAGCCACAAAAATAGCAGCCCACTCCCTTTGAGGGTGACCAACTGTACCACACAGACCTTCTCAAGTGCAGCAAACCACTTATTAATGTCATCGCCCTCCTTGTAAGGGGGGACTATCTTCTTCAGATTCCTGGAATCTTGCTCTCTAACAGGATTGCTATCAGGAATACTGCTGCTGCCACCATGGGAAACTAACCCCAACCTCTGTCTTTCCCTCTCTATGTCTAGGGATTCCCTATCTAAGGTCAGCTGCTGCTGTTTAAGCTTCAGTCTGGTCTCTTCAACCCTCAACTTTTTGAGTTCCCTTTCTAACAGGTCATCCTCAGGGTGGGTGGGTTGGGAATGCTTTGACACAGAGGAAATGTGGGAATTAACAGAGGGTGACCTGTCCCTAACTGTGTGGACCCTAGTAACTTGGCCTCTAGGGATAAAGGATGCCCTACTGTTATGGGAACCTCTATCGCTACCAGCATCACTAGGTGCCCTGCTAGGGGGCAGACCCTTGTAAGAACCCTCCCCAGCTTCTCCAGGGGACTCCTCTGAATCAGACTGGGAAGCTTCTCCCTTTTCTAACCTCTCATGTAATGGTCCATACTGGTTCTGGTCATCTACAACAAGCATGTTAAAGATAAACTCTTTTGTAGGGTTCTTTCCTATACTCAAACCTCTATCCAGGCAGAGACCCCTCAAACTCTTATAGTTTAAACTCTCATATGTTGCATTAGCAGTTTTGAGAGTGGACTCTACAACAGACATGATAGTATAGGTTTAAGGATAGTGAGAAAGAAAAAGTTTAAGAACTTTAGAAAGCACAGAAAAAACTTGTTCAAACTTTGTGAAAACTTTTAGAAGTTTTCAAAACTTTTCAGAAACTTTGTTAAAAGTTTTAGAGTAGAAAAGTAAACTTCTTTGGTTAAGCGTACATATACTGAACTATTTGGTATATGATTCTCTTATGAAAAGTACCAACTGACAAAGTGGTAAAGCAGTTGCAAGTACTTGTCCCACCGCTGCACCACCAATGTAGGAGGCTGGCATGGCTTATAGTGGGTACCTTGTGGTACTTACACTCTGTGCCAGGTCCAGTTATCCCTTATTAGTAGAATAGAGGTGTTTCGAGCAGTTTAGGCTGATAGAGGGTAGCTATGGGAAAGCTTAGGCTGAACTAGAAGACATGCAAAGCTCCTACTATACCACTTATATCATATAGCACAATATCATAAGAAAACACAATACTCAGAGTTACTAAAAATCAAGGTACTTTATTTTTATGACAATATGCCAAATGTATCTCAATGAGTACCCTCAGTTAGAAGGTAAGTAATATACACAAGTTATATGTACACAAACCCAAAACAGGTAAGTAAGAGTAAGAAAAGTAATGCAAACAGTGTAGAATTACAATAGGATGCAATAGGCAAACATAGGTCTAGGGGCAAGACAAACCATATACTCCAAAAGTGGAATGCGAATCACGAATGGACCCCAGACCTCTGGGAGCTTGTAGAGGGTCGGTGGGACTGTAAGAAAACAGTCAGGGTGTCCAAAATACCCCACCCCAAGACCCTGAAAAGTAGGAGTACCAGTGTCACTAGGTTGCCTGCTAGATGGCAGGTCTTTGTAAGAACCCTCCACAATCTCTTCAGGGAAGTCCTCTGAGTCTGACCATTCTGGTATTGGGGGGACAATTCCATGATCCCCCGGGTCTCTAGCACAGAACCCGGGTGCTGCCAAACAGCCTTTCCGGGGTCTCCACTGCAGCTACTGCTGCTGCCAACCACTCTGACAGGTTTTTGCCCCCCCCTGGGGCCTGGGCAGCCTGGTCCCAGGAATGCAGAACAAAGGATTTCCTCTGAGAGAGGGTGTTAGACCCTCTCACTTTGGAAATAGGTGTGAAGGGCTGGGGAGGAGTAGCCTCCCCCAGCCTCTGGAAATGCTTTGATGGGCACAGATGGTGCCCTCTCTGCATAAGCCAGTCTACAACGGTTCAGGGATCCCCCAGCCCTGCTCTGGCACGAAACTGGACAAAGGAAAGGGAAGTGACCACTCCCCTGACCAGTACCTCCCAGGGGAGGTGCCCAGAACTCCTCCAGTGTGTCCCAGACCTCTGCCATTTTGGATTGAGAGGTGTTGGGGGCACACTGGACTGGTCTAAGTGGCCAGTGCCCGCAGGTGACGTCAGAGACCCCCTCTGATAGGCTCTTAACTTTCTTAGTAGCCAATCCCCCTTTCTTGGTAGCCAAACCTCCTTTTCTGGCTATTTAGGGTCTCTCTTCTGGGGTATTCTTCAGATAACGAATGCAAGAGCTCACCAGAGTTCCTCTGCACTTCCCTCTTCGACTTCTGCCAAGGATCGACCGCTGACTGCTCCAGGACGCCTGCAAAACTGAAACAAAGTAGCAAGAAGACTACCAGCAACATTGTAGCGCCTCATCCTGCCGGCTTTCTCAACTGTTTCCTGGTGGTACATGCTCTGAGGGCTGTCTGCCTTCACCCTGCACTTGAAGCCAAGAAGAAATCCCCGTGGGTCGACGGAATCTTCCCCCTGTCAACGCAGGCACCAAACTTCTGAAACCGTTCCTTTGGATCCCCTCTCATCCTGACGAGCGTGGTCCCTGGAACACAGGAGCTGGATCCAAGTGTCTCTCACAGTCTAGTGGCCCTGCTGTCCAAATTTGGTGGAGGTAAGTCCTTGCCTCCCCACGCCAGACAGTAATCCTGGGTACTGCGTGATCTGCAGCTGCTTGGTCTTCTGTGCACTTTTCCAAGACTTCCTTTCTGCACGGCCTAGCCCAGATCCCCAGCACTCCGTCCGGCATTGCTCAACTCGCTGAGTTGGACTCTGACGTCGTGGGACCCTCCTTTGTGACTCTGAGACGACCGCTGTCCTCAGATCTTCTAAGTGCCTGTTCCAGTACTTCTGCGGGTGCTGCCTGCTTCTGTGGGGGCTCTCTGAGTTGCTGCATGCTCCCTCTGTCTCCTCCTCCAAGGGGCGAAATCCTGGTCCTTCCTGGTCCCCAGCAGCACCCAAAATCCTCAAAAGGGACTCTTCCAGCTAGCAAGGCCTGTTTGCGGTATTTCTGCGTGGAAACTCTGCATCCTCCAGCATCCTTCTGACCAAAGGAGAAGTTCGTGGCACCTACCGTTGTTGCAGAATCTTTGGCTTCTTCCACCCAGAGACAGCCCTTTTGCACCTTCATCCGGGGTTTAGTGGGCTCCTGCCCCCCCCGGACACTTGCGTGACTCTTGGACTTGGTCCCCTTCCTTTACAGGTCCTCAGGTCCAGGAATCCATCTTCAGTGTTTTGCAGTCAGTTGTTGTTCTTGCAGAATCCCCTATCTCGACTTTACTGTCTTTCTGGGGTAGTAGGGTAACTTTACTCCTACTTTTCAGGGTCTTGGGGTGGGGTATTGTAGGAGGCTGGACTGGCTTGTAGTGAGTACCAAGGGGTACTTACACCTTGCACCAGGCCCAGGTATCCCTTATTTGTGTATAGGGTGTCTAGCAGCTTTAGGCTGATAGATAATGGTAGCTTAGCAGAGCAGCTTAGGCTGAACTAGGAGACGTGTGAAGCTACTACAGTACCACAAGTGTCACTTGCACAATATCATAAGAAAACACAATACACAGTTATACTAAAAATAAAGGTACTTTATTTTTATGACAATATGCCAAAGTATCTCAGTGAGTACCCTCAGTATGAGGATAGCAATTATACACAAGTTATATGTACACAATACCAAAAATATGCAGTATAGTCTTAGAAAACAGTGCAAACAATGTATAGTTACAATAGGATGCAATGGGGACACATAGGGATAGGGGCAACACAAACCATATACTCCAAAAGTGGAATGCGAACCACGAATGGACCCCAAACCTATGTGACCTTGTAGAGGGTCGCTGGGACTATTAGAAAATAGTGAGAGTTAGAAAATTAGCCCTCCCCAAGACCCTGAAAAGTGAGTGCAAAGTGCACTGAAGTTCCCCAAAAGACAAAGAGTCGTGATAGAGGAATAATGCAGGAAAGACACCAACCAACAATGCAACAACTATGGATTTCCAATCTAGGGTACCTGTGGAACCGGGGGGCAAGTCCAAAAGTCACAAGCAAGTCGGAAATGGGCAAATGCCCAGGAAATGCCAGCTGCGGGTGCAAAGAAGCTTCTACTGGACAGAAGAAGGTGCGGTTTCTGCAGGAACAAAAAGGGCTAGAGACTTCCCCTTTGGTGGACGGATCCCAGTCGCCTTGGAGAGTCGTGCAAAAGTGTTTTCCCGCCAAAAGAACGCCAACAAGCCTTGGTAGCTGCAAATTGTGCGGTTAGCGTTTTTGGACGCTGCTGTGGCCCAGGAGGGACCAGGAGGTCTCAAATTGGACCAGGAGAGAGAGAAACGTCGAGCAAGACAAGGAGCCCTCTCTGAAGTGGGTAGCACCCAGAGAAGTGCCAGAAACAGGCACTACGAGGATGCGTGAAACGGTGCTCGCCGAAGTTGCACAAAGGAGTCCCACGTCGCCGGAGACCAACTTAGAAAGTCGTGCAATGCAGGTTAGAGTGCCGTGGACCCAGGCTTGGCTGTGCACAAAGGATTTCCGCCGGAAGTGCACAGGGGCCGGAGTAGCTTTTTGGTGCCTGCGGTTGCAGGGGGAAGATTCCGTCGACCCACGGGAGTTTTTTTCGGAGCTTCTGGTGCAGAGAGGAGGCAGACTACCCCCACAGCATGCACAGACAGGAAAACAGTCGAGAAGGCGGCAGGATCAGCGTTACAGAGTTGCAGTAGTCGTCTTAGCTACTTTGTTGCAGTTTTGCAGGCTTCCAGCGCGGTCAGCAGTCGATTCCTTATCAGAAGGTGAAGAGAGAGATGCAGAGGAACTCTGATGAGCTCTTGCATTCGTTATCTAAAGTTTCCCCAGAGACAGAGACCCTAAATAGCCAGAAAAGAGGGTTTGGCTACTTAGGAGAGAGGATAGGCTACTAACACCTGAAGGAGCCTATCAGAAGGAGTCTCTGACGTCACCTGGTGGCACTGGCCACTCAGAGCAGTCCAGTGTGCCAGCAGCACCTCTGTTTCCAAGATGGCAGAGGTCTGGAGCACAATGGAGGAGCTCTGGACACCTCCCAGGGGAGGTGCAGGTCAGGGGAGTGGTCACTCCCCTTTCCTTTGTCCAGTTTCGCGCCAGAGCAGGGGCTAAGGGGTCCCTGAACTGGTGTAGACTGGCTTATGCAGAATTGGGCACATCTGTGCCCAAGAAAGCATTTCCAGAGGCTGGGGGAGGCTACTCCTCCCCTGCCTTCACACCATTTTCCAAAGGGAGAGGGTGTGACACCCTCTCTCAGAGGAAGTCCTTTGTTCTGCCATCCTGGGACAATCCTGGCTTGACCCCAGGGGGGCAGAAACCTGTCTGAGGGGTTGGCAGGAGCAGCAGCTGCAGTGAAACCCAAGAAAAGGCAGTTTGGCAGTACCAGGGTCTGTGCTACAGACCACTGGGATCATCGAATTGTGCCAACAATGCCAGGATGGCATAGAGGGGGCAATTCCATGATCTTAGACATGTTACATGGCCATATTCGGAGTTACCATTGTGAAGCTACATATAGGTATTGACCTATATGTAGTGCACGCGTGTAATGGTGTCCCCGCACTCACAAAGTTCAGGGAATTGGCTCTGAACAATGTGGGGGCACCTTGGCTAGTGCCAGGGTGCCCTCACACTAAGTAACTTAGCACCTAACCTTTACCAGGTAAAGGTTAGACATATAGGTGACTTATAAGTTACTTAAGTGCAGTGTAAAATGACTGTGAAATAACGTGGACGTTATTTCACTCAGGCTGCAGTGGCAGGCCTGTGTAAGAATTGTCAGAGCTCCCTATGGGTGGCAAAAGAAATGCTGCAGCCCATAGGGATCTCCTGGAACCCCAATACCCTGGGTACCTCAGTACCATATACTAGGGAATTATAAGGGTGTTCCAGTAAGCCAATGTAAATTGGTAAAATTGGTCACTAGCCTGTTAGTGACAATTTGAAAGAAATGAGAGAGCATAACCACTGAGGTTCTGATTAGCAGAGCCTCAGTGAGACAGTTAGTCACTACACAGGTAACACATTCAGGCACACTTATGAGCACTGGGGCCCTGGAGAACAGGGTCCCAGTGACACATACAACTAAAACAACATATATACAGTGAAAAATGGGGGTAACATGCCAGGCAAGATGGTACTTTCCTACAGGTATCTTGGACACCCTTAGTGTTTTCTTACACTCCTAGTGACACTCTACACACTACACTAGGCCTGGGGTCCATTCGTGGTTCGCATTCCACTTTTGGAGTATATGGTTTGTGTTGCTCCTAGGCCTATTTCTCCCTCTTGCATTCTATTGTGATTCTACATTGTTTGCACTACTTTTCTAACTGTTACTTACCTGATTTTGGTTTGTGTGCATATAATTTGTGTATATTACTTACCTCCTAAGGGAGTGTATCCTCTGAGATACTTTTGGCATATTGTCACTAAAATAAAGTACCTTTATTTTTAGTAACTTTGAGTATTGTGTTTTCTTGTGATATAGGTGGTCATTACAACCCTGGCGGACGGTGTTAAAGCTGCGGAAATACTGCAAACAGGCCGGCAGACAAAAAAAGGGAATTATGACCCTGGCGGAAACCGCCAACAAAGACAGCCACTTTAACACACCGCCCGCCACGGCGGTACAGACAAGCAGCGCAGCGGTCACCGCCAACAGACAGGCGGGAGACAAATGTACCGCCCATAGTATTACAATACGCCAATCCGCCACCTTTTCCGGTGCGGATTCACCGTAGATAAAAACACGGCAGAAACAGCTTTTGCTATGGGAAAACGCTCACCTGAACACATCCCATGAGGAAGGAGGACACCATGGAGCCGGAATTACAAATACTCCCTGCTCTTGTCTTTCTGCTCCTCTACGACCAACAGCTACGTAGGCGCCGAAGACACCAGTGAGTACTGCACCTACGACACGGGGGGGAGGCAAAAGTTAGGGGTACACACACCAAACACCCCCACGCCCACCCTTGCATATTCCAACATACACACCAATGCATTCACAAAAATCACAGTAACAACCCACAATCCCCCGGAAGAATGCAAAGACAATGCGAAATTCGGTCAGACATTGTAATGTGCCAATATACATGTCATACAAAAATATACATATATATATTAGAAAATCAGTCATAATTATATATACAATACGAGAAGTAGTGTAGATATGTACACAACAATGTCCGTGCACCAACAGTCCAAAAATGCATGGGCGAGGCCCACAAACGATACCTGACCACAATCGGAGAGAACACTGCCGGGGCATCAGATCGAAATACCACAGGCACCTCAGGGGGAAGGGAAGGGGGAGCACCTCAGCCGGATGAATGCAAAGCCAGATCCACAACGGGGCTCCATGCCCATTGATGTATCCTGGGGAGTGCAAAGCCACAGTCTCTCAAGTCTCTACAGTGGGTGGGTTGCCCACTGTGCCTTCCTGGGGAGTGCAAAGCCACAGTCTCTCAAGTCTCTACAGTGGGTGGGTTGCCCACTGTTACATCCTGGGGAGTGCAAAGCCACAGTCTCACAAGTCTCTACAGTGGGTGGATTGCCCACTGTGCCATCCTGGGGAGTGCAAAGCCACAGTCTCACAAGTCTCTACAGTGGGTGGGTTTCCCACTGTGCCATCCTGGGGAGTGCAAAGCCACAGTCTCACAAGTCTCTACAGTGGGTGGATTGCCCACTGTGCCATCCTGGGGAGTGCAAAGCCACAGTCTCTCAAGTAGATGCAGGTCTCTACTGGTACTGGGTGGGACTGGTGCCCAGACTGGATGAGTCTCCCCGTGAAAGTTCCTGTCCTGTCACTGTCCCAGCTGCACATGGGATAAGGATGCCTGATGTGGCGGGCTATTCATTCCTACACGGTGCTTGCCCTGTTCAGCGGTCTTCACCATGGCGGTCTTGGCCCTGTTCAGCGATGCTTTGCCATGGCGGTCTTTGCCCTGTTCAGCGGTGCTTTGCCATGGCGGTCTTTGCCCTGTTCAGCGGTGTTTTGACATGGCGGTTCTAGACTGTTCAGCGGTGCTTTGCCATGGAGGTCTTTGCCCTGTTCAGTGGTGCTTTGCCATGACGGTCTTTGCCCTGTTCAGCGGTGCTTTGCCATGGCGGTTCTGGACTGTTCAGCGGTGCTTTGACATGGCGGTTCTGGACTGTTCAGCAGTGCTTTGCCATGGCGGTCTTTGCCCTGTTCAGCGGTGCTTTGCCATGGCGGTCTTTACCCTGTTCAGCGGTGCTTTGCCATGTCGGTCTTTGCCCTGTTCAGCGGTGCTTTGACATGGCGGTTGTGGACTGTTCAGTGGTGCTTTGCCACGGCGGTCTTTCCCCTGTTCAGCGGTGCTTTGACATGGCGGTTCTGGACTGTTCAGCTGTGCTTTGCCATGGTGGTCTTTGCCCTGTTCAGCCGTGCTTTGCCATGGCGGTCTTTGCCCTGTTCAGTGGTGCTTTGCCATGGCAGTCTTTGCCCTGTTCAGCGGTGCTTTGACATGGCGGTTTTGCACTGTTCAGCGGTGCTTTTCCATGGCGGTCTTTGCCCTGTTCAGCGGTGCTTTGCCATGACGGTCTTTGCCCTGTTCAGCGGTGCTTTGCCATGGCGGTCTTTGCCCTTTTCAGCGTTGCTTTGACATGGCGGTTCTGGACTGTTCAGCGGTGCTTTGCCATGGCGGTCTTTGCTCTGTTCAGCGGTGCTTTGCCATAGCGGTCTTTGCCCTGTTCAGCGGTGCATTGCCATGGCGGTCTTTGCCCTGTTCAGTGGTGCTTTGACATGGCGGTTCTGGACTGTTCAGCGGTGCTTTGCCATGGCGGTCTTTGCCCTGTTCAGCGGTGCTTTGCCATGGCGGTCTTTCCCCTGTTCAGCAGTGCTTTGCCATGGCGGTCTTTGCCCTGTTCAGCGGTGCTTTGCCATGGCAGTCTTTGCCCTGTTCAGCGGTGCTTTGACATGGCGGTTCTGGACTGTTCAGCAGTGCTTTGCCATGGCGGTCTTTGCCCTGTTCAGCGGTGCTTTGACATGGCGGTTCTGGACTGTTCAGCGGTGCTTTGACATGGCGGTTCTGATACAGACATTGGTGTGTGGCATGACGTTCTCTACACTGGGCATTGGTGTGTGGCATGACGTTCTCTACACTGGGCATTGGTGTGTGGCATGACGTTCCATCATTGCCCAGCGGGGCTGTGGCATCCTGGGCCCTCCTGGGCACTGACTCCGGCGGTGGCGGTGGTCTCTGGACCAGTGACGATACTTGGGCCCTCCTGGGCTGTGACTCCAGCGGTGGTCTCTGGACCAGTGACGATACTTGGGCCCTCCTGGGCTGTGACTTCGGCACTGGTCTCCTGACCAGTGACGATACTTGGTCCCTCCTGGGCTGTGACTCTGGCGGTGGTCTCCTGACCAGTGACGATACTTGGGCCCTCCTGGGCTGTGACTCTGGCGGTGGTCTCCTGACCAGTGACGATACTTGGGCCCTCCTGGGCTGTGACTCTGGCGGTGGGCTCCTGACCAGTGACGATACTTGGGCCCTCCTGGGCTGTGACTCCGGCGGTGGGCTCCTGACCAGTGACGATACTTGGGCCCTCCTGGGCTGTGACTCCGGCGGTGGTCTCCTGACCAGTGACGATACTTGAGCCCTCCTGGGCTGTGACTCTGGCGGTGGTCTCTGGACCAGTGACGACGGTGCTGGCGGTTGTGTCTGGACCTCCGGAAATGATGGAGTACTTCTCCGCCGTGACACTCACAAGAGGCTGGGCAGACTTCCTATGGCCCTTCCCCACCTTTGGTGGAGTCACAGCTGACTCTCCAATCCCCTTCGAACCCATGTCAGTTGTTGTCCCACCAGGAGTCTTAACACGGTCCCGTTGTCCACTCTCCAATTTTAGAGCCTTTACAGGGGGTGGGCTGCCAGTGCCTTGGCTCCGGGTCCTACTGCCTGCCCTAGTGGCTGGTGCACTCCACAATCCTCGAACACACACCACTGGTATTTGAGGCTTTTTGGCTGAGGCGCTACGACGGGACTGATGAATTGGAGGGGGGGGCAAAAAGGTCAATTTTACAGAGGGACAGTTTCTGACGAACACTGGGATGGGTAGCTGGAGGGGGTCTGGGAGAGGAGGAAGAGGAGGTGGTTGTCGGAGGTGTCACTTTAGCTGTTTTGGGTGCAGGTACTGGAGGCTGTCGTGAGGTGGATGGATGTTGGGTGAGTGATTGCCGGCGTTTGTGTACTTTGGGAGGGGGCGTCACAGACACACTGGGAGAGGACACAGGGGACGTGTAAATGGCAGTGGAGGTGGTGAGTGCAGGTGAGCGGCTTGTGGTGCTGGGTGTCCTGGTGCGATTCCTAGTGCCTGTAGATGTGGTACATGCAGGTGTGTGTGTAGACGAGACTGGGAGGGAGGAGGGAGAAGAGGAGGAGGGGGACACAGTGGAGACAGTGGATGTTGCTGTGTCTGTATGGGTGTGATGCTTGTGTGAGTGCCTGTGGGATGTGTGGTGCCTATGTTTGCTTGAGCTACTTTCGTGTGTTGACTTGTGTGCATGCTGGTCTGTAGGTGTGCTTGGGATGGGCTGGGGTACAGGGGATTGGGTCTGGGTGGAGGAAGTTGGAGGGGGAAGGCTAGACACAGGGATAATGGCTGCCATCAGTGCTGAGGCCAGAGATTGCAGGGTTCGCTGAAGGACAGCCTGACCAGAATGAATGCCCTCCAGGAATGCATTACCGTGTTGCAACTCTCGTACTACACCCTGGATGGCATTCACAATGGTAGACTGCCCAACAGTGAGTGACCTGAGGAGGTCAATGGCCTCCTCACTGAGGGCAGCAGGGGTGACTGGGGCAGGGCCTGAGGTGCCTGGGGCGAAGGTGATGCTCACCCTCCTGGGTGAGCGGGCACGGGGCGAACGCTGAGGGGCTGCTGGGAGGGCGGTGCTGGTAGGGGAGGTGGCGGTTGTACCTGTAGAAGTGGGGCGCACAGATGGTGCCGCCACCACAAGGGAGCTCCCATCGGCGGACGAGTCCGTGTCGCTGGTTGGTGATCCGGTGGCCGACGTGAAGCTCCCCTCGCCCTCCGTCCCACTAGTGCATTCTGAGTCCGTGGTGTGGCCCTCCATGGCCATGTGGGATGCAGCTCCCTCGTGCTCCGGTGCCACTGTACCTCCGCCTTCGCAATTTCTGAGATATGGCCTACATGGCAATGGTGGACATCTGCGCACATGGGTGCCACAGGGGCAACTATACCTCGACTTGCCACTCTGCTGAGGTGGGGTAGAGTGCCACATGGCCTACATTACGGAGGGGCCTTGCCTACCTAACTCGCCCTGGCCTAGGGACACCCACAGCCCACCTCCCCCACCCAGACCCCGCCACTGCACGCAAAGTCCGCAGAATGAGGTTGTACTCACCCCCTTGTGTCTGCTGTGATGTCCTCAAGCGCCCATCCAACTCCGGGTAGGCCACCGCCAGGAGCCGGAACATCAGGGGGGTCATGGTGCGACGGGCACCCCTCCCACGTTGGGAGGCCATCCCTAGCTGAGCCTCCGCCGTCTTCTTTCTGCAGCGGGGAATGTCCTCCCATCTCTTCCGGCAGTGGGTGCCCCATCTCTGGTGGGCCCCCAGGGTCCGAACCTCCTTGGCGATGGCACGCCAGATGTCCCTCTTCTGGTGGATGCTGACCTACATGACATGCACGAGGGAAGAGGAACAGTCATTACCAATTGCACCGTCAATGTGAGTGGCCCCCTCCCTACTCTGGCCATGTGGCCCATTCATTCCCATGCATTAATGTTCTATGTACTCTGCCCCCTTCCCTCTTCCAACCAGCCCTCTCCACCCAGGCCTAGCCCATACAACGTGCTCCCTGTGTACTAACCTGTTGGTCTGGAGGACCGTAGAGTAGCATGTACTAGGGGAGGACCCCATCCACAAGTTTCTCCAACTCCTGTGCAGTGAAGGCAGGGGCCTTTCCCCAGACGCAGCAGCCATCGTCGCTTCCAGACCGAGGTCACAGCAGCACTTGCAGTGTAGGTCCTCTCCTGTCGAAGGTCAGGTATCTAGTGATTGAACAGATAGAAAATGGCAGTCACGTCCGCGGTGGTGACGTCCGCGGCGGTGCGCATCATCACCGCCGGCGCACCTGTTCATTGGCTCCTGGGACCCATAAGGTCCAATGTTTACCAATGCAGCATTGCGCCGCGGTCTACAACCGCCTACCGCAACGGTGTACAACGCCAGCGCAGTTACCCCACAATCCCATTGTCCCAGTTTAGAGGTCAGGCAGCCGCCAGTTCAGGGGCCCACATGGCTTAATTTACTACTGCGTCACACATAGCTAGGCCTACACTCAACACACATACAGGAAGGGTTTTGTGTCTGGTGTAGTCTTGTGTGTAACTGTGGGTACATACCTGGAGGAATAATGACTGGTTCTTCGCTGTTGTCCTTCATAGGCACCGTCAGCTGGGATATATGGGAAGATGGTGGAATCCTCCGGTGTACCGACCGCTGGTGGACCTGTTGACAATGGAAGAGACATGTCATCGTCACCTACCTGTTTGACCGTGCCACAATCCAGGAACTATGTACCCAGTTGGAGCCAGACCAGATGTCACCGATCCGCCATCCGACTGGAATCCCCCCTGACGTGCAGGTGCTGTCAGTGCTCCATTTCCTTGCAAGTGGGTCATTTCAGACTACCTTGGCCATGGCATCAGGGATGTCCCAGCCTATGTTTTCCAACGGCTTGTCCAGAGTGTTGTCTGCCCTGCTGAAACACGTAAGGAGATACGTCATTTTCCCTCAGGTGGAGGATTTGCCTACAGTGAAAGGTGACTTCTATGCCCTTGGACATATCCCCAACGCCATAGGTGCCATTGATGGGACCCATGTACCTCTGGTCCCCCCCCCCACAGGAGTGAACAGGTGTACAGGAACAGGAAGAGTTATCATTCCATGAATATCCAGATGGTGTGTTTGGCAGACCAGTACATCTCGCAGGTAAATGCTATGTTCCCTGGCTCAGTGCATGACGCCAAATCCTGCGGAATAGCAGCATCCCTGATATGATGGGTCAACTCCAGAGGCACCGTGTATGGCTATTGGGGGACTCTGGTTACCCCAACCTTTCCTTGCTATTGACCCCAGTGAGGAATCCCAGGACCAGGGCAGAGGAACGGTACAGTGAGGCCCATGGGCGGACTAGGAGGGTGATCGAATGCACCTTCGGCCTCCTGAAGGCCAAGTTCAGGTGCCTCCATATGACAGGTGGATCCCTATTCTACTCACCAAGGAGGGTGTGCGACATCATCATCGCCTGCTCCATGCTCCATAATTTGGCTTTGCGACGCCAGGTGCCTTTTCTGCAGGAGGATGATCCAGATGACGGTGTTGTAGCAGCTGTGGAGTCTGTGGAGCCTGTGGACAGTGATGAGGATGAAGCTGAGGAAGAAGAAAACGACAACAGGGAGTCAGTCATACAGCAATATTTCCAGTGAGACACAGGTGAGAACATTTTCTGGTTTAACATTACATTCACTTTCACACGTCTACCTCTATCCTGTTCCTCGATTTAAATCACTATTTGTTAACTGAGTTGTACCCTACCATTATGGTTTCACAGGTGTGGTTACCTACGTGTCAACTGCTTGCATCCTTCAAGGGCTTGTGATGTGTGACATAGGTATGTTAGCCTTACAATGGTAAAGCCATTATGACACTGTCATTGATAATACAAATGACCAAATCATAGACTGACTCCAGATTGTTTTGTGTTTCAATGGTGTTTATTTAAGTGCTCAAAAATTAAGGGGGGTTGTAAAATGGTGATGGGGGATGGTGGAGGAATGTCCATGGCTGAGTCCAGTCTATTAGTCTCATAGGTGCACTGCCCATCTGGGCATAGGAAGTGGAGCTGGGGCAGTTCGAATATGGACAGGGTAACAAAGTGGGACAGTGGGAGGACAATCAGGGTGGTCTCATTTCCTGGCGGGGTCTTGCCATCTTGCTCTGTCCTGTTCCTGGATCTCAGAGACCGCTTGTGTCGTGGTTGTCCGTCTGCAGGGGGTGGGGTGCAAGTGTGGTGGTCCTGTGGCGGTGCGTCCTGTCCACTAGCGCCGGCGGAGGTGGTGGCAGTTCATCGTCCTGGCTAGTGTCAGGGGCCCCTTGGAGTGCCACGGTGTCCCTCAAGGTCTGCTGTATGTCCTTCAGCACCCCTACGATGGTGCCCAGGACGGAGCCGATGGTCCTGAGCTCCTCACTGAACCCCAAATACTGCTCCTCCTGCAGGCGCAGGGTCTCCTGCAACTTGTCCAGTACCGTAGCCATCGTCTCCTGGGAGTGGTGGTATGCTCCCATGATGGAGGAGAGGGCCTCGTGGAGAGTTGGTTCCCTTGGCCTGTCCTCCCTCTGTCGCACAGCAGCCCTCCCAGTTCCCCTGTGTTCCTGTGCCTCCGTGCCCTGGACCGTGTGTCCACTACCACTGCCCCCAGGTCCCTGTTGTTGTTGGGGTGGTGGATTACCCTGGGTGCCCTGTAGTGGTGAACACACCGCTGATTGACCTGTCCTGGGTCGGGAGGTTTGGGCCCGCTGGGTGGGTGCTGTGCTGGTGTTACCAGAGGGTGGAAGGTCGGTGTTGGGCTGTGCCTGTGCAAGGGGAACCGACTGTTCTGAGGCCCACGATGGTCCGGGCTGGTCATCAAGATCCAGTAGGGCAGAGCTGCTCTCGTCACTGTGGGCCTCTTCTGGGGGTGGAGTGGTGTTGTCTGGACCCTCTGGTGTGGTGACGGTCCTTCGGGTTCCTGCAGGGGCATAAGAGCATGATTATTGCATTTGTGTGTGTCATGGTGTGCAATGGGTGGGTGTTTGTGTACCCCAGTGCAAGCATTCCTGTGTGTGGGTTTGTGTGATGATGGTTGGGGGGGTGTTCTGGGTATGTGAAGTGGGCATGCTTTAGTGAGGGGTGTCCATGCTTAGTTGTGTCATGCAGGGCTTGGTGTTGGGATGGGTGGTTGGTGTCATGGGTACATTAGTGAGGAGTTGTAGTGATAGGGGAGGAGGTGAGGGAGGGGATGTGTGAGAGCATGCAGGTAGGGTGGGGGATATGATTGTTAAGATTTGACTTACCAGTGTCCCATCCTCCACCGACTCCTCCGAGGCCCTCACGATGCAAGATGGTCAAGACTTGCTCCTCCCATGTTGTTAGTTGTGGGGGAGGAGGTGGGGGTCCGCCGCCAGTCCGCTGCACTGCGATGTTGTGCCTGGAGACTGTTGAACGCACCGTCCCCCGTAGGTCGTTCCACCTCTTCCTGATGTCCTCCCTATTTCTTGGGTGCTGTCCCACGGCGTTCACCCTGTCCACTATTCTGCGCCATAACTCCATCTTCCTGGCTATTGATGTGTGCTGTACCTGTGAGCCAAATAGCTGTGGCTCTACCCGGACGATTTCCTCCACCATGACCCTGAGCTCCTCCTCGGAGAAGCGGGATTGTCTTTGGCGTGCCATGGGGTGGTGTGGGTGATGTGTGGGGTGGTGTATGTGGTGATGAGTGTGGTGAGTGTAGTGGTGTGTGGTGTTTTGTGCGTGGATGTTGTGTGGGTGATGGTGTTGTGTGCCTCTGTGTGATGGGGTTGTCAATTGCTGTGCTGTCTCTCTGGCCTTCTTTCAGAATTTCTGGTCGTAGGGGTTTGTGGGTGATGTGGGTGTGTATTTTATATTGTGTTGGGTGTGTGCGAGTGGTGTTTGTATGTGTGTCAGGTGTGTGTATTTTGAATTGTCCAATGTGGCGGTGTTTTGGAGATGTGTGTGTATTTTGAGCGCGGCGGTGTGTACCGCCAATGGAATACCGCGGTTGAATGACCGCCGCGTGGATTTGTGCGTCGTAATAGCATGGGCGTGCTTCTGTTGGCGTGGAGGTGGAGGATTTGTTTCCGCCAGTTTATCACTGACCTTTGGTGTGGCGGTGTTGTGTGGGTGTCTGAATTTCGGCGGATTCCGAGATGTGTGTCATAATAGCTGTGGCGGTATACCGCCGCCGCCGCGGTGTATTGGCGGTCTTCTGCACGGCGGTAAGCGCCTTTTACCGCCAATGTTGTAATGACCCCCATAGTGCTATATGATATAAGTGTTATAGTAGGAGCTTTGCATGTCTCCTAGTTCAGCCTAAGCTGCTCTGCTATAGCTACCTCTATCAGCCTAAGCTGCTAGAACACCTCTATTCTACTAATAAGGGAAAACTGGACCTGGCACAAGGTGTAAGTACCACAAGGTACCCACTATAAGCTAGGCCAGCCTCCTACAGGAGCCCCCAGGATGCATGGAATTGGCCCCCCAGTACCAGAACTTGAATGGGGGACAATTCCAAGATCTTAGACGCCTCACATGGCCATATTCGGAGTTGCCATTGTGCAGCTACATATAGGTGGTGACCTATATGTCGTGCATGCGTAAAATGGCGTCCCTGCACTCACAAAGTCTGGGGAAATGGCCATGAACAATGTGGGGGCACCTTTGCTAGTGCAAGGATGCCCTCACACTCAGTAACTTTGCACCTGGCCAGAGTTGGACATATAGGTGACTTATAAGTTACTTAAGTGCAGTGTAAAATGGCTGTGAAATAGTGCGGGCACTATTTCACGCAGGCTGCAGTGGCAGTCCTGTGAATGTTTTGTCTGACCTCCTTATGGGTGGCAAAAGTAATGCTGCAGCCCATAAGGATCTCCTGGAACCTGAATGCCCTGGGTACCTAGGTATCATATACTAGGGATTTATAAGGGGGTTCCAATGTGCCAATTGGAATTGGTAAATTTAGTCACTAGCCTACAGTGACAAATTTAAAGCAGAGAGAGCATAAGCACTGAGGTTCTGATTAGCAGAGCCTCAGTGACACAGTAAGCACTACAGACAACACACACATAGGCCACAAACTATGAGCACTGGGGTCCTGACCAGCAGGATCCCAGTGAGACAGGCAAAAACATACTGACATACAGGCAAATTTAGGGGTAGCATGCCAAAAATGATGCTACTTTCCTACACACTACAGCTAAGGAGAGGCACTGAGTGGAGTTATTGACATCAGTAACTTGGTACTACTGCCCAATGAGCTGTTGTGCAGGGGGCACTAAGTGATCAGTCACCTAAGTGATACTGGCACCTGTGACCCTGTAGGCCTGGGCCTCAACACCATTTATTACAATTCACTGCTTGTACTTACCCATGTTAAGGGTACAAGCAGCCAAGGTGGCAAGGCCAATGCCACCAGGTGAGACAGAATCTGTCTTGGGGGTTTCTACACCTACCCCAGTTTCTTTAATGGACCCAAAGGTGAACCCAACTACACCCTTGTGAGAAGATAGCCTCTTTCTAGCATTGTTACCCCCACCTTTGGCCTGTTTGTGGGTGTGTGTCAGTGGGTTGTCCTGTGTCACTGGGATCCTGCTACCCAGGAACACAGTGCTCAAGTGGAAATCATATTTGTCAGTGCGTTTTGCCTGTCTCACTGGGATCCTGCTAGCCAGGAACCCAGTGCTTATAGTTTGTGGCCTATGTGTGTGTAGTCTGTAGTGTTTTACTGTGTCACTGAGGCTCTGCTAATCAGAACCTGTAGGAGGCTGGCCTGGCTTGTAGTGGGTACCAGAGGTACTTACACCTTGTGCCAGGTCCAGTTATCCCTTATTAGTAGAATAGAGGTGTTTCTAGCAGCTTAGGCTGTTAGAGGTAACTATGGCAAAGCAGCGTAGGCTGAACTAGGAGACATGCAAAGCTCCTACTATACCACTTATATCATATAGCACAATATCATAAGAAAACACAATACTCAGAGTTATCAAAAAATAAAGGTACTTTGGGGGTTATTACAACTTTGGAGGAGGTGTTAATCCGTCCCAAAAGTGACGGTAAAGTGACGGATATACCACCAGCCGTATTACGAGTTCCATAGGATATAATGGACTCATAATACGGCTGGTGGTATATCCGTCACTTTACCGTCACTTTTGGGACGGATTAACACCTCCTCCAAAGTTGTAATAACCCCCTTTATCTCTAAACCTCCTGTTGTCATGGCTGTGGTAGATTCTACTCTTAAAATGGTCAATACTACTTATGACATTTTAAATTATAAGAGCCTAAGGAGTCTCTGCTTAGATAGAGGTTTAGTGATAGGAAAGAACCCTACAAAAGAGTTTCTATTTAACATGCTTATTGTAAATGATGAGTCCAAAGGAGGCACATCATGTGAGAGGTTAATAGAAGGTTCCCCTTCTGACTCAGGGTATCTCCTTGAGGGAGGTGGGGAGGGTTCTGAACAGGATCTGCCCCTAGCAGGACACCCAGTAATGATGGTAGTAATAGAGGTTCCCATCACAGTAGGGAAGTCTTTATTCCTAGAGGCCAAGTTGCTAGGGTCCAGTCAGTTAGGGACAGATCCCCCTCTGTTGTTTCAAACTTGTCTTCTGTGTCCAAGCATTCCCAACCCACCCACCCTGAGGGTAACTTGTTAGAAAGAGAACTCAAAAAGTTCAGGGTTGAAGAGACCAGACTGAAGCTTAAACAGCAACAGCTGGCCTTTGATAGGGAATCCCTAGACATTGAGAAGGAGAGACAGAGGTTGGGGTTAGGACCCCATGGTGGCAGCAGCAGTATTCCTGATAGTACTCTTGTTAGAGAGCATGATTCCAGGAATCTGCACACGATAGTCCTCCCTTACAAGGAGGGGGATGACATAAACAAGTGGTTTGCTGCACTTGAGAGGGCCTGTATGGTACAGGGGGTCCCTCAAAGGCAGTGGGCTGCTATATTGTGCCTATCCTTCAATGGAAAGGGTAGGGATAGGCTCCGTACTGTTAAAGAACGTGATGCTAACAATTTTGCAGTTTTGAAGGATGCACTCTTGTATGGATTTGGCTTAACCACTGAACAATACAGGATTAAGTTCAGAGACACCAGAAAAGAGTCCTCACAAGACTGGACAGACTTTGTAGACTGTTCAGTGAAGGCCTTGAAGGGGTGGTTACATGGCAATAAAGTGTCTGACTATGAAAGCCTGTATAATCTTATTCTGAGAAAGCATATTCTGAACAACTGTGTGTCTGACTTGTTGCACCAATACCTAGTGGACTCGGATCTGACATATCCCGAAGAATTGGGAAAAAGGCAGACAAGTGGGTCAGAACAAGGGTGAACAGAAAAGTTCATATAGGGGGTGACAAGGATGGCAAGAAGAAGGATGGTAAGTCTTCTGACAAGGGTGGGGACAAAAGTAAACATACTGAGTCTTCATCAGGCCCACAAAGATCATCTGTTCAGCCTTCCTGGGCTGGGGCTGCCCAGAACCCAGGGGGGGAGAATCCTGTCTTAGGGGTTGGCAGCAGCAGCAGATACAGTAGAAACCCCGGAAAGGCAGTTTGGCAGTACCCGGGTTCTGTGCTAGAGACCCGGGGGATCATGGAATTGTCCCCCCAATACCAGAATGGTATTGGGGTGACAATTCCATGATCTTCGACATGTTACATGGTCATGTTCGGAGTTACCATTGTGACGCTACACATAGGTAACCTATTGTTAACAGGTCCACCAGCGGTCGCTACACCGGAGGATTCCACCATCTCCTCAAATGTCCCAGCTGACGGTGCCTAAGAAGGACAACAGCGACCACAGAGTCAACAAATACTCAGGTATGTACCCACAGCTACACAGAACACGACACCAAATACAAAACTCTTCCTGTATGTGTGTTGAGTATAGGCCTAGGTATGTGTGACGCAGTAGTAAATGAAGCCATGTGGGCCCCTGAAATGGCGGCTGCCTGACCTTTAAAGTGGGACAATGGGATGTGAGGTAACTGCGCTGGTGTTGTACACCGTCGCGGTAGGCGGTCGAAGACGGCGGCGCAATGCAGCATTGGTTAACATTGGACCATATGGGTCCCAGGAGCCAATAATGAAGTGTGCCAGTGGTGATGATACGCACCGCCGCGGATGTCACCGCCGCGGACGTGACCGCCATTTTCTATCTGTTCAATCACTCGATACCTGATCTTCGACAGGAGAGGACCTACACTGCAAGTGCTGCTGTGACCTCGGTCTGGAAGAGACAATGGCTGCCGCGTCTGGGGAAAGGGCCCCTGCCTTCACTGCTCAGGAGTTGTAGAAGCTCGTGGATGGGGTCCTTCCCCAGTACACGCTACTCTACGGTCCTCCAGACCAACAGGTAAGTACACAGGGAGCACATTGTATGGGTTATGCCTGGGTGGAGAGGGCTGGATGTCAGTAGGAAGGGGGCAGAGTTCTGCGAGCATGAAGGACTGTGAATGCATGTGCCACATGGCAAGGGTAGGGATGGGGGCCACTCACTTCGACGGTGCAGTTGGTAATGACTTCACTTCTTCCCCTGTACATGTCATGTAGGTCAGCGCCCACCAGAAGAAGGACATTTGGCGTGCCATCACCAAGGACGTCCGGACCCTGGGGGTCCACCAGAGACGGAGCACCCACTGGTGTAAAAGATGGGAGGACATTCGCTGCTGGAGCAAGAAGACGGCAGAGGCTCAGCTGGGGATGGCCTCCCAACGTGGGAGGGGTGCCTGTCGCACCATGACCCCCCTGATGTTCCGGATCCTGGCGGTGGCCTACCCTGAGTTGGATGGGCGCTTGAGGGCATCACAGCAGACACAATGGGGTGAGTACACTCTCATTCTGCTGACTTTGCGTGCAGTGGAGGGGTCTGGGTGGGGGAGGAGCGCTGTGGGTTTCCCTAGGCCAGGGCGAGTTACGTAGCCTAGGCCCCCACCAGAATGCAGGCCTTGTGCCACTCCACCCCACCTCTGTAGAGTGCCAAGTACAGGTAGACATTCCCCTGTGTCATCTATGTGGACAGATGACACTCATAGCAATGTAGGCCATATCGCAGGAATTGCATCTGTAGAGGCCAAGAACACGGCGTAGTGCAGGGGGCTGCTGTGTCTGTATTGTCCGCCAACGGTAGCGGTAAGCCATGCACTCAACCTGTCTTTCTTCTGTCGTCCCCCCCCCCTTTTTGTGCTCTCCCTGTTATTTTGTGCATCAGCATCATCAGGCGTAGGTACAGTGGCACCGGAGCACGAGGGAGCTGCATCCCACATGGCCATGGAGGGCCACACCACGGACTCTGAATACACCAGTGGGACGGAGGGCGAGGGGAGCTTCACGTCGGTCACCGGATCCGCAAACAGCGACACGGACTCGTCCGCCGATGGGAGCTCCCTTGTGGTGGCGGCACCATCTGTACCCCCCACTTCTACAGGTACAGCTGCCAACCCCCCCTACCAGCACCGCCCTCCCAGCAGCCCCTCAGCGTTTGCACCGTGCCCGCTCACCCAGGAGGGTGGGCATCACCTTCGCCCCAGGCACCTCAGCCCCTGCCCCTGTCACCCCTGCTGCCCTCAGTGAGGAGGCCATTGATCCTCCTCAGGTCACTCACTGTTGGGCAGTCTACCATTGTGAATGCCATCCAGGGTGTAGAAAGGGAGTTGCAACACACTAATGCATTCCTGGAGGGCATTCATTCTGGTCAGGCTGCCCATCATCGAACCCTGCAATCTCTGGCCTCAGCACTGATGGAAGCCATTGTCCCTGTGTCTAGCCTCCCCCCTCCAACTTCCTCCACCCAGACCCAATCCCCTGTACCCCAGCCTATCCCATCTACACCATCAGACAAGCATGCACACACCTCAACACACAAAAGTAGCTCAGGCAAACATAGGCACCACACATCCCACAGGCACTCACACAAGCATCACCCACATACAGACACAACAACATCCACTGCCTCCACTGTGTCCCCCTCCTGATCATCTCCCTCATCCCTCCCAGTGTCGTCTACACTCTCACCTGCATGCACTACATCTACAGCCACTAGGACTTGCACCAGAACACCCAGCACCCCACCCCGCTCACCTGCACTCACCACCCCCACTACCATTTACACGTCCCCTGTGTCCACTCCCAGTGTGTCTGTGACGCTGTAGGAAAGTACCATCTTGCCTGGCATGTTACCCCCATAATTCACTGTATATATGTTGTTTTAGTTGTATGTGTCACTGGGACCCTGCCAGCCAGTGCCCCAGTGCTCATAAGTGTGCCCAGTATGTGTTACCTGTGTTATGACTAACTGTCTCACTGATGCTCTGCTAACCTGAACCTCAGTGGTTATGCTCTCTCATTTCTTACCAAATTGTCACTAACAGGCTAGTGACCAATTTCACCAATTTACATTGCAATACTGGAACACCCTTATAATTCCCTAGTATATGGTACTGAGGTACACAGGGTATTGGGGTTACAGGAGATCCCTATGGGCTGCAGCATTTCTTTTGCCACCCATAGGGAGCTCTGACAATTCTTGCACAGGCCTGCCATTGCAGCCTGAGTGAAATAACGTCCACGTTATTTCACAGCCATTTACCACTGCACTTAAGTAACTTATAACTCACCTATGTGTCTAACCTTTACCTGGCAAAGGTTGGGTGCTAAGTTACTTAGTGTGTGGGCACCCTGGCACTAGCCAAGGTGCTCCCACATTGTTCAGGGCAAATTCCCCGGACTTTGTGAGTGCGGGGACACCATTACACGCGTGCACTATACATATGTCACTACATATGTATAGCGTCACAATGGTAACTCCGAACATGTCCATGTAACATGTCTAAGATCATGGAATTGTCATGGCATTGGGGAGACAATTCCATGATCCCCCGAGTCTCTAGTACAGACCCGGGTACTGCCAAACTACCTTTCCCGGGGTTTCACTGCAGCTGCTGCTGCTGCCAACTCCTCAGACAGGTTTCTGCCATCCTGGGGTCCAGCCAGGCTTTGCCCAGGAAGGCAGAACAAAGGAATTCCTCAGAGAGAGGGTGTTACACCCTCCCCTGTAGGAGGCTGGACTGGCTTGTAGTGAGTACCAAGGGGTACTTACACCTTGCACCAGGCCCAGGTATCCCTTATTAGTGTATAGGGTGTCTAGCAGCTTAGGCTGATAGATAATGGTAGCTTAGCAGAGCAGCTTAGGCTGAACTAGGAGACGAGTGAAGCTCCTACAGTACCACTAGTGTCACTTGCACAATATCATAAGAAAACACAATACACAGATATACTAAAAATAAAGGTACTTTATTTTTATGACAATATGCCAAAGTATCTCAGAGTGTACCCTCAGTATGAGGATAGCACATATACACAAGATATATGTACACAATACCAAAAATATGCAGTATAGTCTTAGAAAAGAGTGCAAACAATGTATAGTTACAATAGGATGCAATGGGGACACATAGGGATAGGGGCAGCACAAACCATATACTCCAGAAGTGGAATGCGAACCACAAATGGACCCCAAACCTATGTGACCTTGTAGAGGGTCGCTGTGACTATTAGAAAATAGTAAGGGTTAGAAAAATAGCCCACCCCAAGACCCTGAAAAGTGAGTGCAAAGTGCACTAAAGTTCCCCAAAGGACAAAGAAGTCGTGATAGGGGAATTCTGCAGGAAAGACACAAACCAGCAATGCAACAATGGTGGATTTCCAAACGAGGGTACCTGTGGAACGAGGGGACCAAGTCCAAAAGTCACAAGCAAGTCGGAGATGGGCAGATGCCCAAGAAATGCCAACAGTGGATGCAAAGAAGCTGCTACTGGACAGTAGAAACTTAGGATTCTGCAGGAACGACAAGGGCTAGAAACTTCCCCTTTGGAGGATGGATTGCCCACGCCGTGGAGAGTCGTGCAGAAGTGTTTTCCTGTGAAAATACAGCCAACAAGCCTTGCTAGCTGCAAATCGTGCGAAAAGAGTTTTTGGATGCTGCTTTGGCCCAGGAGGGACCAGGATGTCGCCAATTGCGTCTGGAGACAGAGGAGACGTCGAGCAAGACAAGGAGCCATCTCAGCAGCAGGTAACACCCGCAGAAGTGCCAGAAACAGGCACTACAAGGATGCGTGAAACGGTGCTCACCCGAAGTTGCACAAAGGAGTCCCACGTCGCCGGAGACCAACTTAGAAAGTCGTGCAATGCAGGTTAGAGTGCCGTGGACCCAGGCTTGGCTGTGCACAAAGGATTTCCACCGGAAGTGCACGGAAGCCGGAGTAGCAGCAAAAGTTGCGGTTCCCAGCAATGCAGTCTGGCGTGGGGAGGCAAGGACTTACCTCCACCAAACTTGGACTGAAGAGTCACTGGATTGTGGGAGTCACTTGGACAGTGTTGCTGGAATCAAGGGATATCGCTCGTCGTGCTGAGAGGAGACCCTGGAGTACTGGTAATGCAGTTCTTTGGTGCCTGCGGTTGCAGGGGGAAGATTCCGTCGACCCACAGGAGATTTCTTCGGAGCTTCTAGTGCAGAGAGGAGGCAGACTACCCCCACAGCATGCACCACCAGGAAAACAGTTGTGAAGGCGGCAGGATCAGCGTTACAGAGTTGCAGTAGTCGTCTTTGCTACTTTGTTGCAGTTTTGCAGGCTTCCAGCGCAGTCAGCAGTCGATTCCTTGGCAGAAGGTGAAGAGAGAGATGCAGAGGAACTCTGATGAGCTCTTGCATTCGTTATCTAAGGAATCCCCAGAGACAGAGACCCTAAATAGCCTGAAAAGAGGGTTTGGCTACTTAGGAGAGAGGATAGGCTAGCAACACCTGAAGGAGCCTATCAGAAGGAGTCTCTGACGTCACCTGGTGGCACTGGCCACTCAGAGCAGTCCAGTGTGCCAGCAGCACCTCTGTTTCCAAGATGGCAGAGGTCTGGAGCACACTGGAGGAGCTCTGGACACCTCCCAGGGGAGGTGCAGGTCAGGGGAGTGGTCACTCCCCTTTCCTTTGTCCAGTTTCGCGCCACAGCAGGGCTAAGGGGTCCCTGAACCGGTGTAGACTGGCTTATGCAGAAATGGGCACCAAATGTGCCCATGAAAGCATTTCCAGAGGCTGGGGGAGGCTACTCCTCCCCTGCCTGCACACCATTTTCCAAAGGGAGAGGGTGTAACACCCTCTCTCAGAGGAAGTCCTTTGTTCTGCCATCCTGGGACAAGCCTGGCTGGACCCCAGGAGGGCAGAAACCTGTCTGAGGGGTTGACAGCAGCAGCAGCTGCAGTGAAACCCCTGAAAAGGCAGTTTGGCAGTACCCGGGTCTGAGCTACAGACCCGTGGGATCATGGGATTGTACCAGCAATGCCAGGATGGCATAGAGGGGGCAATTCCATGATCTTAGACATGTTACATGGCCATATTCGGAGTTACCATTGTGAAGCTACACATAGGTAGTGACCTATGTGTGGTGCACGCGTGTAATGGTGTCCCCGCACTCACAAAGTCCGGGGAATTTGCCCTGAACGATGTGGGGGCACTCTGGCTAGTGCCAGGGTGCCCTCACACTAAGCAACTTAGCACCCAACCTTTACTAAGTAAAGGTTAGACATAGAGGTGAATTATAAGTTACATAAGTGCAGTGAAAAAGGCTGTGAAATAACGTGGACGTTATTTCACTCAGGCTGCAGTGGCAGGCCTGTGTAACATTTGTCAGAGCTCCCTATGGGTGGCAAAAGAAATGCTGCAGCCCATAGGGATCTGGGTACCTCAGTACCATATACTAGGGAATTATAAGGGTGTTCCAGTATGCCAATGTGAATTGGTAAAATTGGTCACTAGCCTGTTAGTGACAATTTGGAAAGAAATGAGAGAGCATAACCACTGAGGTTCTGGATAGCAGAGTCTCAGTGAGACAGTTAGTCATATACACAGGTAACACAGTCAGGCACACTTATGAGCACTGGGGCCCTGGCTGTTAGGGTCCCAGTGACACATACAACTAAAACAACATATATACAGTGAAAAATGGGGGTAACATGGCAGGCAAGATGGTACTTTCCTACATCCCCCTTTGGAAAAAGGTGTCAGGGCTGGGGAGGAGTAGCCTCCCCCAGCCTCTGGAAATGCTTTGATGGGCACAGATGGTGCCCATCTCTGCATAAGCCAGTCTACACCGGTTCAGGGATCCCCCAGCCCTGCTCTGGAGCGAAACTGGACAAAGGAAAGGGGAGTGACCACTCCCCTGACCTGCACCTCCCCTGGGAGGTGCCCAGAGCTCCTCCAGTGTGCTCCAGACCTCTGCCATCTTGGAAACAGAGGTGCTGCTGGCACACTGGACTGCTCTGAGTGGCCAGGGACAGCAGGTGGCATCAGAGACTCCTTCTGATAGGCTCTTATCTCTGTTGCTAGCCTATCCTCCTTCCTAAGTAGCCAAACCACATTTTCTGGCTATTTAGGGTCTCTGCTTTGGGGAATTCTTTAGATAACGAATGCAAGAGCTCATCAGAGTTCCTCTGCATCTCTCTCTTCACCTTCTGCCAAGGAATCGACCGCTGACTGCTCTGGACGCCTGCAAAACCGCAACAAAGTAACAAAAACGACTACTGCAACCTTGTATCGCTGATCCTGCGGCCTTCTCGACTGTTTTCCTGGTGGTGCATGCTGTGGGGGTAGTCTGCCTCCTCTCTGCACTAGAAGCTCAGAAGAAATCTCCCGTGGGTCGACGGAATTTTCCCCCTGCAACCGCAGGCACCAAAAGACTGCATCACCGGTCCTCAGGGTCCCCTCTCAGCACGACGAGCGTGGTCCCTGGAACTCAGCAACTCTGTCCAAGTGACTCCCACAGTCCAGTGACTCTTCAGTCCAAGTTTGGTGGAGGTAAGTCCTTGCCTCCCCACGCTAGACTGCATTGCTGGGTACCACGTGATTTGCAGCTGCTCCGGCTCCTGTGCACTCTTCCAGGATTTCCTTTGTGCACAGCCAAGCCTGGGTCCCCAACACTCTAACCTGCAGTGCAGGACCTCCTGAGTTGTCCTCCGGCGTCGTGGGACCTTCTTTTGTGACTTTGGGTGAGCTCCGGTTCACTCTTCTTCGTAGTGCCTGTTCCGGCACTTCTGCGGGAGCTGCTTGCTTCTGAATGGGCTCTTTGTCTTGCTGGACGCCCCCTCTGTCTCCTCACGCAATTGGCAACATCCTGGTCCCTCCTGGGCCACAGCAGCATCCAAAATCCCTAACCGCGACCCTTGCAGCTATCAAGGCTTGTTTGCGGTCTTTCTGCACGGAAACACGTCTGCAAGCTTCTTCACGACGTGGGACATCCATCCTCCAAAGGGGAAGTTCCTAGTCCTCTTCGTTCTTTCAGAATCCACAGCTTCTACCATCCGGTAGCAGCTTCTTTGCACCCACAGCTGGCATTTCCTGGGCATCTGCCCAATCCCGACTTGAGTGTGACTCTTGGACTTGGTCCCCTTGTTCCACAGGTACTCTCGTCTGGAAATCCATTGTTGTTGCATTGCTGGTGTTGGTCTTCCTTGCAGAATTCCCCTATCACGACTTCTGTGCTCTCTGGGGAACTTAGGTGCACTTTGCACCCACTTTTCAGGGTCTTGGGGTGGGCTATTTTTCTAACCCTTACTGTTTTCTTACAGTCCCAGCGACCCTCTACAAGCTCACATAGGTTTGGGGTCCATTCGTGGTTCGCATTCCACTTCTAGAGTATATGGTTTGTGTTGCCCCTATACCTATGTCCTCTCATTGCAATCTATTGTGACTGTACATTGCTTGCATTGCTTTCTATTGCTATTACTGCATAATTTTGGTATTGTGTACATATATCTTGTGTATATTTGCTATCCTCATACTGAGGGTACTCACTGAGATACTTTTGGCATATTGTCATAAAAATAGAGTACCTTTATTTTTAGTATATCTGTGTATTGTGTTTTCTTATGATATTGTGCATATGACACCAGTGGTATAGTAGGAGCTTTGCATGTCTCCTAGTTCAGCCTAAGCTGCTCTGCTAAGCTACCTTTTCTATCAGCCTAAGCTGCTAGAAACACCTCTTCTACACTAATAAGGGATAACTGGACCTGGTACAGAGTGTAAGTACCCCTTGGTACCCACTACAAGCCAGGCCAGCCTCCTACATTGGTTGTGCAACGGTGGGATAAGTACTTGTAACTACTTACCACTTTGTCATTTTGTACTTTTCATAAGAGAAAAATATACAAAACAAGTTCAGTGTATGTATACCTAACCAAAAAGTTTTGCTTTTCTTCTCTTACTCTATTGCTAAGTGCTGAAGAGTACCTTTAAAACTTTCAAAAAGTTTCTTAAAAGTTGAAAACGTTTTTTTTTTCTGTTCTTTAAAAAGTTCTGAAACTTTTTCTTTCTTTTTCTGTCCCTTAAACCTTTTCTATCATGTCTGGTGCAGGTCAAACTCTGGATCTGACCAGAACTGCTTATGACCACCTTAGCTGGAAAGGAGCAAGGAGTCGCTGCATTGAAAGAGGTTTAGGGGTAGGGAAGAATCCCTCCAGAGAATTGTTAGTTAATATGCTCATTGAACAAGATAAGACCATAGCTGGCGCATCTGGTGAGAGATTAGCTGATGGTTCACACTCTGATTCTGGGGTAGCCCCAGTAAAAGTGTTAGAAGGGAACCTTCCCAACCTGCCCCTTAGCAGGCCACCTAGCAGGGCTGGTACTGATTTGAGTTCTCATCACAGTATAGAGGTTACTCCTTTAGGCCAGGTTGTTAGAGTGCCATCTGTTAGGGACAGGTCTCCCTCTGTTCATTCACACCATTCTTCTGTGTCAAGGCATGCCCAACCCACCCACACTGAAGACAGAATGTTAGAAAGGGAACTCAATAGATTGAGAGTGGAAGAGTCCAGGCTGAAGCTCAAGAAGCAGCAGCTGGATCTAGACAGGGAAGCATTTGACTTAGAAAAAGAAAGACAGAGGTTGGGGTTTGGACCCCATGGTGGCAGCAGCAGTATTACAGATATTAATCCTGTAAAAGAGCATGGTTCTAGGAATCTGCACAAGATAGTTCCCCCTTACAAGGAGGGGGATGACATTAACAAGTGGTTTGCTGCACTTGAGAGGGCCTGTGTTGTACAGGGGGTCCCTCAAAGGCAGTGGGCTGCTATCCTATGGCTATCTTTCAGTGGAAAGGGTAGGGATAGGCTCCTTACTGTGAAGGAAAATGATGGCAATAATTTTTCAGTTCTTAAGAATGCACTCCTAGATGGTTATGGCTTAACCACTGAACAGTACAGGATCAAGTTCACAGAAACCAAAAAGGAGTCTTCACAAGACTGGGTAGACTTTGTTGACCATTCAGTGAAGGCCTTGGAGGGGTGGTTACATGGCAGTAAAGTTTCTGACTATGAAAGCCTGTATAACTTAATCCTGAGAGAGCATATTCTTAATAATTGTGTGTCTTATTTGTTGCACCAGTATCTAGTGGACTCAGATCTGACCTCTCCCCAAGAATTGGGAAAGAAGGCAGACAAATGGGTCAGAACAAGAGTGAACAGAAAAGTTCATACAGGGGGTGTAGGAAAGTACCATCTTGCCTGGCATGTTACCCCCATTTTTCACTGTATATATGTTGTTTTAGTTGTATGTGTCACTGGGACCCTGGTAACCCAGGGCCCCAGTGCTCATAAGTCTGCCTGAATGTGTTACCTGTGGAGTGACTAACTGTCTCACTGAGGCTCTGCTAATCAGAACCTCAGTGGTTATGCTCTCTCATTTCTTTCCAAATTGTCACTAACAGGCTAGTGACCATTTTTACCAATTTACATTGGCTTACTGGAACACCCTTATAATTCCCTAGTATATGGTACTGAGGTACCCAGGGTATTGGGGTTCCAGGAGATCCCTATGGGCTGCAGCATTTCTTTTGCCACCTATAGGGAGCTCTGACAATTCTTACACAGGCCTGCCACTGCAGCCTGAGTGAAATAACGTCCACGTTATTTCACAGCCATTTTTCACTGCACTAAAGTAACTTATAAGTCACCTATATGTCTAACCTTTACCTGGTAAAGGTTAGGTGCAAAGTTACTTAGTGTGAGGGCACCCTGGCACTAGCCAAGGTGCCCCCACATTGTTCAGAGCAAATTCACTGAACTTTGTGAGTGCGGGGACACCATTACACGTGTGCACTACATATAGGTCACTACCTATATGTAGCTTCACAATGGTAACTCCGAATATGGCCATGTAACATGTCTATGATCATGGAATTGCCCCCTCTATGCCATCCTGGCATTGTTGGTACAATTCCATGATCCCAGTGGTCTGTAGCACAGACCCTGGTACTGCCAAACTGCCCTTCCTGGGGTTTCACTGCAGCTGCTGCTGCTGCCAACCCCTCAGACAGGCATCTGCCCTCCTGGGGTCCAGCCAGGCCTGGCCCAGGATGGCAGAACAAAGAACTTCCTCTGAGAGAGGGTGTGACACCCTCTCCCTTTGGAAAATGGTGTGAAGGCAGGGGAGGAGTAGCCTCCCCCAGCCTCTGGAAATGCTTTGTTGGGCACAGAGGTGCCCAATTCTGCATAAGCCAGTCTACACCGGTTCAGGGACCCCTTAGCCCCTGCTCTGGCGCGAAACTGGACAAAGGAAAGGGGAGTGACCACTCCCCTGACCTGCACCTCCCCTGGGAGGTGTCCAGAGCTCCTCCAGTGTGCTCCAGACCTCTGCCATCTTGGAAACAGAGGTGCTGCTGGCACACTGGACTGCTCTGAGTGGCCAGTGCCACCAGGTGACGTCAGAGACTCCTGCTGATAGGCTCCTTCAGGTGTTAGTAGCCTATCCTCTCTCCTAGGTAGCCAAACCCTCTTTTCTGGCTATTTAGGGTCTCTGTCTCTGGGGAAACTTCAGATAACGAATGCATGAGCTCAGCCGAGTTCCTCTGCATCTCTCTCTTCACCTTCTGATAAGGAATCGACTGCTGACCGCGCTGGAAGCCTGCAAACCTGCAACATAGTAGCAAAGACGACTACTGCAACTCTGTAACGCTGATCCTGCCGCCTTCTCGACTGTTTTCCTGCTTGTGCATGCTGTGGGGGTAGTCTGCCTCCTCTCTGCACCAGAAGCTCCAAAGAAATCTCCCGTGGGTCGACGGAATCTTCCCCCTGCAACCGCAGGCACCAAAAAGCTGCATTACCTGTCCCTTGGGTCTCCTCTCAGCACGACGAGCGAGGTCTCTCGAATCCAGCGACTCTGTCCAAGTGACCCCCACAGTCCAGTGACTCTTCAGTCCAAGTTTGGTGGAGGTAAGTCCTTGCCTCACCTCGCTGGGCTGCATTGCTGGGAACCGCGACTTTGCAGCTACTCCGGCCCCTGTGCACTTCCGGCGGAAATCCTTTGTGCACCGCCAAGCCTGGGTCCATGGCACTCTAACATGCATTGCACGACTTTCTAAGTTGGTCTCCGGCGACATGGGACTCCTTTGTGCAACTTCGGCGAGCACCATTTCACGCATCCTCGTAGTGCCTGTTTCTGGCACTTCTCTGGGTGCTACCGGCTTCAGAGAGGGCTCCTTGTCTTGCTCGATGTCCCCTCTCTCTGCTGGTCCAATTTGCGACCTCCTGATCCCTCCTGGGCCTCACCAGCGTCCAAAAACGCTAACCGCACGATTTGCAGCTAGCAAGGCTTGTTGGTGTTCTTTCGGCGGGAAAACACATCTGCACGACTCTCCACGGCGAGCGGGATCGGTCCACTAAGGGGGAAGTCTCTAGCCCTTTTCGTTCCTGCAGAAACCTCAGCTTCTTCTGTCCAGTAGAAGCTTCTTTGCACCCGCAGCTGGCATTTCCTGGGCATTTGCCCATCTCCGACTTGCTTGTGACTTTTGGACTTGGTCCCCTTGTTCCACAGGTACCCTAGATTGGAAATCCACAGTTGTTGCATTGTTGGTTTGTGTCTTTCCTGCATTATTCCTCTAACACGACTTCTTTGTCCTTAGGGGAACTTTAGTGCACTTTGCACTCACTTTTCAGGGTCTTGGGGAGGGTTATTTTTATAACTCTCACTATTTTCTAATAGTCCCAGCGACCCTCTACAAGGTCACATAGGTTTGGGGTCCATTCGTGGTTCGCATTCCACTTTTGGAGTATATGGTTTGTGTTGCCCCTATCCCTATGTTTCCCCATTGCATCCTATTGTAACTATACATTGTTTGCACTGTTTTCTAAGACCATACTGCATATTTTTGCTATTGTGTATATATATCTTGTGTATATTTCCTATCCTCTCACTGAGGGTACACTCTAAGATACTTTGGCATATTGTCATAAAAATAAAGTACCTTTATTTTTAGTATAACTGTGTATTGTGTTTTCTTGTGATATTGTGCATATGACACTAAGTGGTACTGTAGTAGCTTCACACGTCTCCTAGTTCAGCCTAAGCTGCTCTGCTAAGCTACCATTATCTATCAGCCTAAGCTGCTAGACACCCTATACACTAATAAGGGATAACTGGGCCTGGTGCAAGGTGCAAGTACCCCTTGGTACTCACTACAAGCCAGTCCAGCCTCCTACAGGGGGTGACAAGGATGGCAAGAAGAAGGATGGTAAGTCTTCAGACAAGGGTGGGGACAAATCTAAAAATTAGTCTTCATCAGGCCCCCAAAAACAGTCTGGTGGGGGTGGTGGGTCCAAATCCTCTTCTAATCAAGTAAAGAAACCATGGTGCTATTTATGTAAAATAAAAGGCCATTGGACAACTGATGCCAGTTGTCCAAAGAAAAGCACCAAGCCTCCCACTACCACAACCCCGACTGCTACACCTGGTGCCCCTAGTAATAGCAGTGGTGGTGGGAGCAAACCTACTAATAGCCAATCCAAGGGAGTAGCTGGGCTCACTTTTGGTAATTTAGTTGGGGTTGGTCTTGTTAGGGAGACCACAGAGGCTGTGTTAGTCTCTGAAGGTGCCATTGATTTGGCCACCTTAGTTGCTTGTTGTAGGAGGCTGGACTGGCTTGTAGTGAGTACCAAGGGGTACTTACACCTTGCACCAGGCCCAGGTATCCCTTATTAGTGTATAGGGTGTCTAGCAGTTTAGGCTGATAGATAATGGTAGCTTAGCAGAGCAGCTTAGGCTGAACTAGGAGACGAGTGAAGCTCCTACAGTACCACTAGTGTCACTTGCACAATATCATAAGAAAACACAATACACAGATATGCTAAAAATAAAGGTACTTAATTTTTATGACAATATGCCAAAGTATCTCAGTGAGTACCCTCAGTATGAGGATAGCAAATATGCACAAGATATATGTACACAATACCAAAAATATGCAGTATAGTCTTAGAAAACAGGGCAAACAATGTATAGTTACAATAGGATGCAATGGGGACACATAGGGATAGGGGCAACACAAACCATATACTCCAAAAGTGGAATGCGAACCACAAATGGACCCCAAACCTATGTGACCTTGTAGAGGGTCGATGGGACTATTAGAAAATAGTAAGGGTTAGAAAAATAGCCCTCCCCAAGACCCTGAAAAGTGAGTGCAAAGTGCACTAAAGTTCCCCAAAGGACAAAGAAGTCGTGATAGGGGAATTCTGCAGGAAAGACACTAACCAGCAATGCAACAACGATGGATTTCCAAACGAGGGTACCTGTGGAACAAGGGGACCAAGTCCAAAAGTCACAAGCAAGTCGGAGATGGGCAGATGCCCAAGAAATGCCAATGGTGGATGCAAAGAAGCTGCTACTGGACAGTAGAAACTTAGGATTCTGCAGAAACGACAAGGGCTAGAAACTTCCCCTTTGGAGGATGGATCCCCCATGCCGTGGAGAGTCATGCAGAAGTCTTTTCCTGTGGAAATACAGCCAACAAGCCTTGCTAGCTGCAAATCATGCAAAAAGGGTTTTTGGACGCTGCTGTGGCCCAGGAGGGCAAAGGATGTCGCCACTTTCGTCTGGGGACAGAGGGGGCGTCGAGCAAGACAAGGAGCCCTCTCAGCAGCAGGTAGTGTAGGAGGCTGGACTGGCTTGTAGTGAGTACCAAGGGGTACTTGCACCTTGCACCAGGCCCAGTTATCCCTTATTAGTGTATAGGGTGTCTAGCAGTTTAGGCTGATAGGTAATGGTAGCTTAGCTGAGCAGCTTAGGCTGAACTAGGAGACGTGTGAAGCTACTACAGTACCACTTAGTGTCATATGCACAATATCATAAGAAAACACAATACACAGTTATACTAAAAATAAAGGTACTTTATTTTTATGACAATATGCCAAAGTATCTTAGAGTGTACCCTCAGTGAGAGGATAGGAAATATACACAAGATATATATGCACAATAGCAAAAATATGCAGTATAGTCTTAGAAAACAGTGCAAACAATGTATAGTTACAATAGGATGCAATGGGGAAACATAGGGATAGGGGCAACACAAACCATATACTCCAAAAGTGGAATGCGAACCACGAATGGACCCCAAACCTATGTGACCTTGTAGAGGGTCGCTGGGACTATTAGAAAATAGTGAGAGTTAGAAAAATAACCCTCCCCAAGACCCTGAAAAGTGAGTGCAAAGTGCACTAAAGTTCCCCTAAGGACAAAATAGTCGTGTTAGAGGAATAATGCAGGAAAGACACAAACCAGCAATGCAACAACTGTGGATTTCCAATCTAGGGTACCTGTGGAACAAGGGGACCAAGTCAAAAAGTCACAAGCAAGTCGGAGATGGGCAGATGCCCAGGAAATGCCAGCTGCGGTTGCAAAGAAGCTTCGACTGGACAGAAGAAGCTGAGGTTTCTGCAGGAACGAAAAGGGCTAGAGACTTCCCCTTTGGTGGACGGATCTATCTCGCCTTGGAGAGTCGTGCAGAAGTGTTTTCCCGCCGGAAAGACGCCAACAAGCCTTGCTACACGCAAATCGTGCGTTTGGCGTTTTTGGACGCTGCTGGGGCCCAGGAGGGACCAGGAGGTCGCAAATTGGACCTGCAGAGAGACGGGACGTCGAGCAAGACAAAGAGCCCTCACTGAAGCAGGTAGCTCCTAGAAAAGTGCCAGAAACAGGCACTACGAGGATGCGTGAAACGGTACTCGCCGAAGTTGCACAAAGGAGTCCCACGTCGCCGGAGACCAACTTAGAAAGACGTGCAATGCAGGTTAGAGTGCCGTGGACCCAGGCTTGGCTGTGCATGAAGGATTTCCGCCGGAAGTGCACAGGGGCCGGAGTAGCTGCAAAGTCGCGGTTCCCAGCAATGCAGCCCAGCGAGGTGAGGCAAGGACTTACCTCCACCAAACTTGGGCTGAAGAGTCACTGGACTGTGGGGGTCACTTGGACAGCGTCGCTGGATTCGAGGGACCTCGCTCGTCGTGCTGAGAGGAGACCCAAGGGACCGGTAATGCAGCTTTTTGGTGCCTGCGGTTGCAGGTTAGAGTGCCGTGGACCCAGGCTGGACTGTGCACAAAGGATTTCCGCCGGAAGTGCACGGAGGCCGGAGTAGCTGCAAATGTTGCGGTTCCCAGCAATGCAGTCTAGCGAGGTGAGGCAAGGACTTACCTCCACCAAACTTGGACTGAAGAGTCACTGGACTGTGGGGGTCACTTGGACAGAGTTGCTGGATTCAAGGGACCTCGCTCGTCGTGCTGAGAGGAGACCCAAGGGACCGGTAATGCAGCTTTTTGGTGCCTGCGGTTGCAGGGGGAAGATTCCGTCGACCCACGGGAGATTTCTTCGGAGCTTCTGGTGCAGAGAGGAGGCAGGCTACCCCCACAGCATGCACAAGTAGGAAAACAGTCGAGAAGGCGGCAGGATCAGCGTTACAGAGTTGCAGTAGTCGTCTTTGCTACTATGTTGCAGGTTTGCAGGCTTCCAGCGCGGTCAGCGGTCGATTCCTTATCAGAAGGTGAAGAGAGAGATGCAGAGGAACTCGGCTGAGCTCATGCATTCGTTATCTAAAGTTTCCCCAGAGACAGAGACCCTAAATAGCCAGAAAAGAGGGTTTGGCTACCTAGGAGAGAGGAAAGGCTACTAACACCTGAAGGAGCCTATCAGCAGGAGTCTCTGACGTCACCTGGTGGCACTGGCCACTCAGAGCAGTCCAGTGTGCCAGCAGCACCTCTGTTTCCAAGATGGCAGAGGTCTGGAGCACACTGGAGGAGCTCTGGACACCTCCCAGGGGAGGTGCAGGTCAGGGGAGTGGTCACTCCCCTTTCCTTTGTCCAGTTTCGCGCCAGAGCAGGGGCTAAGGGGTCCCTGAACCGGTGTAGACTGGCTTATGCAGAATTGGGCACATCTGTGCCCAACAAAGCATTTCCAGAGGCTGGGGGAGGCTACTCCTCCCCTGCCTTCACACCATTTTCCAAAGGGAGAGGGTGTCACACCCTCTCTCAGAGGAAGTTCTTTGTTCTGCCATCCTGGGCCAGGCCTGGCTGGACCCCAGGAGGGCAGCTGCCTGTCTGAGGGGTTGGCAGCAGCAGCAGCTGCAGTGAAACCCCAGGAAGGGCAGTCTGGCAGTACCAGGGTCTGGGCTACAGACCACTGGGATCATGGAATTATACCAACAATGCCAGGATGGCATAGAGGGGGCAATTCCATGATCATAGACATGTTACATGGCCATATTCGGAGTTACCATGGTGAAGCTACATATAGGTAGTGACCTATATGTAGTGCACGCGTGTAATGGTGTCCCCGCACTCACAAAGTTCAGTGAATTGGCTCTGAACAATGTGGGGGCACCTTGGCTAGTGCCAGGGTGCCCTCACACTAAGTAACTTTGCACCTAACCTTTACCAGGTAAAGGTTAGACATATAGGTGACTTATAAGTTACTTAAGTGCAGTGTAAAATGGCTGTGAAATAACGTGGACGTTATTTCACTCAGGCTGCAGTGGCAGGCCTGTGTAAGAATTGTCAGAGCTCCCTATGGGTGGCAAAAGAAATGCTGCAGCCCATAGGGATCTCCTGGAACCCCAATACCCTGGGTACCTCAGTACCATATACTAGGGAATTATAAGGGTGTTCCAGTAAGCCAATGTAAATTGGTAAAAATGGTCACTAGCCTGTCAGTGACAATTTGGAAAGAAATGAGAGAGCATAACCACTGAGGTTCTGATTAGCAGAGCCTCAGTGAGACAGTTAGTCACTACACAGGTAACACATTCAGGCACACTTATGAGCACTGGGGCCCTGGGTTACCAGGGTCCCAGTGACACATACAACTAAAACAACATATATACAGTGAAAAATGGGGGTAATGCCAGGCAAGATGGTACTTTCCTACAGGTAGCACCCGCAGAAGTGCCAGAAACAGGCACTACAAGGATGCATGAAACGGTGCTCACCCGAAGTTGCACAAAGGAGTCCCACGTCGCCGGAGACCAACTTAGAAAGTCGTGCAATGCAGGTTAGAGTGCCGTGGACCCAGTCTTGGCTGTGCACAAAGGATTTCCGCCGGAAGTGAACGGAAGCCGGAGTAGCTGCAAAAGTTGCGGTTCCCAGCAATGCAGTCTGACGTGGGGAGGCAAGGACTTACCTCCACCAAACTTGGACTGAAGAGTCACTGGACTGTGGGAGTCACTGGGACAGAGTTGCTGGATTCAAGGGACCTCGCTCGTCGTGCTGAGAGGAGACCCAGAGTACCGGTAATGCAGTTCTTTGGTGCCTGCGGTTGCAGGGGGAAGATTCCGTCGACCCACGGGAGATTTCTTCGGAGCTTCTAGTGCAGAGAGGAGGCAGACTACCCTCACAGCATGCACCACCAGGAAAACAGTCGAGAAGGCGGCAGGATCAGCGTTACAGAGTTGCAGTAGTCGTCTTTGCTACTTTGGTGCAATTTTGCAGACTTCCAGTGCGGTCAGCAGTCGATTACTTGGCAGAAGGTGAAGAGAGAGATGCAGAGGAACTCTAATGAGCTCTTGCATTCGTTATCTAAGGAATTCCCCAAAGCAGAGACCCAAAATAGCCAGAAAAGAGGGTTTGGCTAGTTAGGAGAGAGGATAGGCTAGCAACACCTGAAGGAGCCTATCAGAAGGAGTCTCTGATGTCACCTGCTGGCACTGGCCACTCAGAGCAGTCCAGTGTGCCAGCAGCACCTCTGTTTCCAAGATGGCAGAGGTCTGGAGCACACTGGAGGAGCTCTGGACACCTCCCAGGGGAGGTGCAGGTCAGGGGAGTGGTCACTCCCCTTTCCTTTGTCCAGTTTCGCGCAGGAGCAGGGCTAAGGGGTCCCTGAACCGGTGTAGACTGGCTTATGCAGAAATGGGCACCAAATGTGCCCATGAAAGCATTTCCAGAGGCTGGGGGAGGCTACTCCTCCCCTGCCTTTGTGAGAAAGTAGTCTCTTTCTAGCCTTGTTACCCCCACTTTTGGCCTGTTTGTGAGTGTATGGCAGGGTATTTTCACTGTCTCACTGGGATCCTGCTAGCCAGGGCCCAGTGCTCATAGTGAAAACACTATGTTTTCAGTATGTTTGTTATGTGTCACTGGGACCCTGCTAGTCAGGACCCCAGTGCTCATAAGTTGTGGCCTATATGTATGTGTTCCCTGTGTAGTGCCTAACTGTCTCACTGAGGCTCTGCTAACCAGAACCTCAGTGGTTATGCTCTCTCATTTCTTTCAAATTGTCACTAACAGGCTAGTGACCAATTTCACCAATTTACATTGGCTTACTGGAACACCCTTATAATTCCCTAGTATATGGTACTGAGGTACCCAGGATATTGGGGTTCCAGGAGATCCCTATGGGCTGCAGCATTTCTTTTGCCACCCATAGGGAGCTCTGACAATTCTTACACAGGCCTGCCACTGCAGCCTGAGTGAAATAATGCACACATTATTTCACAGCCATTTTCACTGCACTTAAGTAACTTATAAGTCACCTATATGTCTAACCTTTACCTGGTAAAGGTTAGGTGCAAAGTTACTTAGTGTGAGGGCACCCTGGCACTAGCCAAGGTGCCCCCACATTGTTCAGGGCCAATTCCACAGACTTTGTGAGTGCGGGGACACCATTACACGCGTGCACTACACATAGGTCAATACCTATGTGTAGCTTCACAATGGTAACTCCGAATATGGCCATGTAACATGTCTAAGATCATGGAATTGCCCCCTCTATGCCATCCTGGCATTGTTGGCACAATCCCATGATCCCAGTGACTGGGGCCCTGGCTGGCAGGGTCCCAGTGACACATACAACTAAAACAACATATATACAGTGACAAATGGGGGTAACATGCCAGGCAAGATGGTACTTTCCTACACAACCCCCCCCCAAACGAAGGACAATAAGACTAGTCATTACCTGATGGGTCTTCATTGTCTAAGTGGAAATATCTGGAGAGTCCATCTGCATTGGAGTGGGTACTCCCAGGTCTATGTTCCACTGTATAGTCCATTCCCTGTAGGGATATGGACCACCTCAACAATTTAGGATTTTCACCTTTCATTTGTTTGAGCCAAAGTAGAGGTTTGTGGTCTGTCTGAACAATGAAGTGAGTGCCAAACAGGTATGGCCTCAACTTCTTCAGTGCCCAGACCACAGGAAAGGCCTCCCTCTCAATGGCAGACCAATGCTTTTCTCTATGGGTCAACCTCCTGCTGATAAAAGCAACAGGTTGATCCTGGCCCTCAGAATTAAGTTGTGATAGGACTGCCCCTACTCCTAATTCAGATGCATCAGTTTGGACATAGAATTTTTTAGAGTAACATGGGCTTTTCAGGACAGGTGCAGAGCACATGGCCTGCTTCAGCTCCTCAAAAGCTTTCTGACAGTTTGCTGTCCATAATACCTTTTTAGGCATTTTCTTGGATGTGAGGTCATTAAGAGGGGCTGCAATGGAGCCATAGTTCTTTATGAACCTCCTGTAATACCCAGTGTAGGAGGCTGGACTGGCTTGTAGTGAGTACCAAGGGGTACTTGCACCTTGCACCAGGCCCAGTTATCCCTTATTAGTGTATAGGGTGTCTAGCAGCTTAGGCTGATAGATAATGGTAGCTTAGCAGAGCAGCTTAGGCTGAACTAGGAGACGTGTGAAGCTACTACAGTACCACTTAGTGTCATATGCACAATATCATAAGAAAACACAATACACAGTTATACTAAAAATAAAGGTACTTTATTTTTATGACAATATGCCAAGGTATCTTAGAGTGTACCCTCAGTGAGAGGATAGGAAATATACACAAGATATATATACACAATAGCAAAAATATGCAGTATAGTCTTAGAAAACAGTGCAAACAATGTATAGTTACAATAGGATGCAATGGGGAAACATAGGGATAGGGGCAACACAAACCATATACTCCAAAAGTGGAATGTGAACCACGAATGGACCCCAAACCTATGTGACCTTGTAGAGGGTCGCTGGGACTATCAGAAAATAGTGAGAGTTAGAAAAATAACCCTCCCCAAGACCCTGAAAAGTGAGTGCAAAGTGCACCAAAGTTCCCCTAAGGACAAAATAGTCGTGTTAGAGGGAAAATGCAAGGAAAACACAAATCAGCAATGCAACAACGATGGATTCCTGACTGAGGGTACCTGTGGAACAAGGGGACCAAGTCCAAAAGTCACAAGCAGCTCGGAGATGGGCAGATGCCCAAGAAATGCCAGCGGTTGGTGCAAAGAAGCTCTTACTAGGCTGAAGAACTGTGAATACTGCAGGAACGACAAGGGCTAGAGAGTTCCCCTTTGGAGGATGGATCCCCCACGCCTTGGAGAGTCGTGCAGAAGTGTTTTCCCGCCGGATGGACGCCAACAAGCCTTGCTACACGCAAATCGTGCGTTTGGCGTTTTTGGACGCTGCTGGGGCCCAGGAGGGACCAGGAGGTCGCAAATTGGACCTGCACAGAGAGGGGACGTCGAGCAAGACAAAGAGCCCTCACTGAAGCAGGTAGCACCCGGAGAAGTGCCAGAAACAGGCACTACAAGGATGCGTGAAACGGTGCTCGCCGAAGTTGCACAAAGGAGTCCCACGTCGCCGGAGACCAACTTAGAAAGTCGTGCAATGCAGGTTAGAGTGCCGTGGACCCAGGCTTGGCTGTGCACACAGGATTTCCGCCGGAAGTGCACAGGGGCCGGAGAAGCTTGCAAAGTCGCGGTTCCCAGCAATGCAGCCCAGCGAGGTGAGGCAAGGACTTACCTCCACCAAACTTGGGCTGAAGAGTCACTGGACTGTGGGGGTCACTTGGACGGTGTCGCTGGATTCGAGGGACCTCGCTCGTCGTGCTGAGAGGAGACCCAAGGGACCGGAGATGCAGCTTTTTGGTGCCTGCGGTTGCAGGGGGAAGATTCCGTCGACCCACGGGAGATTTCTTCGGAGCTTCTGGTGCAGAGAGGAGGCAGACTACCCCCACAGCATGCACAAGCAGGAAAACAGTCGAGAAGGCGGCAGGATCAGCGTTACAGAGTTGCAGTAGTCGTCTTTGCTACTATGTTGCAGGTTTGCAGGCTTCCAGCGCGGTCAGCGGTCGATTCCTTATCAGAATGTGAAGAGGGAGATGCAGAGGAACTCGGCTGAGCTCATGCATTCGTTATCTAAAGTTTCCCCAGAGACAGAGACCCTAAATAGCCAGAAAAGAGGGTTTGGCTACCTAGGAGAGAGGAAAGGCTACTAACACCTGAAGGAGCCTATCACAAGGAGTCTCTGACGTCACCTGGTGGCGCTGGCCACTCAGAGCAGTCCAGTGTGCCAGCAGCACCTCTGTTTCCAAGATGGCAGAGGTCTGGAGCACACTGGAGGAGCTCTGGACACCTCCCAGGGGAGGTGCAGGTCAGGGGAGTGGTCACTCCCCTTTCCTTTGTCCAGTTTCGCGCCAGAGCAGGGGCTAAGGGGTCCCTGAACCGGTGTAGACTGGCTTATGCAGAATTGGGCACATCTGTGCCCAACAAAGCATTTCCAGAGGCTGGGGGAGGCTACTCCTCCCCTGCCTTCACACCATTTTCCAAAGGGAGAGGGTGTCACACCCTCTCTCAGAGGAAGTTCTTTGTTCTGCCATCCTGGGCCAGGCCTGGCTGGACCCCAGGAGGGCAGCTGCCTGTCTGAGGGGTTGGCAGCAGCAGCAGCTGCAGTGAAACTCCAGGAAGGGCAGTTTGGCAGTACCAGGGTCTGTGCTACAGACCACTGGGATCATGGGATTGTGCCAACTATGCCAGGATGGCATAGAGGGGGCAATTCCATGATCATAGACATGTTACATGGCCATATTCGGAGTTACCATTGTGAAGCTACATATAGGTAGTGACCTATATGTAGTGCACGCGTGTAATGGTGTCCCCGCACTCACAAAGTTCAGGGAATTGGCTCTGAACAATGTGGGGGCGCCTTGGCTAGTGCCAGGGTGCCCTCACACTAAGTAACTTTGCACCTAACCTTTACCAGGTAAAGGTTAGACATATAGGTGACTTATAAGTTACTTAAGTGCAGTGTAAAATGGCTGTGAAATAACGTGGACGTTATTTCACTCAGGCTGCAGTGGCAGGCCTGTGTAAGAATTGTCAGAGCTCCCTATGGGTGGCAAAAGAAATGCTGCAGCCCATAGGGATCTCCTGGAACCCCAATACCCTGGGTACCTCAGTACCATATACTAGGGAATTATATGGGTGTTCCAGTAAGCCAATGTAAATTGGTAAAATTGGTCACTAGCCTGTTAGTGACAATTTGAAAGTAATGAGAGAGCATAACCACTGAGGTTCTGGTTAGCAGAGCCTCAGTGAGACAGTTAGGCACCACACAGGGAACATATACATGCACACCTATGAGCACTGGGGCCCTGTGTGACAGGGTCCCAGTGACACATACATATAGGCCACAAACCTATGAGCACTGGGGTCCTGACCAGCAGGATCCCAGTGACACATAACAAACATACTGAAAACATAGTGTTTTCACTATGAGCACCGGGGCCTGGCTATCAGGATCCCAGTGAGACAGTGAAAACAGTGACAAACACCCTGACATACACTCACAAACAGGCCAAAAGTGGGGGTAATAAGGCTAGAAAGAGGCTACCTTCTCACACCCAGTGAGGCCTAAAAAGGCTCTCACCTGAGTCTGAGTAGTAGGGGGAACCCAATCTAAAATAGTTTGGATTTTCCCCTGAAGTGGTGCAATCTGTTCTCCACCAACCAGGTGTCCCAGATAAACCACCTTCCCCTGCCCTATCTGGCACTTTGAAGCCTTGATAGTGAGGCCTGCTTTTTGCTGGGCCTCTAAAACTTTCCATAGGTGGACCAGGTGATCATCCCAACTGGAGCTAAAGACAGCTATATCGTCCAGATATGCTGCACTAAAAGCTTCCAGCCCTTGCACGACTGTATTCACCAACCTCTGAAAAGTGGCAGGTGCATTTTCCAATCCAAAAGGCATTACCGTGAATTGGTAATGTCCTCCAATGGTTGAAAATGCAGTTTTTGCTTTTGCATCTACTGATAACTTGATCTGCCAATACCCTGCAGTCAAATCAAAAGTGCTTAGATACTTGGCAGATGCCAGTGTATCTATTAGCTCATCTGCCCTGGGTATAGGGTGAGCATCAGTTTTGGTTACCTGGTTGAGACCTCTGTAGTCAACACAAAACTGCATTTCCTTCTTTCCATCCTTGGAATGAGGTTTTGGTACAAGTACCACAGGAGAGGCCCATGGACTTTCAGAGTGCTCAACCACTCCCAGTTCTAGCATTTTCTGCACCTCTTGCTTTATGCAGTCTCTGAAATGGTCAGGCTGCCTATAGATCTTACTTTTGACAGGCAAGCTGTCTCCAGTATCTATAGTGTGCTCACACCAAGAAGTGGTACCTGGCACAGTAGAGAAGAGTTCAGAAAACTGACCCAGGAGATTTATGCAGTGGTCTTTCTGCTCAGCAGTAAGACAATCTGCTAGTACTACACCTTCCACTAGAGCATCTTGTTCTGTGGAAGAGAAGAGATCAGGGAGAGGGTCACTCTCTTCTTCCTGTCCCTCATTAGTTGCCATGAGCAGGGTGAGATCAGCCCTGTCATAGTAGGGTTTCAGGCGATTGACATGGAGCACCCTAAGGCGACTCCTGGCAGTGCCTAAGTCAACTAAGTAGGTGACTTCACCCTTTTTCTCAACAATTGTGTGGGGTCCACTCCATTTATCTTGGAGTGCTCTTGGGGCCACAGGCTCCAAGACCCACACTTTCTGCCCTGGTTGGTACTGAATCAAAACAGCCTTCTGGTCATGCCATTGCTTCTGGAGCTCTTGGCTGGCCTGAAGGTTTTTATTGGCCTTTTTCATGTACTCAGCCATCCTTGATCTGAGGCCAAGTACATAGTCCACTATGTCTTGCTTTTAAAGCTTTTATAGGTTGTTCCCAACCCTCCTTAACAAGTGTTAGAGGACCTCTCACACTGTGTCCAAAGAGGAGTTCAAAGGGGCTGAAGCCCACTCCTTTCTGGGGTACCTCCCTGTAAGCAAAAAGGAGGCAAGGTAATAGGATATCCCATCTCCTGCAGAGTTTTTCAGGGAGTCCCATAATCATGCCTTTGAGAGTTTTGTTAAATCTCTCCACCAGTCCATTTGTTTGTGGATGATAGGGTGTAGTGAACTTGTATGTCACACCACACTCCTTCCACATGGCCTGTAAGTAATCAGACATGAAATTGCTTCCCCTGTCTGATACCACCTCTTTTGGGATGCCCACCCTGGAAAAAATTCCCAGGAGGGCCTTTGCCACTGCAGGTGCTGTAGTGGTCCTAAGAGGAATTGCTTCAGGATATCTGGTGGCATGGTCCACTACCACCAAAATAAACCTATTGCCTGAAGCAGTAGGAGGGTCAAGGGGGCCAACTATGTCAACCCCTACCCTTTCAAAGGGAACCCCAACCACATGCAGTGGAATTAGGGGTGCCTTTGGAGTGCCACCTGTCTTGCCACTGGCTTGACAGGTTTCACAGGACTTACAAAATTCCTTTGTGTCCTCTGACATTCTAGGCCAATGAAACAGGGGAACAAGCCTGTCTGAAGTTTTCATTTGCCCCAAATGTCCAGCTAAGGGAATGTCGTGAGCAAGAGTTAGGAGGAACTTTCTGTACTCCTGAGGAATCACCAATCTCCTGGCAGCTCCAGGTTTTGGATCCCTTGCTTCCGTGTACAAGAGGTTGTCCTCCCAGTAAACTCTGTGAGAGTCACTGACATCCCCATTTGCTTGTTTGACAGCTTGCTGTCTTAGACCCTCTAGTGTGGGACAGGTCTTCTGTGCCACACTCAGCTCCTCCCTGGCAGGCCCCCCTTCACCCAAAAGCTCAGCAGTATCTGCTTCCAGCTCCTCTGGTGTAGGTTCTGCACAGGGTGGGAATTCTTCTTCCTCAGAAGTTGAATCCACTGTAGAGGGAGGGATAGTAGGTACTGATTTACCTTTGCTACCCATAGCTTTAGGGAGCACTTGGTCCATTGTTCCAGGATCCAAGTCACCCTGTCCTTTTTGCTTTTTAGCCTGAGCCCTGGTCAAAGCAAAAATATGCCCTGGAATGCCCAGCATTGCTGCATGAGCCTCCAACTCCACTTCTGCCCAAGCTGATGTCTCTAAATCATTCCCTAATAGACAGTCTACAGGTAAATCTGAGGCAACCACAACTTTCTTTGGGCCAGTAACCCCCCCCAGTTGAGATTCACAACAGCCATGGGGTGGCTAAGGGTGTTGTTATGAGCATCGGTTACTTGGTACTGGTGACCAAGTAGGTGTTGTTCAGGGTGGACCAGTTTCTCTATTACAATTGTAACACTGGCACCTGTGTCCCTGTAGGCCTGAACCTCAACACCATTTATTAGGGGTAGTTGCCTGTACTTATACATGTTAAGGGGACAAGCAACCAAGGTGGCTACATCAATAGCCCCCTCAGAGACTAACACAGCCTCTGTGGTCTCCCTAATCAGACCAACCCCAACTAAGTTACCAAAAGTGAGCCCAGCTACTCCCTTGGATTGGCTATTAGTAGGTTTGCTCCCACCACCACTGCTATTAGTAGGGACACTAGGTGTAGCAGTAGGGGTTGTAGTGGTAGGAGGCTTGGTGCTTTTCTTTGGACAACTGGGATCTGTTGTCCAATGGCCTTTTATTTTACATAAATAGCAGCATGGTTTCTTTTCTTTGTTTTGATTTGAAGAGGATTTGGGCCCACCACCCCCACCAGAGTGTTTTTGTGGGCCTGATGAAGACTCATTTTTAGATTTGTCCCCACCCTTGTCAGAAGACTTACCATCCTTCTTCTTGCCATCTTTGTCACCCCCTGTATGAACTTTTCTGTTCACCCTTGTTCTGACCCATTTGTCTGCCTTCTTTCCCAATTCTTGGGGAGAGGTCAGATCAGAGTCTACCAGGTACTGGTGCAACAAATCAGACACACAATTATTAAGAATATGCTCTCTCAGGATTAAGTTATACAGGCTTTCATAATCAGTAACTTTACTGCCCTGTAACCACCCCTCCAAGGCCTTCACTGAATGGTCAACAAAGTCTACCCAGTATTGTGAAGAGTCCTTTTTGGTCTCTCTGAACTTCATCCTGTACTGTTCAGTGGTTAAGCCATAACCATCCAGGAGGGCATTCTTAAGAACTGTAAAATTATTGGCATCACTTTCATTCACAGTAAGGAGTCTATCCCTACCCTTTCCACTAAATGATAGCCATAGGATAGCAGCCCACTGCCTTTGAGGGACACCCTGTACAACACAGGCCCTCTCAAGTGCAGCAAACCACTTGTTAATGTCATCCCCCTCCTTATAAGGGGGAACTATCTTGTGCAGATTCCTTGAATCATGCTCTCTTGCAGGATGACTATGGGGAATACTGCTGCTGCCACCATGGGTTTCAAACCTAATTTTCTGTCTTTCTCTTTCTATCTCTAGAGACTGCCTATCTAAATGCAGCTGTTGCTTCTTGGGCTTCAGCCTGGATTCCTCCATTCTCAATCTATTGAGCTCCCTTTCTAACACTCTGTCATCAGGGTGGGTGGGAGGGACATGCCTAGAAACAGAAGTATGGTGAGAATGAACAGAAGGAGACCTGTCCCTAACAGATGGCATCCTAACAACCTGGCTAACAGAAACAGCACTTCTACTATGATGGGAATGAATACTCTTACTGTGATGTGAGACAACACTATCAGTATGATGTGACTCTACATCTGTGCCAGCTATGCTAGGTGGTCTGCTAATGGGCAGGCTAGGAAGTTTCCCTTCTAAATCTTTTGCTAGGGGTGCCCCAGGATCAGATTGGGAACCATCAGCTAACTTTTTAACAGAAGTGCCACCATTGGCCTTATCCTGTTCAACAAGCATATTCGCCAACAGTTCTCTGGAGGGATTCTTCCTTACACTTATACCTCTTTCTATGCAGAGACTCTTTGCTCCTTTCCAGCTAAGGTGATCATAAGCCTGTTTGGACAGATCAACAGTTTGGCCTGTGCCAGACATTTTAGAAAGTGTTTAAGTGATAGAAAAAGTGAGAATTTTTTTTTTCAGAACTTTTGGAAAGACAGAAAAAAACTTTTAAAACTTTTTAAGAACTTTTAGAAAGTTTAGAGGTACTTTTCAGCACTTTAGAAAAGAAGTGAGAGAAGAAAAGCAAAACTTTTTGGTTAGGTGTACATACACTGAACTTGTTTTGTATATTTTTCTCTGATGAAAAGTACAGTGACAAAAGTGGTAAGTAGTTGCAAAGTACTGATCCCACCGCTGCACAACCAATGTAGGAGGCTGGACTGGCTTGTAGTGAGTACCAAGGGGTACTTACACCTTGCACCAGGCCCGGGTATCCCTTATTAGTGTATAGGGTGTCTAGCAGCTTAGGCTGATAGATAATGGTAGCTTAGCAGAGCAGCTTAGGCTGAACTAGGAGACAAGTGAAGCTCCTACAGTACCACTAGTGTCACTTGCACAATATCATAAGAAAACACAATACACAGATATATTAAAAATAAAGGTACTTTATTTTTATGACAATATGCCAAAGTATCTCAGTGAGTACCCTCAGTATGAGGATAGCAAATATACACAAGATATATGTACACAATACCAAAAATATGCAGTATAGTCTTAGAAAACAGGGCAAACAATGTATAGTTACAACAGGATGCAATGGAGACACATAGGGATAGGAGCAACACAAACCATATACTCCAAAAGTGGAATGCGAACCACGAATGGACCCCAAACCTATGTGACCTTGTAGAGGGTCGCTGGGACTGTAGGAAAACAGTTAGGGTTAGAAAACTAGCCCACCCCAAGACCCTGAAAAGTGAGTGCAAAGTGCACTAAAGTTCCCCAAAGAGCACAGAAGTCGTGATAGGGGAATTCTGCAGGAAAGACACAAACCAGCAATGCAACAACAATGGATTTCGAGACGAGAGGACCTGTGGAACAAGGGGACCAAGTCCAAAAGTCACAAGCAAGCCAGAGATGGGCAGATGCCCAGGAAATGCCAGCTGTGGGTGCAAAGAAGCTGCTACTAGGCAGTAGAAGCTGAGGATTCTGCAAGAACGACAAGGGCTAGAAACTTCCCCTTTGGAGGATGGATGTCCCACGTCGTGAAGAGTCGTGCAGAAGTGTTTTCCTGAAGAAAGACCGCAAACAAGCCTTGCTAGCTGCAAATCATGTGGTAAGGGTTTTTGGATGCTGCTGTGGCCCAGGAGGGACCAGGATGTCGCCAATTGCGTCTGGGGACAGAGGGGGCGTCGAGCAAACAAGGAGCCCTCTCAGAAGCAGGCAGCACCCGCAGAAGTGCCACAACAGGCACTACGAAGAGGAGTGAAATGGTGCTCACCCGAAGTTGCACAAAGGAGTCCCACGTCGCCGGAGGACAACTTAGGAGGTCGTGCAATTCAGGTTAGAGTGCCGTGGACCCAGGCCTCCCCCAGCCTCTGGAAATGCTTTCTTGGGCACATTTGTGCCCAATTCTGCATAAGCCAGTCTACACCAGTTCAGGGACCCCTTAGCCCTGCTCTGGCGCGAAACTGGACAAAGGAAAGGGGAGTGACCACTCCCCTGACCTGCACCTTCCCTGGGAGGTGTCCAGAGCTCCTCCAGTGTGCTCCAGACCTCTGCCATCTTGGAAACAGAGGTGCTGCTGGCACACTGGACTGCTCTGAGTGGCCAGTGCCACCAGGTGACGTCAGAGACTCCTTCTGATAGGCTCCTTCAGGTGTTGCTAGCCTATCCTCTCTCCTAGGTAGCCAAACCCTCTTTTCTGGCTATTTAGGGTCTCTCTCTCTGGGGAAACTTTAGATAACGAATGCAAGAGCTCATCAGAGTTCCTCTGCATCTCTCTCTTCACCTTCTGCCAAGGAATCGACTGCTGACCGTGCTGGAAGCCTGCAAAACTGCAACATAGTAGCAAAGACGACTACTGCAACACTGTAACGCTGATCCTGCCGCCTTCTCGACTGTTTTCCTGGTGGTGCATGCTGTGGGGGTAGTCTGCCTCCTCTCTGCACTAGAAGCTCAGAAGAAATCTCCTGTGGGTCAACGGAATCTTCCCCCTGCAACCGCAGGTACCAAAAAGCTGCATTACTGGTCCCTTGGGTCTCCTCTCAGCACAATGAGCGAGGTCTCTTGAATCCAGCAACTTTGTCCAAGTGACTCCCACAGTCCAGTGACTCTTCAGTCCAAGTTTGGTGGAGGGAAGTCCTTGCCTCCCCACGCCAGACTGCATTGTGGGAAACCATGTCTTTTGCAACTACTCTGGCTTCCGTGCACTTCCGGCGGAAATCCTTTGTGCACAGCCAAGCCTGGGTCCACGGCACTCTAACCTGCATTGCACGACTTTCTAAGTTGGTCTCCGGCGACGTGGGACTCCTTTGTGCAACTTCGGCAAGCACCATTTCATGCATCCTGGTAGTGCCTGTTTCTGGCACTTCTCTGGGTGCTACCTGCTGCTGAGAGGGCTTCTTGTCTTGCTCGTCGTCCCCTCTCTCTCCTGACGCAATTTGCGCCATCCTGGTCCCTCCTGGGCTACAGCAGCACCCAAAAGTCTTACCACATGATTTGCAGCTAGCAAGGTTTGTTGGCAATCTTTCGGCGGGAAAATACTTCTGCACAATTTTTCAAGACGAGGTGGATCCGTCCTCCAAAGGGGAAGTCTCTAGCCCTTTGCGTTCCTGCAGAAACCTCTGCTTCTTCTGTCCAGTAGAAGCTTCTTTGCACCCACAGCTGGCATTTCCTGGGCACCTGCCCATCTCCGACTTGCTTGTGACTTTTGGACTTGGTCCCCTTGTTCCACAGGTACCCTAGATTGGAAATCCACCGTTGTTGCATTGCTGGTTTGTGTCTTTCCTGCATTATTCCCCTATCACAACTTCTTTGTCCTTTGGGGAACTTCAGTGCACTTTGCACTCACTTTTCAGGGTCTTGGGGAGGGCTATTTTTCTAACCCTTACTATTTTCTAATAGTCCCAGCGACCCTCTACAAGGTCACATAGGTTTGGGGTCCATTCGTGGTTCACATTCCACTTTTGGAGTATATGGTTTGTGTTGCCCCTATCCCTATGTGTCCCCATTGCATCCTATTGTAACTATACATTGTTTGCACTGTTTTCTAAGACTATCCTGCATATTTTTGGTATTGTGTACATATAACTTGTGTATAATTGCTATCCTCATACTGAGGGTACTCACTGAGATACTTTGGCATATTGTCATAAAAATAAAGTACCTTTGTTTTTAGTATATCTGTGTATTGTGTTTTCTTATGATATTGTGCAAGTGACACTAGTGGTACTGTAGTAGCTTCACTCGTCTCCTAGTTCAGCCTAAGCTGCTCTGCTAAGCTACCATTATCTATCAGCATATGCTGCTAGACACCCTATACACTAATAAGGGATAACTGGGCCTGGTGCAAGGTGCAAGTACCCCTTGGTACTCACTACAAGCCATTCCAGTCTCCTACACTTGGTCACCAATACCAAGTGACTGATGCTCATAACAACACTCTTAGCCACCCTATGGCTGTTGTGAATCTCAACTGGGGGAGGTTACTGGTCCAAAGAAAGTTGTGGTTGCCTCAGATTTACCTGTAGACTGTCTACTAGGGAACGATTTAGAGACATCAGCTTCGGCAGAAGTGGAGTTGGAGGCTCATGCAGCAATGCTGGGCATTCCAGGGCATATTTTTGCTTTGACAAGGGCTCAGGCCAAAAAGCAAAAAGGACAGGGTGACTTGGATCCTGGAACAATGGACCAAGTGCTCCCTAAACCTAGGGTTAGTAAAGGTAAAACACTACCTACTATCCCTCCCTCTACAGTGGATTCAACTTTTGAGGAAGAAGAATTTCTACCCTGTGCAGAAACTACACAAGAGGAGCTGGAAGCCGACACTGCTGAGCTTTTGGGTGGAGGGGGGCCTGCCAGGGAGGACCTGAGTGTGGCACAGCAGACCTGTCCCACACTAGAGGGTCTAACACAGCAATCTGTCAAACAGCAAAATGGGGATGTCAGTGACTCTCACAGAGTTTACTGGGAGGACAAGCTCTTGTATACTGAAGCAAAGGACCCTAAACCTGGAACAGCCAGGAGATTGGTCATTCCCTTACAATACAGAGAGTTCCTCCTAACTCTAGCCCACAACATTCTCTTGGCTTCACATTTGGGACAAATGAAAACTTGGGACTGGCTTGTTCCCTCGTTTCATTGGCCAAGAATGTCAGAGGACACAAAGGAATTTTGTCAGTCCTGTGTCACCTGTCAAGCCAGTGGCAAAACAGGTGGCACCCCAAAGGCACCCCTTATTCCACTGCCTGTGGTTGGGGTTCCCTTTGAAAGGGTAGGGGTTGACATAGTTGGCCCCCTTGACCCTCCTACTGCTTCAGGCAATAGGTTTATTTTAGTGGTAGTGGACCATGCCACCAGATATCCTGAAGCAATTCCTCTAAGGACCACTACAGCTCCTGCAGTGGCAAAGGCCCTCCTGGGAATCTTTTCCAGGGTGGGCTTCCCAAAAGAGGTGGTATCAGACAGGGGAAGAAATTTCATGTCTGCTTACTTAAAGGCCATGTGGAAGGAATGTGGTGTGACATACAAGTTCCCCACACCCTATCATCCACAAACAAATGGACTGGTTGAGAGGTTTAATAAAACTCTCTAAGGAATGATAATGGGAGTCCCTGAAAAACTCCGGAGGAGATGGGACGTCTTGTTACCTTCCCTCCTTTTTGCTTACAGGGAGGTACCCCAGAAAGGAGTGGGCTTCAGCCCCTTTGAACTCCTATTTGGACACCCTGAAAGAGGTCCTCTAACACTTGTGAAGGAGGGTTGGGAACAACAATTAAAAGCTACTAAGCAAGACATAGTGGACTATGTACTTGGCCTAAGATCCAGAATGGCTGAGTATCTGAAAAATGCCAGCAAAAACCTTCAGTACAGCCAAGAGCTCCAAAAGCAATGGCAAGACCAGAAGGCTGTTCTGATTCAGTACCAACCAAGACAGAAGGTGTGGGTCTTGGAGCCTGTGGCCCCAAGAGCACTCCAATACAAATGGAGTGGACCCCACATTATTGTTGAGAAAAATGGAGAAGTCACCTACTTGGTTGACTTAGGCACTGTCAGGAGTCGCCTTAGGGTGCTCCATGTCAATCGCCTGAAACCCTACTATGACAGGGCTGATCTCACCCTGCTCATGGCAACAGATGAAGGACAGGAAGAAGAGAGTGACCCTCTCCCTGATCTCTTCTCTTCCACAGAACAAGATGCTCTAGTGGAAGGAGTAGTTCTGGCAGATTGTCTTACTGCTGAGCAGAAAGACCACTGCATAAATCTCCTGGGTCTGTTTTCTGAACTCTTTTCTACTGTGCCAGGCACCACTTCTTGGTGTGAGTATACTATAGATACTGGAGACAGCATGCCTTTCAAAAGTAAGATCTATAGGCAGCCTGACCATGTCAGAGACTGCATAAAACAAGAGGTGCAGAAAATGCTTGAACTGGGAGTGGTTGAGCACTCTGAAAGTCCATGGGCCTCTCCTGTGGTACTTGTACCAAAGCCTCATTCCAAAGATGGGAAAAGGGAAATGAGATTTTGTGTAGACTACAGAGGTCTCAACCAGGTAACTAAAACTGATGCTCACCCTATACCCAGGGCAGATGAGCTAATAGATACACTGGCATCTGCCAAGTATCTAAGCACCTTTGATTTGACTGCAGGGTATTGGCAGATCAAGTTATCAGAGGATGCTAAAGCAAAAACTGCATTTTCAACCATTGGAGGGCACTACCAATTCACAGTAATGCCTTTTGGATTGAAAAATGCACCTGCCACTTTTCAAAGGTTGGTGAACACAGTCCTGCAAGGGCTGGAAGCTTTTAGTGCAGCATATCTAGATGACATAGCTGTCTTTAGCTCCAGCTGGGATGATCACCTGGTCCACCTATGGAAAGTTTTGGAGGCCCTGCAGAAGGCAGGGCTCACTATCAAGGCTTCAAAGTGTCAGATAGGGCAGGGGAAAGTGGTTTATGTGGGACACCTTGTAGGTGGAGAACAGATTGCACCACTTCAGGGGAAAATCCAAACTATTATAGATTGGGTTCCCCCTAAAACTCAGACTCAGGTGAGATCCTTCTTAGGCCTCACTGGGTACTACAGGGGGTTCATAAAGAACTATGGCTCCATTGCAGCCCCTCTTAATGACCTCACTTCAAAGAAGATGCCTAAAAAGGAATTGTGGACAGCTAGCTGTCAGAAAGCTTTTGAGGAGCTGAAACAGGCCATGTGCTCTGCACCTGTCCTAAAAAGCCCCTGTTACTCCAAAAAATTCATTGTCCAAACTGATGCATCTGAATTAGGGGCAGGGGCAGTCTTATCACAACTTAATTCTAAGGGCCAGGATCAACCTGTTGCTTTTATCAGCAGGAGGTTGACCCCTAGAGAAAAGTGTTGGTCTGCCATAGAGAGGGAGGCCTTTGCTGTGGTCTGGGCACTGAAGAAATTGAGGCCATACCTGTTTGGCACTCACTTCATTGTTCAGACAGACCACAAACCTCTACTTTGGCTAAAACAAATGAAAGGTGAAAATCCAAAATTGTTGAGGTGGTCCATAGCCCTACAGGGAATGGACTATACAGTGGAACATAGACCTGGGAGTACCGACTCCAATGCAGATGGACTCTCCAGATATTTCCACTTAGACAATGAAGACTCATCAGGTAATGGCTAGTCTTATTGTCCTTCGTTTGTGGGGGGGGGTTGAGTAGGAAAGTACCATCTTGCCTGGCATGTTACCCCCATAATTCACTGTATATATGTTGTTTTAGTTGTATGTGTCACTGGGACCCTGCCAGCCAGGGCCCCAGTGCTCATAAGTGTGCCCTGTATGTGTTACCTGTGTTATGACTAACTGTCTCACTGAGGCTCTGCTAACCAGAACCTCAGTGGTTATGCTCTCTCATTTCTTTCCAAATTGTCACTAACAGGCTAGTGACCAATTTCACCAATTTACATTGGCATACTGGAACACCCTTATAATTCCCTAGTATATGGTACTGAGGTACCCAGGGTATTGGGGTATCCAGGAGATCCCTTTGGGCTGCAGCATTTCTTTTGCCACCCATAGGGAACTCTGACAATTCTTACACAGGCCTGCCACTGCAGCCTGAGTGAAATAACGTCCACGTTATTTCACAGCCATTTACCACTGCACCTAAGTAACTTATAAGTCACCTATATGTCTAACCTTTACCTGGTAAAGGTTGGTTGCTAAGTTACTTAGTGTGTGGGCACCCTGGCACTAGCCAAGGTGCTCCCACATTGTTCAGGGCAATTTCCCCTGACTTTGTGAGTGCGGGGACACCATTACACACGTGCACTATACATATGTCAATACATATGTATAGCGTCACAATGGTAACTCCGAACATGGCCATGTAACATGTCTAAGATCATGGGATTGTCATCCCAATGCCATTCTGGCATTGGGGAGACAATTCCATGATCCCCCGAGTCTCTAGCACAGACCCGGGTACTGCCAAACTACCTTTCCCGGGGTTTCACTGCAGCTGCTGCCAACCCCTCAGACAGGTTTCTGCCCTTCTGGGGTCCAGCCAGGCTTTGCCCAGGAAGGCAGAACAAAGGACTTCCTCAGAGAGAGGGTGTTACACCCTCCCCCTTTGGAAAAAGGTATCAGGGCTGGGGAGGAGTAGCCTCCCCCAGCCTCTGGAAATGCTTTGATGGGCACAGATGGTGCCCATCTCTGCATAAGCCAGTCTACACCGGTTCAGGGATCCCCCAGCCCTGCTCTGGCGCAAAACTGGACAAAGGAAAGGGGAGTGACCACTCCCCTAACCTGCACCTCCCCTGGGAGGTGCCCAGATCTCCTTCAGTGTGCTCCAGACCTCTGCCATCTTGGAAACAGAGGTGCTGCTGGCACACTGGACTGCTCTGAGTGGCCAGGGCCAGCAGGTGACGTCAGAGACTCCTTCTGATAGGCTCTTATCTCTGTTGCTAGCCTATCCTCCTTCCTAAGTAGCCAAACCTACTTTTCTGGCTATTTAGGGTCTCTGCTTTGGTGAATTCTTTAGATAACGAACGCAAGAGCTCATCAGAGTTCCTCTGCATCTCTCTCTTCACCTTCTGCCAAGGAATCGACCGCTGACTGCTCTGGACGCCTGCAAAACCGCAACAAAGTAACAAAGACGACTCCTGCAACCTTGTATCGCTGATCCTGCGGCCTTCTCGACTGTTTTCCTGGTGGTGCATGCTGTGGGGGTAGTCTGCCTCCTCTCTGCACCAGAAGCTCAGAAGAAATCTCCCGTGGGTCGACGGAATCTTCCCCCTGCAACCGCAGGCACCAAAAGACTGCATCACCGCTCCTCTGGGTCCCCTCTCAGCACAACTAGCGTGGTCCCTGGAACTCAGCTACTCTGTCCAAGTGACTCCCACAGTCCAGTGACTCTTCAGTCCAAGTTTGGTGGAGGTAAGTCCTTGCCTCCCCACGCTAGACTGCATTGCTGGGTACCGCGTGATTTGCAGCTGCTCCGGCTCCTGTTCACTCTTCCAGGATTTCCTTTGTGCACAGCCAAGCCTGGGTCCCTGACACTCTAACCTGCAGTGCACGACCTCCTGAGTTGTCCTCAGGTGTCGTGGGACCTTCTTTTGTGACTTCGGGTGAGCTCCGGTTCACTATTCTTCATAGTGCCTGTTCTGGCACTTCTGCGGGTGCTGCTTGCTTCTGAGAGGGCTCTTTGTCTTGCTGGACACCCCCTCTGTCTCCTCACGCAATTGGGGACATCCTGGTCCCTCCTGGGCCACAGCAGCATCCAAAAACCCTAACCGCGACCCTTGCATCTAGCAAGGCTTGTTTGTGGTCTTTCTGCACAGAAGCACCTCTGCAAGCTTCTTCACGAAGTGGGACATCCATCCTCCAAAGAGGAAGTTCCTAGTCCTCTTCGTTCTTGCAGAATCCACAGCTTCTACCATCCGGTGGCAGCTTCTTTGCACCCACAGCTGGCATTTCCTGGGCATCTGCCCACTCCCGACTTGAGTGTGACTCTTGGACTTGGTCCCCTTGTTCCACAGGTACTCTCGTCTGGAAATCCATCGTTGTCGCATTGCTGGTGTTGGTCTTCCTTGCAGAATTCCCCTATCACGACTTCTGTGCTCTCTGGGGAACTTAGGTCCACTTTGCACCCACTTTTCAGGGTCTTGGGGTGGGCTATTTTTCTAACAATCACTGTTTTCTTACAGTCCCAGCGACCCTCTACAAGCTCACATAGGTTTGGGGTCCATTCGTGGTTTGCATTCCACTTCTAGAGTATATGGTTTGTGTTGCCCCTATACCTATGTGCTCTCATTGCAATTGATTGTGACTGTACATTGCTTGCATTGCTTTCTATTGCTATTACTGCATAATTTTGGTATTGTGTACATATATCTTGTGTATATTTGCTATCCTCATACTGAGGGTACTCACTAAGATACTTTTGGCATATTGTCATAAAAATAAAGTAACTTTATTTTTGGTATATCTGTGTATTGTGTTTTCTTATGATATTGTGCATGTGACACCATATTCAACACTAATAAGGGATAACTGGACCTGGCGCAAGGTGTAAGTACCTCTGTGTAGGAGGCTGGACTGGCTTGTAGTGAGTACCAAGGGGTACTTGCACCTTGCACCAGGCCCAGTTATCCCTTATTAGTGTATAGGGTGTCTAGCAGCTTAGGCTGATAGATAATGGTAGCTTAGCAGAGCAGCTTAGGCTGAACTAGGAGACGTGTGAAGCTACTACAGTACCACAAGTGTCACTTGCACAATACCATAAGAAAACACAATACACAGTTATACTAAAAATAAAGGTACTTTATTTTTATGACAATATGCCAAAGTATCTCAGTGAGTACCCTCAGTATGAGGATAGCAATTATACACAAGTTATATGTACACAATACCAAAAATATGCAGTATAGTCTTAGAAAACAGTGCAAACAATGTATAGTTACAATAGGATGCAATGGGGACACATAGGGATAGGGGCAACACAAACCATATACTCCAAAAGTGGAATGTGAACCACGAATGGACCCCAAACCTATGTGACCTTGTAGAGGGTCGCTGGGACTATTAGAAAATAGTGAGAGTTAGGAAAATAGCCCTCCCCAAGACCCTGAAAAGTGAGTGCAAAGTGCACTGAAGTTCCCCAAAAGACAAAGAAGTCGTGATAGAGGAATAATGCAGGAAAGACACCAACCAACAATGCAACAACTGTGGATTTCCAATCTAGGGTACCTGTGGAACAAGGGGACCAAGTCCAAAAGTCACAAGCAAGTCGGAGATGGGCAGATGCCCAGGAAATGCCAGCTGCGGGTGCAAAGAAGCTTCTACTGGACAGAAGAAGCTGCGGTTTCTGCAGGAACGAAAAGGGCTAGAGACTTCCCCTTTGGTGGACGGATCCCTCTCGCCGTGAAGAGTTGTGCAAAAGTGTTTTCCCGCCAAAAGAACGCCAACAAGCCTTGCTAGCTGCAAATCGTGCGGTTAGCAATTGTGGATGCTGCTGTGGCCCAGGAGGGACCAGGAGGTTGCAAATTGGACCAGGAGATAGAGATGACGTCGATCAAGACAAGGAGCCCTCTTAGCAGCAGGTAGCTCCCAGAGAAGTGCCAAAAACAGGCACTACAAGGATGCGTGAAACGGTGCTCGCCGAAGTTGCACAAAGGAGTCCCACGTCGCCGGAGACCAACTTAGAAAGTCGTGCAATGCAGGTTAGAGTGCCGAGGACCCAGGCTTGGCTGTGCACGAAGGATTTCCGCCGGAAGTGCACAGGGGCGGGAGTAGCTGCAAAAGTCGCGGTTCCCAAAAATGCAGTTTAGCGAGGTGAGGCAAAGACTTACCTCCACCAAACTTGGACTGAAGAGTCACTGGACTGTTGGAGTCACTTGGACAGAGTTGCTGGATTCGAGGGACCTCGCTCGTCGTGCTGAGAGGAGACCCAAGTGACTGGTCATGCAGATTTTTGGTGCCTGCGGTAGCAGGGGGAAGATTCCGTCGACCCACGGGAGATTTCTTCGGAGCTTCTGGTGCAGAGAGGAGGCAGACTATCCCCACAGCATGCACAAGCAGGAAAACAGTCGAGAAGGTGGCAGGATCAGCGTTACAGAGTTGCAGTAGTCGTCTTAGCTACTTTGTTGCAGTTTTGCAGGCTTCCAGCGCGGTCAGCAGTTGATTCCTTATCAGAAGGTGAAGAGAGAGATGCAGAGGAACTCTGATGAGCTCTTGCATTCGTTATCTAAAGTTTCCCCAGAGACAGAGACCCTAAATAGCCAGAAAAGAGGGTTTGGCTACCTAGGAGAGAGGATAGGCTACTAACACCTGAAGGAGCCTATCAGAAGGAGTCTCTGACGTCACCTGGTGGCACTGGCCACTCAGAGCAGTCCAGTGTGCTGGCAGCACCTCTGTTTCCAAGATGGCAGAGGTCTGGAGCACAGTGGAGGAGCTCTGGACACCTCCCAGGGGAGGTGCAGGTCAGGGGAGTGGTCACTCCCCTTTCCTTTGTCCAGTTTCGCGCCAGAGCAGGGGCTAAGGGGTCCCTGAACCGGTGTAGACTGGCTTATGCAGAATTGGGCACATCTGTGCCCAAGAAAGCATTTCCAGAGGCTGGGGGAGGCTACTCCTCCCCTGCCTTCACACCATTTTCCAAAGGGAGAGGGTGTAACACCCTCTCTCAGAGGAAGTCCTTTGTTCTGCCATCCTGGGACAAGCCTGGCTTGACCCCAGGGGGGCAGAAACCTGTCTGAGGGGTTGGCAGCAGCAGCAGCTGCAGTGAAACCCCTGAAAAGGCAGTTTGGCAGTACCAGGCTCAGTGCTACAGACCACTGGGATCATGGGATTGTGCCAACTATGCCAGGATGGCATAGAGGGGGCAATTCCATGATCATAGACATGTTACATGGCCATATTCGGAGTTACCATTGTGAAGCTACATATAGGTAGTGACCTATATGTAGTGCACGCGTGTAATGGTGTCCCCGCACTCACAAAGTCCGGGGAATTAGCCTTGAACAATGTGGGGGCACCTTGGCTAGTGCCAGGGTGCCCTCACACTAAGTGACTTTGCACCTAACCTTTACCAGGTAAAGGTTAGACATATAGGTGACTTATAAGTTACTTAAGTGCAGTGAAAATGGCTGTGAAATAATGTGTGCATTATTTCACTCAGGCAGCAGTGGCAGGCCTGTGTAAGAATTGTCAGAGCTCCCTATGGGTGGCAAAAGAAATGCTGCAGCCCATAGGGATCTCCTGGAACCCCAATACCCTGGGTACCTCAGTACCATATACTAGGGAATTATAAGGGTGTTCCAGTAAGCCAATGTAAATTGGTAAAATTGGTCACTAGCCTGTTAGTGACAATTTGAAAGAAATGAGAGAGCATAACCACTGAGGTTCTGGTTAGCAGAGCCTCAGTGAGACAGTTAGGCACCACACAGGGAACACATACATATAGGCCACAAACTTATGAGCACTGGGGTCCTGACTAGCAGGGTCCCAGTGACACATAACAAACATACTGAAAACATAGGGTTTTCACTATGAGCACTGGGCCCTGGCTAGCAGGATCCCAGTGAGACAGTGAAAACACCCTGACATACACTCACAAACAGGCCAAAAGTGGGGGTAACAAGGCTAGAAAGAGGCTACTTTCTCACACTCTGGTACCCACTACAAGCCAGGCCAGCCTCCTACAGACGCCCCCTCCCAAAGTACACAAACGTGGGCACCCACACACTCAACATCCATCCACCTCACGACAGCCTCCAGTACCTGCACCTGCACCCAAATCACCTAAAGTTACACCTCCTACAACCACCTCCTCTTCCTCCACTCCCAGACCCCCTACAACTACCCATCCAAATGTTCGTCAGAAACTTTTCCTGAGCAACGTTGACCTCTGTGCCACCACCCCCACCCCTCCAATTCATAGGTCCCGTAGTAGCACCTCAGCCAAAAAAAGTCTGGTACCAGTGGTGCGTGTTAGAGGTCTGTGGAGTGCACCGGCCACCAGGGCAGCCAGTGTGACACGGAGCCAAAGCACTGCCAGTCCACCCCCTGTAAACCACCTTAAGTTGGAAAGTGCCTGACGGGAGAGGGTGAAGACTCCTGCCGGCAAAACAGCTCACAAGGGTCCCGGGGGGAGTGCCGAGTCAGCTGTGACTCCTCCCAAGGTGGTGAAGGGGCAGAAGAAGTCTCCAAAGTCTGGTAAGAGCAGCACGGCAGAGAAGGCCGCCATCCTCCCCGCCGGCCGGGACGCCACCGCCAGCACTATCGTCACTGGTCCTGAGACCACCGCCAGAGTCAGTGCCCTGGAGGGCAGCACTATCGTCACAGGTACGGAGACCACCGCCACCGTCAGTGCCCTGGAGGGCCCCGGCAGCCACAGCCCTGCTGGGCACTGAGGGACCGTCATGCCACACACCGCTGCACAGGTCAGAGACAGCAAAGTCAAGCACCGCTGAACAGGGCAAAGACCGCTGAACAGGGCACACTGTTATTATTTCACTCAGGCTGCAGTGGCAGGCCTGTGTAAGAATTGTCAGAGCTCCCTATGGGTGGCAAAAGAAATGCTGCAGCCCATAGGGATCTCCTGGAACCCCAATACCCTGAGTACCTAAGTACCACATACAAGGGAATTATATGGGTGTACCAGTGTGCCAATGAGAATTGGTAAAATTAGTCACTAGACTGCAGTGACAATTTTAGAAAGCAGAGAGAGCATAAACACTGAGGTTCTGGTTAACAGAGCCTCAGTGATGCAGTTAGGCACCACACAGGGAACACATACAGGGCACACACTATAAGCACTGGGGTCCTGCCTAGCAGGATCCCAGTGACACAAGGGCAAAAACAAACATACCCCCCCCCAAACTAAGGACAATAAGACTAGCCTTGTCCTGATGAGTCTTCATTGTCTAAGTGGAAATATCTGGAGAGTCCACCTGCATTGGAGTGGGTACTCCCAGGTCCATGTTCCACTATATAGTCCATTCCCTGTAGGGATATGGACCATCTCAACAATTTAGGGTTTTCACCTTTCATTTGTTTTAGCCAAAGTAGAGGTTTGTGGTCTGTATGAACAATAAAGTGAGTACCAAACAGGTATGGTCTCAACTTTTTCAGTGCCCAGAGCACAGCAAAGGCCTCACTCTCTATGCCAGACCAACGCTTTTCTCTAGGGGTCAACCTTCTGCTGATAAAAGCAACTGGTTGATCCTAGCCCTCAGTATTCAGTTGTGATAGCACTGCCCCAACCCCTAATTCAGATGCATCAGTTTGTACAATGAATTTCTTGGAGTAGCAAGGGCTTTTTAGGACAGGTGCAGAGCACATGGCCTGTTTCAGCTCCTCAAAAGCTTTTTGACAGCTAGCTGTCCATAATACCTTCTTAGGCATATTCTTGATAGTGAGATCATTAAGAGGGGCTGCAATGGAGCCATAATTCTTTATGAATCTCCTATAGTACCCTGTGAGGCCTAAAAAGGCTCTCACCTGAGTCTGAGTAGTAGGGGGAACCCAATCTATAATAGTTTGGATTTTCCCCTGAAGTGGTGCAATCTGTTCTCCACCAACCAGGTGTCCCAGATAAACCACCTTCCCCTGCCCTATCTGGCACTTTGAAGCCTTGATAGTGAGGCCTGCCTTTTGCAGGGCCTCCAAAACTTTCCATAGGTGGACCAGGTGATCATCCCAACTGGAGCTAAAGACAGCTATATCGTCCAAATATGCTGCACTAAAAGCTTCCTGCCCTTGCAGGACTGTGTTCACAAACCTCTGAAAAGTGGCAGGTGCATTTTTCAATCCAAAAGGCATTACTGTAAATTGGTAATGGCCTCCAATGGTTGAAAATGCAGTTTTAGCTTTAGCATCTTCTGATAATTTGATCTGCCAATACCCTGCAGTCAAATCAAAAGTGCTTAGATACTTGGCAGATGCCAGTGTATCTATGAGCTCATCTGCCCCGGGTATAGGGTGAGCGTCAGTTTTCGTTACCTGGTTGAGACCTCTGTAATCTAACCAAAACCGCATTTCCTTCTTTCCATCTTTGGAATGGGGTTTTGGTACAAGTACCACAGGAGAAGCCCATGGACTTTCAGAGTGCTCAACCACTCCTAGTTCTAACATTTTCTGCACCTCTTGCTTTATGCAGTCTCTGACATGGTCAGGCTGCCTATAGATCTTACTTTTGACAGGCAAGCTGTCTCCAGTATCTATAGTGTGCTCACACCAAGAAGTGGTACCTGGCACAGTAGAGAACAGTTCAGAGAACTGACCCAGGAGATTTATGCAGTGGTCTTTCTGCTCAGCAGTAAGACAATCTGCTAGTACAACACCTTCCACTAGAGCATCTTGTTCTGTGGAAGAGAAGAGATCAGGTAGAGGATCACTGTCTTCTTCCTGTCCCTCATCAGTTGCCATGAGCAGGGTGAGATCAGCCCTGTCATAGTAGGGTTTTAGGCGATTGACATGGAGCACCCTAAGGGGACTCCTGGCAGTGCCTAAGTCAACTAAGTAGGTGACTTCACCCTTTTTCTCAACAATTGTGTGGGGTCCACTCCATTTATCTTGGAGTGCTCTTGGGGCCACAGGCTCCAAGACCCACACTTTCTGTCCCGGTTGGTACTGAACCAAAACAGCCTTCTGGTCATGCCATTGCTTTTGGAGCTCTTGGCTGGCCTGAAGGTTTTTACTGGCCTTTTTCATGTACTCAGCCATCCTTGATCTGAGGCCAAGTACATAGTCCACTATTTCTCGCTTTGGAGCTTTTAAAGGTTGTTCCCAACCCTCCTTAACAAGTGTTAGGGGACCTCTCACAGGGTGTCCAAAAAGAAGTTCAAAGGGGCTGAAGCCCACTCCTTTCTGGGGTAGCTCCCTCTAGGCAAAAAGGAGGCATGGTAATAGGATATCCCATCTTCTGTGGAGTTTTTCAGGGAGACTCATAATCATGCCTTAGAGAGTTTTATTAAATCTCTCCACCAGTCCATTTGTTTGTGGATGATAGGGTGTAGTGAACTTGTACGTTACACCACACTCCTTCCACATGGCCTTCAAGTAAGCAGACATGAAATTGCTTCCTCTGTCTGATACCACCTCTTTTGGGAAGCCCACCCTGGAAAATATTCCCAGGAGGTCCTTTGCCACTGCAGTCGCTGTAGTGGTCCTAAGAGGAATAGCTTCAGGGTATCTTGTGGCATGGTCCACTACCACCAAGATAAACCTATTGCCTGAAGCAGTAGGAGGGTCAAGGGGCCAACTATGTCAACCCCTACCCTTTCAAAGGGAACCCCAACCACAGGCAGTGGAATAAGGGGTGCCTTTGGGGTGCCACCTGTCTTGCCACTGGCTTGACAGGTTTCACAGGACTTACAAAATTCTTTTGTGTCCTCAGACATTCTAGGCCAATGAAACAAGGGAACAAGCCTGTCCCATGTTTTCAGTTGTCCTAGATGCCCAGCTAGGGGAATGTCGTGAGCCAGTGTTAGGAGGAACCTTCTGTACTCCTGAGGAATCACTAATCTCCTGGCAGCTCCAGGTTTAGGATCCCTTGCCTCAGTGTACAAGAGGTTGTCCTCCCAGTAAACTCTGTGAGAGTCACTGACATCCCCATTAGCCTGTTTGACAGCTTGCTGTCTTAGACCCTCTAATGTGGGACAGGTGTGCTGTGCCACACTCAGCTCCTCCCTGGCAGGCCCCCCTTCACCCAAAAGCTCAGCAGTGTCTGCTTCAAGCTCCTCTGGTGTAGGTTCTGCACAGGGAGGGAATTCTTCTTCCTCAGAAGTAGAATCCACTGTAGAGGGAGGGATAGTAGGTAGTGTTTTACTTCTACTAGCCCTAGCTTTAGGGACCACTTGATCCATTGTTCCAGGATCCAAGTAACCCTGTCCTTTTTGCTTTTTGGCCTGAGCCCTGGTTAAAGCAAAAATATGCCCTGAAATGCCCAGCATTGCTGCATGGGCCTCCAACTCCACATCTGACCAAGCTGATGTCTCCAAATCATTTCCTAGTAGATAGTCTACAGGTAAATCTGAGGCTACCACAACTTTCTTTGGACCAGTAACCCCCCCCCCCCAGTTGAGATTTACAACAGCTATGGGGTGCTAAGTGTGTTGTTGTGAGCATCGGTTACTTGGTACTGGTGACCAAGTAGGTGTTGTTCAGGGTGGACCAGTTTCTCAATTACCATAGTAACACTGGCACCAGTGTCCCTGTAGGCCTGAACCTCAACACCATTTATTAGGTGTAGTTGATTGTACGTATCCATGTTAAGGGGACAAGCAACTAAGGTGGCTAAATCAATAGCCCCCTCAGAGACTAACACAGCCTCTGTGGCCTCCCTAACAAGGCCAACCCCAACTAAATTACCAAAAGTGAGCCCAGCTACTCCCTTGGATTGGCTATTAGTAGGTTTGCTCCCACCACCACTGCTATTAGTAGGGACACTAGGTGTAGCAGTAGGGGTTGTAGTGGTAGGAGGCTTGGTGCTTTTCTTTGGACAACTGGGATCTGTTGTCCAATGGCCTTTTATTTTACATAAATAGCACCATGGTTTCTTTTCTTTGTTTTGATTGGAAGAGGATTTGGGCCCACCACCCCCACCAGAGTGTTTTTGTGGGCCTGATGAAGACTAATTTTTAGATTTGTCCCCACCCTTGTCAGAAGACTTACCATCCTTCTTCTTATTGCCATCTTTGTCACCCCCTGTATGAACTTTTCTGTTTACCCTTGTTCTGACCCATTTGTCTGCCTTCTTTCCCAATTATTGGGGAGAGGTCAGATCAGAGTACACCAAGTACTGGTGCAACAAATCAGACACACAATTATTAAGAATATGCTCTCTCAGGATCAAGTTATACAGGCTGTCATAATCAGTAACTTTACTGCCATGTAACCACCCCTCCAAGGCCTTCACTGAATGGTCAACAAAATCAACCCAGTCTTGTGAAGACTCCTTTTTGGTCTCTCTGAACTTTATCCTGTATTGTTCAGTGGTTAAGCCATAACCACCCAGGAGTGCATTCTTAAGAACTGTAAAATTATTGGCATCACTTTCTTTCACAGTAAGGAGCCTATCCCTACCTTTTCCACTGAATGATAGCCATAGGATAGCAGCCCACTGCCTTTGAGGGACATCCTGTACAACACAGGCCCTCTCAACTGCAGCAAACCACTTGTTAATGTCATCCCCCTCCTTATAAGGGGGAACTATCTTATGCAGATTCCTTGAATCATGCTCTCTTGCAGGATGACTATGGGGAATACTGCTGCTGCCACCATGGGTTTCTAAACCCAGTTTCTGTCTTTCCTTCTCTACTTCTAAGGATTGTCTAAATCCAGCTGTTGCTGTTTAAGCTTCAGTCTGGATTGCTTCACTCTCAATCTATTGAGCTCCCTTTCTAACATTCTGTCATCAGGGTGGGTGGGAGGGACATTCCTAGACACAGAAGTATGGTGAGAATGGACAGAAGGAGACCTATCCCTTACAGAAGGCACCCTAACAGCTTGGCTAACAGAAACATCACTTCTACTGTGGTGAGAAGGAATACTCTTGTTATGATGTGAGACAACACTATCTGTATGGTTTGACTCTACCTCAGTACCAACTATGCTAGACTGTCTAGTAATGGGCAGGCTAGGAAGTTTCTTTCCTGAATCTTTTCCTAGGGGAGTCCCTGGATCAGATTGGGAACCATTAGCTACTTTTTCAACAGATGGGGCCACTTTGGCCTTATCTTGTTCTCTAAGCATGTTAAGCAACAATTCCAAAGAAGGATTCTTCCCTACACTCAAACCTCTTTCTACACAGAGACTCCTTGCTCCTTTCAAGCTAAGGTGGTCATATGCAAGTTTGGACAGATCAACAATTTGGCCTGTGCCAGACATTTTAGAAAGAGTTTAAGTGACAGAAAAAGAGAAAACGTTTTTCAGAACTTTTTAGAAAGACAGAAAAAAAACTTTTAAAACTTTTTAAGAACTTTTAGAAAGTTTAGAGGGACTTTTCAGCACTTTAGAAAGAAGTGAAAAGAGGAAATGCAAAACTTTTTAGCTATGTGTACACACAGTGAACTTGTTTTGTATATTTTTCTCTTATGAAAAGTACAATGCCAAAAGTGGTAAGTAGTCTCAAAGCACTTATCCCACCGCTGCACAACCAATGTAGGAGGCTGGACTGTCTTGTAGTGAGTACCAAGGGGTACTTACACCTTGCCCCAGGCCCAGGTATCCCTTATTAGTGTATAGGGTGTCTAGCAGCTTAGGCTGATAGATAATGGTAGCTTAGCAGAGCAGCTTAGGCTGAACTAGGAGACGAGTGAAGCTCCTACAGTACCACTAGTGTCAATTGCACAATATCATAAGAAAACACAATACACAGATATACTAAAAATAAAGGTACTTTATTTTTATGACAATATGCCAAAGTATCTCAGTGAGTACCCTCAGTATGAGGATAGCAAATATACACAAGATATATGTACACAATACCAAAAATATACAGTATAGTCTTAGAAAACAGTGCAAACAATGTATAGTTACAATAGGATGCAATGGGGACACATAGGGATAGGGGCAACACAAACCATATACTCCAGAAGTGGAATGCGAACCACGAATGGACCCCAAACCTATGTGACCTTGTAGAGGGTCGCTGGGACTATTAGAAAATAGTAAGGGTTAGAAAAATAGCCCACCCCAAGACCCTGAAAAGTGAGTGCAAAGTGTACTGAAGTCCCCCAAAGAGCACAGAAGTCGTGATAGGGGAATTCTGCAGGAAAGACACAAACCAGCAATGCAACAATGATGGATTTCCAAACGAGGGTACCTGTGGAACAAGGGGACCAAGTCCAAAAGTCACAAGCAAGTCGGAGATGGGCAGATGCCCAAGAAATGCCAATGGTGGGTGCAAAGAAGCTGCTACTGGACAGTAGAAGCTTAGGATTCTGCAGGAACGACAAGGGCCAGAAACTTCCCCATTGGAGGATTGATCCCGCACACCATTGAGAGTCGTACAGAAGTGTTTTCCTGTGGAAATACAGCCAACAAGCCTTGCTAGCTGCAAATCATGCGGTAAGGGTTTTTGCAAGCTGCTGTGGCCCAGGAGGGACCAGGATGTCGCCAATTGTGTCTGGAGACAGAGGGGGCGTCGAGCAAGACAAGGAGCCCTCTGAGAAGCATGCAGCACACACAGAAGTGCCGGAACAGGCACTTTGAAGAAGAGTGAAATGGTGCTCACCCGAAGTTGCACAAAGGAGTCCGACGCCGCCGGAGGGCAACTTAGAAAGTCGTGCAATGCAGGTTAGAGTGCCGTGGACCCAGGCTTGGCTGTGCACAAAGGATTTCTGCCGGAAGTGCACAGAGGCCGGAGTAGCTGCAAAAGATGCGGTTGCCAGCAATGCAGTCTAGCGTGAGGAGGCAAGGACTTACCTTCACCAAACTTGGACTGAAGAGGCACTGGACTGTGGGAGTCACTTGGACAGAGTTGCTGGAATCAAGGGACCTCGCTCGTCGTGCTGAGAGGAGACCCAGTGTACCGGTAATGCAGTTCTTTGGTGCCTGCGGTAGCAGGGGGAAGATTCCGTCGACCCACGGGAGATTTCTTCAGAGCTTCTAGTGCAGAGAGGAGGCAGACTACCCCCACAGCATGCACCACCAGGAAAACAGTTGATAAGGCGGCAGGATCAGCGTTACAGAGCTGCAGTAGTCGTCTTTGCTACTTTGTTGCAGTTTTGCAGGCTTCCAGCGCGGTCAGCAGTCGATTCCTTGGCAGAAGGTGAAGAGAGAGATGCAGAGGAACTCTGATGAGCTCTTGCATTCGTTATCCAAGGAATTCCCCAAAGCAGAGACCCTAAATAGCCAGAAAAGAGGGTTTGGCTACTTAGGAGAGAGGATAGGCTAGCAACACCTGAAGGAGCCTATCAGAAGGAGTCTCTGACGTCACCTGCTGGCCCTGGCCACTCAGAACAGTCCAGTGTGCCAGCAGCACCTCTGTTTCCAAGATGGCAGAGGTCTGGAGCACACTGGAGGAGCTCTGGGCACCTCCCAGGGGAGGTGCAGGTCAGGGGAGTGGTCACTCCCCTTTCCTTTGTCCAGTTTCGCGCCAGAGCAGGGCTGAGGGGTCCCTGAACCGGTGCAGACTGGCTTATGCAGAAATGGGCACCATCTGTGCCCATGAAAGAATTTCCAGAGGCTGGGGGAGGCTACTCCTCCCCTGCCTTAACACCTTATTCCAAAGGGAGAGGGTGTAACACCCTCTCTCTGAGGAAGTCCTTTGTTCTGCCTTCCTGGGCCAAACCTGGCTGCACCCCAGCAGGGCAGAAACCTGTCTGAGGGGTTTGCAGCAGCAGCAGCTGCAGTGAAACCCCTGAAAAGTCAGTTTGGCAGTACCCGGGTCTGTGCTAGAGACCTGGGGAATCATGGGATTGTCTCCCCAATACCAGGATGGCATTGGTGGGGCAATCCCATGATCTTAGACATGTTACATGGCCATATTCGGAGTTACCATTGTGAAGCTACACATAGGTAGTGACCTATGTGTAGTGCACGCGTGTAATGGTGTCCCCGCACTCACAAAGTCCGGGGAATTTGCCCTGAACAATGTGGGAGCACTTTGGCTAGTGCCAGGGTGCCCACACACTAAGTAACTTAGCACCCAACCTTTACCAGGTAAAGGTTAGACATATAGGTGACTTATAAGTTACTTAAGTGCAGTGTAAAATGGCTGTGAAATAACGTGGACGTTATTTCACTCAGGCTGCAGTGGCAGGCCTGTGTAAGAATTGTCAGAGCTCCCTATGGGTGGCAAAAGAAATGCTGCAGCCCATAGGGATCTCCTGGAACCCCAATACCCTGGGTACCTCAGTACCATATACTAGGGAATTATAAGGGTGTTCCAGTATGCCAATGTGAATTGGTGAAATTGGTCACTAGCCTGTTAGTGACAATTTGGAAAGAAATGAGAGAGCATAACCACTGAGGTTCTGGTTAGCAGAGCCTCAGTGAGACAGTTAGTCATAACACAGGTAACCCATACAGGGCACACTTATGAGCACTGGGGCCCTGGCTGGCAGGGTCCCATAGACACATACAACTAAAACAACATATATACAGTGAAATATGGGGGTAACATGCCAGGCAAGATGGTACTTTCCTACACAACCCCCCCCAATCAAAGGACAATAAGACTAGCCATGCCCTGATGAGTCTTCATTGTCTAAGTGGAAATATCTGGAGAGTCCATCTGCATTGGAGTGGGTACTCCCAGGTCTATGTTCCACTGTATATTCCATTCCCTGTAGGGATATGGACCACCTCAACAATTTAGGGTTTTCACCTTTCATTTGTTTTAGCCAAAGTAGAGGTTTGTGGTCTGTCTGAACAATGAAGTGAGTGCCAAACAGGTATGGCCTCAACTTCTTCAGTGCCCAGACCACAGCAAAGGCCTCCCTCTCTATGGCAGACCAACGCTTTTCTCTAGGGGTCAACCTCCTGCTGATAAAAGCAACAGGTTGATCCTGGCCCTCAGAATTAAGTTGTGATAAGACTGCCCCTACCCCTAATTCAGATGCATCAGTTTGGACAATTAATTTTTTGGAGTAACAGGGGCTTTTCAGGACAGGTGCAGAGCACATGGCCTGTTTCAGCTCCTCAAAAGCTTTCTGACAGTTTGCTGTCCATAATACCTTCTTAGGCATTTTTTTAGATGTGAGGTCATTAAGAGGGGCTGCAATGGAGCCATAGTTCTTTATGAACCTCCTGTAGTAACCAGTGAGGCCTAAAAAGGCTCTCACCTGAGTCTGAGTTGTAGGGGGAACCCAATCTATAATAGTTTGGATTTTCCCCTGAAGTGGTTGTAGGAAAGTACCATCTTGCCTGGCATGTTACCCCCATTTTTCACTGTATATATGTTGTTTTACTTGTATGTGTCACTGGGACCCTGGTAACCCAGGGCCCCAGTGCTCATAAGTGTGCCTGAATGTGTTACCTGTGTAGTGACTAACTGTCTCACTGAGGCTCTGCTAATCAGAACCTCAGTGGTTATGCTCTCTCATTTCTTTCTAAATTGTCACTAACAGGCTAGTGACCAATTTTACCAATTTACATTGGCTTACTGGAACACCCTTATAATTCCCTACTATATGGTACTGAGGTACCCAGGGTATTGGGGTTCCAGGAGATCCCTATGGGCTGCAGCATTTCTTTTGCCACCCATAGGGAGCTCTGACAATTCTTACACAGGCCTGCCACTGCAGCCTGAGTGAAATAACGTCCACGTTATTTCACAGCCATTTTTACACTGCACTTAAGTAACTTATAAGTCACCTATATGTCTAACCTTTACCTGGTAAAGGTTAGGTGCAAAGTTACTTAGTGTGAGGGCCCCCTGGCACTAGCCAAGGTGCCCCCACATTGTTCAGAGCCAATTCACTGAACTTTGTGAGTGCGGGGACACCATTACACGCGTGCACTACATATAGGTCACTACCTATATGTAGCTTCACCATGGTAACTCCGAATATGGCCATGTAACATGTCTATCATCATGGAATTGCCCCCTCTATGCCATCCTGGCATTGTTGGTACAATTCCATGATCCCAGTGGTCTGTAGCACAGACCCTGGTACTGCCAGACTGCCCTTCCTGGGGTTTCTCTGCAGCTGCTGCTGCTGCCAACCCCTCAGACAGGCAGCTACCCTCCTGGGGTCCAGCCAGGCCTGGCCCAGGATGGCAGAACAAAGAACTTCCTCTGAGAGAGGGTGTGACACCCTCTCCCTTTGGAAAATGGTGTGAAGGCAGGGGAGGAGTAGCCTCCCCCAGCCTCTGGAAATGCTTTGTTGGGATGTGCCCAATTCTGCATAAGCCAGTCTACACCGGTTCAGGGACCCTTTAGCCCCTGCTCTGGCGCGAAACTGGACAAGGGAAAGGGGAGTGACCACTCCCCTGACCTGCACCTCCCCTGGGAGGTGTCCAGAGCTCCTCCAGTGTGCTCCAGACCTCTGCCATCTTGGAAACAGAGGTGCTGCTGGCACACTGGACTGCTCTGAGTGGCCAGTGCCACCAGGTGACGTCAGAGACTCCTTGTGATAGGCTCCTTCAGGTGTTAGTAGCCTTTCCTCTCTCCTAGGTAGCCAAACCCTCTTTTCTGGCTATTTAGGGTCTCTGTCTCTGGGGAAACTCTAGATAACGAATGCATGAGCTCAGCCGAGTTCCTCTGCATCTCCCTCTTCACCTTCTGATAAGGAATCGACCGCTGACCGCGCTGGAAGCCTGCAAACCTGCAACATAGTAGCAAAGACGACTACTGCAACTCTGTAACGCTGATCCTGCCGCCTTCTCGACTGTTTTCCTGCTTGTGCATGCTGTGGGGGTAGTCTGCCTCCTCTCTGCACCAGAAGCTCCGAAGAAATCTCCCGTGAGTCGACGGAATCTTCCCCCTGCAACCGCAGGCACCAAAAAGCTGCATTACCGGTCCCTTGGGTCTCCTCTCAGCACGACGAGCGAGGTCCCTCGAATCCAGCGACACCGTCCAAGTGACCCCCACAGTCCAGTGACTCTTCAGCCCAAGTTTGGTGGAGGTAAGTCCTTGCCTCACCTCGCTGGGCTGCATTGCTGGGAACCGCGACTTTGCAAGCTACTCCGGCCCCTGTGCACTTCCGGCGGAAATCCTTTGTGCACAGCCAAGCCTGGGTCCACGGCACTCTAACCTGCATTGCACAACTTTCTAAGTTGGTCTCCGGCGACGTGGGACTCCTTTGTGCAACTTCGGCGAGCACCATTTCACGCATCCTCGTAGTGCCTGTTTCTGGCACTTCTCCGGGTGCTACCTGCTTCAGTGAGGGCTCTTTGTCTTGCTAGACGTCCCCTCTCTCAGCAGGTCCAATTTGCGACCTCCTGGTCCCTCCTGGGCCCCAGCAGCGTCCAAAAACGCCAAACGCACGATTTGCGTGTAGCAAGGCTTGTTGGCGTCCATCCGGCGGGAAAACACTTCTGCACGACTCTCCAAGGCGTACGGGATCCATCCTCCAAAGGGGAAGTCTCTAGCCCTTGTCGTTCCTGCAGTATTCACAGTTCTTCAGCCTAGTAAGAGCTTCTTTGCACCAACCGCTGGCATTTCTTGGGCATCTGCCCATCTCCGAGTTGCTTGTGACTTTTGGACTTGGTCCCCTTGTTCCACAGGTACCCTCAGTCAGGAATCCATCGTTGTTGCATTGCTGATTTGTGTTTTCCTTGCATTTTCCCTCTAACACGACTATTTTGTCCTTAGGGGAACTTTAGTGCACTTTGCACTCACTTTTCAGGGTCTTGGGGAGGGTTATTTTTCGAACTCTCACTATTTTCTAATAGTCACAGCGACCCTCTACAAGGTCACATAGGTTTGGGGTCCATTCGTGGTTCGCATTCCACTTTTGGAGTATATGGTTTGTGTTGCCCCTATCCCTATGTTTCCCCATTGCATCCTATTGTAACTATACATTGTTTGCACTGTTTTCTAAGACTATACTGCATATTTTTGCTATTGTGTATATATATCTTGTGTATATTTCCTATCCTCTCACTGAGGGTACACTCTAAGATACTTTGGCATATTGTCATAAAAATAAAGTACCTTTATTTTTAGTATAACTGTGTATTGTGTTTTCTTATGATATTGTGCATATGACACTAAGTGGTACTGTAGTAGCTTCACACGTCTCCTAGTTCAGCCTAAGCTGCTCTGCTAAGCTACCATTATCTATCAGCCTAAGCTGCTAGACACCCTATACACTAATAAGGGATAACTGGGCCTGGTGCAAGGTGCAAGTACCCCTTGGTACTCACTACAAGCCAGTCCAGCCTCCTACATTGGTTGTGCAGTGGTGGGATAAGTGCTTGAGACTACTTACCACTCTTGTCATTGTACTTTTCATAAGAGAAAAATATACAAAACAAGGTCAGTGTATATACACATAGCCAAAAAGTTTTGCATTTCCTCTTTTCACTCTTTTCTAAGTGCTGAAAAGTACTTCTAAACTTTCAAAAAGTTCTTAAAAGTTTAAAAAGTTTTTTTCTGTCTTTCCAAAAAGTTCTGAAAACTTTTTACTCTTTTTCTATCACTTTAACTCTCTCTAAAAAATGTCTGGCACAGGAAAAAATGTTGAACTGTCCAAACTTGCATATGATCACCTTAGCTGGAAAGGAGCAAGGAGTCTCTGCATAGAGAGAGGTTTGAGTGTAGGGAAGAATCCTTCTTTAGAACTGTTAATTAATATGCTTAGAGTACAGGATAAGGCCATAAGTGCCCAATCTGTAGAAAAAGTAGCTAATGGTTCTCAATCTGATCCAGGGACTCCCCCAGGAAAAGGTTCAGGAAAGAAACTTCTCTGCCTGCCCATTACTAGACAGTCTAGCATAGTTGGTACAGAGGTTGAATCACACCATACTAATGGTGTGCTCTCACATTATACTGGTAGCCAAGCTGTTAGGGTGCCCTCTGTAAGGGACAGGTCTCCTTCTGTTCATTCCCATCATACCTCTGTATCTAGAAATGTCCCTCCCACCCACCCTGATGACAGATTGTTAGAAAGGGAGCTCAATAGATTGAGAGTGGAACAAACCAGACTGAAGCTCAAGAAGCAACAGCTGGATTTGGATAGACAGTCTTTAGAAGTAGAGAGGGAAAGACAGAAGTTGGGTTTAGAAACCCATGGTGGCAGCAGCAGTATTCCCCATAGTCATCCTGCAAAAGAGCATGATTCCAGGAATCTGCACAAGATAGTTCCCCCTTATAAGGAGGGGGATGACATTAACAAGTGGTTTGCTGCACTTGAGAGGGCCTGTGCTGTACAGGATGTCCCTCAAAAGCAGTGGGCTGCTATCCTATGGCTATCATTTACTGGAAAAGGTAGGGATAGGCTCCTTACTGTAAAAGAAAATGATGCTAATAATTTCCAAGTTCTTAAGAATGCACTCCTGGATGGTTATGGCTTAACCACTGAACAGTACAGGATAAAGTTCAGAGAGACCAAAAAGGAGTCTTCACAAGACTGGGTTGATTTCATTGACCAGGCAGTGAAGGCCTTGGAGGGGTGGTTACATGGCAGTAAAGTTACTGATTATGACAGCCTGTATAACTTGATCCTGAGAGAGCATATTCTTAATAATTGTGTGTCTGATTTGTTGCACCAGTACTTGGTGGACTCTGATCTGACCTCTCCCCAAGAATTGGGAAAGAAGGCAGACAAATGGGTCAGAACAAGAGTGAACAGAAAAGTTCATACAGGGGGTGACAAAGATGGCAACAAAAAGAAGGATGGTAAGTCTTCTGACAAGGGTGGGGACAAATCTAAAAATGAGTCTTCATCAGGCCCACAAAAACACTCTGGTGGGGGTGGTGGGTCCAAATCCTCCTTTAATCAGAACAAGGAAAAGAAACCATGGTGCTATTTATGTAAGATAAAAGGCCATTGGACAACAGATCCCAGTTGTCCAAAGAAAGGCACCACAGCTCCTACCACTACAACCCCTACTGCTACACCTAGTATCCCTACTAATAGCAGTGGTGGTGGGAGCAAACCTACTAATAGCCAATCCAAGGGAGTAGCTGGGCTCACTTTTGGTAATTTAGTTGGGGTTGGTCTGATTAGGGAGACCACAGAGGCTACTTTAGTCTCTGAAGGGGCTATTGATTTAGCCACTTTGGTTGCTTGCCCCCATAACTTGGAGAAGTACAAGCAACTAACCCTAATAAATGGTGTTGAGGTCCAGGCCTACAGGGACACAGGTGCCAGTGTCACAATGGTGATTGAGAAACTGGTGCACCCTGAACAACACATACTTGGACACCAGTACCAAGTAACCGATGCTCACAACATAACACAAAGCCACCCCATGGCTGTTGTAAATCTCAACTGGGGGGGGGTAACTGGTCCAAAGAAAGTTGTGGTAGCTTCAGATTTACCTGTAGACTGTCTATTAGGGAATGATTTGGAGACATCAGCTTGGTCAGATGTGGAGTTGGAGGCCCATGCAGCAATGCTGGGCATCCCAGGGCATATTTTTGCTTTGACAAGGGCTCAGGCCAAAAAGCAAAAAGGACAGGGAAGCTTGGATCCTGGAACAATGGACCAAGTGCTCCCTAAAGCTAGGGCTAGTAGAAGCAAACCACTTCCTACTATCCCTCCCTCTACAGTGGATTCTAATTCTGAGGAAGAAGAATTCCCTCCCTGTGCAGAACCTACACCAGAGGAGCTGGAAGCAGACACTGCTGAGCTTTTGGGTGAAGGGGGGCCTGCCAGGGAGGAGCTGAGTGTGGCACAGCAAACCTGTCCCACATTAGAGGGTCTCAGACAGCAAGCTGTCAAACAGGCTAATGGGGATGTCAGTGACTCTCACAGAGTTTACTGGGAGGACAACCTCTTGTACACTGAGCATAGGGATCCTAAACCTGGAGCTGCCAGGAGATTAGTGATTCCTCAGGAGTACAGAAAGTTCCTCCTAACACTGGCACATGACATTCCCTTAGATGGGCATCTAGGACAAATGAAAACTTGGGACAGGCTTGTTCCCCTGTTTCATTGGCCTAGGATGTCTGAGGACACAAAGGAATTTTGTAAGTCCTGTGAAACCTGTCAAGCCAGTGGCAAGACAGGTGGCACTCCAAAGGCACCCCTTATCCCACTGCCTGTGGTTGGGGTTCCCTTTGAAAGGGTAGGGGTTGACATAGTTGGCCCCCTTGACCCTCCTACTGCTTCAGGCAATAGGTTTATCTTGGTGGTAGTGGACCATGCCACAAGATATCCTGAAGCTATTCCTTTAAGGACCACTACAGCTCCTGCAGTGGCAAAGGCCCTCCTGGGAATATTTTCCAGGGTGGGCTTCCCAAAGGAAGTAGTATCAGACAGAGGAAGCAATTTCATGTCTGCATACTTAAAGGCCATGTGGAAGGAGTGTGGTGTAACTTACAAGTTCACAACACCCTATCATCCACAAACAAATGGACTGGTAGAGAGATTTAATAAAACTCTCAAAGGCATGATTATGGGACTCCCTGAAAAACTCCGCAGGAGATGGGATATCCTTCTACCATGCCTCCTTTTTGCCTACAGGGAGGTACCCCAGAAAGGAGTGGGCTTCAGCCCCTTTGAACTTCTTTTTGGACACCCTGTTAGGGGTCCACTCACACTTGTAAAGGAGGGTTGGGAACAACCTTTAAAAGCTCCTAAGCAGGATATTGTGGATTATGTACTTGGCCTCAGATCAAGGATGGCTGAGTACATGAAAAAGGCCAGTAAAAACCTTCAGGCCAGCCAAGAGCTCCAGAAGCAATGGCATGATCAGAAGGCTGTTTTGGTTCAGTACCAACCAGGGCAGAAAGTGTGGGTCTTGGAGCCTGTGGCCCCAAGAGCACTCCAAGATAAATAGAGTGGACCCCACACAATTGTTGAAAAGAAGGGTGAAGTCACCTACTTGGTTGACTTAGGCACTGCCAGGTGTCCCCTTAGGGTGCTCCATGTCAACCGCCTGAAACCCTACTATGACAGGGCTGATCTCACCCTGCTCATGGCAACTGATGAGGGACAGGAAGAAGACAGTGATCCTCTACCTGATCTCTTCTCTTCCACAGAACAAGATGCTCTTGTGGAAGGTGTAGTTTTGGCTGATTGTCTTACTGCTGAGCAGAAAGATAATTGCATAAATCTCCTAGGACAATTTTCAGAACTCTTCTCCATTGTGCCAGGCACCACTTCTTGGTGTGAGCACACTATAGATACTGGAGACAGTTTACCTGTCAAAAGTAAGATCTATAGGCAGCCTGACCATGTCAGGGACTGCGTAAAGCAAGAAGTTCAGAAAATGTTGGAACTAGGAGTGGTTGAGCACTCTGACAGTCCATGGGCTTCTCCTGTGGTACTGGTACCAAAACCCAATTCTAAAGATGGAAAGAAGGAAATGAGGTTTTGTGTAGACTATAGAGGTCTCAACTTGGTAACCAAAACTGATGCTCACCCTATACCCAGGGCAGATGAGCTTATAAATACACTGGCATCTGCCAAGTACCTAAGCACTTTTGATTTGACTGCAGGGTATTGGCAGATCAAATTGTCAGAAGATGCTAAACCTAAGACTGCATTTTCTACCATTGGAGGACATTACCAGTTTACTGTAATGCCTTTTGGTTTGAAAAATGCACCTGCCACTTTTCAGAGGTTGGTGAACACAGTCCTGCAAGGGCTGGAAACTTTCAGTGCAGCATATTTGGATGATATAGCTGTCTTTAGCTCCAGCTGGGATGATCACCTGGTCCACCTATGGAAAGTTTTGGAGGCCCTGCAAAAGGCAGGCCTCACTATCAAGGCTTCAAACTGCCAGATAGGGCAGGGTAAGGTGGTTTATCTGGGACACCTTGTTGGTGGGGAACAGATTGCACCACTTCAGGGGAAAATCCAAACAATTATTGATTGGGTTCCCCCTACCACTCAGACTCAGGTGAGAGCCTTCCTAGGCCTCACTGGGTATTACAGGAGGTTCATTAAGAACTATGGCTCCATTGCAGCCCCTCTTAATGACCTCACTTCCAAGAAAATGCCTAAGAAGGTATTATGGACAGCAAGCTGTCAGAAAGCTTTTGAGGAGCTAAAGCAGGCCATGTGCTCTGCACCTGTCCTGAAAAGCCCTTGTTACTCTAAAAAATTCTATGTCCAAACTGATGCATCTGAATTAGGAGTAGGGGCAGTCCTATCACAACTTAATTCTGAGGGCCAGGATCAACCTGTTGCTTTTATTAGTAGAAGGTTGACCCCTAGAGAAAAGCGTTGGTCTGCCATTGAGAGGGAGGCCTTTGCTGTGGTCTGGGCTCTGAAGAAGTTGAGGCCATACCTGTTTGGCACTCACTTCATTGTTCAGACAGAACACAAACCTCTACTTTGGCTAAAACAAATGAAAGGTGAAAATCCTAAATTGTTGAGGTGGTCCATATCCCTACAGGGAATGGACTATACAGTGGAACATAGACCTGGGAGTAGCCACTCCAATGCAGATGGACTCTCCAGATATTTCCACTTAGACAATGAAGACTCATCAGGTAATGGCTAGTCTTATTGTCCTTCGTTTGGGGGGGGGGGGTTGTGTAGGAAAGTACCATCTTGCCTGGCATGTTACCCCCATTTTTCACTGTATATATGTTGTTTTACTTGTATGTGTCACTGGGACCCTGGTAACCCAGGGCCCCAGTGCTCATAAGTGTGCCTGAATGTGTTACCTGTGTAGTGACTAACTGTCTCACTGAGGCTCTGCTAATCAGAACCTCAGTGGTTATGCTCTCTCATTTCTTTCTAAATTGTCACTAACAGGCTAGTGACCAATTTTACCAATTTACATTGGCTTACTGGAACACCCTTATAATTCCCTAGTATATGGTACTGAGGTACCCAGGGTATTGGGGTTCCAGGAGATCCCTATGGGCTGCAGCATTTCTTTTGCCACCCATAGGGAGCTCTGACAATTCTTACACAGGCCTGCCACTGCAGCCTGAGTGAAATAACGTCCACGTTATTTCACAGCCATTTTTACACTGCACTTAAGTAACTTATAAGTCACCTATATGTCTAACCTTTACCTGGTAAAGGTTAGGTGCAAAGTTACTTAGTGTGAGGGCACCCTGGCACTAGCCAAGGTGCCCCCACATTGTTCAGAGCCAATTCACTGAACTTTGTGAGTGCGGGGACACCATTACACGCGTGCACTACATATAGGTCACTACCTATATGTAGCTTCACCATGGTAACTCCGAATATGGCCATGTAACATGTCTATCATCATGGAATTGCCCCCTCTATGCCATCCTGGCATTGTTGGTACAATTCCATGATCCCAGTGGTCTGTAGCACAGACCCTGGTACTGCCAGACTGCCCTTCCTGGGGTTTCTCTGCAGCTGCTGCTGCTGCCAACCCCTCAGACAGGCAGCTGCCCTCCTGGGGTCCAGCCAGGCCCGGCCCAGAATGGCAGAACAAAGAACTTCCTCTGAGAGAGGGTGTGACACCCTCTCCCTTTGGAAAATGGTGTGAAGGCAGGGGAGGAGTAGCCTCCCCCAGCCTCTGGAAATGCTTTGTTGGGCACAGATGTGCCCAATTCTGCATAAGCCAGTCTACACCGGTTCAGGGACCCCTTAGCCCCTGCTCTGGCGCGAAACTGGACAAAGGAAAGGGGAGTGACCACTCCCCTGACCTGCACCTCCCCTGGGAGGTGTCCAGAGCTCCTCCAGTGTGCTCCAGACCTCTGCCATCTTGGAAACAGAGGTGCTGCTGGCACACTGGACTGCTCTGAGTGGCCAGTGCCACCAGGTGACGTCAGAGACTCCTTGTGATAGGCTCCTTCAGGTGTTAGTAGCCTTTCCTCTCTCCTAGGTAGCCAAACCCTCTTTTCTGGCTATTTAGGGTCTCTGTCTCTGGGGAAACTCTAGATAACGAATGCATGAGCTCAGCCGAGTTCCTCTGCATCTCCCTCTTCACCTTCTGATAAGGAATCGACCGCTGACCGCGCTGGAAGCCTGCAAACCTGCAACATAGTAGCAAAGACGACTACTGCAACTCTGTAACGCTGATCCTGCCGCCTTCTCGACTGTTTTCCTGCTTGTGCATGCTGTGGGGGTAGTCTGCCTCCTCTCTGCACCAGAAGCTCCGAAGAAATCTCCCGTGGGTCGACGGAATCTTCCCCCTGCAACCGCAGGCACCAAAAAGCTGCATTACCGGTCCCTTGGGTCTCCTCTCAGCACGACGAGCGAGGTCCCTCGAATCCAGCGACACCGTCCAAGTGACCCCCACAGTCCAGTGACTCTTCAGCCCAAGTTTGGTGGAGGTAAGTCCTTGCCTCACCTCGCTGGGCTGCATTGCTGGGAACCGCGACTTTGCAAGCTACTCCGGCCCCTGTGCACTTCCGGCGGAAATCCTTCGTGCACAGCCAAGCCTGGGTCCACGGCACTCTAACCTGCATTGCACGACTTTCTAAGTTGGTCTCCGGCGACGTGGGACTCCTTTGTGCAACTTCGGCGAGCACTGTTTCACGCATCCTTTTAGTGCCTGTTTCTGGCACTTCTCTGGGTGCTACCTGCTTCAGTGAGGGCTCTTTGTCTTGCACGACGTCCCCTCTCTCTGCAGGTCCAATTTGCGACCTCCTGGTCCCTCCTGGGCCCCAGCAGCGTCCAAAAACGCCAAACGCACGATTTGCGTGTAGCAAGGCTTGTTGGCGTCCATCCGGCGGCAAAACAGTTCTGCACGACTCTCCAAGGCGTGGGGGATCCATCCTCCAAAGGGGAAGTCTCTAGCCCTTGTCGTTCCTGCAGTATTCACAGTTCTTCAGCCTAGTAAGAGCTTCTTTGCACCAACCGCTGGCATTTCTTGGGCATCTGCCCATCTCCGAGTTGCTTGTGACTTTTGGACTTGGTCCCCTTGTTCCACAGGTACCCTCAGTCAGGAATCCATCGTTGTTGCATTGCTGATTTGTGTTTTCCTTGCATTTTCCCTCTAACACGACTATTTTGTCCTTAGGGGAACTTTAGTGCACTTTGCACTCACTTTTCAGGGTCTTGGGGAGGGTTATTTTTCTAACTCTCACTATTTTCTAATAGTCCCAGCGACCCTCTACAAGGTCACATAGGTTTGGGGTCCATTCGTGGTTCGCATTCCACTTTTGGAGTATATGGTTTGTGTTGCCCCTATCCCTATGTTTCCCCATTGCATCCTATTGTAACTATACATTGTTTGCACTGTTTTCTAAGACTATACTGCATATTTTTGCTATTGTGTATATATATCTTGTGTATATTTCCTATCCTCTCACTGAGGGTACACTCTAAGATACTTTGGCATATTGTCATAAAAATAAAGTACCTTTATTTTTAGTATAACTGTGTATTGTGTTTTCTTATGATATTGTGCATATGACACTACGTGGTACTGTAGTAGCTTCACACGTCTCCTAGTTCAGCCTAAGCTGCTCTGCTAAGCTACCATTATCTATCAGCCTAAGCTGCTAGACACCCTATACACTAATAAGGGATAACTGGGCCTGGTGCAAGGTGCAAGTACCCCTTGGTACTCACTACAAGCCAGTCCAGCCTCCTACAGTGGTGCAATCTGTTCTCCACCTACCAGGTGTCCCAGATAAACCACTTTCCCCTGCCCTATCTGGCACTTTGAAGCCTTGATAGTGAGCCCTGCCTTTTGCAGGGCCTCCAAAACTTTCCATAGGTGAACCAGGTTTTCATCCCAGCTGGAGCTAAAGACAGCTATATCATCTAGATATGCTGCACTAAAGGCTTCCAGCCCTTGCAGGACTGTGTTCACCAACCTTTGAAAAGTGGCAGGTGCATTTTTCAATCCAAAAGGCATTACTGTGAATTGGTAATGGCCTCCAATGGTTGAAAATGCAGTTTTTGCTCTTGCATCTTCTGATAACTTGATCTGCCAATACACTGCAGTCAAATCAAAAGTGCTTAGATACTTGGCAGATGCCAGTGTATCTATTAGCTCATCTGCCCTGGGTATAGGGTGAGCATCAGTTTTGGTTACCTGGTTGAGACCCCTATAGTCTACACAAAACCGCATTTCCTTCTTTCCATCCTTGGAATGAGGTTTTGGTACAAGTACCACAGGAGAGGCCCATGGACTTTCAGAGTGCTCAACCACTCCTAGTTCCAGCATTTTCTGCACCTCTTGCTTTATGCAGTCTCTGACATGGTCAGGCTGCCTATAGATCTTACTTTTGACAGGCAATCTGTCTCCAGTATCTATAGTGTGCTGACACCAAGAAGTGGTGCCTGGCACAGTAGAGAAGAGTTCAGAAAACTGACCCATGAGATTTATGCAGTGGTCTTTCTGCTCAGCAGTAAGACAATCTGCCAAAACTACACCTTCCGCTAGAGCATCTTGTTCTATGGAAGAGAAGAGATCAGGGAGAGGTTCACTCTCTTCTTCCTGTACCTCATCTGTTGCCATGAACAGGGTGAGATCAGCCCTGTCATAGTAGGGTTTCAGGCGATTGACATAGAGCACCCTAAGGGGACTCCTGGCAGTGCCTAAGTCAACTAAGTAGGTGACTTCACCCTTCTTTTCAACAATTATGTGGGGTCTACTCCATTTGTCTTGGAGTGCTCTTGGCGCCACAGGCTGCAAGACCCACACTTTCTGCCCTGGTTGGTACTGAACCAAAACAGCCTTCTGGTCATGCCATTGCTTCTGGAGCTCTTGGCTGGCCTGAAGGTTTTTACTGGCCATTTTCATGTACTCAGCCATCCTAGATCTGAGGCCAAGTACATAGTCCACTATGTCTTGCTTTGGAGCTTTTAAAGGTTGTTCCTAACCCTCCTTAACAAGTGTTAGAGGACCTCTCACAGGGTGTCCAAATAGGAGTTCAAAGGGGCTGAAGCCCACTCCTTTTTGGGGTACCTCCCTGTAAGCAAAAAGGAGGCAAGGTAACACGATATCCCATCTCCTGCGGAGTTTTTCAGGGAGTCCCATAATCATGCCTTTGAGAGTTTTGTTAAATCTATCCAGAAGTTAATTTGTTTGTGGATGATAGGGAGTGGTGAACTTGTACGTCACACCACATTCCTTCCACATGGCCTTTAAGTAAGCAGACATGAAATTGCTTCCCCTGTCTGATACCACCTCTTTTGGGAAGCCCACCCTGGAAAAGATTCCCAGGAGGGCCTTTGCCACTGCAGGAGCTGTAGTGGTCCTTAGAGGAATTGCTTCAGGATATCTGGTGGCATGGTCCACTGCCACCAAGATAAATCTATTGCCTGAAGCAGTAGGAGGGTCAAGGGGGCCAACTATGTCAACCCCTACCCTTTTAAAGGGAACCCCAACCATAGGCAGTGGAATAAGGGGTGCCTTTGGAGTGCCACCTGTCTTGCCACTGGCTTGACAGTTTCACAGGACTTACAAAATTCCTTTGTGTCCTCTGACATTCTAGGCCAATGAAACAAGGGAACAAGCCTGTCCCATGTTTTCATTTGCCCCAAATGTCCAGCTAAGGGAATGTCGTGGGCTAGAATTAGGAGGAACTTTCTGTACTCCTGAGGAATCACCAATCTCCTGGCAGCTCCAGGTTTTGGATCCCTTGCTTCAGTGTACAAGAGGTTGTCCTCCCAGTAAACTCTGTGAGAGTCACTGACATCCCCATTCGCTTGTTTGACAGCTTGCTGCCTTAGACCCTCTAGTGTGGGACAGGTATGCTGTGCCACACTCAGCTCCTCCTGGCAGGCCCCCCTTTACCAAAAAGCTCAGCAGTGTCTGCTTCCAGCTCCTCTGGTGTAGGTTCTGCACAGGGTGGAAATTCTTCTTCCTCAGAAGTAGAATCCACTGTAGAGGGAGGGATAGTAGCTAGTGTTTTACCTTTACTAACCCTAGCTTTAGGGAGCACTTGGTCCATTCTTCCAGGATCCAAGTCACCCTGTCCTTTTTGCTTTTTGACCTGAGCCCTGGTCAAAGCAAAATTATGCCCTGGAATGCCCAGCATTGCTGCATGAGCCTCCAACTCCACATCTGCCCACGCTGATGTCTCTAAATCATTTCCTAATAGACAGCCTACAGGTAAATCTGAGGCAACCACAACTTTCTTTGGACCAGTAACACCCCCCCCCAGTTGAGATTCACAACAGCCATGGGGTGACTAAGAGTGTTGTTATGAGCATCGGTTACTTGGTACTGGTGACTAAGTAGGTGTTGTTCAGGGTGGACCAGTTTCTCTATTACCATTGTAACACTGGCTCCTGTGTCCCTGTAGGCCTGAACCTCAACACCATTTATTAGGGTTAGTTGCTTGTACTTATCCATGTTAAGGGGACAAGCAACCAAGGTGGCTAAATCAATAGCCCCCTCAGAGACTAACACAGCCTCTGTGGTCTCCCTAATCAGACCAACCCCAACTAAGTTACCAATAGTGAGCCCAGCTACTCCCTTGGATTGGCTATTAGTAGGTTTGCTCCCACCACCACTGCTATTACTAGGGGCACTAGGTGTAGCAGCAGGGGTTGCTGTGGTAGGAGGCTTGGTGCTTTTCTTTGGACAACTGGGATCTGTTGTCCAATGGCCTTTTATTTTACATAAATAGCACCATGGTTTCTTTTCCTTGTTTTGATTAGAAGAGGATTTGGGCCCTCCACCCCCACCAGAGTGTTTTTGTGGGCCTGATGAAGACTCATTTTTAGATTTGTCCCCACCCTTGTCAGAAGACTTACCATCCTTCTTCTTGCCATCTTTGTCACCCCCTGTATGAACTTTTCTGTTCATCCTTGTTCTGACCCATTTGTCTGCCTTCTTTCCCAGTTCTTGGGGAGAGGTCAGATCAGAGTCCAGCAGGTACTGGTGTAACAAATCAGACACACAATTATTAAGAATATGCTCTCTCAGGATTAAGTTATACAGGCTTTCATAATCAGTAACTTTACTGCCATGTAACCACCCCTCCAAGGCCTTCACTGAATGGTCAACAAAGTCTACCCAGTCTTGTGAAGACTCCTTTTTGGTTTCTCTGAACGTCATCCTGTACTGTTCAGTGGTTAAGCCATAACCATCTAGGAGTGCATTCTTAAGAACTGTAAAATGATTGGCATCACTTTCTTTCACAGTAAGGAGCCTATCCCTACCCTTTCCACTAAATGATAGCCATAGGATAGCAGCCCACTGCCTTTGAGGGACATCCTGTACAACACAGGCCCTCTCAAGTGCAGCAAACCACTTGTTAATGTCATCCCCCTCCTTGTAAGGGGGAACTATCTTGTGCAGATTCCTAGAATCATGCTCTTTTGCAGGATGACTATTTGGAATACTGCTGCTTCCACCATGGGTTTCAAAACCCAAGTTCTGTCTTTCTCTGTCTATCTCTAAGGACTGCTGTAGGAAAGTACCATCTTGCCTGGCATGTTACCCCCATTTTTCACTGTATATATGTTGTTTTAGTTGTATGTGTCACTGGGACCCTGCCAGCCAGGGCCCCAGTGCTCATAAGTGTGCCTGACTGTGTTACCTGTGTATATGACTAACTGTCTCACTGAGGCTCTGCTATCCAGAACCTCAGTGGTTATGCTCTCTCATTTCTTTCCAAATTGTCACTAACAGGCTAGTGACCAATTTTACCAATTCACATTGGCATACTGGAACACCCTTATAATTCCCTAGTATATGGTACTGAGGTACCCAGGGTATTGGGGTTCCAGGAGATCCCTATGGGCTGCAGCATTTCTTTTGCCACCCATAGGGAGCTCTGACAATTCTTACACAGGCCTGCCACTGCAGCCTGAGTGAAATAACGTCCACGTTATTTCACAGCCATTTTTCACTGCACTCATGTAACTTATAAGTCACCTATATGTCTAACCTTTACTTAGTAAAGGTTGGGTGCTAAGTTACTTAGTGTGTGGGCACCCTGGCACTAACCAGAGTGCCCCCACATCGTTCAGGGCAAGTTCCCCGGACTTTGTGAGTGCGGGGACACCATTACACGCGTGCACTACACATAGGTCACTACCTATGTGTAGCTTCACAATGGTAACTCCGAATATGGCCATGTAACATGTCTAAGATCATGGAATTGCCCCCTCTATGCCATCCTGGCATTGTTGGCACAATCCCATGATCCCACGGGTCTGTAGCTCAGACCCGGGTACTGCCAAACTGCCTTTTCAGGGGTTTCACTGCAGCTGCTGCCAACCCCTCAGACAGGTTTCTGCCCTCCCGGGGTCCAGCCAGCCTTGGCCCAGGATGGCAGAACAAAGGACTTCCTCAGAGAGAGGGTGTTACACCCTCTCCCTTTGGAATAAGGTGTGAAGGCAGGGGAGGAGTAGCCTCCCCCAGCCTCTGGAAATGCTTTCATGGGCACATTTGGTGCCCATTTCTGCATAAGCCAGTCTACACCGGTTCAGGGACCCCTTAGCCCTGCTCCTGCGCGAAACTGGACAAAGGAAAGGGGAGTGACCACTCCCCTGACCTGCACCTCCCCTGGGAGGTGTCCAGAGCTCCTCCAGTGTGCTCCAGACCTCTGCCATCTTGGAAACAGAGGTGCTGCTGGCACACTGGACTGCTCTGAGTGGCCAGTGCCACCAGGTGACGTCAGAGACTCCTTCTGATAGGCTCCTTCAGGTGTTGCTAGCCTATCCTCTCTCCTAGGTAGCCAAACCCTCTTTTCTGGCTATTTAGGGTCTCTGTCTCTGGGAATTCCTTAGATAACGAATGCAAGAGCTCATCAGAGTTCCTCTGCATCTCTCTCTCCACCTTCTGCCAAGGAATCGACTGCTGACCGCGCTGGAAGCCTGCAAAACTGCAACAAAGTAGCAAAGACGACTACTGCAACTCTGTAACGCTGATCCTGCCGCCTTCTCAACTGTTTTTCTGGTGGTGCATGCTGTGGGGGTAGTCTGCCTCCTCTCTGCACTAGAAGCTCTGAAGAAATCTCCCGTGGGTCGACGGAATCTTCCCCCTGCAACCGCAGGCACCAAAGAACTGCATTACCGGTACTCTGGGTCTCCTCTCAGCACGACGAGCAAGGTCCCTTGATTCCAGCAACTCTGTCCAAGTGACTCCCACAGTCCAGTGACTCTTCAGTCCAAGTTTGGTGGAGGTAAGTCCTTGCCTCCCCACGCCAGACTGCATTGCTGGGAACACCGTCTTTTGCAGCTACTCCGGCCTCTGTGCACTTCCGGCGGAAATCCTTTGTGCACAGCCAAGCCTGGGTCCATGGCACTCTAACCTGCATTGCACGACTTTCTAAGTTGTCCTCCGGCGGAGTGAAACTCCTTTGTGCAACTTCGGGTGAGCACCGTTTCACTCTTCTTTGAAGTGCCTGTTCCGGCACTTTTGCGTGTGCTGCCTGCTCCTGAGAGGGCTCCTTGTCTTGCTCGATGACCCCTCTGTCCCCAGATGCAATTGGCGACATCCTGGTCCCTCCTGGGCCACAGCAGCATGCAAAAACCCATACCGCACGATTTGCAGCTAGCAAGGCTTGTTGGCTGTATTTCCACAGGCAAACACTTCTGCACGACTCTCCACAGCCCGTGGGATCCCTCTTCCAAAGGGGAAGATTCTAGCCTTTGTCGTTCCTGCAGAATCCTAAGTTTCTACTGTCCAGTAGCAGCTTCTTTGCACCCACTGTTGGCATTTCCTGGGCATCTGCCCATCTCCGACTTGCTTGTGACTTTTGGACTTGGTCCCCTTGTTCCACAGGTACCCTCGACTGGAAATCCATCGTTGTTGCATTGCTGGTTTGTGTCTTTCCTGCAGAATTCCCCTATCACGACTTCTTTGCCCTTTGGGGAACTTTAGTGCACTTTGCACTCACTTTTCAGGGTCTTGGGATGGGCCATTTTTCTAACCCTTACTATTTTCTAATAGTCCCAGCGACCCTCTACAAGGTCACATAGGTTTGGGGTCCATTCGTGGTTCGCATTCCACTTTTGGAGTATATGGTTTGTGTTGCCCCTATCCCTATGTGTCCCCATTGCATCCTATTGTAACTATACATTGTTTGCACTGTTTTCTAAGACTATACTGCATATTTTTGGTATTGTGTACATATATCTTGTGTATATTTGCTATCCTCATACTGAGGGTACACCCTGAGATACTTTGGCATATTGTCATAAAAATAAAGTACCTTTATTTTTAGTATATCTGTGTATTGTGATTTCTTATGATATTGTGCAAGTGACACTAGTGGTACTGTAGGAGCTTCACTCGTCTCCTAGTTCAGCCTAAGCTGCTCTGCTAAGCTACCATTATCTATCAGCCTAAGCTGCTAGACACCCTATACACTAATAAGGGATACCTGGGCCTGGTGCAAGGTGTAAGTACCCCTTAGTACTCACTACAAGCCAGTCCAGCCTCCTACAACTGCCTATCTAAATCCAGCTGTTGCTTCTTGAGCTTCAGCCTGGATTGTTCCACTCTCAATCTATTGAGCTCCCTTTCTAACATTCTGTCATCAGGGTGGGTGGGTGAGGCATGTCTTGAAACAGAAGTATGCTGAGAATGAACAGAAGGAGACCTGGCCCTAACAGATGGCACTCTAACAACCTGGCTAACAGAATGAACACTCCTACTATGATGAGAAGGAACACTTTTACTGTGATGTGAGATAACACTATTACTGTGGTGTGAAATCACATCAGTGCCAGCTATGCTAGGTGGCTTGCTAGGGGGCAGGTTGGAAAGATTCCCTCCCAAATCTTTTGCTAGGGGTGCCCCAGAATCAGAGTGGGAACCATCAGCTAATTTCTCACCAGAAGTGCCAACTAAGGTCTTATCTTGTTCAATGAGCATATTAACCAACAGTTGTCTTGAGGGATTCTTCCCTACCCCTAAACCTCTATCTACACAGAGACTCCTTGCTTGCTTCCAGCTAAGGTTATCATAAGCTATGTTGGACAGATCAAGAGTTTGGCCTGTACCAGACATTTTAGACAGTGTTTAAGGGATAGAAAAAGTGAGAAAAAGTTTTCAGAACTTATTAAAAGACAGAAAAAAAAACTTTTAAAACTTTTTAAGAACTTTTTAGAAAGTTTAGAGGCACTTTTCAGCACTTAGCAAAGAAGTGAGAGAAGAAAAGCAAAACTTTTTGGTTAGGTGTACATACACTGAACTTGTTTTGTATATTTTTCTCTTATGAAAAGTACAATGACAAAAGTGGTAAGTAGTTGCAAAGTACTTATCCCACCGCTGCACAACCAATGTAGGAGGCTGGACTGGCTTGTAGTGAGTACCAAGGGGTACTTACACCTTGCACCAGGCCCAGGTATCCCTTATTAGTGTATAGGGGTGTCTAGCAGCTTACGCTGATAGAAAATGGTAGCTTAGCAGAGCAGCTTAGGCTGAACTAGGAGACGAGTGAAGCTCCTACAGTACCACTAGTGTCACTTGCACAATATCATAAGAAAACACAATACACAGATGTACTAAAAATAAAGGTACTTTATTTTTATGACAATATGCCTAAGTATCTCAGTGAGTACCCTCAGTACGAGGATAGCAAATATACACAAGATATATGTACACAATACAAAAATATGCAGTAATAGCAATAGAAAACAGTGCAAACAATGTATAGTCACAATAGAATGCAATGGGGGCACATAGGGATAGTGGCAACACAAACCATATACTCTAGAAGTGGAATGCGAACCACGAATGGACCCCAAACCTATGTGACCTTGTAGAGGGTCACTGGGACTGTAAGAAAACAGTGAGGGTTAGAAAAATAGCCCAACCCAAGACCCTGAAAAGTGGGTGCAAAGTGCACCTAAGTTCCCCAAAGAGCACAGAAGCCGTGATAGGAGAATTCTGCAGGAAAGACCAACACCAGCAATGCGACAACAATGGATTTCCAGACGAGAGTACCTGTGGAACAAGGGGACCAAGTCCAAAAGTCACGATCAAGTCGGGAGTGGGCAAATGCCCAGGAAATGCCAGCTGTGGGTGCAAAGAAGCTGCCACTGGATGGTAGAAGCTGAGGATTTTGCTTGAACGACAAGGGCTAGAAACTTCCCCTTTGGAGGATGGATGTCCCACGCCGTGGAGAGTCGTGCAGAAGTGTTTTCCCGCAGAAAGACTGCAAACAAGCCTTGCTAGCTGCAAAGCTTGCGGTTAGAGTTTTTGGATGCTGCTGTGGCCCAGGAGGGATCAGGATGTCGCCAATTGTGTGAGGGAACAGAGGGGGCGTCCAGCAAGACAAGAAGCTTTCTCAGAAGCAGGCAGCATCTGCAGAAGTGCTGGAACAGGCACTACAAAGTGGAGTGAAACGGTGCTCACCCGAAGTTGCACAAGAGAGTCCCACGCCGCCGGAGGACAACTCAGGAGGTCGTGCAATGCAGGTTAGAGTGCCGTGGACCCAGGCTTGGCTGTGCACAAAGGAAATCCTGGAAAAGTGCACAGGAGCCGGAGTAGCTGCAAAACACGCGGTTCCCAGCAATGCAGTCTGGCGTGGGGAGGCAAGGACTTACCTCCACCAAACTTGGACTGAAGAGTCACTGGACTGTGGGAGTCACTTGGACAGAGTTGCTGAGTTCAAGGGAACTCGCTCGTCGTGCTGAGAGGAGACCCAGAGGACTGGTGATGCAGTTCTTTGGTGCCTGTGGTTGCAGGGGGAAGATTCTGTCGACCCACGGGAGATTTCTTCGGAGCTTCTAGTGCAGAGAGGAGGCAGACTACCCCCACAGCATGCAACACCAGGAAAACAGTCGAGAAGGCGGCAGGATCAGCGTTACAGTGTCGCATTAGTCGTCTTTGCTACTTTGTTGCAGTTTTGCAGGCTTCCAGCGCGGTCAGCAGTCGATTCCTTGGCAGAAGGTGAAGAGAGAGATGCAGAGGAACTCTGAGGAGCTCTTGCATTCGTTATCTAAGGAATTCCCCAAAGCAGAGACCCTAAATAGCCAGAAAAGAGGGTTTGGCTACTTAGGAGAGAGGATAGGCTAGCAACATCTGAAGGAGCCTATCAGAAGGAGTCTCTGACGTCACCTGCTGGCCTTGGCCACTCAGAGCAGTCCAGTGTGCCAGCAGCACCTCTGTTTCCAAGATGGCAGAGGTCTGGAGCACACTGGAGGAGCTCTGGGCAACTCCCAGGGGAGGTGCAGGTCAGGGGAGTGGTCACTCCCCTTTCCTTTGTCCAGTTTCACACCAGAGCAGGGCTGAGGGGTCCCTGAACCGGTGCAGACTGGCTTATGCAGAAATGGGCACCATCTGTGCCCATGAAAGCATTTCCAGAGGCTGGGGGAGGCTACTCCTCCCCTGCCTTAACACGTTTTTCCAAAGGGAGAGGGTGTAACACCCTCTCTCTGAGGAAGTCCTTTGTTCTGCCTTCCTGGGCCAAGCCTGGCTGTACCCCAGGAGGGCAGAAACCTGTCTGAGGGGTTGGCAGCAGCAGCAGCTGCAGTGAAACCCCTGAAAAGGCAGTTTGGCAGTACCCGGGTCTGTGCTAGAGACCCGGGGAATCATGGGATTGTCTCCCCAATACCAGGATGGCATTGGTGGGGCAATTCTATGATGTTAGACATGTTACATGGCCATATTCGGAGTTACCATTGTGAAGCTACACATAGGTAGTGACCTATGTGTAGTGCACGCGTGTAATGGTGTCCCCGCACTCACAAAGTCCGGGGAATTTGCCCTGAACAATGTGGGAGCACTTTGGCTAGTGCCAGGGTGCCCACACATTAAGTAACTTAGCACCCAACCTTTACCAGGTAAAGGTTAGACATATAGGTGACTTATAAGTTACTTAAGTGCAGTGTAAAATGGCTGTGAAATAACGTGGACGTTATTTCACTCAGGCTGCAGTGGCAGGCCTGTGTAAGAATTGTCAGGGCTCCCTATGGGTGGCAAAAGAAAATGCTGCAGGCCATAGGGATCTCCTGGAACCCCAATACCCTGGGTACCTCAGTACCATATACTAGGGAATTATAAGGGTGTTCCAGTATGCCAATGTGAATTGGTGAAATTGGTCACTAGCCTGTTAGTGACAATTTGGAAAGAAATGAGAGAGCATAACCACTGAGGTTCTGAATAGCAGAACCTCAGTGAGACAGTTAGTCATAACACAGGTAACACATACAGGGCACACTTATGAGCACTGGGGCCCTGGCTGGCAGGGTCCCAGTGACACATACAACTAAAACAACATATATACAGTGAAATATGGGGGTAACATGCCAGGCAAGATGGTACTTTCCTACACAGGGTAACCATAAGAGTATATGGTCTGGGAGTCTGTCATGCACGAACTCCACAGCACCATAATGGCTACACTGAAAACTGTGAAGTTTGGTATCAAACTTCTCAGGACAATAAATGCACACTGATGCCAGTGTACATTTTATTGTAACATACACCTCAGAGGGCACCTTAGAGGTGCCCCCTGAAACCTTAACCGACTACCCGTGTAGGCTGACTGGTTTTAGCAGCCTGCCACACACCAGACATGTTGCTGGCCACATGGGGAGAGTACCTTTGTCACTCTGTGGCTAGTAACAAAGCCTGTACTGGGTGGAAATGCTTATCACCTCCCCCTGCAGGAACTGTAACACCTGGCGGTGAGCCTCAAAGGCTCGCCCCCTTTGTTACAGCACCACAGGGCACTCCAACTAGTGGAGTTGCCCGTCCCCTCCGGCCACGGCCCCAATTTTGGCGGCAAGGCCGGAGGAGATAATGAGAAAAACAAGGAGGAGTCACTGGCCAGTCAGGACAGCCCCTAAGGTGCCCTGAGCTGAGGTGACTCTGACTTTTAGAAATCCTCCATCTTGCAGATGGAGGATTCCCCCAATAGGTATAGGAATGTGCCCCCCTCCCCTCAGGGAGGAGGCACAAAGAGGGTGTAGCCACCCTCCAGGACAGTAGCCATTGGCTACTGCCCTCCCAGACCTAAAACACCCCCCTAAATACTGTATTTAGGGACTCCCCAGAACCTAGGAACTCAGATTCCGGCAACCTAAGAAGAAGACTGCTGAGCTGAAAAACCCTGCAGAGAAGACGGAGACACCAACTGCTTTGGCCCCAGCCCTACCGGCCTGTCTCCCCACTTCTAAAGACACTGCTCCAGCGACGCTTTCCACAGGGACCAGCGACCTCTGAAGCCTCAGAGGTCTGCCCTGCATCTAGAAGGACCAAGAACTCCCGAGGACAGCGGCTCTGTTCACCAAAGACTGCAACTTTGCAACAAAGGAGCAACTTTGAAACAACACGCGTTTCCCGCCGGAAGCGTGAGACTTGGCACTCTGCACCCGACGCCCCCGGCTCGACTTGTGGAGAACAAACACCACAGGGAGGAGTCCCCGGCGACTGCGAGACCGTGAGTAGCCAGAGTTGACCCCCCTGAGCCCCCACAGCGACGCCTGCAGAGGGAATCCCGAGGCTTCCCCTGACCTCGACTGCCTGCTTCAAAGACCCAACACCTGGTAAAGGCACTGCATCCGCAGCCCCCAGGACCTGTAGGATCTGACCTCCAGTGCAGGAGCGACCCCCAGGTGGCCCTCTCCCTTGCCCAGGTGGTGGCTACCCCGAGGAGCCCCCCCCTTGCCTCCTGCATCGCTGAAGAGACCCCTTGGTCTCCCATTGCTTTCTATTGAAAACCCAACGCTTGTTTGCACACTGCACCCGGCCGCCCCCGTGCCGCTGAGGGTGTACTTTCTGTGTGGACTTGTGTCCCCCCACCCCGGTGCCCTACAAAATCACCCTGGTCTGCCCTCCAAAGACACAGGTACCTACCTGCTGGCAGACTGGAACCGTGGCACCCCCTTCTCCATTGAAGCCTATGCATTTTGGGCACCACTTTGACCTCTGCACCTGACCGGCCCTGAGCTGCTGGTGTAACTTTGGGGTTGCTCTGAACCCCCAACGGTGGGCTACCTTGGACCCAAACTTGAACCCCGTAGGTGGTTTACTTACCTGCAAAAACTAACAAACACTTACCTCCCCCAGGAACTGTTGAAAATTGCAGTGTGTCTAGTTTTAAAATAGCTATATGTCATTTATGTGAAAACTGTATATGCTATTTTGCTAATTCAAAGTTCCTAAAGTACCTACCTGAAATACCTTTCATTTGAAGTATTACTTGTAAATTTTGAACCTGTGGTTCTTAAAATAAACTAAAAAATATATTTTTCTATACTAAAACCTATTGGCCTGGAATTGTCTCTGAGTGTGTGTTTGTCATTTATTGCTTGTGTGTGTACAACAAATGCTTAACACTACTCCTTTGATAAGCATACTGCTCGACCACACTACCGAATATAGAGCATTAGAATGATCTCTTTTTGCCACTATCTCACCTCTAAGGGGAACCCTTGGACTCTGTGCATACTATTCCTTACTTTGAAATAGTGCATACAGAGCCAACTTCCTACACCTCTCCTGACAACTTGCTCAGATCCTGGAACACAGGTGGTGGACTGAAGTGACACAGACTGTCCAAAGGTCCAACTGCCCACATTTGGTGTAGGTAAGAGCTTGCCTCCCTGTGCACCGCATGTTTTGCAGCTCCTAGGGCTGTGCACTTCTCCAAGGAATCCTTCATGCACACCATAGTCCAGGTCCCCAGCAATCTATACTGTGAAGCTCAGCTCCCTGGGTTGTTCCCCGGTGGTGTGGAATCCCTTTGTGTAGTGCTGCAATGATTTGCAACTCTTTGTCCCTGTGTCCTGGGACTCCTGTGGGTGCTGCCTGGTCTTCTGAGGGTTCTCTGAAGTTCTGAGGGTCCCCTCTGTCTCCTCAGTCCAGGTTGAGACCCCCAGGTCCCTCCTGGGTCCAGGTAGCGCCTTTTCCTACCAAACAAGTCTTGGGTGAGCCAAGGCTTGTTGGTGGAATCCAATGACGAAAACCAGCCTGCATTCTTCTACTCGATGTGGGACAGCTCTTGCACCAAGCAGGAACCCCTCAGCTGTCTTCTTTGGTGTATTTCAGACTTTTTCTTCTAACCAGAGAATCCACTTTTGCACCTTCATCCGAGTTAGCAGTGGCTCCTGTTCTTCTTGGACTCTTCAGCTGTTCTTGGACTTGGTCTCTTCTCTCCGCGGGTCTTCAGGTCCAGGAATCCATCATTGGTGTCTTGCAATCTTTCTTGTTTTTTGTATAATTCTTTATCACAACTTCTAGTGTGTTCTGAGGAAACTTGCTGTACTTTCCTACTGATTTCTTGGGCTCTGGGGTGGGGTACTTTACTTACCTTTGGTGTTTTCTTACACTCCCAGCACCCCTCTACACATTACTCTTGCCTAGGTGGGAAACTGACATTCAAATTCCACTATTTTAGTATATGGTTTGTGTTCCCCTTAGGCCCATTGTAACCTATGGTGATTTTCACTATTTGCACTATTTTATGACTGTTTACTTACCTGATTTTGGTTACTAGTGTATCTTTTGTGAATAATACTTACCTCCTAAGGGAGTATAGCCTATAAGATATTTTTGGCCTTGTGTCACATAAATAAAGTACCTTTATTTTTGGTAACACTGAGACGCAAAACTGCGCTAACGCAGTTTTGCGTCAAAAAAATTAGCGCCGGCTAACGCCATTCTGAAGCGCCATGCGGGCGCCGTATTTATTGAATGGCTGTGAGAAAGTAGCCTCTTTCTAGCCTTGTTACCCCCACTTTAGGCCTGTTTGTGAGTGTATGTCAGGGTGTTTTCACTGTCTCACTGTGATCCTGCCAGCCAGGGCCCAGTGCTCATAGTGAAAACCCTATGTTTTCAGTATGTTTGTTATGTGTCACTGGGACCCTGCTAGTCAGGACCCCAGTGCTCATTAGTTTGTGGCCTATATGTATGTGTTCCCTGTGTGGTGCCTAACTGTCTCACTGAGGCTCTGCTAACCAGAACCTCAGTGGTTATGCTCTCTCATTTCATCCAAATTGTCACTAACAGGCTAGTGACCATTTTTACCAATTTACATTGGCTTACTGGAACACCCTTATAATTCCCTAGTATGTGGTACTGAGGTACCCAGGGTATTGGGGTTCCAGGAGATCCCTATGGGCTGCAGCATTTCTTTTGCCACCCATAGGGAGCTCTGACAATTCTTACACAGGCCTGCCACTGCAGCCTGAGTGAAATAACGTCCACGTTATTTCACAGCCATTTTACACTGCACTTAAGTAACTTATAAGTCACCTATATGTCTAACCTTTACCTGGTAAATGTTAGGTGCAAAGTTACTTAGTGTGAGGGCACCGTGGTACTATCCAAGGTGCCCCCACATTGTTCAGGGCCAATTTCCCTGACTTTGTGAGTGCGGGGACACCAGTACACGCGTGCACTACATATAGGTCACTACCTATATGTAGCTTCACAATGGTAACTCCGAATATGGCCATGTCTAAGATCATGGAATTGCCCCCTCTATGCCATCCTGGCATTGTTGGCACAATTCCATGATCCCAGTGGTCTGTAGCACAGACCCTGGTACTGCCAAACTGCCCTTCCTGGGGTTTCACTGCAGCTGCTGCTGCTGCCAACCCCTCAGACAGGCATCTGCCCTCCTGGGGTCCAGCCAGGCCTGGCCCAGGATGGCAGAACAAAGAACTTCCTCTGAGAGAGGGTGTGACACCCTCTCCCTTTGGAAAATGGTGTGAAGGCAGGGGAGGAGTAGCCTCCCCCAGCCTCTGGAAATGCTTTCTTGGGCACAGATGTGCCCAATTCTGCATAAGCCAGTCTACACCGGTTCAGGGGACCCCTTAGCCCTGCTCTGGCGCGAAACTGGACAAAGGAAAGGGGAGTGACCACTCCCCTGACCTGCACCTCCCCTGGGAGGTGTCCAGAGCTCCTCCAGTGTGCTCCAGACCTCTGCCATCTTGGAAACAGAGGTGCTGCTGGCACACTGGGCTGCTCTGAGTGGCCAGTGCCACCAGGTGACGTCAGAGACTCCTTCTGATAGGCTCCTTCAGGTGTTAGTAGCCTATCCTCTCTCCTAAGTAGCCAAACCCTCTTTTCCGGCTATTTAGGGTCTCTGTCTCTGGGGAAACTTTAGATAACGAATGCAAGAGCTCATCCGAGTTCCTCTGCATCTCTCTCTTCACCTTCTGCCAAGGAATCGACTGCTGACCGCGCTGGAAGCCTGCAAACCTGCAACATAGTAGCAAAGACGACTACTGCAACTCTGTAACGCTGATCCTGCCGCCTTCTCGACTGTTTTCCTGCTTGTGCATGCTGTGGGGGTAGTTTGCCTCCTCTCGGCACCAGAAGCTCCAAAGAAATCTCCCGTGGGTCGACGGAATCTTCCCCCTGCAACCGCAGGCACCAAAAACCTGCATTACCGGTCCCTTGGGTCTCCTCTCAGCACGATGAGCGAGGTCCCTCGAATCCAGCGACTCTGTCCAAGTGACCCCCACAGTCCAGTGACTCTTCAGTCCAAGTTTGGTGGAGGTAAGTCCTTGCCTCACCTCGCTGGGCTGCATTGCTGGGAACCGCGACTTTTGCAGCTACTCCGGCCCCTGTGCACTTCCGGCGGAAATCCTTTGTGCACAGCCAAGCCTGGTCCACGGCACTCTAACCTGCATTGCACGACTTTCTAAGTTGGTCTCCGGCGACGTGGGACTCCTTTGTGCAACTTCGGCGAGCACATTTCACGCATCCTCGTAGTGCCTGTTTCTGGCACTTCTCCGGGTGCTACCGGCTTCAGAGAGGGCTCCTTGTCTTGATCGACGTCTCCTCTCTCTGCTGGTCCAATTTGCGACCTCCTGGTCCCTCCTGGGCCTCAGCAGCGTCCAAAAACGCTAACTGCACGATTTGCAGCTAGCAAGGCTTGTTGGCGTTCTTTCGGCGGGAAAACACTTCTGCACGACTCTCCACGGCGAGATGGATCCGTCCACCAAAGGGGAAGTCTCTAGCCCTTTTCGTTCCTGCAGAAACCTCAGCTTCTTCTGTCCAGTAGAAGCTTCTTTGCACCCGCAGCTGGCATTTCCTGGGCATCTGCCCATCTCCGACTTGCTTGTGACTTTTGGACTTGGTCCCCTTGTTCCACAGGTACCCTAGATTGGAAAGCCACAGTTGTTGCATTGCTGGTTTGTGTCTTTCCTGCATGATTCCTCTAACACAACTTCTTTGTCCTTAGGGGAACTTTAGTGCACTTTGCACTCACTTTTCAGGGTCTTGGGGAGGGTTATTTTTCTAACTCTCACTATTTTCTAATAGTCCCAGCGACCCTCTACAAGGTCACATAGGTTTGGGGTCCATTCGTGGTTCGCATTCCACTTTTGGAGTATATGGTTTGTGTTGCCCCTATCCCTATGTTTCCCCATTGCATCCTATTGTAACTATACATTGTTTGCACTGTTTTCTAAGACTATACTGCATATTTTTGCTATTGTGTATATATATCTTGTGTATATTTCCTATCCTCTCACTGAGGGTACACTCTAAGATACTTTGGCATATTGTCATAAAAATAAAGTACCTTTATTTTTAGTATAACTGTGTATTGTGTTTTCTTATGATATTGTGCATATGACACTAGGTGGTACTGTAGTAGCTTCACACGTCTCCTAGTTCAGCCTAAGCTGCTCTGCTAAGCTACCATTATCTATCAGTCTAAGCTGCTAGACACCCTATACACTAATAAGGGATAACTGGGCCTGGTGCAAGGTGCAAGTACCCCTAGGTACTCACTACAAGCCAGTCCAGCCTCCTACATTGGTTGTGCAGTGGTGGGATAAGTGCTTTGAGACTGCTTACCACTCTTGTCATTGTACTTTTCATAAGAGAAAAATATACAAAACAAGGTCAGTGTATATACACATAGCCAAAAAGTTTTGCATTTCCTCTTTTCACTCTTTTCTAAGTGCTGAAAAGTACTTCTAAACTTTCAAAAAGTTCTTAAAAGTTTAAAAAGTTTTTTTCTGTCTTTCCAAAAAGTTCTGAAAACTTTTTTCTCTTTTTCTATCACTTTAACTCTCTCTAAAAATGTCTGGCACAGGCCAAAATGTTGATCTGTCCAAACTTGCATATGATCACCTTAGCTGGAAAGGAGCAAGGAGTCTCTGCATAGAGAGAGGTTTGAGTGTAGGGAAGAATCCTTCCTTAGAACTGTTAATTAACATGCTTAGAGTACAGGATAAGGGCATAAGTGCCCAATCTGTTGAAAAAGTAGCTAATGGTTCTCAATCTGATCCAGGGACTCCCCCAGGAAAAGATTCAGGAAAGAAACTTCTCAGCCTGCCCATTACTAGACAGTCTAGCATAGTTGGTACAGAGGTTGAATCACACCATACTGATGATGTGCTCTCACATTATACTGTTAGCCAAGCTGTTAGGGTGCCCTCTGTAAGGGACAGATCTCCTTCTGTTCATTCCCATCATACCTCTGTATCTAGAAATGTCCCTCCCACCCACCCTGATGACAGATTGTTAGAAAGGGAACTCAATAGATTGAGAGTGGAACAAACCAGACTGAAGCTTAAAAAGCAACAGCTGGATTTGGATAGACAGTCTTTAGAATTAGAGAAGGAAAGACAGAAGTTGGGTTTAGAAACCCATGGTGGCAGCAGCAGTATTCCCCATAGTCATCCTGCAAAAGAGCATGATTCCAGGAATCTGCACAAGATAGTTCCCCCTTATAAGGAGGGGGATGACATTAACAAGTGGTTTGCTGCACTTGAGAGGGCCTGTGTTGTACAGGATGTCCCTCAAAGGCAGTGGGCTGCTATCCTATGGCTATCATTTAGTGGAAAAGGTAGGGATAGGCTCCTTACTGTGAAAGAAAGTGATGCCAATAATTGTACAGTTCTTAAGAATGCACTCCTAGATGGTTATGGCTTAACCACTGAACAATACAGGATAAAGTTCAGAGAGACCAAAAAGGAGTCTTCACAAGACTGGGTTGATTTCATTGACCATTCAGTGAAGGCCTTGGAGGGGTGGTTACATGGCAGTAAAGTTACTGATTATGACAGCCTGTATAACTTGATCCTGAGAGAGGATATTCTTAATAATTGTGTGTCTGATTTGTTGCACCAGTACCTGGTAGACTCTGATCTGACCTCTCCCCAAGAATTGGGAAAGAAGGCAGACAAATGGGTCAGAACAAGGGTGAACAGAAAAGTTCATACAGGGGGTGACAAAGATGGCAATAAGAAGAAAGATGGTGAAAAATCTCAAGATAAGCATGGGGATAAGGGTAAAACCAAAGATCCCACTTCAAATCTTAAACACTCTTCAGAGGGTGGGGATAAAACAAATTCTTCCTCTTCTTCCCAACCTGCACACATTAAAAAGCCTTGGTGCTTTGTGTGTAAAAACAGAGGCCATAGGCCAGGGGATAAGTCCTGTCCAGGTAAACCCCCTGAGCCTACCACCACTAATACATCAAGCTCTAGTGCCCCTAGCAGTAGTGGTACTAGTGGTGGGACTGCTGGCAACAGTCAAGTTAAGGGTGTAGTTGGGTTCACTTATGGGTCCATCATAGAAACTGGGGTAGTCAGTCCCAAGACAGTTTCTGTCACACCTAGTGGCATTGGCCTTGCCACACTGGCTGCTTGTCCCCTTACAATGGATAAGTACAGGCAGACAGTTTCAATAAATGGTGTTGAGGCCTTGGCCTACAGGGACACAGGTGCCAGTATCACTTTGGTGACTGAAAACCTAGTGCACCCTGATCAACACATCATCGGACAACAGTATAAGATTATTGATGTCCATAACTCCACTAAGTTTCTTCCCTTAGCTATAATTCAGTTTAGTTGGGGTGGAGTTACTGGCCCTAAGCAGGTGGTGGTATCACCTAGCTTACCTGTAGACTGTCTCTTAGGTAATGACCTAGAGGCCTCAGGTTGGGCTGATGTAGAGTTTTATGCCCATGCAGCCATGCTGGGCATCCCTGAGGAATTGTTCCCTCTCATTTCTACTGAAATGAAAAAGCAAAGGAGAGAAGGCCTGAAAACTCAGGATCCCTCTCCATCAACAGGGAAAAAGGGTATCACAGTATCCCCTAACCACCCTACCATTCAGGATACCATTCCTGTGGTGGGAGAAACCTCTCCTGGGGTGGCACCTGTTCTAAGGGAATCATCAGCTGGCAAAGCTGGACTCCCTGAGGTAGAAGTACCTCTCTGTGGGATAACTAACATTGGTGACAAAAAGAGCACCATTTTAGTTAACATGGAGCATCCCTCCAACCCTCCCAGAGAAACTTTAGTGCAGAAACTCTGCACTGCCTCACAACACTTAGGACAGCATCCCTGCCCTAGTGTGGAGCTCATAGGACAGCATCCCTGCCCTGCTCCAACTCAAGAGAAACAGCATCCCTGTTCTCTCTTCCAGCCATATGGACAAAGTTTTTGCCCAGCTATGGCCTTTCTGAGACAGCATCCCTGTCTGGCATTTCCATCACTACAAATAGGTTCAGTGGACAATTCCCACTGCTCTAAACTAAAACTTACTGATTGTGAGAAAGTAGCCTCTTTCTAGCCTTGTTACCCCCACTTTTGGCCTGTTTGTGAGTGTATGTCAGGGTGTTTGTCACTGTTTTCACTGTCTCACTGGGATCCTGATAACCAGGCCTCAGTGCTCATAGTGAAAACACTATGTTTTCAGTATGTTTGTTATGTGTCACTGGGATCCTGCTGGTCAGGACGCCCGTGTGCTCATAGGTTTGTGGCCTATATGTATGTGTCACTGGGACCCTGTCACACAGGGCCCCAGTGCTCATAGGTGTGCATGTATATGTTCCCTGTGTGGTGCCTAACTGTCTCACTGAGGCTCTGCTAACCAGAACCTCAGTGGTTATGCTCTCTCATTACTTTCAAATTGTCACTAACAGGCTAGTGACCATTTTTACCAATTTACATTGGCTTACTGGAACACCCTTATAATTCCCTAGTATATGGTACTGAGGTACCCAGGGTATTGGGGTTCCAGGAGATCCCTATGGGCTGCAGCATTTCTTTTGCCACCCATAGGGAGCTCTGACAATTCTTACACAGGCCTGCCACTGCAGCCTGAGTGAAATAACGTCCACGTTATTTCACAGCCATTTTACACTGCACTTAAGTAACTTATAAGTCACCTATATGTCTAACCTTTACCTGGTAAAGGTTAGGTGCAAAGTTACTTAGTGTGAGGGCACCCTGGCACTAGCCAAGGTGCCCCCATATTGTTCAGAGCCAATTCCCTGAACTTTGTGAGTGCGGGGACACCATTACACGCGTGCACTACATATAGGTCACTACCTATATGTAGCTTCACCATGGTAACCCCGAATATGGCCATGTAACATGTCTATGATCATGGAATTGCCCCCTCTATACCATCCTGGCATAGTTGGCACAATCCCATGATCCCAGTGGTCTGTAGCACAGACCCTGGTACTGCCAGACTGCCCTTCCTGGGGTTTCACTCCAGCTGCTGCTGCTGCCAACCCCTCAGACAGGCAGCTGCCCTCCTGGGGTCCAGCCAGGCCTGGCCCAGGATGGCAGAACAAAGAACTTCCTCTGAGAGAGGGTGTGACACCCTCTCCCTTTGGAAAATGGTGTGAAGGCAGGGGAGGAGTAGCCTCCCCCAGCCTCTGGAAATGCTTTGTTGGGCACAGATGTGCCCAATTCTGCATAAGCCAGTCTACACCGGTTCAGGGACCCCTTAGCCCCTGCTCTGGCGCGAAACTGGACAAAGGAAAGGGGAGTGACCACTCCCCTGACCTGCACCTCCCCTGGGAGGTGTCCAGAGCTCCTCCAGTGTGCTCCAGACCTCTGCCATCTTGGAAACAGAGGTGCTGCTGGCACACTGGACTGCTCTGAGTGGCCAGTGCCACCAGGTGACGTCAGAGACTCCTGCTGATAGGCTCCTTCAGGTGTTAGTAGCCTTTCCTCTCTCCTAGGTAGCCAAACCCTCTTTTCTGGCTATTTAGGGTCTCTGTCTCTGGGGAAACTTTAGATAACGAATGCATGAGCTCAGCCGAGTTCCTCTGCATCTCCCTCTTCACCTTCTGATAAGGAATCGACCGCTGACCGCGCTGGAAGCCTGCAAATCTGCAACATAGTAGCAAAGACGACTACTGCAACTCTGTAACGCTGATCCTGCCGCCTTCTCGACTGTTTTCCTGCTTGTGCATGCTGTGGGGGTAGTCTGCCTCCTCTCTGCACCAGAAGCTCCGAAGAAATCTCCTGTGGGTCGACGGAATCTTCCCCCTGCAACCACAGGCACCAAAAAGTTGCATTACCGGTCCCTTGGGTCTCCTCTCAGCACGACGAGCGAGGTCCCTCGAATCCAGCGACGCTGTCCAAGTGACCCCCACAGTCCAGTGACTCGTCAGCCCAAGTTTGGTGGAGGTAAGTCCTTGCCTCACCTCGCTGGGCTGCATTGCTGGGAACCGCGACTTTGCAGCTACTCCGGCCCCTGTGCACTTCCGGCGGAAATCCTTCGTGCACAGCCAAGCCTGGGTCCACGGCACTCTAACCTGCATTGCACGACTTTCTAAGTTGGTCTCCGGCGACGTGGGACTCCTTTGTGCAACTTCGGCGAGCACCGTTTCACGCATCCTCGTAGTGCCTGTTTCTGGCACTTTTCCGGGTGCTACAAGCTTCAGTAAGGGCTCTCTGTCTTGCACGACGTCCCCTCTCTCAGCAGGTCCAATTTGCGACCTCCTGGTCCCTCCTGGGCCCCAGCAGCGTCCAAAAACGCCAAACGCACGATTTGCGTGTAGCAAGGCTTGTTGGCGTCCTTCCGGCGGGAAAACACTTCTGCACGACTCTCCAAGGCGATATGGATCCGTCCACCAAAGGGGAAGTCTCTAGCCCTTTTCGTTCCTGCAGAAACCTCAGCTTCTTCTGTCCAGTCGAAGCTTCTTTGCACCCGCAGCTGGCATTTCCTGGGCATCTGCCCATCTCCGACTTGCTTGTGACTTTTGGACTTGGTCCCCTTGTTCCACAGGTACCCTAGATTGGAAATCCACAGTTGTTGCATTGCTGGTTTGTGTCTTTCCTGCATTATTCCTCTAACACGACTCTTTTGTCCTTAGGGGAACTTTAGTGCACTTTGCACTCACTTTTCAGGGTCTTGGGGAGGGTTATTTTTCTAACTCTCTCTATTTTCTAATAGTCCCAGCGACCCTCTACAAGGTCACATAGGTTTGGGGTCCATTCGTGGTTCGCATTCCACTTCTGGAGTATATGGTTTGTGTTGCCCCTATGTTTCCCCATTGCATCCTATTGTAACTATACATTGTTTGCACTGTTTTCTAAGACTATACTGCATATTTTTGCTATTGTGTATATATCTTGTGTATATTTCCTATCCTCTCACTGAGGGTACACTCTAAGATACTTTGGCATATTGTCATAAAAATAAAGTACCTTTATTTTTAGTATAACTGTGTATTGTGTTTTCTTATGATATTGTGCATATGACACTAAGTGGTACTGTAGTAGCTTCACACGTCTCCTAGTTCAGCCTAAGCTGCTCTGCTAAGCTACCATTATCTATCAGCCTAAGCTGCTAGACACCCTATACACTAATAAGGGATATCTGGGCCTGGTGCAAGGTGCAAGTACCCCTTGGTACTCACTACAAGCCAGTCCAGCCTCCTACACTGATAGAAACTCTGAAAATACATCTTCACATTGTTGCTTAGCTAAAAAACTTCAAACAGGGTGATTAACATCCCCACAGGGAAGTAACCATATAGTGGATGATAAAGGGAGTAACCAGTCTATTGCAGAGCTACTCTCTACTTATCACCACTTAGACAATAAAGTCTCAACTGGCCAAGGTTAGCCTTATTGTCCTTCGTTTGGGGGGGGTTGTGTGAGAAAGTAGCCTCTTTCTAGCCTTGTTACCCCCACTTTAGGCCTGTTTGTGAGTGTATGTCAGGGTGTTTTCACTGTCTCACTGGGATCCTGCCAGCCAGGGCCCAGTGCTCATAGTGAAAACCCTATGTTTTCAGTATGTTTGTTATGTGTCACTGGGACCCTGCTAGTCAGGACCCCAGTGCTCATAAGTTTGTGGCCTATATGTATGTGTTCACTGTGTGGTGCCTAACTGTCTCACTGAGGTTCTGCTAACCAGAACCTCAGTGGTTATGCTCTCTCATTTCATCCAAATTGTCACTAACAGGCTAGTGACCATTTTTACCAATTTACATTGGCTTACTGGAACACCCTTATAATTCCCTAATATATGGTACTGAGGTACCCAGGGTATTGGGGTTCCAGGAGATCCCTATGGGCTGCAGCATTTCTTTTGCCACCCATAGGGAGCTCTGACAATTCTTACACAGGCCTGCCACTGCAGCCTGAGTGAAATAACGTCCACGTTATTTCACAGCCATTTTACACTGCACTTAAGTAACTTATAAGTCACCTATATGTCTAACCTTTACCTGGTAAATGTTAGGTGCAAAGTTACTTAGTGTGAGGGCACCGTGGTACTAGCCAAGGTGCCCCCACATTGTTCAGGGCCAATTTCCCTGACTTTGTGAGTGCGGGGACACCATTACACGCGTGCACTACATATAGGTCACTACCTATATGTAGCTTCACAATGGTAACTCCGAATATGGCCATGTAACGTGTCTAAGATCATGGAATTGCCCCCTCTATGCCATCCTGGCATTGTTGGCACAATTCCATGATCCCAGTGGTCTGTAGCACAGACCCTGGTACTGCCAAACTGCACTTCCTGGGGTTTCACTGCAGCTGCTGCTGCTGCCAACCCCTCAGACAGGCATCTGCCCTCCTGGGGTCCAGCCAGGCCTGGCCCAGGATGGCAGAACAAAGAACTTCCTCTGAGAGAGGGTGTGACACCCTCTCTCTTTGGAAAATGGTGTGAAGGCAGGGGAGGAGTAGCCTCCCCCAGCCTCTGGAAATGCTTTCTTGGGCACAGATGTGCCCAATTCTGCATAAGCCAGTCTACACCGGTTCAGGGGACCCCTTAGCCCTGCTCTGGCGCGAAACTGGACAAAGGAAAGGGGAGTGACCACTCCCCTGACCTGCACCTCCCCTGGGAGGTGTCCAGAGCTCCTCCAGTGTGCTCCAGACCTCTGCCATCTTGGAAACAGAGGTGCTGCTGGCACACTGGACTGCTCTGAGTGGCCAGTGCCACCAGGTGACGTCAGAGACTCCTTGTGATAGGCTCCTTCAGGTGTTAGTAGCCTATCCTCTCTCCTAAGTAGCCAAACCCTCTTTTCTGGCTATTTAGGGTCTCTGTCTCTTGGGAAACTTTAGATAACGAATGAAAGAGCTCATCCGAGTTCCTCTGCATCTCTCTCTTCACCTTCTGCCAAGGAATCGACTGCTGACCGCGCTGGAAGCCTGCAAACCTGCAACATAGTAGCAAAGACGACTACTGCAACTCTGTAACGCTGATCCTGCCGCCTTCTCAACTGTTTTCCTGCTTGTGCATGCTGTGGGGGTAGTCTGTCTCCTCTCTGCACCAGAAGCTCCGAAGAAATCTCCCGTGGGTCGACGGAATCTTCGCCCTGCAACCGCAGGCACCAAACACCTGCATTACCGGTCCCTTGGGTCTCCTCTCAGCACGACGAGCGAGGGCCCTCGAATCCAGCGACTCTGTCCAAGTGACCCCCACAGTCCAGTGACTCTTCAGTCCAAGTTTGGTGGAGGTAAGTCCTTGCCTCACCTCGCTGGGCTGCATTGCTGGGAACCGCGACTTTTGCAGCTACTCCGGCCCCTGTGCACTTCTGGCGGAAATCCTTTGTGAACAGCCAAGCCTGGGTCCACGGCACTCTAACCTGCATTGCACGACTTTCTAAGTTGGTCTCCGGCGACGTGGGACTCCTTTGTGCAACTTCGGCGAGCACCGTTTCACGCATCCTCGTAGTGCCTGTTTCTGGCACTTCTCCGGGTGCTACCGGCTTCAGAGAGGGCTCTTTGTCTTGCTCGACGTCTCTTCTCTCTGCTGGTCTAATTTGCGACCTCCTGGTCCCTCCTGGGCCTCAGCAGCGTCCAAAAACGCTAACTGCACGATTTGCAGCTAGCAAGGCTTGTTGGCGTTCTTTCGGCGGGAAAACACTTCTGCACGACTCCCCACGGCGAGAGGGATCCGTCCACCAAAGGGGAAGTCTCTAGCCCTTTTCGTTCCTGCAGAAACCTCAGCTTCTTCTGTCCAGTAGAAGCTTCTTTGCACCCGCAGCTGGCATTTCCTGGGCATCTGCCCATCTCCGACTTGCTTGTGACTTTTGGACTTGGTCCCCTTGTTCCACAGGTACCCTAGATTGGGAATCCACAGTTGTTGCATTGCTGGTTTGTGTCTTTCCTGCATGATTCCTCTAACACGACTTCTTTGTCCTTAGGGGAACTTTAGTGCACTTTGCACTCACTTTTCAGGGTCTTGGGAGGGTTATTTTTCTAACTCTCACTATTTTCTAATAGTCCCAGCGACCCTCTACAAGGTCACATAGGTTTGGGGTCCATTCGTGGTTCGCATTCCACTTTTGGAGTATATGGTTTGTGTTGCCCCTATCCCTATGTTTCCCCATTGCATCCTATTGTAACTATACATTGTTTGCACTGTTTTCTAAGACTATACTGCATATTTTTGGTATTGTGTACATATAACTTGTGTATAATTGCTATCCTCATACTGAGGGTACTCACTGAGATACTTTGGCATATTGTCATAAAAATAAAGTACCTTTATTTTTAGTATATCTGTGTATTGTGTTTTCTTATGGTATTGTGCAAGTGACACTAGTGGTACTGTAGGAGCTTCACTCGTCTCCTAGTTCAGCCTAAGCTGCTCTGCTAAGCTACCATTATCTATCAGCCTATGCTGCTAGACACCCTATACACTAATAAGGGATAACTGGGCCTGGTGCAAGTACCCCTTGGTACTCACTACAAGCCAGTCCAGCCTCCTACAATGTCATACGCCGCCAGTGTCTGCAGAGAGTTGTTCCCCTTGATCCTACATGGACATAATAGGGGCTGATGTCTTAAGGGCCCTTACTCTTGTTGCTGAGTGGGTGTATTAGGGAGCTGATGTAGCTCTGTTCCTTGCTTTTGCATTTACTCTGTCCTTTGTTCTTATATGGATGTAAAGGGGGGGGCAGTGCCTCTATGCAATCATATTTGTTGGTTCTGCAATAGAAAGGCTGGTGTCTCCATTTATCCCTGTCCCTTTTGCGTAGATGAATGTGATTGGGAGCCTGATTCTGATGCAAGCCTGCCCTTGGTTCAGCAGGGCTTGTGACGAGAAAAGTGGCTGAATTGATCTTTTACTCCTACAGGAACCAACAGATTCCTTTCAGTTATGGATTCACAAGGGTGTGTTTCTTTTAAGTCCAGCCCATTATTTCCTACGGGATTTATATTTTGGCGGACGGCATATCCATCACCATCGTGACGAAGTAACTTGTCCGCGGAAATCTAAATCAGGCCCATATTCTCACTACCACTTCTGCAGTCTTTTCTCCTAATCTCAATTTTTTAAGTCAGTGCAGATGATAATGACCTAGCTCAGGCCTGACAAGCCCAGAGATCTTGTGACAGCATTGTTAATATTGAAAGAGAGGGAGTTTGCATCTAAACAAAGAGAGCAGTAGATTGGCGCATGTGAGCACAGTAGAGAACTGAAGATAATTTGTCTTCTAGAACATGTCTGAAGGCAATTCTGGGTTTCAATGTCATCTTAAAGGTAGTAGTTCAGCACCCACATCCTTCAAATGCCTTGTGTTTATTTATACTGTATCAAGGGATAAAGAGACTTGGACAGACAGGAGGATGCACAGATGGATTGGGCGATGGATGGATAGAAGGGTGGGTGACAGAAAGAAGCTGGTGGCTTAGAAGGGTGAAGATAGATGAGACAGGAGGGACTGACAGCTGGACAGACTGACTCACCTATACAAACCTTCTCTTTCTCCTCAGAATCTCTCTTCTGGGATCAGGACACAGCTCATCCTTCGCAAGACATCTCCACGGATGGGAAACAAGTCACATGGCTTTCTGTTGAAATTTTTTTTACCGAGAATATGAAGAGATTTCGTCATCCTGCTTGTGTCTTCGGAACTGTGGGCTTCACCTCTGGGAAGCATTACTGGGAGCTGAAGGTGCCCACAAACAGTGTCAGAAAATATTATTTTGTATTGTGGTTTGTAGGGGTAGCCAGGCAGTCTGTTGCTAGAAAAAGAATCGAACAGAAAGTTGAGCCTGACAATGGCTTCTGGGTTTTGGGGCGTAATGCAGTGTTTTCTAAGATTTACAGCTCACCTACGTCACTTTCAGGGAAGCTACCATTAGTACCTCACATTGGAGTTTACCTGGACTTTGAGGGAGGGCTGGTGTCTTTCTTCAATGCTGAGACCCAGGAGCACCTCTTCACCTACACAGACACCTTCACAGAGAAGGTCTTCCCTCTGGTTTGTAGCTACTATTCCTCAACTATTAATTAATCTGTGGAGGAGCAGGCCTGTGAATGTATTTGTTTCATCATTTCTATAATTCACTTCCTTGGAGGAAGTTTTGTTGTAAATCACGTTCAGAACTGATTTAGCTATTTCAAGGAAGTCATTCGCATTTATAAAGATTCAGGAATTTAAATTGGCATTGTTCCTGGACATTGCTACAAACATGGATACAAAAGGGCAGACATTTGTTTCTGCCACTTGAATATTTAAAATAAACATTCTACCAGTTAACAGATCATGGCAACTCTGTTCTCATTATTCGCACCGAAACACTCACTATGAATCACTTCATTTTCTACTGGACATTGTGCCTTAATCTGGTGGACTAGCTGACTGGGCCAAGCACCTGCTGCAGAACTTACTTTGCAAACTGCAGGCCACAGCAGCCTTCATGTTGTGTGCAAGAAGAAACTTCCATTTATTTCAGAACTACCATCTCCTTCTCATTTTGTCAGTAGTACTAGGCCAAATACCAAACTCTTATCCACTATATAGTACCATTGTGGGATTGAACCATGTGAGCAGCAACATCTTCACACTATTCCAATACTTGTGTCGTCCTATCCAACTCATTCCGTTGACTCTGTGCTTGTCTCCGTCTGGACTAGACACCTTTGAGCCCATTGTGGATGCTCCACATTCTTATCCTTAGCCTGAGACAACCTTAACTGTTTGGAAGAGTTTACTCCATCAGTGCACAGAGATTAGAAAGAGGTCACCCCCATCAGCTATGGTGTTGTTGCTGCGCTGGTGCTCAGATGTAGTGGTGTCCAGTTCACGTAGTCGGGGATGATGCTCCTGTTAATAGGGTTCAAAGCAACATTTCAAAGTACAGTAAATTAAGAAAAGACTGATCTAAAAAGAGAATTTGAGACCAGTAATTTAGAAAAAACGATGAAGGTTTATTAAAATATAAAGGTACAATAGAGAAGGGAAATATAGCTCAGGTCAATAAAGCATCAAACATCCTTTGCCATTGGGTCTCTATGCTTTAAACATGGATGCAGCAACATGGAAAATGTAGAAAAAGACTAAGGGCCTGATCTAGATCCTGGCGGAGGGGAATACTCCATCCCAAAAGTGACGGGTAGCCCATTCGCTGTATTACGATCCCATTATATGCTAAGCGGATCGTAACACGGCGGATGAGATATCTGTCACTTTTGTGACAGAGCATTCCATCTACCAGGATCTAAATCAGGCCCTAAGTTCCGATTATGAGCAATGTGTTTATTGGTTGAGGGGTGTGTGAGCCCTTTTTAAGTAACAATCACAATCCCTGTCAGGGGGAACCACAAAAGTCACTAATTTAACCTGTGCTTAAGTCTCTGGTAGCTTGGCATGAAAGCAGTGAGGATTAATTTACGGGCAATGTATAAAGTATTTATACAGCATCCAATATTTATACTTGATGCCAGCCTTTGAATGGGAGAAACTAGAGTTTTCCCGCCACAGATGTGCTTGGAATTTCCTTCCTTGCTGCCCTTGACCTAGATTGTCTAGGGTCCCTATGGACTAATGTGAAATCCTTCTGAAATGCAAGTGTTGTAGGTGACAGCTCCACCCTTCCATCCTGCTAGAGATGGCCCAATCGGCTCACATCCAGTCCCCCTTTGTGATACTGTCTGGTAGGAATACACAAAGGCCCTCTGCCAACTACAGGTAGTCATGTGACCCAAGAAACAGGCAGCAGGCACAAAATAGGTAGAACAAGAAAATTACAACTTTAAAAAATCCACCTTTATCATTAAGGAGGGTTTTAAATTAGAGATCAATCTCAACAATTCTACCTGCGCCCAGTCAAAACTTATCACTTATTAAATGGAATAAGGCAACCCAATGTTATCCTGTGGGAGAGGTAGTCAGTTGTGAAAAAAAAAAAATTGAAGAGTATTTCACTAATAGGATGCGTAAAATGTAAAAGTACATGTACAACATTTTAAATACACTTCACCCTTCGGACTGGGCTGTTTAGGACCTACTCTAGAGGTGACTTTTATGTATTAAAAATAAATATTTGAGCCTGTCAAAAGGTTCATACTGCCCGGTCAAAATGGCAGTTTAAAACTGCATACAAAGGTTGCAATGGCAGGCCTGCCTGTTTGTCAGTATGTTTAACTGTTTGTCAGTATATTTGACTGTGTTCACTTAGATCCTGCTAACCAGGACCCCAGTGATTATGCTCTCTCTCCCTAAACTCTGTATTTCACTCCTCATTTGGCATAGTGGAGCCCCCTTATAAGTACCTAGTATATGGTACCTAAGTACCCAGGGCATTGAGATACCAGGGGATCCCTATGGGCTGCAGCATATATTGTGCCACCCATAGGGCGCCTATGCAAAGTGTCTGCAGGCCTGCCAGTGGGTCCTGCATGAAAAAGTGCAAGCACCCTTTCACAGCCATTTTACACTGCACCAGGTCACTTATAAGTCACCCCTATGGCAGGCCTTCTAGCCCAGGGGGCAGGGTGCAAAGTACCTGTGTGTGAGGGCACCCCTGCATTAGCAGAGGTGCCCCCACGAACTCCAGGACCATTTTTCCAGACTTCGTGAGTGCGGGGACGCCATTTTATGCGTGTAATGGACATAGGTCAATACCTATGCCCAGCTACATAATGTTAACTCCGAATATGGTCATGTTTGGTATCAAACATGTTGGAATCATACCCCAATGCTTTTGAAAGCATTGGTTGTATGATCCCATGCATTCTGGGGGCTCCTTAGAGGACCCCCAGTATTGCCATTTCAGCCTTTTGAGGTTTTCCAGGCAGCCCCAGCTGCTGCCACCTCACAGACAGGTTTCTGCCCTCCTGTTGCTTGATCTGCTCAAGCCCAGTAAGGCAGAACAAAGAATTTCCTTTGGGAGAGGGATGTTACACCCTCTCCCTTTGGAAATAGGTGTTAGAGGCTTGGGAAGGGTAGCCTCCCCAAGCCACTGGCTTTGCTTTGAAGGGCATATTTAGAGCCCTCCTTGCATAAACCAGTCTACACTGGTTCATGGACCCCCAGTCCCTGCTCTGGCATGAAACTGGACAAAGGAAAGGGGAGTGACCACTCCCCTGTCCATCAACACCCCAGGGGTGGTCCCAGAGCTCCTACAGAGTGTCCCTGGGTTCTGCTATCCTGATTTCCAGGTGGGCAGGGAGCATCTGAGTGGCCAGGCCAGGCAGGTGACGTCAGAGCCCCCTCCTGATAGGTGGACACTCACTTCACTGACCAGTCCCCCTCCCAGGGCTATCTAGAGTCTCTCTGCTGGGTGTTTCCTCAGATTTGGATTGCAAGACTCCAGCAGGAGTCCTCTGTATCCTCTGCTTCAACTTCTGACTGAAGGAACTTCATCTGGAACCTCCAGGAACTCTACAAACTGCAACAAAGAGGCCAAGATGACTTCTGCCACTTTGTAACTTCAGCTCCTGCCAGCAACTGCAACTGTTTCCCGGCCGTGCACCCTCTGAGGACAGCCTGTCTTCAACCTGCACAGGAAGAGAGAAGGAATCTCCCTTGGGGTGAAGGGAGTCACCCCCCTCCTTTAGCAGACACCCTCTGCATCTATGAGCAGTGATGTGGGACCCCTCTCCAGTAGAGCTGCCTGGATCCTGCAACATGGGTGGTGGACTGAAGACCAATTTCACCAATTCATATTGGCATACTGGAACACCCTTATAATTCCCTAGTATATGGTACTGAGGTACCCAGGGTATTGGGGTTCCAGGAGATCCCTATGGGCTGCAGCATTTCTTGTGCCACCCATAGGGAGCTCTGGCAATTCTTACACAGGCCTGCCAGTGCAGCCTGAGTGAAATAACGTCCACGTTATTTCACAGCCATTTACCACTGCACTTAAGTAACTTATAAGTCACCTATATGTCTAACCTTTACCTGGTAAAGGTTGGGTGCTAAGTTACTTAGTGTGTGGGCACCCTGGCACTAGCCAAGGTGCTCCCACATTGTTCAGGGCAAATTCCCCGGACTTTGTGAGTGCGGGACACCATTACACGCGTGCACTATACATATGTCACAACATATGTATAGCGTCACAATGGTAACTCCGAACATGGCCATGTAACATGTCTAAGATCATGGAATTGTCACCCCAATGCCATTCTGGCATTGGGGAGACAATTCCATGATCCCCCGAGTCTCTAGCTCAGACCCGGGTACTGCCAAACTACCTTTCCCGGGGTTTCACTGCAGCTGCTGCCAACCCCTCAGACAGGTTTCTGCCCTCCTGGGGCCCAGCCAGGCTTGGCCCAGGAAGGCAGAACAAAGGACTTCCTCAGAGAGAGGGTGTTACACCCTCTCCCTTTGGAAAAAGGTGTTAGGGCTGGGGAGGAGTAGCCTCCCCCAGCCTCTGGAAATGCTTTCATGGGCACAGATGGTGCCCATTTCTGCATAAGCCAGTCTACACCGGTTCAGGGATCCCCCAGCCCTGCTCTGGCACGAAACTGGACAAAGGAAAGGGGAGTGACCACTCCCCTGACCTGCACCTCCCCTGGGAGGTGCCCAGAGCTCCTCCAGTGTGCTCCAGACCTCTGCCATCTTGGAAACAGAGGTGCTGCTGGCACACTGGACTGCTCTGAGTGGCCAGTACCATCAGGTGACGTCAGAGACTCCTTCTGATAGGCTCCTCCAGGTGTTGCTAGCCTATCCTCTCTCCTAAGTAGCAAAACCTCCTTTTCTGGCTATTTAGGGTGTCTGCTTTGGGGAATTCTTTAGATAACGAATGCAAGAGATCATCAGAGTTCCTCTGCATCTCTCTCTTCACCTTCTGCCAAGGAATCGACCGCTGACTGCTCTGGAAGCCTGCAAAACTGCAACAAAGTAGCAAAGACGACTACTGCGACCTTGTAATGCTGATACGGCCGCCTTCTCAACTGTTTTCCTGGTGGTGCATGCTGTGGGGGTAGTCTGCCTCCTCTCTGCACTAGAAGCTCAGAAGAAATCTCCCGTGGGTCGACGGAATCTTCCCCCTGCAACAGCAGGCACCAAAAGACTGCATCACCGGTCCTCTGGGTCTCCTCTCAGCATGACGAGCGAGGTCCCTTGAACTCAGCAAATCTGTCCAAGTGACTCCCACAGTCCAGTGACTCTTCAGTCCAAGTTTGGTGGAGGTAAGTCCTTGCCTCCCCACGCTAGACTGCATTGCTGGGAACCGCGTGATTTGCAGCTGCTCCGGCTCCTGTGTACTCTTCCAGGATTTCCTGTGTGCACAGCCAAGCCTGTGTCCCCGGCACTCTAACCTGCAGTGCACGACCTCCTGAGTTGTCCTCTGGCGTCGTGGGACCTTCCTTTGTGACTTTGGGTGAGCTCCGGTTCACTCCACTTGATAGTGCCTGTTCCAGAACTTCTACGGGTGCTGCTTGCTTCTGAGTGGGCTCCTTGTCTTGCTGGGTGCCCCCTCTGTCTCCTCACGCAATTGGCGACATCCTGGTCCCTCCTGGGCCACAGCAGCATCCAAAAACCCTAACCGCGACCCTTGCAGCTAGCAAGGCTTGTTTGTGGTCTTTTTGCACGGAAACACCTCTGCAAGCTTCTTGACGACGTGGGACATCCATCCTCCAAAGGAGAAGTTTCTAGCCCTTGTCGTTCTTGCAGAATCCACAGCTTCTACCATCCGGTGGTAGCTTCTTTGCAACCACAGCTGGCATTTCCTGGGCATCTGCCCACTCCCGACTTGATCGTGACTCTTGGACTTGGTCCCCTTGTTCCACAGGTACTCTTGTCAGGAAATCCATCGTTGTTGCATTGCTGGTGTTGGTCTTCCTTGCAGAATATCCCTATCACGACTTCTGTGCTCTCTGGGGAACTTAGGTGCACTTTGCACCCACTTTTCAGGGTCTTGGGGTGGGCTATTTTGGTAACCCTCTACAAGGTCACATAGGTTTGGGGTCCGTTCATGGTTCGCATTCCACTTCTAAAGTATATGGTTTGTGTTGCCCCTATCCCTATGTGCCCCCATTGCATTCTATTGTGACTATACATTGTTTCCACTGTTTTCTATTGCTATTACTGCATATTTTGGTATTGTGTACATATATCTTGTGTATATTTGCTATCCTCATACTGAGGGTACTCACTGAGATACTTTGGCATATTCTCATAAAAATAAAGTACCTTTATTTTTAATATATCTGTGTATTTTGTTTTCTTATGATATTGTGCATATGACACTAGTGGTACTGTAGGAGCTTCACTCGTCTCCTAGTTCAGCCTAAGCTGCTCTGCTAAGCTACCTTTTCTATCAGCCTAAGCTGCTAGACACCCCTCTACACAAAAAAGGGATACCCGGACCTGGTGCAAGGTGTAAGTACCCCTTGGTACCCAGTACAAGCCAGGCTAGCCTCCTACATTGGTTGTGCAGCGGTGGGATAAGTACTTGCAACTACTTACCACTTTGTCATTTTGTACTTTTCATAAGAGAAAAATATACAAAACAAGTACAGTGTATGTACACCTAACCAAAAAGTTTTGCTTTTCTTCTCTTATTCCTTTGCGAAGTGCTGAAAAGTACCTCTAAAACTTTCAAAAAGTTATTAAAAAGTTTTTAAAGTGTTTTTTCTGTCCTTTAAAAAGTTCTGAAACTTTTTCTTTCTTTTTCTGTCCCTTAAACCTTTTCTATAATGTCTGGTACAGGTCAAACTGGTGATCTGACTAAACTTGCTTATGACCACCTTAGCTGGAAAGGAGCAAGGAGTCTCTGCATTGAAAGAGGTTTAGGGGTAGGGAAGAATCCCTGAAGAGAACTGTTATTTAATATGCTCATTGAACAGGATAAGACCTTAGTTGGCACCTCTGGTGAGAGATTGGCTGGTGGTTCCCACTCTGATTCTGGGGCACCCCCAGTGAAAGGGTTAGAAGGGGAGCTTCCCAACCTGCCCCTTAGCAGGCCACCTAGCAGGGCTGGTACTGATGTGAGTTCTCATCATAGTATAGAGGTCACTCCTTTAGGCCAGGTTGTTAGAGTGCCATCTGTTAGGGACAGGACTCCCTCTGTTCATTCTCACCATTCTTCTGTGTCAAGGCATGCCCAACCCACCCTCCCTGAAGACAGAGTGTTAGAAAGGGAGCTCAATAGATTGAGAGTGGAAGAATCCAGGCTAAAGCTCAAGAAGCAACAGCTGGATTTAGATAGACAAGCATTTGACTTAGAAAAAGAAAGACAGAGGTTGGGGTTTGGACCCCATGGTGGCAGCAGCAGTATTACAGATAGTAATCCTGTAAAAGAGCATGATTCTGAAATCTGCACAAGATAGTTCCCCCTTACAAGGAGGGGTATGACATTAACAAGTGGTTTGCTGCACTTGAGAGGGCCTGTAATGTACAGGGTGTCCCTCAAAGACAGTGGGCTGCTATCCTATGGCTATCTTTCAGTGGAAAGGGTAGGGATAAGCTCCTTACTGTTAAGGAAAGTGATGCCAATAATTTTACAGTTCTTAAGAATGCACTCCTAGATGGGTATGGCTTAACCACTGAACAGTACAGGATCAAGTTCAGAGAAACCAAAAAGGAGTCTTCACAAGACTGGGTAGACTTTGTTGACCATTCAGTGAAGGCCTTGGAGGGGTGGTTACATGGCAGTAACGTTTCTGACTATGAAAGCCTGTATAACTTAATCCTGAGAGAGCATATTCTTAATAATTGTGTGTCTGATTTGTTTCACCAATATCTAGTGGACTCAGATCCGACCTCTCCCCAAGAATTGGGAAAGAAGGCAGACAAATGGGTCAGAACAAGAGTGAACAGAAAAGTTCATACAGGTGGTGACAAGGATGGCAAGAAGAAAGATGGTGAGAAATCTCAAGATAAGCATGGGGATAAGGGTAAAACCAAAGATCCTTCTTCAAATCTTAAACACTCTTCAGGGGGTGGGGATAAAACAAATTCTTCCTCTTCTTCACAACCTGCACACATTAAAAAGCCTTGGTGCTTTGTGTGTAAAAACAGAGGCCATAGGCCAGGTGATAAGTCCTGTCCAGGTAAACCCCCTGAGCCTACCACCACTAATACATCAAGCTCTAGTGCCCCTAGCAGTAGTGGTACTAGTTGTGGGACTGCTGGCAACAGTCAAACTAAGGGTGTAGTTGGGTTCACTTATGGGTCCATCATAGAAACTGGGGTAGTCAGTGTGAGAAAGTAGCCTCTTTCTAGCCTTGTTACCCCCACTTTTGGCCTGTTTGTGAGTGTATGTCAGGGTGTTTTCACTGTCTCACTGGGATCCTGCCAGCCAGGGCCCAGTGCTCATAGTGAAAACCCTATGTTTTCAGTATGTTTGTTATGTGTCACTGGGACCCTGCTAGTCAGGACCCCAGTGCTCATAAGTTTGTGGCCTATATGTGTGTGTTCCCTGTGTAGTGCCTAACTGTCTCACTGAGGCTCTGCTAATCAGAACCTCAGTGGTTATGCTCTCTCATTTCTTTACAAATTGTCACTAACAGGCTAGTGACCAATTTTACCAATTTACATTGGCTTACTGGAACACCCTTATAATTCCCTAGCATATGGTACTGAGGTACCCAGGGTATTGGGGTTCCAGGAGATCCCTATGGGCTGCAGCATTTCTTTTGCCACCCATAGGGAGCTCTGACAATTCTTACACAGGCCTGCCACTGCAGCCTGAGTGAAATAACGTCCACGTTATTTCACAGCCATTTTACACTGCACTTAAGTAACTTATAAGTCACCTATATGTCTAACCTTTACCTGGTAAAGGTTAGGTGCAAAGTTACTTAGTGTGAGGGCACCCTGGCACTAGCCAAGGTGCCCCCACATTGTTCAGAGCCAATTCCCTGAACTTTGTGAGTGCGGGGACACCATTACACGCGTGCGCTACATATAGGTCACTACCTATATGTAGCTTCACAATGGTAACTCCGAATATGGCCATGTAACATGTCTATGATCATGGAATTGCCCCCTCTATACCATCCTGGCATAGTTGGCACAATCCCATGATCCCAGTGGTCTGTAGCACAGACCCTGGTACTGCCAAACTGCCCTTCCTGGGGTTTCACTGCAGCTGCTGCTGCTGCCAACCCCTCAGACAGGCATCTGCCCTCCTGGGGTCCAGCCAGGCCTGGCCCAGGATGGCAGAACAAAGAACTTCCTCTGAGAGAGGGTGTGACACCCTCTCCCTTCGGAAAATGGTGTGAAGGCAGGGGAGGAGTAGCCTCCCCCAGCCTCTGGAAATGCTTTGTTGGGCACAGAGGTGCCCAATTCTGCATAAGCCAGTCTACACCGGTTCAGGGACCCCTTAGCCCCTGCTCTGGCGCGAAACTGGACAAAGGAAAGGGGAGTGACCACTCCCCTGACCTGCACCTCCCCTGGGAGGTGTCCAGAGCTCCTCCAGTGTGCTCCAGACCTCTGCCATCTTGGAAACAGAGGTGCTGCTGGCACACTGGACTGCTCTGAGTGGCCAGTGCCACCAGGTGACGTCAGAGACTCCTGCTGATAGGCTCCTTCAGGTGTTAGTAGCCTATCCTCTCTCCTAGGTAGCCAAACCCTCTTTTCTGGCTATTTAGGGTCTCTGTCTCTGGGGAAACTTCAGATAACGAATGCAAGAGCTCATCCGAGCTCCTCTGCATCTCTCTCTTCACCTTCTGATAAGGAATCGACTGCTGACCGCGCTGGAAGCATGCAAACCTGCAACATAGTAGCAAAGACGACTACTGCAACTCTGTAACGCTGATCCTGCCGCCTTCTCGACTGTTTTCCTGCTTGTGCATGCTGTGGGGGTAGTCTGCCTCCTCTCTGCACCAGAAGCTCAGAAGAAATCTCCCGTGGGTCGACGGAATCTTCCCCCTGCAACCGCAGGCACCAAAAAGCTGCATTACCGGTCCCTTGGGTCTCCTCTCAGCACGACGAGCGAGGTCCCTCGAATCCAGCGACTCTGTCCAAGTGACCCCCACAGTCCAGTGACTCTTCAGTCCAAGTTTGGTGGAGGTAAGTCCTTGCCTCACCTCGCTGGGCTGCATTGCTGGGAACCGCGACTTTGCAGCTACTCCGGCCCCTGTGCACTTCCGGCGGAAATCCTTTGTGCACAGCCAAGCCTGGGTCCACTGCACTCTAACCTGCATTGCACGACTTTCTAAGTTGGTCTCCGGCGACGTGGGACTCCTTTGTGCAACTTCGGTGAGCACCGTTTCACGCATCCTCGTAGTGCCTGTTTCTGGCACTTCTCCGGGAGCTACCGGCTTCAGAGAGGGCTCCTTGTCTTGCTCGACGACCCCTCTCTCTGCTGGTCTAATTTGCGACCTCCTGGTCCCTCCTGGGCCTCAGCAGCGTCCAAAAACGCTATCCGCACAATTTGCAGCTAACAAGGCTTGTTGGCGTTCTTTCGGCGGGAAAACACTTCTGCACAACTGTCCACGGCAAGAGGGATACGTCCACCAAAGGGGAAGTCTCTAGCCCTTTTCGTTCCTGCAGAAACCTCAGCTTCTTCTGTCCAGTAGAAGCTTCTTTGCACCCGCAGCTGGCATTTCCTGGGCATTTGCCCATCTCCGACTTGCTTGTGACTTTTGGACTTGGTCCCCTTGTTCCACAGGTACCCTAGATTGGAAATCCACAGTTGTTGCATTGCTGGTTTGTGTCTTTCCTGCATTATTCCTCTAACACGACTTCTTTGTCCTTAGGGGAACTTTAGTGCACTTTGCACTCACTTTTCAGGGTCTTGGGGAGGGTTATTTTTCTAACTCTCACTATTTTCTAATAGTCCCAGCGACCCTCTACAAGGTCACATAGGTTTGGGGTCCATTCGTGGTTCGCATTCCACTTTTGGAGTATATGGTTTGTGTTGCCCCTATCCCTATGTTTCCCCATTGCATCCTATTGTAACTATACATTGTTTGCACTGTTTTCTAAGACTATACTGCATATTTTTGCTATTGTGTATATATACCTTGTGTATATTTCCTATCCTCTCACTGAGGGTACACTCTAAGATACTTTGGCATATTGTCATAAAAATAAAGTACCTTTATTTTTAGTATAACTGTGTATTGTGTTTTCTTATGATATTGTGCATATGACACTAAGTGGTACTGTAGTAGCTTCACACGTCTCCTAGTTCAGCCTAAGCTGCTCTGCTAAGCTACCATTATCTATCAGCCTAAGCTGCTAGACACCCTATACACTAATAAGGGATAACTGGGCCTGGTGCAAGGTGTAAGTACCCCTTGGTACTCACTACAAGCCAGTCCAGCCTCCTACAGTCAGTCCCAAGACAGTTTCTGTCACACCTAGTTGCATTGGCCTTGCCACACTGGCTGCTTGTCCCCTTACAATGGATAGGTACAGACAGACAGTTTCAATAAATGGTGTTGAGGCCCAGGCCTACAGGGACACAGGTGCCAGTATCACTTTGGTGACTGAACACCTTGTGGCTCCTGAACAACACATAATTGGACAACAGTATAAGATTATTGATGTCCATAACTCCACTAAGTTTCTTCCCTTAGCTATAGTTCAGCTTAGTTGGGGTGGAGTTACTGGCCCTAAGCAGGTGGTGGTATCACCTAGCTTACCTGTAGACTGTCTCTTAGGTAATGACCTAGAGGCCTCAGGTTGGGCTGATGTAGAGTTTTATACCCATGCAGCCATGCTGGGTATCCCTGAGGAATTGTTCCCTCTCATTTCTACTGAAATGAAAAAGCAAAGGAGAGAAGGCCTGAAAACTCAGGATCCCTCTCCAACAACAGGTGAAAAGGGTATCACAGTATCACCTAACTGTAGGAAAGTACCATCTTGCCTGGCATGTTACCCCCATTTTTCACTGTATATATGTTGTTTTAGTTGTATGTGTCACTGGGACCCTAACAGCCAGGGCCCGAGTGCTCATAAGTGTGCCTGAAAGTGTTACCTGTGATACGACTAACTGTCTCACTGAGGCTCTGCTATCCAGAACCTCAGTGGTTATGCTCTCTCATTTCTTTCCAAATTGTCACTAACAGGCTAGTGACCAATTTCACCAATTCACATTGGCATACTGGAACACCCTTATAATTCCCTAGTATATGGTACTGAGGTACCCAGGGTATTGGGGTTCCAGGAGATCCCTATGGGCTGCAGCATTTCTTTTGCCACCCATAGGGAGCTCTGACAATTCTTACACAGGCCTGCCACTGCAGCCTGAGTGAAATAACGTCCACGTTACTTCACAGCCATTTACCACTGCACCTAAGTAACTTATAAGTCACCTATATGTCTAACCTTTACCTGGTAACGGTTAGGTGCAAAGTTACTTAGTGTGTGGGCACCCTGGCACTAGCCAAGGTGCCCCCACATTGTTCAGGGCAAATTCCCCGGACTTTGTGAGTGCGGGGACACCATTACATGCATGCACTACACATAGGTCACTACCAATGTGTAGCTTCACAATGGTAACTCCGAATATGGCCATGTAACATGTCTATGATCATGGAATTGCCCCCTCTATGTCATCCTGGCATAGTTGGCACAATCCCATGATCCCACGGGTCTGTAGCTCAGACCCTGGTACTGCCAAAGTGCCTTTTCAGGGGTTTCACTGTAGCTGCTGCCAACCCCTCAGACAGGTTTCTGCCCTCCTGGGGTCCAGCCAGGCTTGGACCAGGATGGCAGAACAAAGGACTTCCTCAGAGAGAGGGTGTTACACCCTCTCCCTTTGGAAAAAGGTGTTAAGGCAGGGGAGGAGTAGCCTCCCCCAGCCTCTGGAAATGCTTTCATGGGCACAGATGGTGCCCATTTCTGCATAAGCCAGTCTACACCGGTTCAGGGACCCCTCAGCCCTGATCTGGCGCGAAACTGGACAAAGGAAAGGGGAGTGACCACTCCCCTGACCTGCACCTCCCCTGGGAGGTGCCCAGAGCTCCTCTAGTGTGCTCCAGACCTCTGCCATCTTGGAAACAGAGGTGCTGCTGGCACACTGGACTGCTCTGAGTGGCCAGGGCCAGCAGGTGACGTCAGAGACTCCTTCTGATAGGCTCCTTCAGGTGTTGCTAGCCTATCTCCTCTCCTAAGTAGCCAAACCCTCTTTTCTGGCTATTTAGGGTCTCTGCTTTGGGGAATTCCTTAGATAACGAATACAAGAGCTCATCAGAGTTCCTCTGCATCTCTCTCTTCCTTCTGCCAAGGAATCGACTGCTGACAGCGCTGGAAGCCTGCAAAACTGCAACAAAGTAGCAAAGACGACTACTGCAACTCTGTAACGCTGATCCTGCCGCCTTCTCAACTGTTTTCCTGGTGGTGCATGCTGTGGGGGTAGTCTGCCTCCTCTCTGCACTAGAAGCTCCGAAGAAATCTCCCGTGGGTCGACGGAATCTTCCCCCTGCTACCGCAGGCACCAAAGAACTGCATCACTGGTCCCCTGGGTCCCCTCTCAGCACAACGAGCGAGGTCCCTTGAATCCAGCAACTCTGTCCAAGGGACTCCCACAATCCAGTGACTCTTCAGTCCAAGTTTGGTGGAGGTAAGTTCTTGCCTCCCCACGCCAGACTGCATTGCTGGGAACCGTGACTTTTGCAGCTACTCCGGTCTCTGTGCACTTCCGGCAGAAATCCTTTGTGCACAGCCAAGCCTGGGTCCACGGCACACTAACCTGCATTGCACGACTTTCTAAGTTGTCCTCCGACGGCGTGGGACTCCTTTGTGCAACTTCGGGTGAGCACCATTTCACTCCTCTTCATAGTGCTTGTTCCGGCACTTCTGCGGGTGCTGCCTGCTTCTGAGAGGGCTCCTTGTCTTGCTCGACACCCTCTCTGTTCCCAGATGCAACTGGCGACATCCTGGTCCCTCCTGGGCCATAGCAGCATCCAAAAACCCTAACCGCATGATTTGCAGCTAGCAAGGCTTGTTGGCGGTCTTTCTTCAGGAAAAGACTTCTGCACGACTCTTCACGGCGTGGGGGATCAATCCTCCAAAGGGGAAGTTTCTAGCCCTTGTCGTCCCTGCAGAATCCTCAGCTTCTACTGTCCAGTAGCAGCTTCTTTGCACCCACAGTTGGCATTTCCTGGGCATCTGCCCATCTCCAACTTGCTTGTGACTTTTGGACTTGGTCCCCTTGTTCCACAGGTACCCTCGACTGGAAATCCATCGTTGTTGCATTGCTGGTTTGTGTCTTTCCTGCAGAATTCCCCTATCACGACTTCTATGTCCTTTGGGGAACTTTAGTGCACTTTGCACTCACTTTTCAGGATCTTGGGATGGGCTATTTTTCTAACCCTCACTGTTTTCTTACAGTCCCAGCGACCCTCTACAAGGTCACATAGGTTTGGGGTCCATTCATGGTTCGCATTCCACTTTTGGAGTATATGGTTTGTGTTGCCCCTATCCCTATGTGTCCCCATTGCATCCTATTGTAACTATACATTGTTTGCACTGTTTTCTAAGACTATACTGCATATTTTTGGTATTGTGTACATATATCTTGTGTATATTTGTTATCCTCATACTGAGGGTACACTCTGAGATACTTTGGCATATTGTCTTAAAAATAAAGTACCTTTATTTTTTAGTATATCTGTGTATTGTGTTTTCTTATGATATTGTGCAAGTGACACTAGTGGTACTGTAGGAGCTTCACTCGTCTCCTAGTTCAGCCTAAGCTGCTCTGCTAAGCTACCATTATCTATCAGCATAAGCTGCTAGACACCCTATACACTAATAAGGGATACCTGGGCCTGGTGCAAGGTGTAAGTACCCCTTGGTACTCACTACAAGCCAGTCCAGCCTCCTACATTGGTTGTGCAGTGGTGGGATAAGTGCTTTGTAACTACTTACCACTTTTGTCATTGTACTTTTCATAAGACAAAAATATACAAAACAAGTTCAGTGTATGTACACCTAACCAAAAAGTTTTGCATGTCCTCTTTTCACTCTTTTCTAAGTGCTGAAAAGTACCTCTAAACTTTCTAAAAAGTTCTTAAAAAGTTTTAAAAGATTTTTTTCTGTCTTTCTAAAAGTTCAGAAAAACTTTTTCTCTCTTTTTCTGTCACTTAAACACTTTCTAAAATGTCTGGCACAGGCCAAACTGTTGATCTGTCCAAACTTGCATATGATTACCTTAGCTGGAAAGGAGCAAGGAGTCTCTGCATAGAGAGAGGTTTGAGTGTAGGGAAGAATCCCCCCAGAGAACTGTTGGTTAACATGCTTATAGAACAGGATAAGGCCAGAGGTGCCCCTTCTGTTGAAAAAGTAGCTAATGGTTCCCAATCTGATCCAGGGACTCCCCTAGAAAAAGATTCAGGAAATAAACTTCCTAGCCTGCCCATTACTAGACAGCCTAGCATAGTTGGTACTGATGTAGAGTCACACCATACTGATAGTGTTGTCTCACATCATAGCAAGAGTATTCCTTCTCACCATAGTAGAAGTGATGTTTCTGTTAACCAAGCTGTTAGGATGCCTTCTGTAAGGAACGGGTCTCCTTCTGTTCATTCTCACCATACTTCTGTATCAAGGAATGTCCCTCCCACCCACCCTGATGACAGATTGTTAGAAAGAGAGCTCAATAGATTGAGAGTGGAACAAACCAGACTGAAGCTCAAAAAGCAACAGCTGGATTTGGATAGACAGTCCTTAGAAGTGGAAAGGGAAAGACAGAAATTGGGTTTAGAAACCCATGGTGGCAGCAGCAGTATTCCCCATAGTCATCATGCAAAAGAGCATGATTCCAGGAATCTGCACAAGATAGTTCCCCCTTATAAGGAGGGGGATGACATTAACAAGTGGTTTGCTACACTTGAGAGGGCCTGTGTTGTACAGGATGTCCCTCAAAGGCAGTGGGCTGCTATCCTATGGCTATCATTTAGTGGAAAGGGTAGGGATAGGCTCCTTACTGTGAAAGAAAGTGATGCCAATAATTTTACAGTTCTTAAGAATGCACTCCTGGATGGTTATGGCTTAACCACTGAACAGTACAGGATGAAGATCAGAGAAACCAAAAAGGAGTCTTCACAAGACTGGGTTGATTTTGTTGACCATTCAGTGAAGGCCTTGGAGGGGTAGTTACATGGCAGTGAAGTTACTGATTGTGAAAGCCTATATAACTTGATGGTGAGAGAGCATATTCTTAATAATTGTGTGTCTGATTTGTTGCACCAGTACTTGGTGTACTCTGATCTGACCTCTCCCCAAGAATTGGGAAAGAAGGCAGACAAATGGGTCAGAACAAGGGTGAACAGAAAAGTTCATACAGGGGGTGACAAAGATGGCAATAAGAAGAAGGATGGTAAGTCTTCTGACAAGGGTGGGGACAAATCTAAAAATGAGTCTTCATTAGGTCCACAAAAACACTCTGGTGGGGGTGGTGGACCCAAATCCTCTTCTAATCAAAACAAAGAAAATAAACCATGGTGCTATTTATGTAAAATAAAAGGCCATTGGACAACAGATCCCAGTTGTCCAAAGAAAAGCACCAAGCCTCCTACCACTACAACCCCTGCTGCTACACCTAGTGTCCCTACTAATAGCAGTGGTGGTGGGAGCAAACCTACTAATAGCCAATATAAGAGAGTAGCTGGGCTCACCTCTGGTAACTTAGTTGGGGTTGGTCTGATTAGGGAGACCACAGAGGCTGTGTTAGTCTCTGAGGGGGCTATTGTTTTAGCCACCTTGGTTTCTTGTCCCCTTAACATGGATAAGTACAAGCAACTACCCCTAATAAATGGTGTTGAGGTTCAGGCCTACAGGGACACTGGAGCCAGTGTTACAATGGTAATAGAGAAACTGGTCCACCCTGAACAACACCTACTTGGTCACCAGTACCAAGTAACCGATGCTCATAACAACACCCTTAGCCACCCCATGGGTGTTGTGAATCTCAACTGGGGGGGGGGGGGGTTACTGGCCCGAAGAAAGTTGTGGTTGCCTCAGATTTACCTGTAGACTGTCCATTAGGGAATGATTTAGAGACATCAGCTTGGGCAGAAGTGGAGTTGGAGGCTCATGCAGCACTGCTGGGCATTCCAGGGCATATTTTAGCTTTGACCAGGGCTCAGGCCAAAAAGCAAAAAGGACAGGGTGACTTGGATCCTGGAAGAATGGACCAAGTGCTCCCTAAAGCTAGGGCTAGTAGAAGTAAAGCACTACCTACTATCCCTCCCTCTACAGTGGATTCTACTTCTGAGGAAGAAGAATTTCCACCCTGTACAGGACCTACACCAGAGGAGCTGGAAGCAGACACTGCTGAGCTTTTGGGTGAAGGGGGGCCTGACAGGGAGGAGCTGAGTGTGGCACAGCAGACCTGTCCCACACTAGAGGGTCTAAGGCAGCAAGCTGTCAAACAAGCAAATGGGGATGTCAGTGACTCGCACAGAGTTTACTAGGAGGACAACCTCTTGTACACTGAAGCAAGGGATCCAAAACCTGGAGCTGCCAGGAGATTGGTGATTCCTCAGGAGTACAGAAAGTTCCTCCTAACTCTTGCTCACGACATTCCCCTAGCTAGACATTTGGGGCAAATGAAAACTTGGGACATGCTTGTTCCCTTGTTTCATTGGCCTAGAATGTCTGAGGACACAAAAGAGTTTTGTAAGTCCTGTGAAACCTGTCAAGCTAGTGGCAAGACAGGTGGCACCCCAAAGGCACCCCTTATTTCACTGCCTGTGGTTGGGGTTCCCTTTGAAAGGGTAGGGGTTGACATAGTTGGCCCCCTTGACCCTCCTACTGCTTCAGGCAATAGGTTTATCTTGGTGGTAGTGGACCATGCCACCAGATATCCTGAAGCAATTCCTCTAAGGACCACTACAGCTCCTGCAGTGGCAAAGGCCCTCCTGGGAATCTTTTCCAGGGTGGGCTTCCCAAAAGAGGTGGTATCAGACAGCGGAAGCAATTTCATGTCTGCTTACTTGAAGGCCATGTGGAAGGAGTGTGGGGTGACATACAAGTTCACCACACCCTATCATCCACAAACAAATGGACTGGTGAAGAGATTTAACAAAACTCTCAAAGGCATGATTATGGGACTCCCTGAAAAACTCCGCAGGAGATGGGATATCCTTTTACCATGCCTCCTTTTTGCTTACAGGGAGGTACCTCAGAAAGGAGTGGGCTTCGGCCCCTTTGAACTTCTTTTTGGACACCCTGTGAGAGGTCCCCTAACACTTGTTAAGGAGGGTTGGGAACAACCTTTAAAAGCTCCAAAGCGAGACATAGTGGACTATGTACTTGGCATCAGATCAAGGATGGCTGAGTACATGAAAAAGGCCAGTAAAAACCTTCAGGCCAGCCAAGAGCTCCAAAAGCAATGGCATGACCAGAAGGCTGTTTTGGTTCAGTACCAACCAGGGCAGAAAGTGTGGGTCTTGGAGCCTGTGGCCCCAAGAGCACTCCAAGATAAATGGAGTGGACCCCACACAATTGTTGAGAAAAAGGGTGAAGTCACCTACTTAGTTGACTTAGGCACTGCCAGGAGCCCCCTTAGAGTGCTTCATGTCAATCGCCTGAAACCCTACTATGACAGGGCTGATCTCACCCTACTCATGGCAACTGATGAGGGACAGGAAGAAGACAGTGATCCTCTTCCTGATCTCTTCTCTTGCACAGAACAAGATGATCTGGTGGAAGGTGTTGTACTTGCAGATTGTCTTACTGCTGAGCAGAAAGACCACTGCATAAATCTCCTGGGTCAGTTTTCTGAACTCTTCTCTACTGTGCCAGGTACCACTTCTTGGTGTGAGCACACTATAGTTACTGGAGACAGCTTGCCTGTCAAAAGTAAGATCTATAGGCAGCCTGACCATGTCAGAGACTGCATAAAGCAAGAGGTGCAGAAAATGTTAGAACTAGGAGTGGTTGAGCACTCTGAAAGTCCATAGGCTTCTCCTGTGGTACTTGTACCAAAACCTCATTCCAAAGATGGAAAGAAGGAAATGCGGTTTTGTGTAGACTACAGAGGTCTCAACCAGGTAACCAAAACTGACGCTCACCCTATACCCAGGGCAGATGAGCTCATAGATACACTGGCATCTGCCAAGTATCTAAGCACTTTTGACTTGACTGCAGGGTATTGGCAGATCAAATTATCAGAAGATGCAAAAGCAAAAACTGCATTTTCAACCATTGGAGGCCATTATCAGTTCACAGTAATGCCTTTTGGATTGAAAAATGCACCTGCCACTTTTCAGAGGTTGGTGAACACAGTCCTGCAAGGGCTGGAAGCTTTCAGTGCAGCATATTTGGACGATATAGCTGTCTTTAGCTCCAGCTGGGATGATCACCTGGTCCACCTATGGAAAGTTTTAGAGGACCTGCAAAAGGCAGGCCTCACTATCAAGGCTTCAAAGTGCCAGATAGGGCAGGGGAAGGTGGTTTATCTGGGACACCTGGTTGGTGGAGAACAGATTGCACCACTTCAGGGGAAAATCCAAACAATTAAAGATTGGGTTCCCCCTACTACTCAGACTCAGGTGAGAGCCTTTTTAGGCCTCACTGGGTACTATAGGAGGTTCATAAAGAACTATGGCTCTCTAGCAGCCCCTCTTAATGACCTCACTTCAAAGAAAATGCCTAAGAAGGTATTATGGACAGCAAACTGTCAGAAAGCTTTTGAGGAGCTGAAGCAGGCCATGTGCTCTGCACCTGTCCTGAAAAGCCCTTGTTACTCTAAAAAATTCTATGTCCAAACTGATGCATCTGAATAAGGAGTAGGGGCAGTCCTATCACAACTTAATTCTGAGGGCCAGGATCAACCTGTTGCTTTTATTAGTAGAAGGTTGACCCCTAGAGAAAAGCGTTGGTCTGCCATTGAGAGGGAGGCCTTTGCTGTGGTCTGGGCACTGAAGAAGTTGAGGCCATACCTGTTTGGCACTCACTTCATTGTTCAGACAGACCACAAACCTCTACTTTGGCTAAAACAAATGAAAGGTGAAAATCCTAAATTGTTGAGGTGGTCCATATCCCTACAGGGAATGGACTATACAGTGGAACATAGACCTGGGAGTACCCACTCCAATGCAGATGGACTCTCCAGATATTTCCACTTAGACAATGAAGACCCATTAGGTAATGACTAGTCTTATTGTCCTTCGTTTGGGGGGGGGGGGTTGTGTAGGAAAGTAACAATCTTGCCTGGCATGTTACACCCATTTTTCACTGTATATATGTTGTTTTAGTTGTATGTGTCACTGGGACCCTAACAGCCAGGGCCCCAGTGCTCATAAGTGTGCCTGAAAGTGTTACCTGTGTTATGACTAACTGTCTCACTGAGGCTCTGCTATCCAGAACCTCAGTGGTTATGCTCTCTTATTTCTTTCCAAATTGTCACTAACAGGCTAGTGACCAATTTCACCAATTCACATTGGCATACTGGAACACCCTTATAATTCCCTAGTATATGGTACTGAGGTACCCAGGGTATTGGGGTTCCAGGAGATCCCTATGGGCTGCAGCATTTCTTTTGCCACCCATAGGGAGCTCTGACAATTCTTACACAGGCCTGCCACTGCAGCCTGAGTGAAATAACGTCCACGTTACTTCACAGCCATTTACCACTGCACTTAAGTAACTTATAAGTCACCTATATGTCTAACCTTTACCTGGTAAAGGTTAGGTGCAAAGTTACTTAGTGTGAGGGCACCCTGGCACTAGCCAAGGTGCCCCCACATTGTTCAGGGCCAATTCCCTGAACTTTGTGAGTGCGGGGACACCATTACACGCGTGCACTACATATAGGTCACTACCTATATGTAGCTTCACAATGGTAACTCCGAATATGGCCATGTAACATGTCTAAGATCATGGAATTGCCCCCTCTATGCCATCTTGGCATTGTTGGCACAATTGCATGATCCCAGTGGTCTGTAGCATAGACCCTGGTACTGCCAAACTGCCTTTTCTGGGGTTTCACTGCAGCTGCTGCTGCTGCCAACCCCTCAGACAGGTTTCTTCCCCCCTGGGGTCAAGCCAGGCTTGTCCCAGGATGGCAGAACAAAGGACTTCCTCTGAGAGAGGGTGTTACACCCTCTCCCTTTGGAAAATGGTGTGAAGGCAGGGGAGGAGTAGCCTCCCCCAGCCTCTGGAAATGCTTTCTTGGGCACAGATGTGCCCAATTCTGCATAAGCCAGTCTACACCGGTTCAGGGGACCCCTTAGCCCTGCTCTGGCGCGAAACTGGACAAAGAAAAGGGGAGTGACCACTCCCCTGACCTGCACCTCCCCTTGGAGGTGTCCAGAGCTCCTCAAGTGTGCTCCAGACCTCTGCCATCTTGGAAACAGCGGTGCTGCTTGCACACTGGACTGCTCTGAGTGGCCAGTACCACCAGGTGACGTCAGAGACTCCTTCTGATAGGCTCCTTCAGGTGTTAGTAGCCTATCCTCTCTCCTAGGTAGCCAAACCCTCTTTTCTGGCTATTTAGGGTCTCTGTCTCTGGGGAAACTTTAGATAACGAATGCAAGAGCTCATCAGAGTTCCTCTGCATCTCTCTCTTCACCTTCTGCCAAGGAATCGACTGCTGACCGCGCTGGAAGCCTGCAAAACTGCAACATAGTAGCAAAGACGACTACTGCAACTCTGTAACGCTGATCCTGCCGCCTTCTCGACTGTTTTCCTGGTGGTGCACGCTGTGGGGGTAGTCTGCCTCCTCTCTGCACTAGAAGCTCCGAAGAAATCTCCCGTGGGTCGACGGAATCTTCCCCCTGCTACCGCAGGCACCAAAAAGCTGCATTACCGGTCCCTTGGGTCTCCTCTCAGCACGACGAGCGAGGTCCCTTGAATCCAGCAACTCTGTCCAAGTGACTACAACAGTCCAGTGACTCTTCAGTCCAAGTTTGGTGGAGGTAAGTCCTTGCCTCCCCACGCCAGACTGCATTGTTGGAAACTGTGTCTTTTGCAAATACTCCGGCTTCCGTGCACTTCCGGCGGAAATCCTTTGTGCACAGCCAAGCCAGGGTCCACGGCACTCTAACCTGCATTGCACGACTTTCTAAGTTGGTCTCCGGCGACGTGGGACTCCTTTGTGCAACTTCGGCAAGCACCGTTTCACACATCCTTGTAGTGCCAGTTTCTGGCACTTCTCTGGGTGCTACCTGCTGCTAAGAGGGCTCCTTGTCTTGCTCGATGTCCCCTCTATATCCTGGTCTCATTTGCGACCTCCTGGTCCCTCCTGGGCCACAGCAGCATCCAAAAACGCTAACGGCACGATTTGCAGCTAGCAAGGCTTGTTGGCGTTCTTTTGCCAGGAAAACACTTTTGCACGACTCACCACGGCGAGAGGGATCCGTCCACAAAAGAGGAAGTCTCTAGCCCTTTTCGTTCCTGCAGAAACCTCAGCTTCTTCTGTCCAGTAGAAGCTTCTTTGCACCCACAGCTGGCATTTCCTGGGCATTTGCCCATCTCCGACTTGCTTGTGACTTTTGGACTTGGTCCCCTTGTTCCACAGGTACCCTAGATTGGAAATCCACCGTTGTTGCATTGTTGGTTTGTGTCTTTCCTGCATTATTCCTCTATCACGACTTCTTTGTCTTTTGGGGAACTTCAGTGCACTTTGCACTCACTTTTCAGGGTCTTGGGGAGGGCTATTTTCCTAACTCTCACTATTTTCTAATAGTCCCAGCGACCCTCTACCAGGTCACATAGGTTTGGGGTTCATTCGTGGTTCGCATTCCACTTTTGGAGTATATGGTTTGTGTTGCCCCTATCCCTATGTGTCCCCATTGCATCCTATTGTAACTATACATTGTTTGCACTGTTTTCTAAGACTATACTGCATATTTTTGGTATTGTGTACACATAACTTGTGTATATTTGCTATCCTCATACTGAGGGTACACTCTAAGATACTTTGGCATATTGTCATAAAAATAAAGTACCTTTATTTTTAGTATAACTGTGTATTGTGTTTTCTTATGATATTGTGCAAGTGACACTTGTGGTACTGTAGTAGCTTCACACGTCTCCTAGTTCAGCCTAAGCTGCTCTGCTAAGCTACCATTATCTATCAGCCTAAGCTGCTAGACACCCTATACACTAATAAGGGATAACTGGGCCTGGTGCAAGGTGCAAGTACCCCTTGGTACTCACTACAAGCCAGTCCAGCCTCCTACATTGGTTGTGCAGCAGTGGGATAAGTGCTTTGAGACTACTTACCACTCTTGTCATTGTACTTTTCATAAGAGAAAAATATACAAAACAAGTTCAGTGTGTGTACACATAACTAAAAAGTTTTGCATTTCCTCTTTTCACTCTTTTCTAAAGTGCTGAAAAGTACTTCTAAACTTTCAAAAAGTTCTAAAAAGTTTAAAAAGTTTTTTTTTCTCTGTCTTTCTAAAAAGCTCTGACAAACTTTTTTCTCTTTTTCTATCACTTTAACTCTTTCTAAAAATGTCTGGCACAGGCCAAAATGTTGATCTGTCCAAACTTGCATATGACCACCTTAGCTGGAAAGGAGCAAGGAGTCTCTGTGTAGAAAGAGGTTTGAGTGTAGGGAAGAATCCTTCCTTGGAATTGTTACTTAACATGCTTAGAGAACAAGATAAGGCTAAAAGTGCCCCATCTGTTGAAAAAGTAGCTAATGGTTCCCAATCTGATCCTGGGACTCCCCAAGGAAAAGAATCAGGAAAGAAACTTCCTAGTCTGCCCATTACTAGACAGTCTAGCATAGTTGGTAATGATGAAGAGCCACACCATACAGAGAGTGTTGTCTCACATCATAGCAAGAGCATTCATTCTCACCACAGTAGAAGTGATGTTTCTGTTAGCCAAGCTGCTAGGGTGCCCTCTGTAAGGGACAGGTCTCCTTCTGTCCATTCTCACCATACTTCTGTGTCTAGGAATGTCCCTCCCACCCACCCTGAAGACAGATTGTTAGAAAGGGAGCTCAATAGATTGAGAGTGGAACAAACCAGACTGAAGCTCAAGAAGCAACAGCTGGATTTGGATAGACAGACCTTAGAAGTAGAGAAGGAAAGACAGAAATTGGGTTTAGAAACCCATGGTGGCAGCAGCAGTATTCCCCATAGTCATCCTGCAAGAGAGCATGATTCAAGGAATCTGCACAAGATAGTTCCCCCTTATAAGGAGGGGGATGACATTAACAAGTGGTTTGCTGCATTTGAGAGGGCCTGTGTTGTACAGGATGTCCCTCAAAGGCAGTGGGCTGCTATCCTATGGCTATCATTTAGTGGGAAAGGTAGGGATAGGCTCCTTACTGTGAAAGAAAGTGAAGCCAATGATTACACAGTTCTTAAGAATGCACTCCTGGATGGTTATGGCTTAACCACTGAACAATACAGGATAAAGTTCAGAGAGACCAAAAAGGAATCTTCACAAGACTGGGTTGATTTTGTTGACCATTCAGGGAAGGCCTTGGAGGGGTGGTTACATGGCAGTAAAGTTACTGATTATGACAGCCTGTATAACTTGATCCTGAGAGAGCATATTCTTAATAATTGTGTGTGTGATTTGTTGCACCAGTACTTGGTGGACTCGGATCTGACCTCTCCCCAAGAATTGGGAAAGAAGGCAGACAAATGGGTCAGAACAAGGGTGAACAGAAAAGTTCATACAGGGGGTGACAAAGATGGCAAGAAGAAGGATGGTAAGTCTTCTGAGAAGGGTGGAGACAAATCTAAAAATGAGTCTTCATCAGGCCCACAAAAGAACTCTGGTGGGGGTGGTGGGCCCAAATCCTCTTCTAATCAAAACAAGGAAAATAAACCATGGTGCTATTTATGTAAAATAAAAGGCCATTGGACAACAGATCCCAGTTGTCCAAAGAAAAGCACCAAGCCTCCTACCACTACAACCCCTACTGCTACACCTAGTGTCCCTACTAATAGCAGTGGTGGTGGGAGCAAACCTACTAATAGCCAATCTAAGGGAGTAGCTGGGCTCACCTTTGGTAACTTAGTTGGGGTTGGTCTTGTTAGGGAGACCACAGAGGCTGTGTTAGTCTCTGAGGGGGCTATTGATTTAGCCACCTTAGTTGCTTGTCCCCTTAATATGGATAAGTACAAGCAGCTACCCCTAATAAATGGTGTTGAGGTTCAGGCCTACAGGGACACTGGTGCCAGTGTCACAATGGTGATTGAAAAACTGGTCCACCCTGAACAACACCTACTTGGTCACCAATACCAAGTAACCGATGCTCATAACAACACACTTAGCCACTCCATGGCTGTTGTAAATCTCAACTGGGGGGGGTTACTGGTCCAAAGAAAGTTGTGGTACCCACAGATTTACCTGTAGACTGTCTACTAGGAAATGATTTGGAGACATCAGCTTGGTCAGATGTGGAGTTGGAGGCCCATGCAGCAATGCTGGGCATCCCAGGGCATATTTTTGCTTTAACCAGGGCTCAGGCCAAAAAGCAAAAAGGACAGGGAAGCTTGGATCCTGGAACAATGGACCAAGTGCTCCCTAAAGCTAGGGCTAGTAGAAGTAAAGCACTTCCTACTATCCCTCCCTCTACAGTGGATTCAACTTCTGAGGAAGAAGAATTCCCTCCCTGTGCAGAACCTACACCAGAGGAGCTTGAAGCAGACACTGCTGAGCTTTTGGGTGAAGGGGAGCCTGCCAGAGAGGAGCTGAGTGTGGCACAGCAAACCTGTCCCACATTAGAGGGTATAAGACAGCAAGCTGTCAAACAGGCTAATGGGGATGTCAGTGACTCTCACAGAGTTTACTGGGAGGACAACCTCTTATACACTGAGGCAAGGGATTCTAAACCTGGAGATGCCAGGAGATTAGTGATTCCTCAGGAGTACAGAAAGTTCCTCCTAACTCTAGCCCACGACATTCCCCTAGCTGGGCATCTAGGACAAATGAAAACATGTGACAGGCTTGTTCCCTTGTTTCATTGGCCTAGAATGTCTGAGGACACAAAAGAGTTTTGTAAGTCCTGTGAAACCTGTCAAGCCAGTGGCAAGACAGGTGGCACCCCAAAGGCACCCCTTATTCCACTGCCTGTGGTTGGGGTTCCCTTTGAAAGGGTAGGGGTTGACATAGTTGGCCCCCTTGACCCTCCTACTGCTTCAGGCAATAGGTTTATCTTGGTGGTAGTGGACCATGCCACAAGATACCCTGAAGCAATTCCTTTAAGAACCACTACAGCACCTGCAGTGGCAAAGGCCCTCCTGGGAATATTTTCCAGGGTGGGCTTCCCAAAGGAAGTAGTATCAGACAGGGGAAGCAATTTCATGTCTGCATACTTAAAGGCCATGTGGAAGGAGTGTGGTGTGACTTATAAGTTCACTACACCCTATCATCCACAAACTAATGGACTGGTGGAGAGATTTAACAAAACTCTCAAAGGCATGATTATGGGTCTCCCTGAAAAACTCCGCAGGAGATGGGATATCCTTCTACCATGCCTCCTTTTTGCCTACAGGGAGGTACCCCAGAAAGGAGTGGGCTTTAGCCCCTTTGAACTTCTTTTTGGACACCCTGTTAGGGGTCCACTCACACTTGTCAAGGAGGGTTGGGAACAACCTTTAAAAGCTCCAAAACAAGATATTGTGGACTATGTACTTGGCCTCAGATCAAGGATGGCTGAGTATATGAAAAAGGCCAGTAAAAACCTTCAGGCCAGCCAAGAGCTCCAGAAGCAATGGCATGATCAGAAGGCTCTTTTGGTTCAGTACCAACCAGGGCAGAAAGTGTGGGTCTTGGAGCCTGTGGCCCCAAGAGCACTCCAAGATAAATGGAGTGGACCCCACACAATTGTTGAGAAAAAGGGTGAAGTCACCTACTTGGTTGACTTAGGCACTGCCAGGAGTCCCCTTAGGGTGCTCCAGGTCAACCGCCTAAAACCCTACTATGACAGGGCTGATCTCACCCTGCTCATGGCAACTGATGAGGGACAGGAAGAAGACAGTGATCCTCTACCTGATCTCTTCTCTTCCACAGAACAAGATTGTAGGAGGCTGGACTGGCTTGTAGTGAGTACCAAGGGGTACTTGCACCTTGCACCAGGCCCAGTTATCCCTTATTAGTGTATAGGGTGTCTAGCAGCTTAGGCTGATAGATAATGGTAGCTTAGCAAAGCAGCTCAGGCTGAACTAGGAGACGTGTGAAGCTACTACAGTACCACTTAGTGTCATATGCCCAATATCATAAGAAAACACAATACACAGTTATACTAAAAATAAAGGTACTTTATTTTTATGACAATATGCCAAAGTATCTTAGAGTGTACCCTCAGTGAGAGGATAGGAAATATACACAAGATATATATACACAATAGCAAAAATATGCAGTATAGTCTTAGAAAACAGTGCAAACAATGTATAGTTACAATAGGATGCAATGGGGAAACATAAGGATAGGGGCAACACAAACCATATACTCCAAAAGTGGAATGTGAACCACGAATGGACCCCAAACCTATGTGACCTTGTAGAGGGTCGCTGGGACTATTAGAAAATAGTGAGAGTTAGAAAAATAACCCTCCCCAAGACCCTGAAAAGTAAGTGCAAAGTGCACTAAAGTTCCCCTAAGGACAAAATAGTCGTGTTAGAGGGAGAATGCAAGGAAAACACAAATCAGCAATGCAACAACGATGGATTCCTGTCTGAAGGTACCTGTGGAACAAGGGGACCAAGTCCAAAAGTCACAAGCAGCTCGGAGATGGGCAGATGCCCAAGAAATGCCAGCGGTTGGTGCAAAGAAGCTCTTTCTAGGCTGAAGAGCTGTGAATACTGCAGGAACGACAAGGGCTAGAGACTTCCCCTTTGGAGGATGGATCCCCCACGCCTTGGAGAGTCGTGCAGAAGTGTTTTCCCGCCGGATGGACGCCAACAAGCCTTGCTACACGCAAATCGTGCGTTTGGCGTTTTTGGACGCTGCTGGGGCCCAGGAGGGACCAGGAGGTCGCAAATTGGACCTGCAGAGAGAAGGGACGTCGAGCAAGACAAAGAGCCCTCACTGAAGCAGGTAGCACCCGGAGAAGTGCCAGAAACAGGCACTACGAGGATGCGTGAAAAGGTGCTCGCCGAAGTTGCACAAAGGAGTCCCACGTCGCCGGAGCCCAACTTAGAAAGTCGTGCAATGCAGGTTAGAGTGCCGTGGACCCAGGCTTGGCTGTGCACGAAGGATTTCCGCCGGAAGTGCACAGGGGCCGGAGAAGCTTGCAAAGTCGCGGTTCCCAGCAATGCAGCCCAGCGAGGTGAGGCAAGGACTTACCTCCACCAAACTTGGGCTGAAGAGTCACTGGACTGTGGGGGTCACTTGGACGGTGTCGCTGGATTCGAGGGACCTCGCTCGTCGTGCTGAGAGGAGACCCAAGGGACCGGAGATGCAGCTTTTTGGTGCCAGCGGTTGCAGGGGGAAGATTCCGTCGACCCACGGGAGATTTCTTCGGAGCTTCTGGTGCAGAGAGGAGGCAGACTACCCCCACAGCATGCACAAGCAGGAAAACAGTCGAGAAGGCGGCAGGATCAGCGTTACAGAGTTGAAGTAGTCGTCTTTGCTACTATGTTGCAGGTTTGCAGGCTTCCAGCGCGGTCAGCGGTCGATTCCTTATCAGAAGGCGAAGAGGGAGATGCAGAGGAACTCGGCTGAGCTCATGCATTCGTTATCTAAAGTTTCCCCAGAGACAGAGACCCTAAATAGCCAGAAAAGAGGGTTTGGCTACCTAGGAGAGAGGAAAGGCTACTAACACCTGAAGGAGCCTATCACAAGGAGTCTCTGACGTCACCTGTTGGCACTGGCCACTCAGAGCAGTCCAGTGTGCCAGCAGCACCTCTGTTTCCAAGATGGCAGAGGTCTGGAGCACACTGGAGGAGCTCTGGACACCTCCCAGGGGAGGTGCAGGTCAGGGGAGTGGTCACTCCCCTTTCCTTTGTCCAGTTTCGCGCCAGAGCAGGGGCTAAGGGGTCCCTGAACCGGTGTAGACTGGCTTATGCAGAATTGGGCACATCTGTGCCCAACAAAGCATTTCCAGAGGCTGGGGGAGGCTACTCCTCCCCTGCCTTCACACCATTTTCCAAAGGGAGAGGGTGTCACACCCTCTCTCAGAGGAAGTTCTTTGTTCTGCCATCCTGGGCCAGGCCTGGCTGGACCCCAGGAGGGCAGCTGCCTGTCTGAGGGGTTGGCAGCAGCAGCAGCTGCAGAGAAACCCCAGGAAGGGCAGTCTGGCAGTACCAGGGTCTGTGCTACAGACCACTGGGATCATGGAATTGTACCAACAATGCCAGGATGGCATAGAGGGGGCAATTCCATGATCATAGACATGTTACATGGCCATATTCGGAGTTACCATGGTGAAGTTACATATAGGTAGTGACCTATATGTAGTGCACGCGTGTAATGGTGTCCCCGCACTCACAAAGTTCAGTGAATTGGCTCTGAACAATGTGGGGGCACCTTGGCTAGTGCCAGGGTGCCCTCACACTAAGTAACTTTGCACCTAACCTTTACCAGGTAAAGGTTAGACATATAGGTGACTTATAAGTTACTTAAGTGCAGTGTAAAATGGCTGTGAAATAACGTGGACGTTATTTCACTCAGGCTGCAGTGGTAGGCCTGTGTAAGATTTGTCAGAGTTCCCTATGGGTGGCAAAAGAAATGCTGCAGCCCATAGGGATCTCCTGGAACCCCAATACCCTGGGTACCTCAGTACCATATACTAGGGAATTATAAGGGTGTTCCAGTAAGCCAATGTAAATTGGTAAAAATGGTCACTAGCCTGTCAGTGACAATTTGGAAAGAAATGAGAGAGCATAACCACTGAGGTTCTGATTAGCAGAGCCTCAGTGAGACAGTTAGTCACTACACAGGTAACACATTCAGGCACACTTATGAGCACTGGGGCCCTGGGTTACCAGGGTCCCAGTGACACATACAACTAAAACAACATATATACAGTGAAAAATGGGGGTAACATGCCAGGCAAGATGGTACTTTCCTACACAACCCCCCCCCAAACGAAGGACAATAAGACTAGCCATTACCTGATGAGTCTTCATTGTCTAAGTGGAAATATCTGGAGAGTCCATCTGCATTGGAGTGGCTACTCCCAGGTCTATGTTCCACTGTATAGTCCATTCCCTGTAGGGATATGGACCACCTCAACAATTTAGGATTTTCACCTTTCATTTGTTTTAGCCAAAGTAGAGGTTTGTGGTCTGTCTGAACAATGAAGTGAGTGCCAAACAGGTATGGCCTCAACTTCTTCAGAGCCCAGACCACAGCAAAGGCCTCCCTCTCAATGGCAGACCAACGCTTTTCTCTAGGGGTCAACCTTCTACTAATAAAAGCAACAGGTTGATCCTGGCCCTCAGAATTAAGTTGTGATAGGACTGCCCCTACTCCTAATTCAGATGCATCAGTTTGGACATAGAATTTTTTAGAGTAACAAGGGCTTTTCAGGACAGGTGCAGAGCACATGGCCTGCTTCAGCTCCTCAAAAGCTTTCTGACAGTTTGCTGTCCATAATACCTTTTTAGGCATTTTCTTGGATGTGAGGTCATTAAGAGGGGCTGCAATGGAGCCATAGTTCTTAATGAACCTCCTGTAATACCCAGTGAGGCCTAGGAAGGCTCTCACCTGAGTCTGAGTGGTAGGGGGAACCCAATCAATAATAGTTTGGATTTTCCCCTGAAGTGGTGCAATCTGTTCCCCACCAACAAGGTGTCCCAGATAAACCACCTTACCCTGCCCTATCTGGCACTTTGAAGCCTTGATAGTGAGGCCTGCCTTTTGCAGGGCCTCCAAAACTTTCCAAAGGTGGACCAGGTGATCATCCCAGCTGGAGCTAAAGACAGCTATATCGTCCAAATATGCTGCACTGAAAGCTTCCAGCCCTTGCAGGACTGTGTTCACCAACCTCTGAAAAGTGGCAGGTGCATTTTTCAAACCAAAAGGCATTACAGTAAACTGGTAATGTCCTCCAATGGTAGAAAATGCAGTCTTAGGTTTAGCATCTTCTGACATTTTGATCTGCCAATACCCTGCAGTCAAATCAAAAGTGCTTAGATACATGGCAGATGCCAGTGTATCTATTAGCTCATCTGCCCTGGGTATAGGGTGAGCATCTGTTTTGGTTACCAAGTTGAGACCTCTATAGTCTACACAAAACCTCATTTCCTTCTTTCCATCTTTAGAATTGGGTTTTGGTACCAGTACCACAGGAGAAGCCCATGGACTGTCAGAGTGCTCAACCACTCCTAGTTCCAACATCTTCTGAACTTCTTGCTTTATGCAGTCCCTGACATGGTCAGGCTGCCTATAGATCTTACTTTTGACAGGTAAACTGTCTCCAGTATCTATAGTGTGCTCACACCAAGAAGTGGTGCCTGGCACAATGGAGAAGAGTTCTGAAAATTGTCCTAGGAGATTTATGCAATTATCTTTCTGCTCAGCAGTAAGACAATCAGCCAAAACTACACCTTCCACAAGAGCATCTTGTTCTGTGGAAGAGAAGAGATCAGGTAGAGGATCACTGTCTTCTTCCTGTCCCTCATCTGTTGCCATGAGCAGGGTGAGATCAGCCCTGTCATAGTAGGGTTTCTGGCGGTTGACATGGAGCACCCTAAGGGGACTCCTGGCAGTGCCTAAGTCAACCAAGTAGGTGACTTCACCCTTCTTTTCAACAATTGTGTGGGGTCCACTCCATTTATCTTGGAGTGCTCTTGGGGCCACAGGCTCCAAGACCCACACTTTCTGCCCTGGTTGGTACTGAACCAAAACAGCCTTCTGATCATGCCATTGCTTCTGGAGCTCTTGGCTGGCCTGAAGGTTTTTACTGGCCTTTTTCATGTACTCAGCCATCCTTGATCTGAGGCCAAGTACATAATCCACAATATCCTGCTTAGGAGCTTTTAAAGGTTGTTCCCAACCCTCCTTTACAAGTGTGAGTGGACCCCTAACAGGGTGTCCAAAAAGAAGTTCAAAGGGGCTGAAGCCCACTCCTTTCTGGGGTACCTCCCTGTAGGCAAAAAGGAGGCATGGTAGAAGGATATCCCATCTCCTGCGGAGTTTTTCAGGGAGTCCCATAATCATGCCTTTGAGAGTTTTATTAAATCTCTCCACCAGTCCATTTGTTTGTGGATGATAGGGTGTTGTGAACTTGTAAGTTACACCACACTCCTTCCACATGGCCTTTAAGTATACAGACATGAAATTGCTTCCTCTGTCTGATACTACTTCCTTTGGGAAGCCCACCCTGGAAAATATTCCCAGGAGGGCCTTTGCCACTGCAGGAGCTGTAGTGGTCCTTAAAGGAATAGCTTCAGGATATCTTGTGGCATGGTCCACTACCACCAAGATAAACCTATTGCCTGAAGCAGTAGGAGGGTCAAGGGGGCCAACTATGTCAACCCCTACCCTTTCAAAGGGAACCCCAACCACAGGCAGTGGGATAAGGGGTGCCTTTGGAGTGCCACCTGTCTTGCCACTGGCTTGACAGGTTTCACAGGACTTACAAAATTCTTTTGTGTCCTCAGACATCCTAGGCCAATGAAACAGTGGTACCAATCTGTCCCAAGTTTTCATTTGACCCAGGTGCCCAGCTAAGGGAATGTCATGTGCCAGTGTTAGGAGGAACTTTCTGTACTCCTGAGGGATCACTAATCTCCTGGCAGCTCCAGGTTTAGGATCCCTATGCTCAGTGTACAAGAGGTTGTCCTCCCAGTAAACTCTGTGTGAGTCACTGACATCCCCATTAGCCTGTTTGACAGCTTGCTGTCTGAGACCCTCTAATGTGGGACAGGTTTGCTGTGCCACACTCAGCTCCTCTCTGGCAGGCCCCCCTTCACCCAAAAGCTCAGCAGTGTCTGCTTCCAGCTCCTCTGGTGTAGGTTCTGCACAGGGAGGGAATTCTTCTTCCTCAGAAGTAGAATCCACTGTAGAGGGAGGGATAGTAGGAAGTGGTTTGCTTCTACTAGCCCTACCTTTAGGGAGCACTTGGTCCATTGTTCCAGGATCCAAGCTTCCCTGTCCTTTTTGCTTTTTGGCCTGAGCCCTTGTCAAAGCAAAAATATGCCCTGGGATGCCCAGCATTGCTGCATGGGCCTCCAACTCCACATCTGACCAAGCTGATGTCTCCAAATCGTTCCCTAATAGACAGTCTACAGGTAAATCTGAAGCTACCACAACTTTCTTTGGACCAGATACCCCCCCCCAGTTGAGATTTACAACAGCCATGGGGTGGCTTTGTGTTATGTTGTGAGCATCGGTTACTTGGTACTGGTGTCCAAGTATGTGTTGTTCAGGGTGCACCAGTTTCTCAATCACCATTGTGACACTGGCACCTGTGTCCCTGTAGGCCTGGACCTCAACACCATTTATTAGGGTTAGTTGCTTGTACTTCTCCAAGTTATGGGGGCAAGCAACCAAAGTGGCTAAGTCAATAGCCCCTTCAGAGACTAAAGTAGCCTCTGTGGTCTCCCTAATCAGACCAACCCCAACTAAATTACCAAAAGTGAGCCCAGCTACTCCCTTGGATTGGCTATTAGTAGGTTTGCTCCCACCACCACTGCTATTAGTAGGGACACTAGGTGTAGCAGTAGGGGTTGTAGTGGTAGGAGCTGTGGTGCCTTTCTTTGGACAACTGGGATCTGTTGTCCAATGGCCTTTTATCTTACATAAATAGCACCATGGTTTCTTTTCCTTGTTCTGATTAAAGGAGGATTTGGGCCCACCACCCCCACCAGAGTGTTTTTGTGGGCCTGATGAAGACTCATTTTTAGATTTGTCCCCACCTTTGTCAGAAGACTTACCATCCTTCTTTTTGTTGCCATCTTTGTCACCCCCTGTATGAACTTTTCTGTTCACTCTTGTTCTGACCCATTTGTCTGCCTTCTTTCCCAATTCTTGGGGAGAGGTCAGATCAGAGTCCACCAAGTACTGGTGCAACAAATCAGACACACAATTATTAAGAATATGCTCTCTCAGGATCAAGTTATACAGGCTGTCATAATCAGTAACTTTACTGCCATGTAACCACCCCTCCAAGGCCTTCACTGCCTGGTCAATGAAATCAACCCAGTCTTGTGAAGACTCCTTTTTGGTATCTCTGAACTTTATCCTGTACTGTTCAGTGGTTAAGCCATAACCATCCAGGAGTGCATTCTTAAGAACTTGGAAATTGTTAGCATCATTTTCTTTTACAGTAAGGAGCCTATCCCTACCTTTTCCAGTAAATGATAGCCATAGGATAGCAGCCCACTGCTTTTGAGGGACATCCTGTACAGCACAGGCCCTCTCAAGTGCAGCAAACCACTTGTTAATGTCATCCCCCTCCTTGTAAGGGGGAACTATCTTATGCAGATTCCTGGAATCATGCTCTTTTGCAGGATGACTATGGGGAATACTGCTGCTGCCACCATGGGTATCTAAACCCATCTTCTGTCTTTCCCTCTCTATTTCTAAAGACTGTCTATCCAAATCCAGCTGTTGCTTCTTGAGCTTCAGTCTGGTTTGCTCCACTCTCAATCTATTGAGCTCCCTTTCTAACAATCTGTCATCAGGGTGGGTGGGAGGGACATTTCTAGATACAGAGGTATGATGGGAATGAACAGAAGGAGACCTGTCCCTTACAGAGGGCACCCTAACAGCTTGGCTACCAGTATAATGTGAGAGCACACCATCAGTATGGTGTGATTCAACCTCTGTACCAACTATGCTAGACTGTCTAGTAATGGGCAGGCTGAGAAGTTTCTTTCCTGAACCTTTTCCTGGGGGAGTCCCTGGATCAGATTGAGAACCATTAGCTACTTTTTCTACAGATTGGGCACTTATGGCCTTATCCTGTACTCTAAGCATATTAATTAACAGTTCTAAAGAAGGATTCTTCCCTACACTCAAACCTCTCTCTATGCAGAGACTCCTTGCTCCTTTCCAGCTAAGGTGATCATATGCAAGTTTGGACAGTTCAACTTTTTGGCCTGTGCCAGACATTTTTAGAGAGAGTTAAAGTGATAGACAAAGAGAAAAAAGTTTTCAGAACTTTTTGGAAAGACAGAAAAAAAACTTTTTAAACTTTTAAGAACTTTTTGAAAGTTTAGAAGTACTTTTCAGCACTTAGAAAAGAGTGGAAAGAGGAAATGCAAAACTTTTTGGCTATGTGTATATACACTGACCTTGTTTTGTATATTTTTCTCTTATGAAAAGTACAATGACAAGAGTGGTAAGCAGTCTCAAAGCACTTATCCCACCGCTGCACAACCAATGTAGGAGGCTGGACTGGCTTGTAGTGAGTACCAAGGGGTACTTGCACCTTGCACCAGGCCCAGTTATCCCTTATTAGTGTATAGGGTGTCTAGCAGCTTAGGCTGATAGATAATGGTAGCTTAGCAAAGCAGCTCAGGCTGAACTAGGAGACGTGTGAAGCTACTACAGTACCACTTAGTGTCATATGCCCAATATCATAAGAAAACACAATACACAGTTATACTAAAAATAAAGGTACTTTATTTTTATGACAATATGCCAAAGTATCTTAGAGTGTACCCTCAGTGAGAGGATAGGAAATATACACAAGATATATATACACAATAGCAAAAATATGCAGTATAGTCTTAGAAAACAGTGCAAACAATGTATAGTTACAATAGGATGCAATGGGGAAACATAGGGATAGGGGCAACACAAACCATATACTCCAAAAGTGGAATGTGAACCACGAATGGACCCCAAACCTATGTGACCTTGTAGAGGGTCGCTGGGACTATTAGAAAATAGTGAGAGTTAGAAAAATAACCCTCCCCAAGACCCTGAAAAGTAAGTGCAAAGTGCACTAAAGTTCCCCTAAGGACAAAATAGTCGTGTTAGAGGGAGAATGCAAGGAAAACACAAATCAGCAATGCAACAACGATGGATTCCTGTCTGAAGGTACCTGTGGAACAAGGGGACCAAGTCCAAAAGTCACAAGCAGCTCGGAGATGGGCAGATGCCCAAGAAATGCCAGCGGTTGGTGCAAAGAAGCTCTTTCTAGGCTGAAGAGCTGTGAATACTGCAGGAACGACAAGGGCTAGAGACTTCCCCTTTGGAGGATGGATCCCCCACGCCTTGGAGAGTCGTGCAGAAGTGTTTTCCCGCCGGATGGACGCCAACAAGCCTTGCTACACGCAAATCGTGCGTTTGGCGTTTTTGGACGCTGCTGGGGCCCAGGAGGGACCAGGATGTCGCAAATTGGACCTGCAGAGAGAGGGGACGTCGAGCAAGACAAAGAGCCCTCACTGAAGCAGGTAGCTCCCGGAGAAGTGCCAGAAACAGGCACTACGAGGATGCGTGAAACGGTGCTCGCCGAAGTTGCACAAAGGAGTCCCACGTCGCCGGAGACCAACTTAGAAAGTCGTGCAATGCAGGTTAGAGTGCCGTGGACCCAGGCTTGGCTGTGCACGAAGGATTTCCGCCGGAAGTGCACAGGGGCCGGAGAAGCTTGCAAAGTCGCGGTTCCCAGCAATGCAGCCCAGCGAGGTGAGGCAAGGACTTACCTCCACCAAACTTGGGCTGAAGAGTCACTGGACTGTGGGGGTCACTTGGACGGTGTCGCTGGATTCGAGGGACCTCGCTCGTCGTGCTGAGAGGAGACCCAAGGGACCGGAGATGCAGCTTTTTGGTGCCTGCGGTTGCAGGGGGAAGATTCCGTCGACCCACGGGAGATTTCTTCGGAGCTTCTGGTGCAGAGAGGAGGCAGACTACCCCCACAGCATGCACAAGCAGGAAAACAGTCGAGAAGGCGGCAGGATCAGCGTTACAGAGTTGCAGTAGTCGTCTTTGCTACTATGTTGCAGGTTTGCAGGCTTCCAGCGCGGTCAGCGGTCGATTCCTTATCAGAAGGCGAAGAGGGAGATGCAGAGGAACTCGGCTGAGCTCATGCATTCGTTATCTAAAGTTTCCCCAGAGACAGAGACCCTAAATAGCCAGAAAAGAGGGTTTGGCTACCTAGGAGAGAGGAAAGGCTACTAACACCTGAAGGAGCCTATCACAAGGAGTCTCTGACGTCACCTGTTGGCACTGGCCACTCAGAGCAGTCCAGTGTGCCAGCAGCACCTCTGTTTCCAAGATGGCAGAGGTCTGGAGCACACTGGAGGAGCTCTGGACACCTCCCAGGGGAGGTGCAGGTCAGGGGAGTGGTCACTCCCCTTTCCTTTGTCCAGTTTCGTGCCAGAGCAGGGGCTAAGGGGTCCCTGAACCGGTGTAGACTGGCTTATGCAGAATTGGGCACATCTGTGCCCAACAAAGCATTTCCAGAGGCTGGGGGAGGCTACTCCTCCCCTGCCTTCACACCATTTTCCAAAGGGAGAGGGTGTCACACCCTCTCTCAGAGGAAGTTCTTTGTTCTGCCATCCTGGGCCAGGCCTGGCTGGACCCCAGGAGGGCAGCTGCCTGTCTGAGGGGTTGGCAGCAGCAGCAGCTGCAGAGAAACCCCAGGAAGGGCAGTCTGGCAGTACCAGGGTCTGTGCTACAGACCACTGGGATCATGGAATTGTACCAACAATGCCAGGATGGCATAGAGGGGGCAATTCCATGATCATAGACATGTTACATGGCCATATTCGGAGTTACCATGGTGAAGTTACATATAGGTAGTGACCTATATGTAGTGCACGCGTGTAATGGTGTCCCCGCACTCACAAAGTTCAGTGAATTGGCTCTGAACAATGTGGGGGCACCTTGGCTAGTGCCAGGGTGCCCTCACACTAAGTAACTTTGCACCTAACCTTTACCAGGTAAAGGTTAGACATATAGGTGACTTATAAGTTACTTAAGTGCAGTGTAAAATGGCTGTGAAATAACGTGGACGTTATTTCACTCAGGCTGCAGTGGTAGGCCTGTGTAAGATTTGTCAGAGTTCCCCATGGGTGGCAAAAGAAATGCTGCAGCCCATAGGGATCTCCTGGAACCCCAATACCCTGGGTACCTCAGTACCATATACTAGGGAATTATAAGGGTGTTCCAGTAAGCCAATGTAAATTGGTAAAAATGGTCACTAGCCTGTCAGTGACAATTTGGAAAGAAATGAGAGAGCATAACCACTGAGGTTCTGATTAGCAGAGCCTCAGTGAGACAGTTAGTCACTACACAGGTAACACATTCAGGCACACTTATGAGCACTGGGGCCCTGGGTTACCAGGGTCCCAGTGACACATACAACTAAAACAACATATATACAGTGAAAAATGGGGGTAACATGCCAGGCAAGATGGTACTTTCCTACAAAGATGCTCTTGTGGAAGGTGTAGTTTTGACTGATTGTCTTACTGCTGAGCAGAAAGACCATTGCATAAATCTCCTAGATCAATTCTCTGAACTCTTCTCTACTGTGCCAGGTACCACTTCTTGGTGTGAGCACACTATAGATACTGGAGACAGCTTGCCTGTCAAAAGTAAGATCTATAGGCGGCCTGACCATGTCAGAGACTGTATAAAGCAAGAGGTGCAGAAAATGTTAGAACTGGGAGTGGTTGAGCACTCTGAAAGTCCATGGGCTTCTCCTGTGGTACTTGTACCAAAACCCCATTCCAAAGATGGAAAGAAGGAAATGCGGTTTTGTGTAGACTACAGAGGTCTCAACTTGGTAACCAAAACTGATGCTCACCCTATACCCAGGGCAGATGAGCTCATAGATACACTGGCATCTGCCAAGTATCTAAGCACTTTTGACTTGACTGCAGGGTATTGGCAGATCAAAATGTCAGAAGATGCTAAACCTAAAACTGCATTTTCAACCATTGGAGGACATTACCAGTTCACTGTAATGCCTTTTGGATTGAAAAATGCACCTGCCACTTTTCAGAGGTTGGTGAACACAGTCCTGCAAGGGCTGGAAGCTTTCAGTGCAGCATATTTGGACGATATAGCTGTCTTTAGCTCCAGCTGGGATGATCACCTGGTCCACCTATGGAAAGTTTTGGAGGCCCTGCTAAAGGCAGGCCTCACTATCAAGGCTTCAAAGTGCCAGATAGGGCAGGGTAAGGTGGTTTATCTGGGACACCTTGTTGGTGGGGAACAGATTGCACCACTTCAGGGGAAAATCCAAACAATTATTGATTGGGTTCCCCCTACTACACAGACTCAGGTGAGAGCCTTCCTAGGCCTCACTGGGTATTACTGGAGGTTCATTAAGAACTATGGCTCCATTGCAGCCCCTCTTAATGACCTCACATCCAAGAAAATGCCTAAAAAGGTATTATGGACAGCAAACTGTCAGAAAGCTTTTGAGGAGCTGAAGCAGGCCATGTGCTCTGCACCTGTCCTGAAAAGCCCTTGTTCCTCTAAAAGATTCTATGTCCAGACTGATGCATCTGAATTAGGAGTAGGGGCAGCCCTATCACAACTTAATTCTGAGGGCCAGGATCAACCTGTTGCTTTTATTAGTAGGAGGTTGACCCCTAGAGAAAAGCGTTGGTCTGCCATTGAGAGGGAGGCCTTTGCTGTGGTCTGGGCACTGAAGAAGTTGAGGCCATACCTGTTTGGCACTCACTTCATTGTTCAGACAGACCACAAACCTCTACTTTGGCTAAAACAAATGAAAGGTGAAAATCCTAAATTGTTGAGGTGGTCCATATCCCTACAGGGAATGGACTATACAGTGGAACATAGACCTGGGAGTAGCCACTCCAATGCAGATGGACTCTCCAGATATTTCCACTTAGACAATGAAGACTCATCAGGTCATGGCTAGTCTCATTGTCCTTCGTTTGGGGGGGGGGTGGGGGTTGTGTAGGAATGTACCATCTTGCCTGGCATGTTACCCCCATTTTTCACTGTCAGCTGCTAGACACCCTATACACTAATAAGGGATAACTGGGCCTGGTGCAAGGTGTAAGTACCCCTTGGTACTCACTACAAGCCAGTCCAGCCTCCTACAGTCAGTCCCAAGACAGTTTCTGTCACACCTAGTGGCATTGGCCTTGCCACACTAGCTGATTGTCCCCTTACAATGGATAGGTACAGACAGACAGTTTCAATAAATGGTGTTGAGGCCCAGGACTACAGGGACACAGGTGCCAGTATCACTTTGGTGACTGAACACCTTGTGGCTCCTGAACAACACATAATTGGACAACAGTATAAGATTATTGATGTCCATAACTCCACTAAGTTTCTTCCCTTAGCTATAGTTCAGCTTAGTTGGGGTGGAGTTACTGGCCCTAAGCAGGTGGTGGTATCACCTAGCTTACCTGTAGACTGTCTCTTAGGTAATGACCAAGAGGCCTCAGGTTGGGCTGATGTAGAGTTTTATACCCATGCAGCCATGCTGGGTATCCCTGAGGAATTGTTCCGTCTCATTTCTACTGAAATGAAAAAGCAAAGGAGAGAAGGCCTGAAAACTCAGGATCCCTCTCCAACAACAGGTGAAAAGGGTATCACAGTATCACCTAACTGTAGGAAAGTACCATCTTGCCTGGCATGTTACCCCCATTTTTCACTGTATATATGTTGTTTTAGTTGTATGTGTCACTGGGACCCTGTTCTCCAGGGCCCCAGTGCTCATAAGTGTGCCTGAATGTGTTACCTGTGTAGTGACTAACTGTCTCACTGAGGCTCTGCTAAACAGAACCTCAGTGGTTATGCTCTCTCATTTCTTTCAAATTGTCACTAACAGGCTAGTGACCAATTTTACCAATTTACATTGGCTTACTGGAACACCCTTATAATTCCCTAGTATATGGTACTGAGGTACCCAGGGTATTGGGGTTCCAGGAGATCCCTATGGGCTACAGCATTTCTTTTGCCACCCATAGGGAGCTCTGACAATTCTTACACAGGCCTGCCACTGCAGCCTGAGTGAAATAACGTCCACGTTATTTCACAGCCATTTTTCACTGCACTTAAGTAACTTATAAGTCACCTATATGTCTAACCTTTACCTGGTAAAGGTTGGGTGCTAAGTTACTTAGTATGTGGGCACCCTGGCACTAGCCAAGGTGCCCCCACATTGTTCAGGGCCAATTCCCCGGACTTTGTGACTGCGGGGACACCATTACACGCGTGCACTACATATAGGTCACTACCTATATGTAGCTTCACAATGGTAACTCCGAATATGGCCATGTAACATGTCTATGATCATGGAATTGCCCCCTCTATACCATCCTGGCATAGCTGGCACAATCCCATGATCCCAGTGGTCTGTAGCACAGACCCTGGTACTGCCAAACTGCCTTTCCCGGGGTTTCACTGCAGCTGCTGCTGCTGCCAACCCCTCAGACAGGCATCTGCCCTCCTGGGGTCCAGCCAGGCCTGGCCCAGGATGGCAGAACAAAGGACTTCCTCTGAGAGAGGGTGTTACACCCTCTCCCTTTGGAAAATGGTGTGAAGGCAGGGGAGGAGTAGCCTCCCCCAGCCTCTGGAAATGCTTTCATGGGCACACATGGTGCCCATTTCTGCATAAGCCAGTCTACACCGGTTCAGGGACCCCTTAGCCCTGCTCTGCCGCGAAACTGGACAAAGGAAAGGGGAGTGACCACTCCCCTGACCTGCACCTCCCCTGGGAGGTGTCCAGAGCTCCTCCAGTGTGCTCCAGACCTATGCCATCTTGGAAACAGAGGTGCTGCTGGCACACTGGACTGCTCTGAGTGGCCAGTGCCATCAGGTGATGTCAGAGACTCTTGCTGATAGGCTCCTTCAGGTGTTGCTAGCCTATCCTCTCTCCTAGGTAGCCAACCCCTCTTTTCTGGCCATTTAGGGTCTCTGTTTCTTGGGATTCCTTAGATAACTGTAGGAAAGTACCATCTTGCCTGGCATCTTACCCCCATTTTTCACTGTATATATGTTGTTTTAGTTGTATGTGTCACTGGGACCCTGGTAACCCAGGGCCCCAGTGCTCATAAGTGTGCCTGAATGTGTTACCTGTGTAGTGACTAACTGTCTCACTGAGGCTCTGCTAATCAGAACCTCAGTGGTTATGCTCTCTCATTTCTTTCCAAATTGTCACTAACAGGCTAGTGACCAATTTTACCAACTTACATTGGCTTACTGGAACACCCTTATAATTCCCTAGTATATGGTACTGAGGTACCCAGGGTATTGGGGTTCCAGGAGATCCCTATGGGCTGCAGCATTTATTTTGCCACCCATAGGGAGCTCTGACAATTCTTACACAGGCCTGCCACTGCAGCCTGAGTGAAATAACATCCACGTTATTTCACAGCCATTTTACACTGCACTTAAGTAACTTATAAGTCACCTATATGTCTAACCTTTACCTGGTAAAGGTTAGGTGCAAAGTTACTTAGTGTGAGGGCACCCTGGCACTAGCCAAGGTGCCCCCACATTGTTCAGAGCCAATTCCCTGAACTTTGTGAGTGCGGGGACACCATTACACGCGTGCACTACATATAGGTCACTACCTATATGTAGCTTCCCTATGGTAACTCCGAATATGGCCATGTAACATGTCTATGGTCATGGAATTGCCCCCTCTATACCATCCTGGCATAGTTGGCACAATCCCATGATCCCAGTGGTCTGTAGCACAGACCCTGGTACTGCCAAACTGCCCTTCCTGGGGTTTCACTGCGGCTGCTGCTGCTGCCAACCCCTCAGACAGGCATCTGCCCTCCTGGGGTCCAGCCAGGCCTGGCCCAGGATGGCAGAACAAAGAACTTCCTCTGAGAGAGGGTGTGACACCCTCTCCCTTTGGAAACTGGTGTGAAGGCAGGGGAGTAGTAACCTCCCCCAGCCTCTGGAAATGCTTTCTTGGGCACAGATGTGCCCAATTCTGCATAAACCAGTCTACACCGGTTCAGGGGACCCCTTAGTCCTGCTCTGGCGCGAAACTGGACAAAGGAAAGGGGAGTGACCACTCCCCTGACCTGCACCTCCCCTGGGAGGTGTCCAGAGCTCCTCCAGTGTGCTCCAGACCTCTGCCATCTTGGAAACAGAGGTGCTGCTGGCACACTGGACTGCTCTGAGTGGCCAGTGCCACCAGGTGACGTCAGAGACTCCTTGTGATAGGCTCCTTCAGGTGTTGCTAGCCTATCCTCTCTCCTAAGTAGCCAAACCCTCTTTTCTGGCTATTTAGGGTCTCTGTCTCTGGGGAAACTTTAGATAACGAATGCAAGAGCTCATCCGAGTTCCTCTGCATCTCTCTCTTCACCTTCTGCCAAGGAATCGACTGCTGACCGCGCTGGAAGCCTGCAACACTGCAACAAAGTAGCAAAGACGACTACTGCAACTCTGTAACGCTGATCCTGCCGCCTTCTCGACTGTTTTCCTGTTTGTGCATGCTGTGGGGGTAGTCTGCCTCCTCTCTGCACCAGAAGCTCCGAAGAAATCTCCCATGGGTCGACGGAATCTTCCCCCTGCAACCGCAGGCACCAAAAAGCTGCATTACCAGTCCCTTGGGTCTCCTCTCAGCACGACGAGCGAGGTCCCTCGAATCCAGCGACTCTGTCCAAGTGACCCCCACAGTACAGTAACTCTTCAGTCCAAGTTTGGTGGAGGTAAGTCCTTGCCTCACCTCGCTGGTCTGCATTGCTGGGAACCGCGACTTTTGCAGCTACTCCGGCCCCTGTGCACTTCCGGTGGAAATCCTTTGTGCACAGCCAAGCCTGGGTCCACGGCACTCTAACCTGCATTGCACGACGTTCTAAGTTGGTCTCCGGCGACGTGGGACTCCTTTGTGCGACTTCTGGTGAGCACCGTTTCACGCATCCTCGTAGTGCCTGTTTCTGGCATTTTTGTGGGTGCTACCTGCTGCTGAGAGTTCTCCTTGTCTTGCTCGACGTCCCCTCTCTCTCCTGGTCCAATTTGCGACCTCCTGGTCCCTCCAGGGCCACAGCAGCGTCCAAAAACGTTAACCGCACGATTTGCAGCTAGCAAGGCTTGTTGGCGTTCTTTCGGCGGAAAAACACTTTTGCACGACTCTCCACGGCGAGTGGGATCCCTCCACCAAAGGGGAAGTCTCTAGCCCTTTTCGTTCCTGCAGAAACCGCAGCTTCTTCTGTCCAGTAGAAGCTTCTTTGCACCCGCAGCTGGCATTTCCTGGGCATCTGCCCATCTCCGACTTGCTTGTGACTTTTGGACTTGGTCCCCTTGTTCCACAGGTACCCTAGATTGGAAATCCACAGTTGTTGCATTGTTGGTTTGTGTTTTTCCTGCATTATTCCTCTAACACGACTTCTTGGTCCTTAGGGGAACTTTAGTGCACTTTGCACTCACTTTTCAGGGTCTTGGGGAGGGTTATTTTTCTAACTCTCACTATTTTCTAATAGTCCCAGCGACCCTCTACAAGGTCACATAGGTTTGGGGTCCATTCGTGGTTCGCATTCCACTTTTGGAGTATATGGTTTGTGTTGCCCCTATCCCTATGTTTCCCCGTTGCATCCTATTGTAACTATACATTGTTTGCACTGTTTTCTAAGACTATACTGCATATTTTTGCTATTGTGTATATATATCTTGTGTATATTTCCTATCCTCTCACTGAGGGTACACTCTGAGATACTTTGGCATATTGTCATAAAAATAAAGTACCTTTATTTTTAGTATAACTGTGTATTGTGTTTTCTTATGATATTGTGCATATGACACTAAGTGGTACTGTAGTAGCTTCACACGTTTCCTAGTTCAGCCTAAGCTGCTCTGCTAAGCTACCATTATCTATCAGCCTAAGCTGCTAGACACCCTATACACTAATAAGGGATAACTGGGCCTGGTGCAAGGTGCAAGTACCCCTTGGTACTCACTACAAGCCAGTCCAGCCTCCTACATTGGTTGTGCAGCGGTGGGATAAGTGCTTTGAGACTACTTACCACTCTTGTCATTGTACTTTTCATAAGAGAAAAATATTAAAAACAAGGTCAGTGTATATACACATAGCCAAAAAGTTTTGCATTTCCTCTTTTCACTCTTTTCTAAGTGCTGAAAATTACTTCTAAACTTTCAAAAAGTTCTTAAAAGTTTAAAAAGTTTTTTTCTGTCTTTCTAAAAAGTTCTGAAAACTTTTTTCTCTTTTTCTATCACTTTACCTCTCTCTAAAAATGTCTGGCACAGGCCAAAATGTTGATCTGTCCAAACTTGCATATGATCACCTTAGCTGGAAAGGAGCAAGGAGTCTCTGCATAGAGAGAGGTTTGAGTGTAGGGAAGAATCCTTCTTTGGAATTATTGCTTAACATGCTTAGAGAACAAGATAAGGCCATAGGGGCCACATCTGTTGAAAAAGTAGCAAATGGTTCCCAATCTGATCCAGGGACTCCCCCAGGAAAAGATTCAGGAAAGAAACTTCCTAGCCTGCCCATTACTAGACAGTCTAGCATAGTTGGTAATGATGGAGAGCCTCACTATACAAATAGTGTTGTCTCACATCATAGCAAAAGCATTTATTCTCACCATACTGGTAGTGATGTTTCTGTTAGCCAAGCTGTTAGGGTGGCTTCTGTAAGGGACAGGTCTCCTTCTGTTCATTCTTCTGTGTCTAAGAATGTCCCTCCCACCAACCCTGATGACAGAATGTTAGAGAGGGAACTCAATAAGTTGAGAGTGGAACAAACCAGACTGAAGCTTAAAAAGCAACAGCTGGATTTGGATAGACAGTCTTTTGAACTAGAGAAAGAAAGACAGAAGTTGGGTTTAGATACCCATGGTGGCAGCAGCAGTATTCCCCATAGTCATCTTGCAAAAGAGCATGATTCCAGGAATCTGCATAAGATAGTTCCCCCTTATAAGGAGGGGGATGACATTAACAAGTGGTTTGCTGCACTTGAGAGGGCCTGTGTTGTACAGGATGTCCCTCAAAGGCAGTGGGCTGCTATCCTATGGCTATCATTTAGTGGAAAAGGTAGGGATAGGCTCCTTACTGTGAAAGAAAATGATGCTAATAATTTCCAAGTTCTTAAGAATGCACTCCTGGATGGTTATGGCTTAACCACTGAACAATACAGGATAAAGTTCAGAGAGACCAAAAAGGAGTCTTCACAAGACTGGGTTGATTTCATTGACCATTCAGTGAAGGCCTTGGAGGGGTTGTTACATGGCAGTAAAGTTACTGATTATGACAGCCTGTATAACTTGATCCTGAGAGAGCATATTCTTAATAATTGTGTGTCTGATTTGTTGCACCAGTACTTGGTGGACTCTGATCTGACCTCTCCCCAAGAATTGGGAAAGAAGGCAGACAAATGGGTCAGAACAAGGGTGAACAGAAAAGTTCATAGAGGGGGTGACAAAGATGGCAACAAAAAGAAGGATGGTAAGTATTCTGACAAGGGTGGGGACAAATCTAAAAATGAGTCTTCATCAGGCCCACAAAAACACTCTGGTGGGGGTGGTGGGCCCAAATCCTCTTTTAATCAGAACAAGGAAAAGAAACCATGGTGCTATTTATGTAAAATAAAAGGCCATTGGACAACAGATCCCAGTTGTCCAAAGAAAAGCACCAATGCTCCTACCACTACAACCCCTACTGCTACCCCTAGTGTCCCTACTAATAGCAGTGGTGGTGGGAGCAAACCTACTAATAGCCAATCCAAGGGAGTAGCTGGGCTCACTATTGGTAACTTAGTTGGGGTTGGCCTTGTTAGGGAGGCCACAGAGGCTGTGTTAGTCTCTGAGGGGGCTATTGATTTAGCCACCTTAGTTGCTTGTCCCCTTAATATGGATAAGTACAAGCAGCTACCCCTAATAAATGGTGTTGAGGTTCAGGCCTACAGGGACACTGGTGCCAGTGTGACTATGGTCATAGAGAAACTGGTCCACCCTGAACAACACCTACTTGGTCACCAGTACCAAGTAACCGATGCTCACAACAACACACATAGCCACCCCATGGCTGTTGTTAATCTCAACTGGGGGGGGGGTTACTGGTCCAAAGAAAGTTGTGGTAGCTTCAGATTTACCTGTAGACTGTCTATTAGGGAATGATTTGGAGACATCAGCTTGGTCAGATGTGGAGTTGGAGGCCCATGCAGCAATGCTGGGCATCCCAGGGCATATTTTTACTTTGACAAGGGCTCAGGCCAAAAAGCAAAAAGGACAGGGAAGCTTGGATCCTGGAACAATGGACCAAGTGGTCCCTAAAGCTAGGGCTAGTAGAAGCAAACCACTTCCTACTATCCCTCCCTCTACATTGAATTCAACTTCTGAGGAAGAAGAATTCCCTCCCTGTGCAGAACCTACACCAGAGGAGCTGGAAGCAGACACTGCTGAGCTTTTGGGTGAAGGGGGGCCTGCCAGGGAGGAGCTGAGTGTGGCACAGCAAACCTGTCCCACATTAGAGGGTCTGAGACAGCAAGCTGTCAAACAGGCTAATGGGGATGTCAGTGACTCTCACAGAGTTTACTGGGAGGACAACCTCTTGTACACTGAGCATAGGGATCCTAAACCTGGAGCTGCCAGGAGATTAGTGATTCCTCAGGAGTACAGAAAGTTCCTCCTAACCCTGGCACATGACATTCCCCTAGCTGGGCATCTAGGACAAATGAAAACTTGGGACAGGCTTGTTCCCCTGTTTCATTGGCCTAGAATGTCTGAGGACACAAAGGAATTTTGTAAGTCCTGTGAAACCTGTCAAGCCAGTGGCAAGACAGGTGGCACCCCATAGGCACCCCTTATTCTACTGCCTGTGGTTGGGGTTCCCTTTGAAAGGGTAGGGGTTGACATAGTTGGCCCCCTTGACCCTCCTACTGCTTCAGGCAATAGGTTTATCTTGGTGGTAGTGGACCATGCCACAAGGTATCCTGAAGCTATTCCTTTAAGGACCACTACTGCACCTGCAGTGGCAAAGGCACTCCTGGGAATATTTTCCAGGGTGGGCTTCCCAAAGGAAGTGGTATCAGACAGGGGAAGCAATTTCATGTCTGCATACTTAAAGGCCATGTGGAAGGAGTGTGGTGTAACGTACAAGTTCACAACACCCTATCATCCACTAACAAATGGACTGGTGGAGAGATTTAATAAAACTCTGAAAGGCATGATTATGGGTCTCCCTGAAAAACTCCGCAGGAGATGGGATATCCTTCTACCATGCCTCCTTTTTGCCTACAGGGAGGTACCCCAGAAAGGAGTGGGCTTCAGCCCCTTTGAACTTCTTTTTGGACACCCTGTTAGGGGTCCACTCACACTTGTAAAGGAGGGTTGGGAACAACCTTTAAAAGCTCCTAAGCAGGATATTGTGGATTATGTACTTGGCCTCAGATCAAGAATGGCTGAGTACATGAAAAAGGCCAGTAAAAACCTTCAGGCCAGCCAAGAGCTCCAGAAGCAATGGCATGATCAGAAGGCTCTTTTGGTTCAGTACCAACCAGGGCAGAAAGTGTGGGTCTTGGAGCCTGTGGCCCCAAGAGCACTCCAAGATAAATGGAGTGGACCCCACACAATTGTTGAAAAGAAGGGAGAAGTCACCTATTTAGTTGACTTAGGCACTGCCAGGAGTCCCCTTAGGGTGCTCCATGTCAACCTCCTGAAACCCTACTATGACAGGGCTGATCTCACCCTGCTCATGGCAACAGATGAGGGACAGGAAGAAGACAGTGATCCTCTACCTGAACTCTTCTCTTCCACAGAACAAGATGCTCTTGTGGAAGGTGTAGTTTTGGCTGATTGTCTTACTGCTGAGCAGAAAGACCATTGCATAAATCTCCTAGATCAATTCTCTGAACTCTTCTCTACTGTGCCAGGTACCACTTCTTTGTGTGAGCACACTATAGATACTGGAGACAGTTTACCTGTCAAAAGTAAGATCTATAGGCAGCCTGACCATGTCAGGGACTGCATAAAGCAAGAGGTCCAGAAAATGTTAGAACTAGGAGTGGTTGAGCACTCTGAAAGTCCATGGGCTTCTCCTGTGGTACTTGTACCAAAACCCCATTCCAAAGATGGAAAAAAGGAAATGCGGTTTTGTGTAGACTATAGAGGTCTCAACTTGGTAACCAAAACTGATGCTCACCCTATACCCAGGGCAGATGAGCTCATAGATACACTGGCATCTGCCAAGTATCTAAGCACTTTTGATTTGACTGCAGGGTATTGGCAGATCAATTTGTCAGAAGATGCTAAACCTAAGACTGCATTTTCAACCATTGGAGGACATTACCAGTTTACTGTAATGCCTTTTGGTTTGAAAAATGCACCTGCCACTTTTCAGAGGTTGGTGAACACAGTCCTGCAAGGGCTGGAAGCTTTCAGTGCAGCATATTTGGACGATATAGCTGTCTTTAGCTCCAGCTGGGATGATCACCTGGTCCACCTATGGAAAGTTTTGGAGGCCCTGCAAAAGGCAGGCCTCACTATCAAGGCTTCAAAGTGCCAGATAGGGCAGGGTAAGGTGGTTTATCTGGGACACCTTGTTGGGGGGGAAAAGATTGCACCACTACAGGGGAAAATCCAAACAATTATTGATTGGGTACCCCCTACTACACAGACTCAGGTGAGAGCCTTCCTAGGCCTCACTGGGTATTACAGGAGGTTCATTAAGAACTATGGCTCCATTGCAGCCCCTCTTAATGACCTCACTTCCAAAAAGATGCCTAAAAAGGTATTATGGACAGCAAACTGTCAGAAAGCTTTTGAGGAGCTGAAGCAGGCCATGTGCTCTGCACCTGTCCTGAAAAGCCCTTGTTACTCTAAAAAATTCTATGTCCAGACTGATGCATCTGAATTAGGAGTAGGGGCAGTCCTATCACAACTTAATTCTGAGGGCCAGGATCAACCTGTTGCTTTTATTAGTAGGAGGTTACCCCTAGAGAAAAGCGTTGGTCTGCCATTGAGAGGGAGGCCTTTGCTGTGGTCTGGGCTCTGAAGAAGTTGAGGCCATACCTGTTTGGCACTCACTTCATTGTTCAGACAGACCACAAACCTCTACTTTGGCTAAAACAAATGAAAGGTGAAAATCCTAAATTGTTGAGGTGGTCCATATCCCTACAGGGAATGGACTATACAGTGGAACATAGACCTTGGAGTAGCCACTCCAATGCAGATGGACTCTCCAGATATTTCCACTTAGACAATGAAGACTCATCAGGTCATGGCTAGTCTTATTGTCCTTCGTTTGGGGGGGGGTTGTGTAGGAAAGTACCATCTTGCCTGGCATGTTACCCCCATTTTTCACTGTATATATGTTGTTTTAGTTGTATGTGTCACTGGGACCCTGGTAACCCAGGGCCCCAGTGCTCATAAGTGTGCGTGAATGTGTTACCTGTGTAGTGACTAACTGTCTCACTGAGGCTCTGCTAATCAGAACCTCAGTGATTATACTCTCCCATTACTTTCCAAATTGTCACTAACAGGCTAGTGACCATTTTTACCAATTTACATTGGCTTACTGGAACACCCTTATAATTCCCTAGTATATGGTACTGAGGTACCCAGGGTATTGGGGTTCCAGGAGATCCCTATGGGCTGCAGCATTTATTTTGCCACCCATAGGGAGCTCTGACAATTCTTACACAGGCCTGCCACTGCAGCCTGAGTGAAATAACGTCCACGTTATTTCACAGCCATTTTACACTGCACTTAAGTAACTTATAAGTCACCTATATGTCTAACCTTTACCTGGTAAAGGTTAGGTGCAAAGTTACTTAGTGTGAGGGCACCCTGGCACTAGCCAAGGTGCCCCCACATTGTTCAGAGCCAATTCCCTGAACTTTGTGTGTGCGGGGACACCATTACACGCGTGCATTACATATAGGTCACTACCTATATGAAGCTTCACCATGTTAACTCCGAATATGGCCATGAAACATGTCTATGATCATGGAATTTCCCCCTCTATGCCATCCTGGCATAGTTGGCACAATCCCATGATCCCAGTGGTCTGTAGCACAGACCCTGGTACTGCCAAACTGCCCTTCCTGGGATTTCACTGCAGCTGCTGCTGCTGTCAACCCCTCAGACAGGCATCTGCCCTCCTGGGGTCCAGCCAGGCCTGGCCCAGGATGGCAGAACAAAGAACTTCCTCTGAGAGGGTGTGACACCCTCTCCCTTTGGAAAATGGTGTGAAGGCAGGGGAGGAGTAGCCTCCCCCAGCCTCTGGAAATGCTTTGTTGGGCACAGATGTGCCCAATTCTGCATAAGCCAGTCTACACTGGTTCAGGGGACCCCTTAGCCCTGCTCTGGCGCGAAACTGGACAATGGAAAGGGGAGTGACCACTCCCCTGACCTGCACCTCCCCTGGGAGGTGTCCAGAGCTCCTTCAGTGTGCTCCAGACCTCTGCCATCTTGGAAACAGAGGTGCTGCTGGCACACTGGACTGCTCTGAGTGGCCAGTGCCACCAGGTGACGTCAGAGACTCCTTGTGATAGGCTCCTTCAGGTGTTGCTAGCCAATCCTCTCTCCTAGGTAGCCAAACCCTCTTTTCTGGCTATTTAGGGTCTCTGTCTCTGGGGAAACTTTAGATAACGAATGCAAGAGCTCAGCCGAGTTCCTCTGCATCTCTCTGTTCACCTTCTGCCAAGGAATGGACTGCTGACCGCGCTGGAAGCCTGCAACACTGCAACAAAGTAGCAAAGACGACTACTGCAACTCTGTAACGCTGATCCTGCCGCCTTCTTGACTGTTTTCCTGTTTGTGCATGCTGTGGGGGTAGTCTGCCTCCTCTCTGCACCAGAAGCTCCGAAGAAATCTCCCGTGGGTCGACGGAATCTTCCCCCTGCAACCGCAGGCACCAAAAAGCTGCATTACCGGTCCCTTGGGTCTCCTCTCAGCACGACGAGCGAGGTCCCTTGAATCCAGCGACTCTGTCCAAGTGACCCCCACAGTCCAGTGACTCTTCAGTCCAAGTTTGGTGGAGGTAAGTCCTTGCCTCACCTCGCTGGGCTGCATTGCTGGGAACCGCGACTTTTGCAGCTACTCCGGCCCCTGTGCACTTCCGGCAGAAATCCTTTGTGCACAGCCAAGCCTGGGTCCACGGCACTCTAACCTGTATTGCACGACATTCTAAGTTGGTCTCCGGCGACGTGGGACTCCTTTGTGCAACTTCGGGTGAGCACCGTTTCACGCATCGTCGTAGTGCCTGTTTCTGGCACTTCTCCGGGTGCTACCTGCTGCTGAGAGGACTCCTTGTCTTGCTTGACGTCCCCTCTCTCTCCTGGTCCAATTTGCCACCTCCTGGTCCCTCCAGGGCTACAGCAGCGTCCAAAAACGCTAACCGCACAATTTGCAGCTAGCAAGGCTTGTTGGCGTTCTTTCGGCGGGAAAACACTTCTGCACGACTTTCCACGGCGAGCGGGATCCGTCCACCAAAGGGGAAGTCTCTAGCCCTTTTCGTTCCTGCAGAAACCGCAGCTTCTTCTGTCCCGTAGAAGCTTCTTTGCACCCGCAGCTGGCATTTCCTGGGCATCTGCCGATCTCCGACTTGCTTGTGACTTTTGGACTTGGTCCCCTTGTTCCACAGGTACCCTAGATTGGAAATCCACAGTCGTTGCATTGTTGGTTTGTGTCTTTCCTGCATTATTCCTCTAACACGACTTCTTTGTCCTTAGGGGAACTTTAGTGCACTTTGCACTCACTTTTCAGGGTCTTGGGGAGGGTTATTTTTCTAACTCTCACTATTTTCTAATAGTCCCAGCGACCCTCTACAAGGTCACATAGGTTTGGGGTCCATTCGTGGTTCGCATTCCACTTTTGGAGTATATGGTTTGTGTTGCCCCTATCCCTATGTTTCCCCATTGCATCCTATTGCAACTATACATTGTTTGCACTGTTTTCTAAGACTATACTGCATATTTTTGCTATTGTGTATATATATCTTGTGTATATTTCCTATCCTCTCACTGAGGGTACACTCTGAGATACTTTGGCATATTGGCATATGTAGGAAAGTACCATCTTGCCTGGCATGTTACCCCCATTTTTCACTGTGTATATGTTGTTTTAGTTGTATGTGTAACTGGGACCCTGGTAACCCAGGGCCCCAGTGCTCATAAGTGTGCCTGAATGTGTTACCTGTGTAGTGACTAACTGTCTCACTGAGGCTCTGCTAACCAGAACCTCAGTGGTTATGCTCTCTCATTTCTTTCCAAATTGTCACTGACAGGCTAGTGACCATTTTTACCAATTTACATTGGCTTACTGGAACACCCTTATAATTCCCTAGTATATGGTACTGAGGTACCCAGGGTATTGGGGTTCCAGGAGATCCCTATGGGCTGCAGCATTTCTTTTGCCACCCATAGGGAGCTCTGACAATTCTTACACAGGCCTGCCACTGCAGCCTGAGTGAAATAACGTCCACGTTATTTCACAGCCATTTTACACTGCACTTAAGTAACTTATAAGTCACCTATATGTCTAACCTTTACCTGGTAAAGGTTAGGTGCAAAGTTACTTAGTGTGAGGGCACCCTGGCACTAGCCAAGGTGCCCCCACATTGTTCAGAGCCAATTCCCTGAACTTTGTGAGTGCGGGGACACCATTACACGCGTGCACTACATATAGGTCACTACCTATATGTAGCTTCACAATGGTAACTCCGAATATGGCCATGTAACATGTCTATGATCATGGAATTGCCCCCTCTATGCCATCCTGGCATAGTTGGCACAATCCCATGATCCCAGTGGTCTGTAGCACAGACCCTGGTACTGCCAAACTGCCCTTCCTGGGGTTTCACTGCGGCTGCTGCTGCTGCCAACCCCTCAGACAGGCATCTGCCCTCCTGGGGTCAAGCCAGGCTTGTCCCAGGATGGCAGAACAAAGGACTTCCTCTGAGAGAGGGTGTTACACCCTCTCCCTTTGGAAAATGGTGTGAAGGCAGGGGAGGAGTAGCCTCCCCCAGCCTCTGGAAATGCTTTCTTGGGCACAGATGTGCCCAATTCTGCATAAGCCAGTCTACACCGGTTCAGGGACCCCTTAGCCCCTGCTCTGGCGCGAAACTGGACAAAGGAAAGGGGAGTGACCACTCCCCTGACCTGCACCTCCCCTGGGAGGTGTCCAGAGCTCCTACAGTGTGCTCCAGACCTCTGCCATCTTGGAAACAGAGGTGCTGCTGGCACACTGGACTGCTCTGAGTGGCCAGTGCCACCAGGTGACGTCAGAGACTCCTGCTGATAGGCTCCTTCAGGTGTTAGTAGCCTATCCTCTCTCCTAGGTAGCCAAACCCTCTTTTCTGGCTATTTAGGGTCTCTGTCTCTGGGGAAACTTTAGATAACGAATGAAAGAACTCATCCGAGTTCCTCTGCATCTCTCTCTTCACCTTCTGATAAGGAAACGACCGCTGACCGCGCTGGAAGCCTGCAAACCTGCAACATAGTAGCAAAGATGACTACTGCAACTCTGTAACGCTGATCCTGCCGCCTTCTCGACTGTTTTCCTGCTTGTGCATGCTGTGGGGGTAGCCTGCCTCCTCTCTGCACCAGAAGCTCCGAAGAAATCTCCCGTGGGTCGACGGAATCTTCCCCCTGCAACCGCAGGCACCAAAAAGCTGCATTACCGGTCCCTTGGGTCTCCTCTCAGCAAGACGAGCGAGGTCCCTCGAATCCAGCGACTCTGTCCAAGTGACCCCCACAGTCCAGTGACTCTTCAGCCCAAGTTTGGTGGAGGTAAGTCCTTGCCTCACCTCGCTGGGCTGCATTGCTGGGAACCGCGACTTTGCAGCTACTCCGGCCCCTGTGCACTTCCGGCGGAAATCCTTTGTGCACAGCCAAGCCTGGGTCCACGGCACTCTAACCTGCATTGCACGACTTTCTAAGTTGGTCTCCGGCAACGTGGGACTCCTTTGTGCAACTTCGGCGAGCACCATTTCACGCATCCTCGTAGTGCCTGTTTCTGGCACTTCTCCGGGTGCTACCTGCTTCAGTGAGGGCTCTTTTTCTTGCGCGACGTCCCCTCTCTCTTCAGGTCCAATTTGCGACCTCCTGGTCCCTCCTGGGCCCCAGCAGCGTCCAAAAACGCCAAACGCACGATTTGCGTCTAGAAAGGCTTGTTGGCGTCCTTTTGGCAGGAAAACACTTCTGCACGACTCTACAAGGCAAGAGGGTCCGTCCACCAAAGGGGAAGTCTCTAGCCCTTTTCGTTCCTGCAGAAACCTCAGCTTCTTCTGTCCTGTAGAAGCTTCTTTGCACCCGCAGCTGGCATTTCCTGGGCATCTGCCCATCTCCGACTTGCTTGTGACTTTTGGACTTGGTCCCCTTGTTCCACAGGTACCCTAGATTGGAAATCCACAGTTGTTGCATTGCTGGTTTGTGTCTTTCCTGCATTATTCCTCTAACACGACTTCTTTGTCCTTAGGGGAACTTTAGTGCACTTTGCACTCACTTTTCAGGGTCTTGGGGAGGGTTATTTTTCTAACTCTCACTATTTTCTAATAGTCCCAGCGACCCTCTACAAGGTCACATAGGTTTGGGGTCCATTCGTGGTTCACATTCCACTTTTGGAGTATATGGTTTGTGTTGCCCCTATCCCTATGTTTCCCCATTGCATCCTATTGTAACTATACATTGTTTGCACTGTTTTCTAAGACTATACTGCATATTTTTGCTATTGTGTATATATATCTTGTGTATATTTCCTATCCTCTCACTGAGGGTACACTCTAAGATACTTTGGCATATTGTCATAAAAATAAAGTGCCTTTATTTTTAGTATAACTGTGTATTGTGTTTTCTTATGATATTGTGCATATGACACTAAGTGGTACTGTAGTAGCTTCACACGTCTCCTAGTTCAGCCTAAGCTGCTCTGCTAAGCTACCATTATCTATCAGCCTAAGCTGCTAGACACCCTATACACTAATAAGGGATAACTGGGCCTGGTGCAAGGTGCAAGTACCCTTGGTACTCACTACAAGCCAGTCCAGCCTCCTACATTGGTTGTGCAGTGGTGGGATAAGTGCTTGAGACTACTTACCACTCTTGTCATTGTACTTTTCGTAAGAGAAAAATATACAAAACAAGGTCAGTGTAGATACACATAGCCAAAAAGTTTTGCATTTCCTCTTTTCACTCTTTTCTAAGTGCTGAAAAGTACTTCTAAGCTTTCAAAAAGTTCTTAAAAGTTTTAAAAGTTTTTTTCTGTCTTTCCAAAAAGTTCTGAAAACTTTTTTCTCTTTTTCTATCACTTTAACTCTCTCTAAAAATGTCTGGCACAGGCCAAACTGTTGATCTGTCCAAACTTGCATATGACAACCTTAGCTGGAAAAGAGCAAGGAGTCTCTGTATAGAGAGAGGTTTGAGTGTAGGGAAGAATCCTTCCTTGGAACTGTAACTTAACATGCTTACAGAACAGGATAAGGCCATAGGTGCCCCATCTGTTGAAAAAGTACCTAATAGTTCCCAATCTGATTCAGGGACTCCCCCAGGAAAAGATTCAGGAAAGAAACTTCCTAGCCTGCCCATTACTAGACAATCTAGCATAGATGGTAATGATGATGAGCCACACCAAATAAATAGTGTTGTCTCACATCATAGCAAAAGCATTTATTCTCACCATACTGGTAGTAATGTTTCTGTAAACCAAGCTGTTAGGCTGGCTTCTGTAAGGGACAGGTCCCCTTCTGTTCATTCCCATCATAGCTCTGTTTCTAGAAATGTCCCTCCCACCAACCCTGATGACAGAATGTTAGAGAGGGAACTCAATAAGTTGAGGGTGGAACAAACCAGACTGAAGCTTAAAAAGCAACAGCTGGATTTGGATAGACAGTCTTTTGAATTAGAGAAGGAAAGACAGAAGTTGGGTTTAGATACCCATGGTGGCAGCAGCAGTATTCCCCATAGTCATCCTGCAAAAGAGCATGATTCCAGCAATCTGCACAAGATAGTTCCCCCTTATAAGGAGGGGGATGACATTAACAAGTGGTTTGCTGCACTTGAGAGGGCCTGTGTTGTACAGGATGTCCCTCAAAGGCAGTGGGCTGCTATCCTATGGCTATCATGTAGTGGAAAAGGTAGGGATAGGCTCCTTACTGTGAAAGAAAATGATGCTAATAATTTCCAAGTTCTTAAGAATGCACTCCTGGATGGTTATGGCTTAACCACTGAACAATACAGGATAAATTTCAGAGAGACCAAAAAGGAGTCTTCACAAGACTGGGTTGATTTTATTGACCATTCAGTGAAGGCCTTGGAGGGGTGGTTACATGGCAGTAAAGTTACTGATTATGACAGCCTGTATAACTTGATCCTGAGAGAGCATATTCTTAATAATTGTGTGTCTGATTTGTTGCACCAGTACTTGGTGGACTCTGATCTGACCTCTCCCCAAGAATTGGGAAAGAAGGCAGACAAATGGGTCAGAACAAGAGTGAACAGAAAAGTTCATACAGGGGGTGACAAAGATGGCAACAAAAAGAAGGATGGTAAGTCTTCTGACAAGGGTGGGGACAAATCTAAAAATGAGTCTTCATCTGGCCCACAAAAACACTCTGGTGGGGGTGGTGGGTCCAAATCCTCCTTTAATCAGAACAAGGAAAAGAAACCATGGTGCTATTTATGTAAAATAAAAGGCAATTGGACAACAGATCCCAGTTGTCCAAAGAAAGGCACCACAGCTCCTACCACTACAACCCCTACTGCTACACCTAGTGTCCCTACTAATAGCAGTAGTGGTGGGAGCAAACCTACTAATAGCCAATCCAAGGGAGTAGCTGGGCTCACTTTTGGTAATTTAGTTGGGGTTGGTCTGATTAGGGAGACCACAGAGGCTACTTTAGTCTCTGAAGGGGCTATTGATTTAGCCACTTTGGTTGCTTGCCCCCATAACTTGGAGAAGTACAAGCAACTAACCCTAATAAATGGTGTTGAGGTCCAGGCCTACAGGGACACAGGTGCCAGTGTCACAATGGTGATTGAGAAACTGGTGCACCCTGAACAACACATACTTGGACACCAGTACCAAGTAACCGATGCTCACAACATAACACAAAGCCACCCCATGGCTGTTGTAAATCTCAACTGGGGGGGGGGTAACTGGTCCAAAGAAAGTTGTGGTAGCTTCAGATTTACCTGTAGACTGTCTATTAGGGAATGATTTGGAGACATCAGCTTGGTCAGATGTGGAGTTGGAGGCCCATGCAGCAATGCTGGGCATCCCAGGGCATATTTTTGCTTTGACAAGGGCTCAGGCCAAAAAGCAAAAAGGACAGGGAAGCTTGGATCCTGGAACAATGGACCAAGTGCTCCCTAAAGCTAGGGCTAGTAGAAGCAAAACACTTCCTACTATCCCTCCCTCTACAGTGGATTCTACTTCTGAGGAAGAAGAATTCCCTTCCTGTGCAGAACCTACACCAGAGGAGCTGGAAGCAGACACTGCTGAGCTTTTGGGTGAAGGGGGGCCTGCCAGAGAGGAGCTGAGTGTGGCACAGCAAACCTGTCCCACATTAGAGGGTCTCAGACAGCAAGCTGTCAAACAGGCTAATGGGGATGTCAGTGACTCTCACAGAGTTTACTGGGAGGACAACCTCTTGTACACTGAGCATAGAGATCCTAAACCTGGAGCTACCAGGAGATTAGTGATTCCTCAGGAGTACAGAATGTTCCTCCTAACACTGGCACATGACATTCCCTTAGCTGGGCACCTAGGACAAATGAAAACTTGGGACAGACTTGTTCCCCTGTTTCATTGGCCTAGGATGTCTGAGGACACAAAGGAATTTTGTAAGTCCTGTGAAACCTGTCAAGCCAGTGGCAAGACAGGTGGCACCCCAAAGGCACCCCTTATCCCACTGCCTGTGGTTGGGGTTCCCTTTGAAAGGGTAGGGGTTGACATAGTTGGCCCCCTTGACCCTCCTACTGCTTCAGGCAATAGGTTTATCTTGGTGGTAGTGGACCATGCCACAAGATATCCTGAAGCTATTCCTTTAAGGACCACTACAGCTCCTGCAGTGGCAAAGGCCCTCCTGGGAATATTTTCCAGGGTGGGCTTCCCAAAGGAAGTAGTATCAGACAGAGGAAGCAATTTCATGTCTGCATACTTAAAGGCCATGTGGAAGGAGTGTGGTGTAACATACAAGTTCACAACACCCTATCATCCACAAACAAATGGACTGGTGGAGAGATTTAATAAAACTCTCAAAGGCATGATTATGGGTCTCCCTGAAAAACTCCGCAGGAGATGGGATATCCTTCTACCATGCCTCCTTTTTGCTTACAGGGAGGTACCCCAGAAAGGAGTGGGCTTCAGCCCCTTTGAACTTCTTTTTGGACACCCTGTTAGGGGTCCACTCACACTTGTAAAGGAGGGTTGGGAACAACCTTTAAAAGCTCCTAAGCAGGATATTGTGGATTATGTACTTGGCCTCAGATCAAGGATGGCTGAGTACATGAAAAAGGCCAGTAAAAACCTTCAGGCCAGCCAAGAGCTCCAGAAAAAATGGCATGATCAGAAGGCTGTTCTGGTTCAGTACCAACCAGGGCAGAAAGTGTGGGTCTTGGAGCCTGTGGCCCCAAGAGCACTCCAAAATAAATGGAGTGGACCCCACACAATTGTTGAAAAGAAGGGTGAAGTCACCTACTTGGTTGACTTAGGCACTGCCAGGAGTCCCCTTAGGGTGCTCCATGTCAACCGCCTGAAACCCTACTATGACAGGGCTGATCTCACCCTGCTCATGGCAACTGATGAGGGACAGGAAGAAGACAGTGATCCTCTACCTGATCTCTTCTCTTCCACAGATCAAGATGCTCTTGTGGAAGGTGTAGTTTTGGCTGATTGTCTTACTGCTGAGCAGAAAGACAATTGCATAAATCTCCTAGGACAATTTTCAGAACTCTTCTTGTAGGAGGCTGGACTGGCTTGTAGTGAGTACCAAGGGGTACTTGCACCTTGCACCAGGCCCAGTTATCCCTTATTAGTGTATAGGGTGTCTAGCAGCTTAGGCTGATAGATAATGGTAGCTTAGCAGAGCAGCTTAGGCTGAACTAGGAGACGTGTGAAGCTACTACAGTACCACTTAGTGTCATATGCACAATATCATAAGAAAACACAATACACAGTTATACTAAAAATAAAGGTACTTTATTTTTATGACAATATGCCAAAGTATCTTAGAGTGTACCCTCAGTGAGAGGATAGGAAATATACACAAGATATATATACACAATAGCAAAAATATGCAGTATAGTCTTAGAAAACAGTGCAAACAATGTATAGTTACAATAGGATGCAATGGGGAAACATAGGGATAGGGGCAACACAAACCATATACTCCAGAAGTGGAATGCGAACCACGAATGGACCCCAAACCTATGTGACCTTGTAGAGGGTCGCTGGGACTATTAGAAAATAGTGAGAGTTAGAAAAATAACCCTCCCCAAGACCACGAAAAGTGAGTGCAAAGTGCACCAAAGTTCCCCTAAGGACAAAATAGTCGTGTTAGAGGGAAAATGCAAGGAAAACACAAATCAGCAATGCAACAACGATGGATTCCTGACTGAGGGTACCTGTGGAACAAGGGGACCAAGTCCAAAAGTCACAAGCAGCTCGGAGATGGGCAGATGCCCAAGAAATGCCAGCGGTTGGTGCAAAGAAGCTCTTACTAGGCTGAAGAACTGTGAATACTGCAGGAACGACAAGGGCTAGAGACTTCCCCTTTGGAGGATAAATCCCTCACGCCTTGGTGAGTCGTACAGAAGTGTTTTCCCGCCGGAAGGACGCCAACAAGCCTTGCTACACGCAAATCGTACGTTTGGCGTTTTTGGACGCTGCTGGGGCCCAGGAGGGACCAGGAGGTCGCAAATTGGACCTGCAGAGAGAGGGGACGCCGAGCAAGACAAAGAGCCCTCACTGAAGCAGGTAGCACCCAGAGAAGTGACAGAAACAGGCACTATGAGGATGCGTGAAACGGTGCTCGCCGAAGTTGCACAAAGGAGTCCCACGTCGCCGGAGACCAACTTAGAAAGTCGTGCAATGCAGGTTAGAGTGCCGTGGACCCAGGCTTGGCTGTGCACGAAGGATTTCCGCCGGAAGTGCACAGGGGCCGGAGTAGCTTGCAAAGTCGCGGTTCCAAGCAATGCAGCCCAGCGAGGTGAGGCAAGGACTTACCTCCACCAAACTTGGGCTGAAGAGTCACTGGACTGTGGGGGTCACTTGGACGGTGTCGCTGGATTCGAGGGACCTCGCTCGTCGTGCTGAGAGGAGACCCAAGGGACCAGTAATGCAGCTTTTTGGTGCCTGCGGTTGCAGGGGGACGATTCCGTCGACCCACGGGAGATTTCTTCGGAGCTTCTGGTGCAGAGAGGAGGCAGACTACCCCCACAGCATGCACAAGCAGGAAAACAGTCGAGAAGGCGGCAGGATCAGCGTTACAGAGTTGCAGTAGTCGTCTTTGCTACTATGTTGCAGGTTTGCAGGCTTCCAGCGCGGTCAGCGGTCGATTCCTTATCAGAAGGTGAAGAGGGAGATGCAGAGGAACTCGGCTGAGCTCATGCATTCGTTATCTAAAGTTTCCCCAGAGACAGAGACCCTAAATAGCCAGAAAAGAGGGTTTGGCTACCTAGGAGAGAGGAAAGGCTACTAACACCTGAAGGAGCCTATCACAAGGAGTCTCTGACGTCACCTGGTGGCACTGGCCACTCAGAGCAGTCCAGTGTGCCAGCAGCACCTCTGTTTCCAAGATGGCAGAGGTCTGGAGCACACTGGAGGAGCTCTGGACACCTCCCAGGGGAGGTGCAGGTCAGGGGAGTGGTCACTCCCCTTTCCTTTGTCCAGTTTCGCGCCAGAGCAGGGGCTAAGGGGTCCCTGAACCGGTGTAGACTGGCTTATGCAGAATTGGGCACATCTGTGCCCAACAAAGCATTTCCAGAGGCTGGGGGAGGCTACTCCTCCCCTGCCTTCACACCATTTTCCAAAGGGAGAGGGTGTCACACCCTCTCTCAGAGGAAGTTCTTTGTTCTGCCATCCTGGGCCAGGCCTGGCTGGACCCCAGGAGGGCAGCTGCCTGTCTGAGGGGTTGGCAGCAGCAGCAGCTGCAGAGAACCCCCAGGAAGGGCAGTCTGGCAGTACTAGGGTCTGTGCTACAGACCACTGGGATCATGGAATTGTGCCAACTATGCCAGGATGGTATAGAGGGGGCAATTCCATGATCATAGACATGTTACATGGCCATATTCGGAGTTACCATGGTGACGCTACATATAGGTAGTGACCTATATGTAGTGCACGCGTGTAATGGTGTCCCCGCACTCACAAAGTTCAGGGAATTGGCTCTGAACAATGTGGGGGCACCTTGGCTAGTGCCAGGGTGCCCTCACACTAAGTAATTTTGCACCCAACCTTTACCAGGTAAAGGTTAGACATATAGGTGACTTATAAGTTACTTAAGTGCAGTGTAAAATGGCTGTGAAATAACGTGGACGTTATTTCACTCAGGCTGCAGTGGCAGGCCTGTGTAAGAATTGTCAGAGCTCCCTATGGGTGGCAAAAGAAATGCTGCAGCCCATAGGGATCTCCTGGAACCCCAATACCCTGGGTACCTCAGTACCATATACTAGGGAATTATAAGGGTGATCCAGTAAGCCAATGTAAATTGGTAAAATTGGTCACTAGCCTGTTAGTGACAATTTGAAAGTAATGAGAGAGCATAACCACTGAGGTTCTGGTTAGCAGAGCCTCAGTGAGACAGTTAGGCACCACACAGGGAACATATACATGCACACCTATGAGCACTGGGGCCCTGTGTGACAGGGTCCCAGTGACACATACATATAGGCCACAAACCTATGAGCACTGGGGTCCTGACCAGCAGGATCCCAGTGACACATAACAACCATACTGAAAACATAGTGTTTTCACTATGAGCACTGAGGCCTGGCTATCAGGCTCCCAGTGAAACAGTGAAAACAGTGACAAACACCCTGACATACACTCACAAACAGGCCAAAAGTGGGGGTAACAAGGCTAGAAAGAGGCTACCTTCTCACACAACCCCCCCCCAAACGAAGGACAATAAGGCTAACCTTGGCCAGTTGAGACTTTATTGTCTAAGTGGTGATAAGTAGAGAGTAGCTCTGCAATAGACTGGTTACTCCCTTTATCATCCACTATATGGTTACTTCCCTGTGGGGATGTAAACCACCCTGTTTGAAATTTTTTAGCTAAGCAACAATGTGAAGATGTATTTTCAGAGTTTCTATCAGTAAGTTTTAGTTTAGAGCAGTGGGAATTGTCCACTGAACCTATTTGTAGTGATGGAAATGCCAGACAGGGATGCTGTCTCAGAAAAGCCATAGCTGGGCAAAAACTTTGTCCATCTGGCTGGAAGAGAGAACAGCGATGCTGTTTCTCTTGAGTTGGAGCAGGGCAGGGATGCTGTCCTATGAGCTCCACACTAGGGCAGGGATGCTGTCCTAAGTGTTGTGAGGTAGTGCAGGGTTTCTGCACTAAAGTTTCTCTGGGAGGGTTGGAGGGATGCTCCATGTTAACTAAAATGGTGCTGTTTTTCTCACCAATGTTAGTTATCCCACAGAGAGGTACTTCCACCTCAGGGAGTCCAGCTTTGCCAGCTGATGATTCCCTTGGAACAGGTGCCACCCCAGGAGAGGTTTCTCCCACCACAGGAATAGTATCCTGAATGGTAGGGTGGTTAGGGGATACTGTGATACCCTTTTTCCCTGTTGATGGAGAGGGATCCTGAGTTTTCAGGCCTTCTCTCCTTTGCTTTTTCATTTCACTTGAAATGAGAGGGAACAATTCCTCAGGGATGCCCAGCATGGCTGCATGGGCATAAAACTCTACATCAGCCCAACCTGAGGCCTCTAGGTCATTACCTAAGAGACAGTCTACAGGTAAGCTAGGTGATACCACCACCTGCTTAGGGCCAGTAACTCCACCCCAACTAAACTGAATTATAGCTAAGGGAAGAAACTTAGTGGAGTTATGGACATCAATAATCTTATACTGTTGTCCAATGATGTGTTGTTCAGGAGGCACTAGATTTTCAGTCACCAAAGTGAAACTGGCACCTGTGTCCCTGTAGGCCAAGGCCTCAACACCATTTATTGAAACTGTCTGCCTGTACTTATCCATTGTAAGGGGACAAGCAGCCAGTGTGGCAAGGCCAATGCCACTAGGTGTGACAGAAACTGTCTTGGGACTGATTACATCAGTTTCCACTATGGACCCATAAGTGAACCCAACTACACCCTTTGCTTGACTGTTGCCAGCAGTCCCACCACTAGTACCACTACTGCTAGGGGCACTAGAGCTTGATGTATTAGTGGTGGTAGGCTCAGGGGGTTTACCTGGACAGGACTTATCCCCTGGCCTATGGCCTCTGTTTTTACACACAAAGCACCAAGGCTTTTTAATGTGTGCAGGTTGGGAAGAAGAGGAAGAATTTGTTTTATCCCCACCCTCTGAAGAGTGTTTAAGATTTGAAGTGGGATCTTTGGTTTTACCCTTATCCCCATGCTTATCTTGAGATTTTTCACCATCTTTCTTCTTATTGCCATCTTTGTCACCCCCTGTATGAACTTTTCTGTTCACCCTTGTTCTGACCCATTTGTCTGCCTTCTTTCCCAATTCTTGGGGAGAGGTCAGATCAGAGTCTACCAGGTACTGGTGCAACAAATCAGACACACAATTATTAAGTATATGCTCTCTCAGGATTGTGTTATACAGGCTTTCATAATCAGTAACTTTACTGCCATGTAACCACCCCTCCAAGGCCTTCACTGAATGGTCAATGAAATCAACCCAGTCTTGTGAAGACTCCTTTTTGGTCTCTCTGAACTTTATCCTGTACTGTTCAGTGGTTAAGCCATAACCATCCAGGAGTGCATTCTTAAGAACTTGGAAATTGTTAGCATCATTTTCTTTTACAGTAAGGAGCCTATCCCTACCTTTTCCAGTAAATGATAGCCATAGGATAGCAGCCCACTGCTTTTGAGGGACATCCTGTACAGTACAGGCCCTCTCAAGTGCAGCAAACCACTTGTTAATGTCATCCCCCTCCTTATAAGGGGGAACTATCTTGTGCAGATTCCTGGAATCATGCTCTTTTGCAGGATGACTATGGGGAATACTGCTGCTGCCACCATGGGTATCTAAACCCATCTTCTGTCTTTCCCTCTCTATTTCTAAAGACTGTCTATCCAAATCCAGCTGTTGCTTCTTGAGCTTCAGTCTGGTTTGCTCCACTCTCAATCTATTGAGCTCCCTTTCTAACAATCTGTCATCAGGGTGGGTGGGAGGGACATTTCTAGATACAGAGGTATGATGGGAATGAACAGAAGGAGACCTGTCCCTTACAGAGGGCACCCTAACAGCTTGGCTACCAGTATAATGTGAGAGCACACCATTAGTATGGTGTGATTCAACCTCTGTACCAACTATGCTAGACTGTCTAGTAATGGGCAGGCTGAGAAGTTTCTTTCCTGAACCTTTTCCTGGGGGAGTCCCTGGATCAGATTGAGAACCATTAGCTACTTTTTCTACAGATTGGGCACTAATGGCCTTATCCTGTACTCTAAGCATATTAATTAACAGTTCTAAAGAAGGATTCTTCCCTACACTCAAACCTCTCTCTATGCAGAGACTCCTTGCTCCTTTCCAGCTAAGGTGATCATATGCAAGTTTGGACAGTTCAACATTTTGGCCTGTGCCAGACATTTTTAGAGAGAGTTAAAGTGATAGACAAAGAGAAAAAAGTTTTCAGAACTTTTTGGAAAGACAGAAAAAAACTTTTTAAACTTTTAAGAACTTTTTGAAAGTTTAGAAGTACTTTTCAGCACTTAGAAAAGAGTGAAAAGAGGAAATGCAAAACTTTTTGGCTATGTGTATATACACTGACCTTGTTTTGTATATTTTTCTCTTATGAAAAGTACAATGACAAGAGTGGTAAGTAGTCTCAAGCACTTATCCCACCACTGCACAACCAATGTAGGAGGCTGGACTGGCTTGTAGTGAGTACCAAGGGGTACTTGCACCTTGCACCAGGCCCAGTTATCCCTTATTAGTGTATAGGGTGTCTAGCAGCTTAGGCTGATAGATAATGGTAGCTTAGCAGAGCAACTTAGGCTGAACTAGGAGACGTGTGAAGCTACTACAGTACCACTTAGTGTCATATGCACAATATCATAAGAAAACACAATACACAGTTATACTAAAAATAAAGGTACTTTATTTTTATGACAATATGCCAAAGTATCTTAGAGTGTACCCTCAGTGAGAGGATAGGAAATATACACAAGATATATATACACAATAGCAAAAATATGCAGTATAGTCTTAGAAAACAGTGCAAACAATGTATAGTTACAATAGGATGCAATGGGGAAACATAGGGATAGGGGCAACACAAACCATATACTCCAGAAGTGGAATGCGAACCACGAATGGACCCCAAACCTATGTGACCTTGTAGAGGGTCGCTGGGACTATTAGAAAATAGTGAGAGTTAGAAAAATAACCCTCCCCAAGACCCTGAAAAGTGAGTGCAAAGTGCACCAAAGTTCCCCTAAGGACAAAATAGTCGTGTTAGAGGGAAAATGCAAGGAAAACACAAATCAGCAATGCAACAACGATGGATTCCTGACTGAGGGTACCTGTGGAACAAGGGGACCAAGTCCAAAAGTCACAAGCAGCTCGGAGATGGGCAGATGCCCAAGAAATGCCAGCGGTTGGTGCAAAGAAGCTCTTACTTTCCCGCCGGATCGACGCCAACAAGCCTTGCTACACGCAAATCGTGCGTTTGGCGTTTTTGGACGCTGCTGGGGCCCAGGAGGGACCAGGAGGTCGCAAATTGGACCTGCAGAGAGAGGGGACGTCGAGCAAGACAAAGAGCCCTCACTGAAGCAGGTAGCACCCGGAAAAGTGCCAGAAACAGGCACTACGAGGATGCGTGAAACGGTGCTCGCCGAAGTTGCACAAAGGAGTCCCACGTCGCCGGAGACCAACTTAGAAAGTCGTGCAATGCAGGTTAGAGTGCCGTGGACCCAGGCTTGGCTGTGCACGAAGGATTTCCGCCAGAAGTGCACAGGGGCCGGAGTAGCTTGCAAAGTCGCGGTTCCCAGCAATGCAGCCCAGCGAGGTGAGGCAAGGACTTACCTCCACCAAACTTGGGCTGAAGAGTCACTGGACTGTGGGGGTCACTTGGACGGTGTCGCTGGATTCGAGGGACCTCGCTCGTCGTGCTGAGAGGAGACCCAAGGGACCGGTAATGCAGCTTTTTGGTGCCTGCGGTTGCAGGGGGACGATTCCGTCGACCCACGGGAGATTTCTTCGGAGCTTCTGGTGCAGAGAGGAGGCAGACTACCCCCACAGCATGCACAAGCAGGAAAACAGTCGAGAAGGCGGCAGGATCAGCGTTACAGAGTTGCAGTAGTCGTCTTTGCTACTATGTTGCAGGTTTGCAGGCTTCCAGCGCGGTCAGCGGTCGATTCCTTATCAGAAGGTGAAGAGGGAGATGCAGAGGAACTCGGCTGAGCTCATGCATTCGTTATCTAAAGTTTCCCCAGAGACAGAGACCCTAAATAGCCAGAAAAGAGGGTTTGGCTACCTAGGAGAGAGGAAAGGCTACTAACACCTGAAGGAGCCTATCACAAGGAGTCTCTGACGTCACCTGGTGGCACTGGCCACTCAGAGCAGTCCAGTGTGCCAGCAGCACCTCTGTTTCCAAGATGGCAGAGGTCTGGAGCACACTGGAGGAGCTCTGGACACCTCCCAGGGGAGGTGCAGGTCAGGGGAGTGGTCACTCCCCTTTCCTTTGTCCAGTTTCGCGCCACAGCAGGGGCTAAGGGGTCCCTGAACCGGTGTAGACTGGCTTATGCAGAATTGGGCACATCTGTGCCCAACAAAGCATTTCCAGAGGCTGGGGGAGGCTACTCCTCCCCTGCCTTCACACCATTTTCCAAAGGGAGAGGGTGTCACACCCTCTCTCAGAGGAAGTTCTTTGTTCTGCCATCCTGGGCCAGGCCTGGCTGGACCCCAGGAGGGCAGCTGCCTGTCTGAGGGGTTGGCAGCAGCAGCAGCTGCAGAGAAACCCCAGGAAGGGCAGTCTGGCAGTACCAGGGTCTGTGCTACAGACCACTGGGATCATGGAATTGTGCCAACTATGCCAGGATGGTATAGAGGGGGCAATTCCATGATCATAGACATGTTACATGGCCATATTCGGAGTTACCATGGTGACGCTACATATAGGTAGTGACCTATATGTAGTGCACGCGTGTAATGGTGTCCCCGCACTCACAAAGTTCAGGGAATTGGCTCTGAACAATGTGGGGGCACCTTGGCTAGTGCCAGGGTGCCCTCACACTAAGTAATTTTGCACCCAACCTTTACCAGGTAAAGGTTAGACATATAGGTGACTTATAAGTTACTTAAGTGCAGTGTAAAATGGCTGTGAAATAACGTGGACGTTATTTCACTCAGGCTGCAGTGGCAGGCCTGTGTAAGAATTGTCAGAGCTCCCTATGGGTGGCAAAAGAAATGCTGCAGCCCATAGGGATCTCCTGGAACCCCAATACCCTGGGTACCTCAGTACCATATACTAGGGAATTATAAGGGTGTTCCAGTAAGCCAATGTAAATTGGTAAAATTGGTCACTAGCCTGTTAGTGACAATTTGAAAGTAATGAGAGAGCATAACCACTGAGGTTCTGGTTAGCAGAGCCTCAGTGAGACAGTTAGGCACCACACAGGGAACATATACATGCACACCTATGAGCACTGGGGCCCTGTGTGACAGGGTCCCAGTGACACATACATATAGGCCACAAACCTATGAGCACTGGGGTCCTGACCAGCAGGATCCCAGTGACACATAACAACCATACTGAAAACATAGTGTTTTCACTATGAGCACTGAGGCCTGGCTATCAGGCTCCCAGTGAAACAGTGAAAACAGTGACAAACACCCTGACATACACTCACAAACAGGCCAAAAGTGGGGGTAACAAGGCTAGAAAGAGGCTACCTTCTCACACTTCTCTACTGTGCCAGGCACCACTTCTTGGTGTGAGCACACTATAGATACTGTAGACAGTTTACCTGTCAAAAATAAGATCTATAGGCAGCATGACCATGTCAGGGACTGCATAAAGCAAGAAGTTCAGAAAATGTTGGAACTAGGAGTGGTTGAGCACTCTGACAGTCCATGGGCTTCTCCTGTGGTACTGGTACCAAAACCCAATTCTAAAGATGGAAAGAAGGAAATGCGGTTTTGTGTAGACTATAGAGGTCTCAACTTGGTAACCAAAACTGATGCTCACCCTATACCCAGGGCAGATGAGCTTATAGATACACTGGCATCTGCCAAGTATCTAAGCACTTTTGATTTGACTGCAGGGTATTGGCACATCAAATTATCAGAAGATGCTAAACCTAAGACTGCATTTTCTACCATTGGAGGACATTACCAGTTTACTGTAATGCCTTTTGGTTTGAAAAATGCACCTGCCACTTTTCAGAGGTTGGTGAACACAGTCCTGCAAGGGCTGGAAGCTTTCAGTGCAGCATATTTGGACGATATAGCTGTCTTTAGCTCCAGCTGGGATGATCACCTGGTCCACCTATGGAAAGTTTTGGAGGCCCTGCAAAAGGCAGGCCTCACTATCAAGGCTTCAAAGTGCCAGATAGGGCAGGGTAAGGTGGTTTATCTGGGACACCCTGTTGGTGGGGAACAGATTGCACCACTTCAGGGGAAAATCCAAACTATTATTGATTTGGTTCCCCCTACCACTCAGACTCAGGTGAGAGCCTTCCTAGGCCTCACTGGGTATTACAGGAGGTTCATTAAGAACTATGGCTCCATTGCAGCCCCTCTTAATGACCTCACGTCCAAGAAAATGCCTAAAAAGGTATTATGGACAGCAAACTGTCAGAAAGCTTTTGAGGAGCTGAAGCAGGCCATGTGCTCTGCACCTGTCCTGAAAAGCCCTTGTTACTCTAAAAAATTCTATGTCCAAACTGATGCATCTGAATTAGGAGTAGGGGCAGTCCTATCACAACTTAATTCTGAGGGCCAGGATCAACCTGTTGCTTTTATTAGTAGAAGGTTGACCCCTAGAGAAAAGCGTTGGTCTGCCATTGAGAGGGAGGCCTTTGCTGTGGTCTGGGCTCTGAAGAAGTTGAGGCCATACCTGTTTGGCACTCACTTCATTGTTCAGACAGACCACAAACCTCTACTTTGGCTAAAACAAATGAAAGGTGAAAATCCTAAATTGTTGAGGTGGTCCATATCCCTAAAGGGAATGGACTATACAGTGGAACATAGACCTGGGAGTAGCCACTCCAATGCAGATGGACTCTCCAGATATTTCCACTTAGACAATGAAGACTCATCAGGTCATGGCTAGTCTTATTGTCCTTCGTTTGGGGGGGGGTTGTGTAGGAAAGCACCATCTTGCCTGGCATGTTACCCCCATTTTTCACTGTATATATGTTGTTTTAGTTGTATGTGTCACTGGGACCCTGGTAAGCCAGGGCCCCAGTGCTCATAAGTGTGCCTGAATGTGTTACCTGTGTAGTGACTAACTGTCTCACTGAGGCTCTGCTAATCAGAACTTCAGTGGTTATGCTCTCTCATTTCTTTCCAAATTGTCACTAACAGGCTAGTGACCATTTTTACCAATTTACATTGGCTTACTGGAACACCCTTATAATTCCCTAGTATATGGTACTGAGGTACCCAGGGTATTGGGGTTCCAGGAGATCCCTATGGGCTGCAGCATTTCTTTTGCCACCCATAGGGAGCTCTGACAATTCTTACACAGGCCTGCCACTGCAGCCTGAGTGAAATAACGTCCACGTTATTTCACAGCCATTTTACACTGCACTTAAGTAACTTATAAGTCACCTATATGTCTAACCTTTACCTGGTAAAGGTTAGGTGCAAAGTTACTTAGTGTGAGGGCACCCTGGCACTAGCCAAGGTGCCCCCACATTGTTCAGAGCCAATTCCCTGAACTTTGTGAGTGCGGGGACACCATTACACGCGTACACTACATATAGGTCACTACCTATATGTAGCTTCACAATGGTAACTCCGAATATGGCCATGTAACATGTCTATGATCATGGAATTGCCCCTCTATGCCATCCTGGCATAGTTGGCACAATCCCATGATCCCAGTGGTCTGTAGCACAGACCCTGGTACTGCCAAACTGCCCTTCCTGGGGTTTCACTGCAGCTGCTGCTGCTGCCAACCCCTCAGACAGGCATCTGCCCTCCTGGGGTCAAGCCAGGCTTGTCCCAGGATGGCAGAACAAAGGACTTCCTCTGAGAGAGGGTGTTACACCCTCTCCCTTTGGAAAATGGGGTGAAGGCAGGGGAGGAGTAGCCTCCCCCAGCCTCTGGAAATGCTTTCTTGGGCACAGATGTGCCCAATTCTGCATAAGCCAGTCTACACCGGTTCAGGGACCCCTTAGCCCCTGCTCTGGCGTGAAACTGGACAAAGGAAAGGGGAGTGACCACTCCCCTGACCTGCACCTCCCCTGGGAGGTGTCCAGAGCTCCTCCAGTGTGCTCCAGACCTCTGCCATCTTGGAAACAGAGGTGCTGCTGGCACACTGGACTGCTCTGAGTGGCCAGTGCCACCAGGTGACGTCAGAGACTCCTGCTGATAGGCTCCTTCAGGTGTTAGTAGCCTATCCTCTCTCCTAGGTAGCCAAACCCTCTTTTCTGGCTATTTAGGGTCTCTGTCTCTGGGGAAACTTTAGATAAAGAATGCAAGAGCTCATCCGAGTTCCTCTGCATCTCTCTCTTCACCTTCTGATAAGGAAACGACCGCTGACCGCGCTGGAAGCCTGCAAACCTGCAACATAGTAGCAAAGACGACTACTGCAACTCTGTAACGCTGATCCTGCCGCCTTCTCGACTGTTTTCCTGCTTGTGCATGCTGTGGGGGTAGCCTGCCTCCTCTCTGCACCAGAAGCTCCGAAGAAATCTCCAGTGGGTCGACGGAATCTTCACCCTGCAACCGCAGGCACCAAAAAGCTGCATTACCGGTCCCTTGGGTCTCCTCTCAGCACGACGAGCAAGGTCCCTCGAATCCAGCGACTCTGTCCAAGTGACCACCACAGTCCAGTGACTCTTCAGCCCAAGTTTGGTGGAGGTAAGTCCTTGCCTCACCTCGCTGGGCTGCATTGCTGGGAACCGCGACTTTGCAGCTACTCCGGCCCCTGTGCACTTCCGGCGGAAATCCTTTGTGCACAGCCAAGCCTGGGTCCACGGCACTCTAACCTGCATTGCACGACTTTCTAAGTTGGTCTCCGGCGACGTGGGACTCCTTTGTGCAACTTCAGCGAGCACCGTTTCACGCATCCTCGTAGGGCCTGTTTCTGGCACTTCTCCGGTTGCTACCTGCTTCAGTGAGGGCTCATTGTCTTGCTCGACGCCCCCTCTCTCTTCAGGTCCAATTTGCGACCTCCTGGTCCCTCCTGGGCCCCAGCAGCGTCCAAAAACGTAAAACGCACGATTTGCGTCTAGAAAACACTTGTGCACGACTCTCCACTGCAAGAGGGATCCATCCACCAAAGGGGAAGTCTCTAGCCCTTTTCGTTCCTGCAGAAACCTCAGCTTCTTCTGTCCAGTAGAAGCTTCTTTGCACCCGCAGCTGGCATTTCCTGGGCATCTGCCCATCTCCAACTTGCTTGTGACTTTTGGACTTGGTCCCCTTGTTCCACAGGTACCCTAGATTGGAAATCCACAGTTGTTGCATTGCTGGTTTGTGTCTTTCCTGCATTATTCCTCTAACACGACTTCTTTGTCCTTAGGGGAACTTTAGTGCACTTTGCACTCACTTTTCAGGGTCTTGGGGAGGGTTATTTTTCTAACTCTCACTATTTTCTAATAGTCCCAGTGACCCTCTACAAGGTCACATAGGTTTGGGGTCCATTCGTGGTTCACATTCCACTTTTGGAGTATATGGTTTGTGTTGCCCCTATCCCTATGTTTCCCCATTGCATCCTATTGTAACTATACATTGTTTGCACTGTTTTCTAAGACTATACTGCATATTTTTGCTATTGTGTATATATATCTTGTGTATATTTCCTATCCTCTCACTGAGGGTACACTCTAAGATACTTTGGCATATTGTCATAAAAATAAAGTGCCTTTATTTTTAGTATAACTGTGTATTGTGTTTTCTTATGATATTGTGCATATGACACTAAGTGGTACTGTAGTAGCTTCACACGCCTCCTAGTTCAGCCTAAGCTGCTCTGCTAAGCTACCATTATCTATCAGCCTAAGCTGCTAGACACCCTATACACTAATAAGGGATAACTGGGCCTGGTGCAAGGTGCAAGTACCCTTGGTACTCACTACAAGCCAGTCCAGCCTCCTACAGCATAAAAATAAAGTACCTTTATTTTTAGTATAACTGTGTATTGTGTTTTCTTATGATATTGTGCATATGACACTAAGTGGTACTGGAGTAGCTTCACACGTCTCCTAGTTCAGCCTAAGCTGCTCTGCTAAGCTACCATTATCTATCAGCCTAAGCTGCTAGACACCCTATACACTAATAAGGGATAACTGGGCCTGGTGCAAGGTGCAAGTACCCCTTGGTACTCACTACAAGCCAGTCCAGCCTCCTTCATAAGGGTGTTCCAGTAAGCCAATGTAAATTGGTAAAAATGGTCACTAGCCTGTTAGTGACAATTTGGAAAGAAATGAGAGAGCATAACCACTGAGGTTCTGGTTAGCAGAGCCTCAGTGAGACAGTTGGTCACTACAGAGGTAACACATTCAGGCACACTTATGAGCACTGGGGCCCTGGGTTACCAGGGTTCCAGTGACACATACAACTAAAACAACATATATACAGTGAAAAATGGGGGTAACATGCCAGGCAAGATGGTACTTTCGTACAATATGTCACCTATATGTCCAACCTTTACCTGGTAAAGGTTAGGTGCAAAGTTACTTAGTGTGAGGGCACCCTGGCACTAGCCAAGGTGCCCCCTTATTGTTCAGTGCCAATTCCCCGGACTTTGTGAGTGCGGGGACACCATTACACGCGTGCACTACATATAGGTCACTACCTATATGTACCTTCACAATGGTAACTCCGAATATGGCCATGTAACATGTCTATGATCATGGAATTGCCCCCTCTATACCATCCTGGCATAGTTGGCACAATCCCATGATCCCAGTGGTCTGTAGCACAGACCCTGGTACTGCCAAACTGCCTTTCCCGGGGTTTCACTGCAGCTGCTGCTGCTGCCAACCCCAAAGACAGGCTTCTGCCCTCCTGGGGTCCAGCCAGGCCTGGCCCAGGATGGCAGAACAAAGGACTTCCTCTGAGAGAGGGTGTTACACCCTCTCCCTTTGGAAAATGGTGTGAAGGCAGGGGAGGAGTAGCCTCCCCCAGCCTCTGGAAATGCTTTCATGGGCACACATGGTGCCCATTTCTGCATAAGCCAGTCTACACCGGTTCAGGGACCCCTTAGCCCTGCTCTGGCGCGAAACTGGACAAAGGAAAGGGGAGTGACCACTCCCCTGAGCTGTACCTCCCCTGGGAGGTGCCCAGAGCTCCTCCAGTGTGCTCCAGACCTCTGCCATCTTGGAAACAGAGGTGCTGCTGGCACACTGGACTGCTCTGAGTGGCCAGTGCCACCAGGTGACGTCAGAGACTCCTTGTGATAGGCTCCTTCAGGTGTTGCTAGCCTATCCTCTCTCCTAGGTAGCCAAACCCTCTTTTCTGGCTATTTAGGGTCTCTGTCTCTGGGGAAACTTTAGATAACGAATGCAAGAGCTCATCCGAGTTCCTCTGCATCTCTCTCTTCACCTTCTGATAAGGAATCGACTGCTGACCGCGCTGGAAGCCTGCAAACCTGCAACATAGTAGCAAAGACGACTACTGCAACTCTGTAACGCTGATCCTGCCGCCTTCTCGACTGTTTTCCTGCTTGTGCATGCTGTGGGGGTAGTCTGCCTCCTCTCTGCACCAGAAGCTCAGAAGAAATCTCCCGTGGGCCGACGGAATCGTCCCCCTGCAACCGCAGGCACCAAAGAACTGCATTACCGGTACCCTGGGTCTCCTCTCAGCATGACGAGCGAGGTCCCTTGAATCCAGCAACTCTGTCCAAGTGACTCCCACAGTCCAGTGACTCTTCAGTCCAAGTTTGGTGGAGGTAAGTCCTTGCCTCCCCACGCCAGACTGCATTGCTGGGAACCGCGACTTTTGCAGCTACTCCGGCCTCTGTGCACTTCCGGCGGAAATCCTTTGTGCACAGCCAAGCCTGGGTCCACGGCACTCTAACCTGCATTGCACGACTTTCTAAGTTGTCCTCCGGCGACGTGGGACTCCTTTCTGCGACTTCGGGTGAGCACCGTTTCACGCTTCTTCGTAGTGCCTGTTCTGGCACTTCTGCGGGTGCTGCCTGCTTCTGAGAGGGCTCCTTGTCTTGCTCGACGCCCCCTCTGTCCCCTGACGCAATTGGCGACATCCTGGTCCCTCCTGGGCCACAGCAGCATCCAAAAACCCTAAACCGCACGATTTGCAGCTAGCAAGGCTTGTTGGCGGTCTTTCAGCGGGAAAACACTTCTGCACGACTCTCCACGGCGTGGGGGATCCATCCTCCAAAGGGGAAGTCTCTAGTCATTTTCGTTCCTGCAGAAACCTCAGCTTCTACTGTCCAGTAGCAGCTTCTTTGCACCCACAGGAGGTCATGCAATGCAGGTTAGAGTGCTGTGGACCCAGGCTTGGCTGTGCACAAAGGAAATCCTGGAAAAGTGCACAGGAGCCGAAGTAGCTGCAAAACATGCGGTTCCCAGCAATGCAGTCTGGCGTGGGGAGGCAAGGACTTACCTCCACCAAACTTGGACTGAAGAGTCACTGGACTGTGGGAGTCACTTGGACAGAGTTGCTGAGTTCAAGGGACCTCGCTCGTCGTGCTGAGAGGAGACCCAGAGGACCGGTGATGCAGTTCTTTGGTGCCTGCGGTTGCAGGGGGAAGATTCCGTCGACCCACGGGAGATTTCTTCGGAGCTTCTAGTGCAGAGAGGAGGCAGACTACCCCCACAGCATGCACCACCAGGAAAACAGTCGAGAAGGCGGCAGGATCAGCATTACAGTGTTGCAGTAGTCGTCTTTGCTACTTTGTTGCAGTTTTGCAGGCTTCCAGCGCGGTCAGCAGTCGATTCCTTGGCAGAAGGTGAAGAGAGAGATGCAGAGGAACTCTGATGAGCTCTTGCATTCGTTATCTAAGCAATTCCCCAAAGCAGAGACCCTAAATAGCCAGAAAAGAGGGTTTGGCTTCTTAGTAGAGAGGATAGGCTAGCAACACCTGAAGGAGCCTATCAGAAGGAGTCTCTGACGTCACCTGCTGGCCCTGGCCACTCAGAGCAGTCCAGTGTGCCAGCAGCACCTCTGTTTCCAAGATGGCAGAGGTCTGGAGCACACTGGAGGACCTCTGGGCACCTCCCAGGGGAGGTGTAGGTCAGGGGAGTGGTCACTCCGCTTTCCTTTGTCCAGTTTCGCGCCAGAGCAGGGCTGAGGGGTCCCTGAACCGGTGTAGACTGGCTTATGCAGAAATGTGCACCATCTGTGCCCATGAAAGCATTTCTAGAGGCTGGGGAGGCTACTCCTCCCCTGCCTTAACACCATTTTCCAAAGGGAGAGGGTGTAACACCCTCTCTCTGAGGAAGTCCTTTGTTCTGCCATCCTGGGCCAAGCCTGGCTGGACCCCAGGAGGGCAGAAACCTGTCTGAGGGGTCGGCAGCAGCAGCAACTGCAGTGAAACCCCTGAAAAGGCAGTTTGGCAGAACTGGGGTCTGTGCTACAGACCAGTGGGATCATGGGATTGTGCCAACTATGCCAGGATGGCATAGAAGGGGCAATTCCATGATCATAGACATGTTACATGGCCATATTCGGAGTTACCATTGTGAAGCTACACATAGGTAGTGACCTATGTGTAGTGCACGCGTGTAATGGTGTCCCCGCACTCACAAAGTCCGGGGAATTTGCCCTGAACAATGTGGGGGCACCTTGGCTAGTGCCAGGGTGCCCACACACTAAGTAACTTTGCACCTAACCTTTACCAGGTAAAGGTTAGACATATAGGTGACTTATAAGTTACTTAAGTGCAGTGGTAAATGGCTGTGAAATAATGTGGACGTTATTTCACTCAGGCTGCAATGGCAGGCCTGTGTAAGAATTGTCAGAGCTCCCTATGAGTGGCAAAAGAAATGCTGCAGCCCATAGGGATCTCCTGGAACCCCAATACCCTGGGTACCTCAGTACCATATACTAGGGAATTATAAGGGTGTTCCAGTATGCCAATGTGAATTGGTGAAATTGGTCACTAGCCTGTTAGTGACAATTTGGAAAGAAATGAGAGAGCATACCCACTGAGGTTCTGGATAGCAGAGCCTCAGTGAGACAGTTAGGCATCACACAGGGAACACATACATATAGGTCACAAACTTATGAGCACTGGGGTCCTGGCTAGCAGGGTCCCAGTGACACATAACAAACATACTGAAAACATAGGGTTTTCACTATGAGCACTGGGCCCTGGCTGGCAGGATCCCAGTGAGACAGTGAAAACACCCTGACATAATCTCACAAACAGGCCAAAAGTTGGGGTAACAAGGCTAGAAAGAGGCTACTTTCTCACACTGCATCCATGTTTAAAGCATAGAGACCCAATAGCAAAGGATGTTTGATGCTTTATTGACCTGAGCTATATTTCCCTTCTCTATTGTACCTTTATATTTTAATAAACCTTCATAGTTTTTTCTAAATTACTGGTCTCAAATTCTCTTTTTAGATCAGTCTTTTCTTTATTTACTCTACTTTGAAATGTTGCTTTGAACCTTATTTACAGAAGCATCATCCCCGACTACGTGAACTGGACACCACTGCATCCAAGCACCAGCGCAGCAGCAACACCATAGCTGATGGGGGTGACCTCTTTCTAATCTCTGTGCACTGATGGAGTAAACTCTTCCAAACAGTTATGGTTGTCTCAGGCTAAGGATAAGAATGTGGAGCATCCACAATGGGCTCAAAGGTGTCTGGTCCAGACTGTGACAAGCACAGAGTCAACGGAATGAGCTGGATAGGAAGTCACAAGTATTGGAATAGTGTGAAGATGTTACTGCTTACATGGTTCAATCCCACAATGGTACTATCTAGTGGATAAGGGCTTGGTATTTGGCCTAGTATTACTGACAAAATGAGAAGGAGATGGTATTTCTGAACTAAATGGAAGTTTCTTCTTGCACACAACATGAAGGCTGCTGTGGCCTGCAGTTTGCAAAGTAAGTTCTGCAGCAGGTGCTTGGCCCAGTCAGCTAGTCCACCAGATTAAGGCACAATGTCCAGTAGAAAATGAAGTGATTCATAATGAGTTTTTCGGAGCGAATAATGAGAACAGAGTTGCCATGATCTGTAAACTGGTGGAATGTTTATTTTAAATATTCAAGTGGCAGAAACAAATGTCTGCACTTTTGTATGCATGTTTGTAGCAATGTCCAGGAACAATGCCAATTTAAATTCCTGTATCTTTATAAATGCAAAAGACTTCCTTGAAATAGCTAAATCAGTTCTGAACGTGATTTACAACAAAACTTCCTCCAAGGAAGTGAATAATAGAAATGATGAAAGAAATACATTCACAGGCCCCCTCCTCCACAGATTAATTCAGCTCAATAGTGGAAGAATAGTAGCTACAAACCAGAGGGAAGACCTTCTCTGTGAAGGTGTCTGTGTAGGTGAAGAGGTGCTCCTGGGTCTCAGCATTGAAGAAAGACACCAGCCCTCCCTCAAAGTCCAGGTAAACTCCAATGTGAGGTACTAATGGTAGCTGCCCCGAAAGTGAGTCAGGCTTGCTGTAAATCTTAGGACTCAGTATATGACGCCACAAAACCCAGAAGCCATTGTCAGGCTCAACTTTCTGTTCGATTCTTTTTCTAGCAACAGACTGCCTGGCTACCCCTACATACCACAACAGAAAATAATAATTAATGACACTGCGTGTGGGCACCTTCAGCTCCCAGTAATGCTTCCCAGAGGTGAAGCCCACAGTTCCGAAGACACAAGAAGGATAACGAAATCTTTTCATATTCTCGGTAACATTTTTTACAACAAAAAGCCTTGTGACTTGTTTCCCATCCGTGGAGATGTCTTGCGAAGGATGAGCTGTGTCCGGATCCCAGAAGAGAGATTCTGAGGAGAAAGAGAAGGTTTGTATAGGTGAGTCAGTCTGTCCAGCTGTCAGTCCCTCCTGTCTCATCTATCTCCCCCCTTCTAAGCCACCAGCTTCTTTCTGTCACCCACCCTTCTATCCATCCATCTCCCCATCCATCTGTGCATCCTCCTGTCTTCCCGAGTCCCTTTATCCCTTGATACAGTATAAATAAACACAAGGCATTTGAAGGATGTGGATGCTGAACTACTACCTTTAAGATGACATTGAAACCCAGAATTGCTTTCAGACATGTTCTAGAAGACAAATTATCTTCAGTTCTCTACTGTGATCACATGCGCCAATCTGCTGATCTCTTTGATTAGATACAAACTCCCTCTCTTTCAATATTAACAATGCTGTCACAAGATCTCTGGGCTTGTCAGGCCTGAGCTAGGTCATTATCATCTACTCTGACTTAAAAAATTGAGATTAGGAGAGAAGACTGCAGAAGCGGTAGTGAGAATATGGGCCTGATTTAGATTTCAGCGGACGAGTTACTTCCTCACGACGGTGATGGATATGCCGTCCGCCAAAATATAAATCCCATAGGAAATAATGGGTTGGACTTAAAAGAAACACACCCTTGTGAATCCATAACTGAAAGGAATCTGTTGGTTCCTGTAGGAGTAAAAGATCAATTCAGCCACTTTTCTCGTCACAAGCCCTGCTGAACCAAGGGCAGGCTTGCATCAGAATCAGGCTCCCAATCACATTCATCTACGCAAAAGGGACAGGGATAAATGGAGACACCAGCCTTCTATTGCAGAACCAACGAATATGATTGCATAGAGGCACTGCCCCCCTTTACATCCATATAAGAACAAAGGACAGAGGAAATGCAGAAGCAAGGAACAGAGCTACATCAGCTCCCTAATACACTCACTCAGCAACAAGAGTCAGGGCCCTTCAGACATCAGTCCCTATTATGTCCATGTAGGATCAAGGGGAACAGCTCTCTGCAGACATTGGTGGCGTATGACATCCATACAGAAAGCCAGGATTAGGCTACATGCAGAATCATCTTCCGTTTACTTCCCTTCATGAACAAGGGACAGAACTACAAGCAGACACAGGCTTCTTGTTAGAGTAGTAAGGGACAGGGCCGCATGCATGCATTCAATCAATCATTCAGTTAGTATTTATAGAGCGCAGCACTGTCTTCCCCAGGGGTATCTGGGTGCTGGGGTGTGATGCCTCCGTCTAAAAGCCATATCTTGAGTTCCTTTCTGAATTCTGCAAGGGAGGGTGCTGTTCCAAGGTGGAGGAGAAGTACATTCCAAGTCATAGCGGCGATGCGAGAGAAGGAACATCCACCACTGCGGCTGCCACGTGTAGGAGGCTGGCCTGGTTTGTAGCGGGTCCAGTTATCCCTTATTAGTGAAATGTAGGCAGTGTCTAGACCCCAGGCTGTCTAGAGGTAGCTGTAGGCAGAGCAGCCAAGGCTGAACTAGGAGACATGGAAAGCCTTTGCAATACTAATGTAGTCACACAGACCTTACACACAAGAAAATATCTTAGAGGCTGTACTCCCTTACGAGGTAAGTATTATACACAAAAGATACACTAGTAACCAAAATCAGGTAAGTAAACAGTCATAAAATAGTGAAAATCACCATAGGTTATAATGGGCCTAAGGGGAACACAAACCATATACTAAAATAGTGAAATTTGAATGTCAGTTTCCCAACCAGGCAAGAGTAATGTGTTGAGAGGCTCTGGGAGTGTAAGAAAAGACCAAAGGTAAGTAAAGTACCCCACCCCAGAGCCCAGGAAAGCAGGAGTTCTACATAACTCACTAGAAGTCGTGATAAAGAATTATGCAAAAACCAAGCAAGACTGCAAGACACCAATGATGGATTCCTAGACCTGAAGACCTGCGGAGAGAGGAGACCAAGTCCAAGAACAGCTGAAGAGTCCAAGAAGAACAGGAGCCCCTGCTAACTCGGATGAAGGTGCAAAAGTGGATTCTCTGGTTAGAAGAAAAAGTCAGAAATACACCAAAGAAGACAGCTGCGGGTTCCTGCTTGGTGCAAGAGATGTCCCACGTCGAGTAGAAGAATGCACGCTAGTTTTCGTCATTGGATTCCACCAACAAGCCTTGGCTCACCCAAAAGACTTGTTTGGTGGGAAAAGGCGCTACCTGGACCCAGGAGGAACCTGGAGGTCTCAACTTGGACTGAGGAGACAGAGGGGACCCTCCGTACTTCAGAGAACCCTCAGAAGACCAGGCAGCACCCACAGGAGTCCCAGGACACAGGGACAAAGAAGTTGCAAATCACAGTCATTGCAGCACTACACAAAGGGATTCCATGACACCGGGGAACAACCCAGGGAGCTGAGCGTCACAGGATAGAGTGCTGGGGACCTGGACTATGGTGTGCATGAAGGATTCCTAGTAGAAGTGCACAGAAGCCCTAGGAGCTGCAAAACATGCGGTGCACAGGGTTACTGTCTGGCTCAGGGAGGCAACCTCTTACCTCCACCAAATTTGGGCAGTTGGACCTTTGGACAGTCTGGGTCACGTGAGTCCACCACCTGTGTTCCAGGATCTGAGCTAGTTGTCAGGAGAGGCAACGCAGAGTACTGGTTGTTGCTGCAGAGAGGTGCCTGCTGAAGCAGGGAAGTGACTGTAGGAGGCTGGACTGGCTTGTAGTGAGTACCAAGGGGTACTTGCACCTTGCACCAGGCCCAGTTATCCCTTATTAGTGTATAGGGTGTCTAGCAGCTTAGGCTGATAGATAATGGTAGCTTAGCAGAGCAGCTTAGGCTGAACTAGGAGACGTGTGAAGCTACTACAGTACCACCTAGTGTCATATGCACAATATCATAAGAAAACACAATACACAGTTATACTAAAAATAAAGGTACTTTATTTTTATGACAATATGCCAAAGTATCTTAGAGTGTACCCTCAGTGAGAGGATAGGAAATATACACAAGATATATATACACAATAGCAAAAATATGCAGTACAGTCTTAGAAAACAGTGCAAACAATGTATAGTTACAATAGGATGCAATGGGGAAACATAGGGATAGGGGCAACACAAACCATATACTCCAAAAGTGGAATGCGAACCACGAATGGACCCCAAACCTATGTGACCTTGTAGAGTGTCGCTGGGACTATTAGAAAATAGTGAGAGTTAGAAAAATAACCCTCCCCAAGACCCTGAAAAGTGAGTGCAAATTGCACTAAAGTTCCCCTAAGGACAAAGAAGTCGTGTTAGAGGAATAATGCAGGAAAGACACAAACCAGCAATGCAACAACTGTGGATTTCCAATCTAGGGTACCTGTGGAACAAGGGGACCAAGTCCAAAAGTCACAAGCAAGTCGGAGATGGGCAGATGCCCAGGAAATGCCAGCTGCGGGTGCAAAGAAGCTTCTACTGGACAGAAGAAGCTGAGGTTTCTGCAGGAACGAAAAGGGGCTAGAGATGTCCCCTTTGGGGGACGGATCCCACTCGCCGTGGAGAGTCGTGCAGAAGTATTTTCCCGCCGAAAGAACGCCAACAAGCCTTGCTAGCTGCAAATCGTGCGGTTAGAGTTTTTGGACGCTGCTGTGGCCCTGGAAGGACCAGGAGGTCGCAAATTGGACCAGCAGAGAGAGGGGACATCGAGCAAGACAAGGAGTCCTCTCTGAAGCAGGTAGCACCCGAAGAAGTGCCAGAAACAGGCACTACGAGGATGCGTGAAATGGTGCTCGCCGAAGTTGCACAAAGGAATCCCACGTCGCCGGATACCAACTTAGAAAGTCGTGCCATGCAGGTTAGAGTGCCGTGGACCCAGGCTTGGCTGTGCACAAAGGATTTCCGCCGGAAGTGCACAGGGGCCGGAGTAGCTGCAAAAGTTGCAGTTCCCAGCAATGCAGCCCAGCGAGGTGAGGCAAGGACTTACCTCCACCAAACTTGGACTGAAGAGTCACTGGACTGTGGGGGTCACTTGGACAGAGTCGCTGGATTCGAGGGACCTCGCTCGTCGTGCTGAGAGGAGACCCAAGGGACCGGTAATGCAGCTTTTTGGTGCCTGCGGTTGCAGGGGGAAGATTCCGTCGACCCACGGGAGATTTCTTCGGAGCTTCTGGTGCAGAGAGGAGGCAGACTACCCCCACAGCATGCACAAGCAGGAAAACAGTCGAGAAGGCGGCAGGATCAGCGTTACAGAGTTGCAGTAGTCGTCTTTGCTACTATGTTGCAGGTTTGCAGGCTTCCAGCGCGGTCAGCAGTCGATTCCTTGGCAGAAGGTGAAGAGAGACATGCAGAGGAACTCGGATGAGCTCTTGCATTCGTTATCTAAAGTTTCCCAAGAGACAGAGACCATAAATAGCCAGAAAAGAGGGTTTGGCTACCTAGGAGAGAGGATAGGCTACTAACACCTGAAGGAGCCTATCAGAAGGAGTCTCTGACGTCACCTGGTGGCACTGGCCACTCAGAGCAGTCCAGTGTACCAGCAGCACCTCTGTTTCCAAGATGGCAGAGGTCTGGAGCACACTGGAGGAGCTCTGGACACCTCCCAGGGGAGGTGCAGGTCAGGGGAGTGGTCACTCCCCTTTCCTTTGTCCAGTTTCGCACCAGAGCAGGGCTAAGGGGTCCCCTGAACCGGTGTAGACTGGCTTATGCAGAATTGGGCACCTCTGTGCCCAACAAAGCATTTCCAGAGGCTGGGGGAGGCTACTCCTCCCCTGCCTTCACACCATTTTCCAAAGGGAGAGGGTGTAACACCCTCTCTCAGAGGAAGTTCTTTGTTCTGCCATCCTGGGCCAGGCCTGGCAGGACCCCAGGAGGGCAGATGCCTGTCTGAGGGGTTGGCAGCAGCAGCAGCTGCAGTGAAACCCCAGGAAGGGCAGTTTGGCAGTACCAGGGTCTGTGCTACAGACCACTGGGATCATGGGATTGTGCCAACTATGCCAGGATGGCATAGAGGGGGCAATTCCATGATCATAGACATGTTACATGGCCATATTCGGAGTTACCATTTTGAAGCTACATATAGGTAGTGACCTATATGTAGTGCACGCGTGTAATGGTGTCCCCGCACTCACAAAGTTCAGGGAATTGGCTCTGAACCATGTGGGGGCACCTTGGCTAGTGCCAGGGTGCCCACACACTAAGTAACTTTGCACCTAACCTTTACCAGGTAAAGGTTAGACATATAGGTGACTTATAAGTTACTTAAGTGCAGTGTAAAATGGCTGTGAAATAACGTGGACGTTATTTCACTCAGGCTGCAGTGGCAGGCCTGTGTTAGACTTGTCAGAGCTCCCTATGGGTGGCAAAAGAAATGCTGCAGCCCATAGGGATCTCCTGGAACCCCAATACCCTGGGTACCTCAGTACCATATACTAGGGAATTATAAGGGTGTTCCAGTAAGCCAATGTAAATTAGTAAAAATGGTCACTAGCCTGTTAGTGACAATTTGGAAAGAAATGAGAGAGCATAACCACTGAGGTTCTGATTAGCAGAGCCTCAGTGAGACAGTTAGTCACTACACAGGTAACACATTCAGGCACACTTATGAGCACTGGGGCCCTGGGTTACCAGGGTCCCAGTGACACATACAACTAAAACAACATATATACAGTGAAAAATGGGGGTAACATGCCAGGCAAGATGGTGCTTTCCTACACAACCCCCCCCAAACGTAGGACAATAAGACTAGCCATGACCTGATGAGTCTTCATTGTCTAAGTGGAAATATCTGGAGAGTCCATCTGCATTGGAGTGGCTACTCCCAGGTCTATGTTCCACTGTATAGTCCATTCCCTGTAGGGATATGGACCACCTCAACAATTTAGGATTTTCACCTTTAATTTGTTTTAGCCAAAGTAGAGGTTTGTGGTCTGTCTGAACAATGAAGTGAGTGCCAAACAGGTATGGCCTCAACTTCTTCAGAGCCCAGACCACAGCAAAGGCCTCCCTCTCAATGGCAGACCAACGCTTTTCTCTAGGGGTCAACCTTCTACTAATAAAAGCAACAGGTTGATCCTGGCCCTCAGAATTAAGTTGTGATAGGACTGCCCCTACTCCTAATTCAGATGCATCAGTCTGGACATAGAATTTTTTAGAGTAACAAGGGCTTTTCAGGACAGGTGCAGAGCACATGGCCTGCTTCAGCTCCTCAAAAGCTTTCTGACAGTTTGCTGTCCATAAAACCTTTTTAGGCATTTTCTTGGATGTGAGGTCATTAAGAGGGGCTGCAATGGAGCCATAGTTCTTAATGAACCTCCTGTAATACCCAGTGAGGCCTAGGAAGGCTCTCACCTGAGTCTGAGTGGTAGGGGGAACCCAATCAATAATTGTTTGGATTTTCCCCTGAAGTGGTGCAATCTGTTCCCCACCAACAAGGTGTCCCAGATAAACCACCTTACCCTGCCCTATCTGGCACTTTGAAGCCTTGATAGTGAGGCGTGCCTTTTGCAGGGCCTCCAAAACTTTCCATAGGTGGACCAGGTGATCATCCCAGCTGGAGCTAAAGACAGCTATATCGTCCAAATATGCTGCACTGAAAGCTTCCAGCCCTTGCAGGACTGTGTTCACCAACCTCTGAAAAGTGGCAGGTGCATTTTTCAAACCAAAAGGCATTACAGTAAACTGGTAATGTCCTCCAATGGTAGAAAATGCAGTCTTAGGTTTAGCATCTTCTGATAATTTGATCTGCCAATACCCTGCAGTCAAATCAAAAGTGCTTAGATACTTGGCAGATGCCAGTGTATCTATGAGCTCATCTGCCCTGGGTATAGGGTGAGCATCAGTTTTGGTTACCAAGTTGAGACCTCTATAGTCTACACAAAACCGCATTTCCTTCTTTCCATCTTTGGAATGGGGTTTTGGTACCAGTACCACAGGAGAAGCCCATGGACTGTCAGAGTGCTCAACCACTCCTAGTTCTAACATTTTCTGGACCTCTTGCTTTATGCAGTCCCTGACATGGTCAGGCTGCCTATAGATCTTACTTTTGACAGGTAAACTGTCTCCAGTATCTATAGTGTGCTCACACCAAGAAGTGGTACCTGGCACAGTAGAGAAGAGTTCAGAGAATTGATCTAGGAGATTTATGCAATTATCTTTCTGCTCAGCAGTAAGACAATCAGCCAAAACTACACCTTCCACAAGAGCATCTTGTTCTGTGGAAGAGAAGAGATCAGGTAGAGGATCACTGTCTTCTTCCTGTCCCTCATCAGTTGCCATGAGCAGGGTGAGATCAGCCCTGTCATAGTAGGGTTTCAGGCGGTTGACATGGAGCACCCTAAGGGGACTCCTGGCAGTGCCTAAGTCAACTAAATAGGTGACTTCTCCCTTCTTTTCAACAATTGTGTGGGGTCCACTCCATTTATCTTGGAGTGCTTTTGGGGCCACAGGCTCCAAGACCCACACTTTCTGCCCTGGTTGGTACTGAACCAAAACAGCCTTCTGATCATGCCATTGCTTCTGGAGCTCTTGGCTGGCCTGAAGGTTTTTACTGGCCTTTTTCATGTACTCAGCCATTCTTGATCTGAGGCCAAGTACATAATCCACAATATCCTGCTTAGGAGCTTTTAAAGGTTGTTCCCAACCCTCCTTTACAAGTGTGAGTGGACCCCTAACAGGGTGTCCAAAAAGAAGTTCAAACGGGCTGAAGCCCACTCCTTTCTGGGGTACCTCCCTGTAGGCAAAAAGGAGGCATGGTAGAAGGATATCCCATCTCCTGCGGAGTTTTTCAGAGAGACCCATAATCATGCCTTTGAGAGTTTTATTAAATCTCTCCACCAGTCCATTTGTTTGTGGATGATAGGGTGTTGTGAACTTGTACGTTACACCACACTCCTTCCACATGGCCTTTAAGTATGCAGACATGAAATTGCTTCCCCTGTCTGATACCACTTCCTTTGGGAAGCCCACCCTGATAAATATTCCCAGGAGGGCCTTTGCCACTGCAGGTGCTGTAGTGGTCCTTAAAGGAATAGCTTCAGGATATCTTGTGGCATGGTCCACTACCACCAAGATAAACCTATTGCCTGAAGCAGTAGGATGGTCAAGGGGGCCAACTATGTCAACCCCTACCCTTTCAAAGGGAACCCCAACCACAGGCAGTGGAATAAGGGGTGCCTTTGGGGTGCCACCTGTCTTGCCACTGGCTTGACAGGTTTCACAGGACTTACAAAATTCCTTTGTGTCCTCAGACATTCTAGGCCAATGAAACAGGGGAACAAGCCTGTCCCAAGTTTTCATTTGTCCTAGATACCCAGCTAGGGGAATGTCATGTGCCAGTGTTAGGAGGAACTTTCTGTACTCCTGAGGAATCACTAATCTCCTGGCAGCTCCAGGTTTAGGATCCCTATGCTCAGTGTACAAGAGGTTGTCCTCCCAGTAAACTCTGTGAGAGTCACTGACATCCCCATTAGCCTGTTTGACAGCTTGCTGTCTGAGACCCTCTAATGTGGGACAGGTTTGCTGTGCCACACTCAGCTCCTCTCTGGCAGGCCCCCCTTCACCCAAAAGCTCAGCAGTGTCTGCTTCCAGCTCCTCTGGTGTAGGTTCTGCACAGGGAGGGAATTCTTCTTCCTCAGCAGTTGAATCCACTGTAGAGGGAGGGCTAGTAGGAAGTGGTTTGCTTCTACTAGCCCTAGCTTTAGGGAGCACTTGGTCCATTGTTCCAGGATCCAAGCTTCCCTGTCCTTTTTGCTTTTTGGCCTGAGCCCTTGTCAAAGCAAAAATATGCCCTGGGATGCCCAGCATTGCTGCATGGGCCTCCAACTCCACATCTGACCAAGCTGATGTCTCCAAATCATTCCCTAATAGACAGTCTACAGATAAATCTGAAGCTACCACAACTTTCTTTGGACCAGTTACCCGCCCCCCAGTTGAGATTTACAACAGCCATGGGGTGGCTTTGTGTTATGTTGTGAGCATCGGTTACTTGGTACTGGTGTCCAAGTATGTGTTGTTCAGGGTGCACCAATTTCTCAATCACCATTGGGACACTGGCACCTGTGTCCCAGTAGGCCTGGACCTCAACACCATTTATTAGGGGTAGTTGCTTGTACTTCTCCAAGTTATGGGGGAAAGCAACCAAAGTGGCTAAATCAATAGCCCCTTCAGAGACTAAAGTAGCCTCTGTGGTCTCCCTAATCAGACCAACCCCAACTAAGTTACCAATAGTGAGCCCAGCTACTCCCTTGGATTGGCTATTAGTAGGTTTGCTCCCACCACCACTGCTATTAGTAGGGACACTAGGTGTAGCAGTAGGGGTTGTAGTGGTAGGAGCAGTGGTGCCTTTCTTTGGACAACTGGGATCTGTTGTCCAATGGCCTTTTATCTTACATAAATAGCACCATGGTTTCTTTTCCTTGTTCTGATTAAAGGAGGATTTGGACCCACCACCCCCACCAGAGTGTTTTTGTGGGCCTGATGAAGACTCATTTTTAGATTTGTCCCCACCCTTGTCAGAAGACTTACCATCCTTCTTTTTGTTGCCATCTTTGTCACCCCCTGTATGAACTTTTCTGTTCACCCTTGTTCTGACCCATTTGTCTGCCTTCTTTCCCAATTATTGGGGAGAGGTCAGATCAGAGTCCACCAAGTACTGGTGCAACAAATCAGACACACAATTATTAAGAATATGCTCTCTCAGGATCAAGTTATACAGGCTGTCATAATCAGTAACTTTACTGCCATGTAACCACCCCTCCAAGGCCTTCACTGAATGGTCAATGAAATCAACCCAGTCTTGTGAAGACTCCTTTTTGGTCTCTCTGAACTTTATCCTGTATTGTTCAGTGGTTAAGCCATAACCATCCAGGAGTGCATTCTTAAGAACTTGGAAATTAATAGCATCATTTTCTTTCACAGTAAGGAGCCTATCCCTACCTTTTCCACTAAATGATAGCCATAGGATAGCAGCCCACTGCCTTTGAGGGACATCCTGTACAACACAGGCCCTCTCAAGTGCAGCAAACCACTTGTTAATGTCATCCCCCTCCTTATAAGGGGGAACTCTCTTATGCAGATTCCTGGAATCATGCTCTTTTGCAGGATGACTATGAGGAATACTGCTGCTGCCACCATGGGTTTCTAAACCCAGTTTCTGTCTCTCCTTCTCTACTTCTAAAGTCTGTCTATCCAAATCCAGCTGTTGCTTCTTGAGCTTCAGTCTGGTTTGTTCCACTCTCAATCTATTGAGCTCCCTTTCTAACAATCTGTCATCAGGGTGGGTGGGAGGGACATGCCTTGAAACAGAAGTATGGTGAGAATGGACAGAAGGAGACCTGTCCCTTACAGAAGCCACCCTAACAGCTTGGCTAACAGAAACATCACTACCAGTATGGTGAGAATAAATGCTTTTGCTATGATGTGAGACAACACTATTTATATGGTGTGGCTCATCATCATTACCAACTATGCTAGACTGTCTAGTAATGGGCAGGCTAGGAAGTTTCTTTCCTGAATCTTTTCCTGGGGGAGTCCCTGGATCAGATTGAGAACCATTAGCTACTTTTTCACCAGATTGGGCACTTATGGCCTTATCCTGTACTCTAAGCATGTTAATTAACAGTTCTAAGGAAGGATTCTTCCCTACACTCAAACCTCTCTCTATGCAGAGATTCCTTGCTCCTTTCCAGCTAAGGTGATCATATGCAAGTTTGGACAGATCAACATTTTGGCCTGTGCCAGACATTTTTAGAGAGAGTTAAAGTGATAGAAAAAGAGAAAAAAGTTTTCAGAACTTTTTGGAAAGACAGAAAAAAACATTTTAAACTTTTAAGAACTTTTTGAAAGTTTAGAAGTACTTTTCAGCACTTAGAAAAGAGTGAAAAGAGGAAATGCAAAACTTTTTGGCTATGTGTATATACACTGACCTTGTTTTGTATATTTTTCTCTTATGAAAAGTACAATGACAAGAGTGGTAAGTAGTCTCAAGCACTTATCCCACCACTGCACAACCAATGTAGGAGGCTGGACTGGCTTGTAGTGAGTACCAAGGGGTACTTGCACCTTGCACCAGGCCCAGTTATCCCTTATTAGTGTATAGGGTGTCTAGCAGCTTAGGCTGATAGATAATGGTAGATTAGCAGAGCAGCTTAGGCTGAACTAGGAGACGTGTGAAGCTAATACAGTACCACTTAGTGTCATATGCACAATATCATAAGAAAACAGAATACACAGTTATACTAAAAATAAAGGTACTTTATTTTTATGACAATATGCCAAAGTATCTTAGAGTGTACCCTCAGTGAGAGTATAGGAAATATACACAAGATATATATACACAATAGCAAAAATATGCAGTATAGTCTTAGAAAACAGTGCAAACAATGTATAGTTACAATAGGATGCAATGGGGAAACATAGGGATAGGGGCAACACAAACCATATACTCCAAAAGTGGAATGCGAACCACGAATGGACCCCAAACCTATGTGACCTTGTAGAGGGTCGCTGGGACTATTAGAAAATAGTGAGAGTTAGAAAAATAACCCTCCCCAAGACCCTGAAAAGTGAGTGCAAAGTGCACTAAAGTTCCCCTAAGGACAAAGAAGTCGTGTTAGAGGAATAATGCAGGAAAGACACAAACCAGCAATGCAACAACTGTGGATTTCCAATCTAGGGTACCTGTGGAACAAGGGGACCAAGTCCAAAAGTCACAAGCAAGTCGGAGATGGGCAGATGCCCAGGAAATGCCAGCTGCGGGTGCAAAGAAGCTTCTACTGGACAGAAGAAGCTGAGGTTTCTGCAGGAACGAAAAGGGGCTAGAGACTTCCCCTTTAGTGGACGGATCCTTCTCGCCGTGGAGAGTCGTGCAGAAGTGTTTTCCCGCCGAAAGAACGCCAACAAGTCTTGCTAGCTGCAAATCGTGCGGTTAGCGTTTATGGACGCTGCTGTGGCCCTGGAGGGACCAGGAGGTCGCAAATTGGACCAGCAGAGAGAGGGGACGTCGAGCAAGACAAGGAGCCCTCTCTGAAGCAGGTAGCACCCGGAGAAGTGCCAGAAACAGGCACTACGAAGATGCGTGAAACGGTGCTCGCCGAAGTTGCACAAAGGAATCCCACGTCGCCGGAGACCAACTTAGAAAGTCGTGCAATGCAGGTTAGAGTGCCGTGGACCCAGGCTTGGGTGTGCACAAAGGATTTCCGCCGGAAGTGCACAGGGGCCGGAGTAGCTGCAAAAGTTGCAGTTCCCAGCAATGCAGCCCAGCGAGGTGAGGCAAGGACTTACCTCCACCAAACTTGGACTGAAGAGTCACTGGACTGTGTGGGTCACTTGGACAGAATCGCTGGATTCGAGGGACCTCGCTCGTCGTGCTGAGAGGAGACACAAGGGACCGGTAATGCAGCTTTTTGGTGCCTGCGGTTGCAGGGGGAAGAGTCCGTCGACCCACGGGAGATTTCTTCGGAGCTTCTGGTGCAGAGAGGAGGCAGACTACCCCCACAGCATGCACAAGCAGGAAAACAGTCGAGAAGGCGGCAGGATCAGCGTTACAGAGTTGCAGTAGTCGTCTTTGCTACTATGTTGCAGGTTTGCAGGCTTCCAGCGCGGTCAGCAGTTGATTCCTTGGCAGAAGGTGAAGAGAGAGATGCAGAGGAACTCGGATGAGCTCTTGCATTCGTTATCTAAAGTTTCCCCAGAGACAGAGACCCTAAATAGCCAGAAAAGAGGGTTTGGCTACCTAGGAGAGAGGATAGGCTACTAACACCTGAAGGAGCCTATCAGAAGGAGTCTCTGACGTCACCTGGTGGCACTGGCCACTCAGAGCAGTCCAGTGTGCCAGCAGCACCTCTGTTTCCAAGATGGCAGAGGTCTGGAGCACACTGGAGGAGCTCTGGACACCTCCCAGGGGAGGTGCAGGTTAGGGGAGTGGTCACTCCCCTTTCCTTTGTCCAGTTTCGCGCCAGAGCAGGGCTAAGGGGTCCCCTGAACCGGTGTAGACTGGCTTATGCAGAATTGGGCACCTCTGTGCCCAACAAAGCATTTCCAGAGGCTGGGGGAGGCTACTCCTCCCCTGCCTTCACACCATTTTCCAAAGGGAGAGGGTGTCACACCCTCTCTCAGAGGAAGTTCTTTGTTCTGCCATCCTGGGCCAGGCCTGGCTGGACCCCAGGAGGGCAGATGCCTGTCTGAGGGGTTGGCAGCAGCAGCAGCTGCAGTGAAACCTCAGGAAAGGTAGTTTGGCAGTACCATGGTCTGTGCTACAGACCACTGGGATCATGGGATTGTGCCAACTATGCCAGGATGGCATAGAGGGGGCAATTCCATGATCATAGACATGTTACATGGCCATATTCGGAGTTACCATTGTGAAGGTACATATAGGTAGTGACCTATATGTAGTGCACGCGTGTAATGGTGTCCCCGCACTCACAAATTCCGGGGAATTGGCCCTGAACAATGTGGGGGCACCTTGGCTAGTGCCAGGGTGCCCTCACACTAAGTAACTTTGCACCTAACCTTTACCAGGTAAAGGTTAGACATATAGGTGACTTATAAGTTACTTAAGTGCAGTGTAAAATGGCTGTGAAACGTGGACGTTATTTCACTCAGGCTGCAGTGGCAGGCCTGTGTAAGAATTGTCAGAGCTCCTATGGGTGGCAAAAGAAATGCTGCAGCCCATAGGGATCTCCTGGAACTCCAATACCCTGGGTACCTCAGTACCATATACTAGGGAATTATAAGGGTGTTCCAGTAAGCCAATGTAAATTGGTAAAATTGGTCACTAGCCTGTTAGTGACAATTTAAAAGAAATGAGAGAGCATAACCACTGAGGTTCTGGTTAGCAGAGCCTCAGTGAGACAGTTAGGCACTACACAGGGAACACACACATATAGGCCACAAACTTATGAGCACTGGGGTCCTGACTAGCAGGGTCCCAGTGACACATAACAAACATTCTGAGAACATAGGGTTTTCACTATGAGCACTGGGCCCTGGCTAGCAGGATCCCAGTGAGACAGTGAAAACACCCTGGCATACACTCACAAACAGGCCAAAAGTTGGGGTAACAAGGCTTGAAAGAGGCTACTTTCTCACAACCGGTCCTCTGGGTCCCCTCTCAGCACGATGAGCGTGGTTCCTGGAACTCAGCAACTCTGTCCAAGTGACTCCCACAGTCCAGTGACTCTTCAGTCCAAGTTTGGTGGAGGTAAGTCCTTGCCTCCCCACGCTAGACTGCATTGCTGGGTACTTCGTGATTTGCAGCTGCTCCGGCTCCTGTGCACTCTTCCAGGATTTCCTTCGTGCACAGCCAAGCCTGGGTCCCCGACACTCTAACCTGCAGTGTAGGAAAGTACCATCTTGCCTGGCATGTTACCCCCATTTTTCACTGTATATATGTTGTTTTAGTTGTATGTGTCACTGGGACCCTGGTAAGCCAGGGCCCCAGTGCTCATAAGTGTGCCTGAATGTGTTACCTGTGTAGTGACTAACTGTCTCACTGAGGCTCTGCTAATCAGAACCTCAGTGGTTATGCTCTCTCATTTCTTTCCAAATTGTCACTGACAGGCTAGTGACCATTTTTACCAATTTACATTGGTTTACTGGAACACCCTTATAATCCCCTAGTATATGGTACTGAGGTACCCAGGGTATTGGGGTTCCAGGAGATCCGTATGGGCTGCAGCATTTCTTTTGCCACCCATAGGGAGCTCTGACAATTCTTACACAGGCCTGCCACTGCAGCCTGAGTGAAATAACGTCCACGTTATTTCACAGCCATTTTACACTGCACTTAAGTAACTTATAAGTCACCTATATGTCTAACCTTTACCTGGTAAAGGTTAGGTGCAAAGTTACTTAGTGTGAGGGCACCCTGGCACTAGCCAAGGTGCCCCCACATTGTTCAGAGCCAATTCCCTGAACTTTGTGAGTGCGGGGACACCATTACACGCGTGCACTACATATAGGTCACTACCTATATGTAGCTTCACAATGGTAACTCCGAATATGGCCATGTAACATGTCTATGATCATGGAATTGCCCCCTCTATGCCATCCTGGCATAGTTGGCACAATCCCATGATCCCAGTGGTCTGTAGCACAGACCCTGGTACTGCCAAACTGCCCTTCCTGGGATTTCACTGCAGCTGCTGCTGCTGCCAACCCCTCAGACAGGCATCTGCCCTCCTGGGGTCCAGCCAGGCCTCGCCCAGGATTGCAGAACAAAGAACTTCCTCTGAGAGAGGGTGTGACACCCTCTCCCTTTGGAAAATGGTGTGAAGGCAGGGGAGGAGTAGCCTCCCCCAGCCTCTGGAAATGCTTTGTTGGGCACAGAGGTGCACAATTCTGCATAAGCCAGTCTACACCGGTTCAGGGGACCCCTTAGCCCTGCTCTGGCGCGAAACTGGACAAAGGAAAGGGGAGTGACCACTCCCCTGACCTGCACCTCCCCTGGGAGGTGTCCAGAGCTCCTCCAGTGTGCTCCAGACCTCTGCCATCTTGGAAACAGAGGTGCTGCTGGCACACTGGACTGCTCTGAGTGGCCAGTGCCACCAGGTGACGTCAGAGACTCCTGCTGATAGGCTCCTTCAGGTGTTAGTAGCCTATCCTCTCTCCTAGGTAGCCAAACCCTCTTTTCTGGCTATTTAGGGTCTCTGTCTCTGGGGAAACGGCAGATAACGAATGCATGAGCTCAGCCGAGTTCCTCTGCATCTCTCTCTTCACCTTCTGATAAGGAATCGACCGCTGACCGCGCTGGAAGCCTGCAAACCTGCAACATAGTAGCAAAGACGACTACTGCAACTCTGTAACGCTGATCCTGCCGCCTTCTCGACTGTTTTCCTGCTTGTGCATGCTGTGGGGGTAGTCTGCCTCCTCTCTGCACCAGAAGCTCCGAAGAAATCTCCCGTGGGTCGACGGAATCTTCCCCCTGCAACCGCAGGCACCAAAAAGCTGCATTACCGGTCCCTTGGGTCTCCTCTCAGCATGACGAGCGAGGTCCCTCGAATCCAGCAACTCTGTCCAAGTGACCCCCACAGTCCAGTGACTCTTCAGTCCAAGTTTGGTGGAGGTAAGTCCTTGCCTCACCTCGCTGGGACTGCATTGCTGGGAACCGCGACTTTGCAGCTACTCCGGCCCCTGTGCTCTTTCGGCGGAAATCCTTTGTTCACAGCCAAGCCTGGGTCCACGGCACTCTAACCTGCATTGCACGACTTTCTAAGTTGGTCTCCGGCGACGTGGGACTCCTTTGTGCAACTTCGGCGAGCACTGTTTCACGCATCCTCGTAGTGCCTGTTTCTGGCACTTCTCCGGGTGCTACCTGCTTCAGTGAGGGCTCTTTGTCTTGCTCGACGTCCCCTCTCTCTTCAGGTCCAATTTGCGACCACCTGGTCCCTCCTGTGCCCCAGCAGCGTCCAAAAACGCCAAACGGACAATTTGCGTCTAGCAAGGCTTGTTGGCATCCTTTCGGCGGGAAAACACTTCTGCACAACTTTCCAAGGCGAGAGGGATCCGTCCACCAAAGGGGAAGTGTCTAGCCCTTTTCGTTCCTGCAGAAACCTCAGCTTCTTCTGTCCAGTAGAAGCTTCTTTGCACCCGCAGCTGGCATTTCCTGGGCATCTGCCCATCTCCGACTTGCTTGTGACTTTTGGACTTGGTCCCCTTGTTCCACAGGTACCCTAGATTGGAAATCCACAGTTGTTGCATTGCTGGTTTGTGTCTTTCCTGCATTATTCCTCTAACACGACTTCTTTGTCCTTAGGGGAACTTTAGTGCACTTTGCACTCACTTTTCAGGGTCTTGGGGAGGGTTATTTTTCTAACTCTCACTATTTTCTAATAGTCCCAGCGACCCTCTACAAGGTCACATAGGTTTGGGGTCCATTCGTGGTTCGCATTCCACTTTTGGAGTATATGGTTTGTGTTGCCCCTATCCCTATGTTTCCCCATTGCATCCTATTGTAACTATACATTGTTTGCACTGTTTTCTAAGACTATACTGCATATTTTTGCTATTGTGTATATATATCTTGTGTATATTTCCTATCCTCTCACTGAGGGTACACTCTAAGATACTTTGGCATATTGTCATAAAAATAAAGTACCTTTATTTTTAGTATAACTGTGTATTCTGTTTTCTTATGATATTGTGCATATGACACTAAGTGGTACTGTATTAGCTTCACACGTCTCCTAGTTCAGCCTAAGCTGCTCTGCTAATCTACCATTATCTATCAGCCTAAGCTGCTAGACACCCTATACACTAATAAGGGATAACTGGGCCTGGTGCAAGGTGCAAGTACCCCTTGGTACTCACTACAAGCCAGTCCAGCCTCCTACATTGGTTGTGCAGTGGTGGGATAAGTGCTTGAGACTACTTACCACTCTTGTCATTGTACTTTTCATAAGAGAAAAATATACAAAACAAGGTCAGTGTATATACACATAGCCAAAAAGTTTTGCATTTCCTCTTTTCACTCTTTTCTAAGTGCTGAAAAGTACTTCTAAACTTTCAAAAAGTTCTTAAAAGTTTAAAATGTTTTTTTCTGTCTTTCCAAAAAGTTCTGAAAACTTTTTTCTCTTTTTCTATCACTTTAACTCTCTCTAAAAAATGTCTGGCACAGGCCAAAATGTTGATCTGTCCAAACTTGCATATGATCACCTTAGCTGGAAAGGAGCAAGGAGTCTCTGCATAGAGAGAGGTTTGAGTGTAGGGAAGAATCCTTCTTTAGAACTGTTAATTAATATGCTTAGAGTACAGGATAAGGCCATAAGTGCCCAATCTGTAGAAAAAGTAGCTAATGGTTCTCAATCTGATCCAGGGACTCCCCCAGGAAAAGGTTCAGGAAAGAAACTTCTCAGCCTGCCCATTACTAGACAGTCTAGCATAGTTGGTACAGAGGTTGAATCACACCATACTAATGGTGTGCTCTCACATTATACTGGTAGCCAAGCTGTTAGGGTGCCCTCTGTAAGGGACAGGTCTCCTTCTGTTCATTCCCATCATACCTCTGTATCTAGAAATGTCCCTCCCACCCACCCTGATGACAGATTGTTAGAAAGGGAGCTCAATAGATTGAGAGTGGAACAAACCAGACTGAAGCTCAAGAAGCAACAGCTGGATTTGGATAGACAGTCTTTAGAATTAGAGAAGGAAAGACAGAAGTTCGGTTTAGATACCCATGGTGGCAGCAGCAGTATTCCCCATAGTCATCCTGCAAAAGAGCATGATTCCAGGAATCTGCACAAGATAGTTCCCCCTTACAAGGAGGGGGATGACATTAACAAGTGGTTTGCTGCACTTGAGAGGGCCTGTGTTGTACAGGATGTCCATCAAAAGCAGTGGGCTGCTATCCTATGGCTATCATTTAGTGGAAAAGGTAGGGATAGGCTCCTTACTGTGAAAGAAAATGATGCCAATAATTTTACAGTTCTTAAGAATGCACTCCTGGATGGTTATGGCTTAACCACTGAACAGTACAGGATAAAGTTCAGAGAGACCAAAAAGGAGTCTTCACAAGACTGGGTTGATTTCATTGACCATTCAGTGAAGGCCTTGGAGGGGTGGTTACATGGCAGTAAAGTTACTGATTATGAAAGCCTGTATAACACAATCCTGAGAGAGCATATACTTAATAATTGTGTGTCTGATTTGTTGCACCAGTACCTGGTAGACTCTGATCTGACCTCTCCCCAAGAATTGGGAAAGAAGGCAGACAAATGGGTCAGAACAAGGGTGAACAGAAAAGTTCATACAGGGGGTGACAAAGATGGCAATAAGAAGAAAGATGGTGAAAAATCTCAAGATAAGCATGGGGATAAGGGTAAAACCAAAGATCCCACTTCAAATCTTAAACACTCTTCAGAGGGTGGGGATAAAACAAATTCTTCCTCTTCTTCCCAACCTGCACACATTAAAAAGCCTTGGTGCTTTGTGTGTAAAAATAGAGGCCATAGGCCAGGGGATAAGTCCTGTCCAGGTAAACCCCCTGAGCCTACCACCACTAATACATCAAGCTCTAGTGCCCCTAGCAGTAGTGGTACTAGTGGTGGGACTGCTGGCAACAGTCAAGCAAAGGGTGTAGTTGGGTTCACTTATGGGTCCATAGTGGAAACTGATGTCATCAGTCCCAAGACAGTTTCTGTCACACCTAGTGGCACTGGCCTTGCCACACTGGCTGCTTGTCCCCTTACAATGGATAAGTACAGGCAGACAGTTACAATAAATGGTGTGGAGGCCTTGGCCTACAGGGACACAGGTGCCAGTTTCACTTTGGTGACTGAAAACCTAGTGCACCCTGATCAACACATCATTGGACAACAGTATAAGATTATTGATGTCCATAACTCCACTAAGTTTCTTCCCTTAGCTATAATTCAGTTTAGTTGGGGTGGAGTTACTGGCCCTAAGCAGGTGGTGGTATCACCTAGCTTGCCTGTAGACTGTCTCTTAGGTAATGCCCTAGAGGCCTCAGGTTGGGCTGATGTAGAGTTTTATGCCCATGCAGCCATGCTGGGCATCCCTGAGGAATTGTTCCCTCTCATTTCTACTGAAATGAAAAAGCAAAGGAGAGAAGGCCTGAAAACTCAGGATCCCTCTCCATCAACAGGTAAAAAGGGTATCACAGTATCCCCTAACCACCCTACCATTCAGGATACCATTCCTGTGGTGGGAGAAACCTCTCCTGGGGTGGCACCTGTTCCAAGGGAATCATCAGCTGGCAAAGCTGGACTCCCTGAGTTAGAAGTACCTCTCTGTGGGATAACTAACATTGGTGACAAAAAGAGCACCATTTTAGTTAACATGGAGCATCCCTCCAACCCTCCCAGAGAAACTTTAGTGCAGAAACCCTGCACTGCCTCACAACACTTAGGACAGCATCCCTGCCCTAGTGTGGAGCTCATAGGACAGCATCCCTGCCCTGCTCCAACTCAAGAGAAACAGCATCCCTGTTCTCTCTTCCAGCCAAATGGACAAAGTATTTGCCCAGCTATGGCTTTATTGAGACAGCATCCCTGTCTGGCATTTCCATCACTACAAATAGGTTCAGTGGACAATTCCCACTGCTCTAAACTAAAACTTACTGATAGAAACTCTGAAAATACATCTTCACATTGTTGCTTAGCTAAAAAACTTCAAACAGGGTGGTTTACATCCCCACAGGGAAGTAACCATATAGTGGATGATAAAGGGAGTAACCAGTCTATTGCAGAGCTACTCTCTACTTATCACCACTTAGACAATAAAGTCTCAACTGGCCAAGGTTAGCCTTATTGTCCTTCGTTTGGGGGGGGGTTGTGTGAGAAGGTAGCCTCTTTCTAGCCTTGTTACCCCCACTTTTGGCCTGTTTGTGAGTGTATGTCAGGGTGTTTGTCACTGTTTTCACTGTCTCACTGGGATCCTGATAGCCAGGCCTCAGTGCTCATAGTGAAAACACTATGTTTTCAGTATGTTTGTTATGTGTCACTGGGATCCTGCTGGTCAGGACTTCAGTGCTCATAGGTTTGTGGCCTATATGTATGTGTCACTGGGACCCTGTCACACAGGGCCCCAGTGCTCATAGGTGTGCATGTATATGTTCCCTGTGTGGTGCCTAACTGTCTCACTGAGGCTCTGCTAACCAGAACCTCAGTGGTTATGCTCTCTCATTACTTTCAAATTGTCACTAACAGGCTAGTGACCAATTTTACCAATTTACATTGGCTTACTGGAACACCCTTATAATTCCCTAGTATATGGTACTGAGGTACCCAGGGTATTGGGGTTCCAGGAGATCCCTATGGGCTGCAGCAATTCTTTTGCCACCCATAGGGAGCTCTGACAATTCTTACACAGGCCTGCCACTGCAGCCTGAGTGAAATAACGTCCACGTTATTTCACAGCCATTTTACACTGCACTTAAGTAACTTATAAGTCACCTATATGTCTAACCTTTACCTGGTAAAGGTTAGGTGCAAAGTTACTTAGTGTGAGGGCACCCTGGCACTATCCAAGGTGCCCCCACATTGTTCAGAGCCAATTCCCTGAACTTTGTGAGTGCGGAGACACCATTACACGCGTGCACTACATATAGGTCACTACCTATATGTAGCTTCACCATGGTAACTCCGAATATGGCCATGTAACATGTCTATGATCATGGAATTGCCCCCTCTATGCCATCCTGGCATTGTTGGTACAATTCCATGATCCCAGTGGTCTGTAGCACAGACCCTGGTACTGCCAGACTGCCCTTCCTGGGGTTTCACTGCAGCTGCTGCTGCTGCCAACCCCTCAGACAGGCAGCTGCCCTCCTGGGGTCCAGCCAGGCCTGGCCCAGGATGGCAGAACAAAGAACTTCCTCTGAGAGAGGGTGTGACACCCTCTCCCTTTGGAAAATGGTGTGAAGGCAGGGGAGGAGTAGCCTCCCCCAGCCTCTGGAAATGCTTTGTTGGGCACAGATGTGCCCAATTCTGCATAAGCCAGTCTACACCGGTTCAGGGACCCCTTAGCCCCTGCTCTGGCGCGAAACTGGACAAAGGAAAGGGGAGTGACCACTCCCCTGACCTGCACCTCCCCTGGGAGGTGTCCAGAGCTCCTCCAGTGTGCTCCAGACCTCTGCCATCTTGGAAACAGAGGTGCTGCTGGCACACTGGACTGCTCTGAGTGGCCAGTGCCACCAGGTGACGTCAGAGACTCCTGCTGATAGGCTCCTTCAGGTGTTAGTAGCCTTTCCTCTCTCCTAGGTAGCCAAACCCTCTTTTCTGGCTATTTAGGGTCTCTGTCTCTGGGGAAACTTTAGATAACGAATGCATAAGTTCAGCCGAGTTCCTCTGCATCTCTCTCTTCACCTTCTGATAAGGAATCGACCGCTGACCGTGCTGGAAGCCTGCAAACCTGCAACATAGTAGCAAAGACGACTACTGCAACTCTGTAACGCTGATCCTGCCGCCTTCTCGAATGTTTTCCTGCTTGTGCATGCTGCGGGGGTAGTCTGCCTCCTCTCTGCACCAGAAGCTCCGAAGAAATCTCCTGTGGGTCGACGGAATCTTCCCCCTGCAACCGCAGGCACCAAAAAGCTGCATTACCGGTCCCTTGGGTCTCCTCTCAGCACGACGAGCGAGGTCCCTCGAATCCAGCGATGCTGTCCAAGTGACCCCCACAGTCCAGTGACTCTTCAGCCCAAGTTTGGTGGAGGTAAGTCCTTGCCTCACCTCGCTGGGCTGCATTGCTGGGAACCGCGACTTTGCAGCTACTCCGGCCCCTGTGCACTTCCGGTGGAAATCCTTCATGCACAGCCAAGCCTGGGTCCACGGCACTCTAACCTGCATTGCACGACTTTCTAAGTTGGTCTCCGGCGACGTGGGACTCCTTTGTGGAACTTCGGCGAGCACTGTTTCACGCATCCTCGTAGTGCCTGTTTCTGGCACTTCTCCAGGTGCTACCTGCTTCAGTGAGGGCTCTTTGTCTTGCACGACGTCCCCTCTCTCTGCAGGTCCAATTTGCGACCTCCTGGTCCCTCCTGGGCCCCAGCAGCGTCCAAAAACGCCAAACGCACGATTTGCGTGTAGCAAGGCTTGTTGGCATCCTTCCGGCGGGAAAAAACTTCTGCACGACTCTCCAAGGCGAGAGGGATCCATCCACCAAAGGGGAAGTCTCTAGCCCTTTTTGTTCCTGCAGAAACCTCAGCTTCTTCTGTCCAGTCGAAGCTTCTTTGCACCCGCAGCTGGCATTTCCTGGGCATCTGCCCATCTCCGACTTGCTTGTGACTTTTGGACTTGGTCCCCTTGTTCCACAGGTACCCTAGATTGGAAATCCACAGTTGTTGCATTGCTGGTTTGTGTCTTTCCTGCATTATTCCTCTAACACGACTTCTTTGTCCTTAGGGGAACTTTAGTGCACTTTGCACTCACTTTTCAGGGTCTTGGGGAGGGTTATTTTTCTAACTCTCACTATTTTCTAATAGTCCCAGCGACCCTCTACAAGGTCACATGGGTTTGGGGTCCATTCGTGGTTCGCATTCCACTTTTGGAGTATATGGTTTGTGTTGCCCCTATTCCTATGTTTCCCCATTGCATCCTATTGTAACTATACATTGTTTGCACTGTTTTCTAAGACTATACTGCATATTTTTGCTATTGTGTATATATATCTTGTGTATATTTCCTATCCTCTCACTGAGGGTACACTCTAAGATACTTTGGCATATTGTCATAAAAATAAAGTACCTTTATTTTTAGTATAACTGTGTATTGTGTTTTCTTATGATATTGTGCATATGACACTAAGTGGTACTGTAGTAGCTTCACACGTCTCCTAGTTCAGCCTAAGCTGCTCTGCAAAGCTACCATTATCTATCAGCCTAAGCTGCTAGACACCCTATACACTAATAAGGGATAACTGGGCCTGGTGCAAGGTGCAAGTACCCCTTGGTACTCACTACAAGCCAGTCCAGCCTCCTACAACCAGTCCATTTGTTTGTGGATGATAGGCTGTAGTGAACTTGTAAGTCACGCCACACTCCTTCCACATGGCCTTTAAGTATGCAGACAGGAAATTGCTTCCCCTGTCTGATACTACTTCCTTTGGGAAACCCACTCTGGAAAACATTCCCAGGAGGGCCTTTGCCACTGCAGGTGCTGTAGTGGTCCTTAAAGGAATTGCTTCAGGATATCTTGTGGCATGGTCCACTACCACCAAGATAAACCTATTGCCTGAAGCAGTAGGAGGGTCAAGGGGGCAAACTATGTCAACCCCTACCCTTTCAAAGGGTACCCCAACCACAGGCAGTGGAATAAGGGGTGCCTTTGGAGTGCCACCTGTCTTGCCACTGGCTTGACAGGTTTCACAGGACTTACAAAAATCTTTTGTGTCCTCAGACATCCTAGGCCAATGAAACAAGGGAACCAGTCTGTCCCAAGTTTTCATTTGTACCAGGTGCCCAGCTAGGGGAATGTCGTGTGCAAGAGTTAGGAGGAACTTTCTGTACTCCTGAGGGATCACTAATCTCCTGGCAGTTCCAGGTTTAGGATCCCTTGCCTCAGTGTACAAGAGGTTGTCCTCCCAGTAAACTCTGTGAGAGTCACTGACATCCCCATTGGCCTGTTTGACAGCTTGCTGTCTTAGACCCTCTAATGTGGGACAGGTTTGCTGTGCCACACTCAGCTCCTCCCTGGCAGGCCCCCCCTTCACCCAAAAGCTCAGCAGTGTCTGCTTGAAGCTTCTCTGGTGTAGGTTCTGCACAGGGAGAGAATTCTTCTTCCTCAGAAGTAGAATCCACTGTAGAGGGAGGGATAGTAGAAAGTGGTTTGCTTCTACTAGCCCTAGCTTTAGGGAGCACTTGGTCCATTGTTCCAGGATCCAAGCTTCCCTGTCCTTTTTGCTTTTTGGCCTGAGCCCTTGTCAAAGCAAAAATATGCCCTGGGATGCCCAGCATTGCTGCATGGGCCTCCAACTCCACATCTGACCAAGCTGATGTCTCCAAATCATTCCCTAATAGACAGTCTACAGGTAAATCTGAAGCTACCACAACTTTCTTTGGACCAGTAACCCCCCCCCCCCAGTTGAGATTTACAATAGCCATGGGGTGGCTAAGTGTGTTGTTGTGAGCATCGGTTACTTGGTACTGGTGACCAAGCAGGTGTTGTTCAGGGTGGACCAGTTTCTCTATGACCATAGTCACACTGGCTCCAGTGTCCCTGTAGGCCTGAACCTCAACACCATTTATTAGGGGTAGCTGCTTGTACTTATCCATATTAAGGGGACAAGCAACTAAGGTGGCTAAATCAATAGCCCCCTCAGAGACTAATATAGCCTCTGTGGTCTCCCTAACAAGGCCAACCCCAACTAAGTTACCAATAGTGAGCCCAGCTACTCCCTTGGATTGGCTATTAGTAGGTTTGCTCCCACCACCACTGCTATTAGTAGGGACACTAGGTGTAGCAGTAGGGGTTGTAGTGGTAGGAGGCTTGGTGCTTTTCTTTGGACAACTGGGATCTTTTGTCCAATGGCCTTTTATTTTACATAAATAGCACCAGGGTTTCTTTTCCTTGTTTTGATTAGAAGAGGATTTGGGCCCACCACCCCCACCAGAGTGTTTTTGTGGGCCTGATGAAGATTCATTTTTAGATTTTCCCCACCCTTGTCAGAAGACTTACCATCCTTCTTCTTGTTGCCATCTTTGTCACCCCCTGTATGAACTTTTCTGTTCACCCTTGTTCTGACCCATTTGTCTGCCTTCTTTCCCAATTCTTGGGGAGAGGTCAGATCAGAGTCCACCAAGTACTGGTGCAACAAATCAGACACACAATTATTAAGAATATGCTCTCTCAGGATCAAGTTATACAGGCTGTCATAATCAGTAACTTTACTTCCATGTAACCACCCCTCCAAGACCTTCACTGAATGGTCAATGAAATCAACCCAGTCTTGTGAAGACTCCTTTTTGGTCTCTCTGAACTTTATCCTGTATTGTTCAGTGGTTAAGCCATAACCTAGCTTACCTGTAGACTGTCTCTTAGGTAATGACCTAGAGACCTCAGGTTGGGCTGAGGTAGAGTTTTATACCCATGCAGCCATCCTGGGTATCCCTGAGGAATTGTTCCCTCTCATTTCTACTGAAATGAAAAAGCAAAGGAGAGAAAAAGGCCTGAAAACTCAGGATCCCTCTCCAACAACAGGTAAAAAGGGTATCACAGTATCCTCTAACCACCCTGCCATTCAGGATACCATTCCTGTGGAGGGAGAAACCTCTCCTGGGGTGGCACCTGTACCAAGGGAATCATCAGCTGGCATAGCTGTACTCCCTAAGGTGGAAGTCTAGCAGCTTAGGCTGATAGATAATGGTAGCTTAGCAGAGCAGCTTAGGCTGAACTAGGAGACGTGTGAAGCTACTACAGTACCACTTAGTGTCATATGCACAATATCATAAGAAAACACAATACACAAGTATACTAAAAATAAAGGTACTTTATTTTTATGACAATATGCCAAAGTATCTTAGAGTGTACCCTCAGTGAGAGGATAGGAAATATACACAAGATATATATACACAATAGCAAAAATATGCAGTATAGTCTTAGAAAACAGTGCAAACAATGTATAGTTACAATAGGATGCAATGGGGAAACATAGGGATAAGGGCAACACAAACCATATACTCCAAAAGTGGAATGCGAACCACGAATGGACCCCAAACCTATGTGACCTTGTAGAGGGTCGCTGGGACTATTAGAAAATAGTGAGAGTTAGAAAAATAACCCTCCCCAAGACCCTGAAAAGTGAGTGCAAAGTGCACTAAAGTTCCCCTAAGGACAAAGAAGTCGTGTTAGAGGAATAATGCAGGAAAGACACAAACCAACAATGCAACAACTGTGGATTTCCAATCTAGGGTACCTGTGGAACAAGGGGACCAAGTCCAAAAGTGACAAGCAAGTCGGAGATGGGCAAATGCCCAGGAAATGCCAGCTGCGGGTGCAAAGAAGCTTCTACTGGACAGAAGAAGCTGAGGTTTCTGCAGGAACGAAAAGGGCTAGAGACTTCTCCTTTGGTGGACGGATCCCCCTCGCCGTGGAAAGTCGTGCCGAAGTGTTTTCCCGCCGAAAGAACGCCAACAAGCCTTGCTAGCTGCAAATCGTGCGGTTAGCGTTTTTGGACGCTGCTGAGGCCCAGGAGGGACCAGGAGGTTGCAAATTGGACCAGCAGAGAGAGAGGACGTCGCGCAAGACAAGGAGCTCTCTCTGAAGCCGGTAGCACCCGGAGAAGTGCCAGAGACAGGCACTACGAGGATGCATGAAACGGTGCTCGCCGAAGTTGCACAAAGGAGTCCCACGTCGCCGGAGACCAACTTAGAAAGTCGTGCAATGCAGGTTAGAGTGCCGTGGACCCAGGCTTGGCTGTGCACAAAGGATTTCCGCCGGAAGTGCACAGGGGCTGGAGTAGCTGTAAAAGTCGCGGTTCCCAGCAATGCAGCCCAGCGAGGTGAGGCAAGGACTTACCTCCACCAAACTTGGGCTGAAGAGTCACTGGACTGTGGGGGTCACTTGGACAGAGTCGCTAGATTCGAGGGACCTCGCTCGTCGTGCTGAGAGGAGACCCAAGGGACCGGTAATGCAGCTTTTTGGTGCCTGCGGTTGCAGGGGGAAGATTCCGTCGACCCACGGGAGATTTCTTCGGAGCTTCTGGTGCAGAGAGGAGGCAGACTACCCCCACAGCATGCACAAGCAGGAAAACAGTCGAGAAGGCGGCAGGATCAGCGTTACAGAGTTGCAGTAGTCGTCTTTGCTACTATGTTGCAGGTTTGCAGGCTTCCAGCGCGGTCAGCAGTCGATTCCTTGGCAGAAGGTGAAGAGAGAGATGCAGAGGAACTCGGATGAGCTCTTGCATTCGTTATCTAAAGTTTCCCCAGAGACAGAGACCCTAAATAGCCAGAAAAGAGGGTTTGGCTACCTAGGAGAGAGGATAGGCTACTAACACCTGAAGGAGCCTATCAGAAGGAGTCTCTGACATCACCTGGTGGCACTGGCCACTCAGAGCAGTCCAGTGTGCCAGCAGCACCTCTGTTTCCAAGATGGCAGAGATCTGGAGCACACTGGAGGAGCTCTGGACACCTCCCAGGGGAGGTGCAGGTCAGGGGAGTGGTCACTCCCCTTTCCTTTGTCCAGTTTCGCGCCAGAGCAGGGCTAAGGGGTCCCCTGAACCGGTGTAGACTGGCTTATGCAGAATTGGGCACATCTGTGCCCAACAAAGCATTTCCAGAGGCTGGGGGAGGCTACTCCTCCCCTGCCTTCACACTATTTTCCAAAGGGAGAGGGTGTCACACCCTCTCACAGAGGAAGTTCTTTGTTCTGCCATCCTGGGCCAGGCCTGGCTGGACCCCAGGAGGGCAGATGCCTGTCTGAGGGGTTGGCAGCAGCAGCAGCTGCAGTGAAACCCCAGGAAGGGCAGTTTGGCAGTACCAGGGTCTGTGCTACAGACCACTGGGATCATGGGATTGTGCCAACTATGCCAGGATGGTATAGAGGGGGCAATTCCATGATTATAGACATGTTACATGGCCATATTCGGAGTTACCATTGTGAAGCTACATATAGGTAGTAACCTATATGTAGTGCACGCGTGTAATGGTGTCCCCGCACTCACAAAGTTCAGGGAATTGGCTCTGAACAATGTGGGGGCACCTTGGCTAGTGCCAGGGTGCCCTCACACTAAGTAACTTTGCACCTAACCTTTACCAGGTAAAGGTTAGACATATAGGTGACTTATAAGTTACTTAAGTGCAGTGTAAAATGGCTGTGAAATAACGTGGACGTTATTTCACTCAGGCTGCAGTGGCAGGCCTGTGTAAGAATTGTCAGAGCTCCCTATGGGTGGCAAAATAAATGCTGCAGCCCATAGGGATCTCCTGGAACTCCAATACCCTGGGTACCTCAGTACCATATACTAGGGAATTATAAGGGTGTTCCAGTAAGCCAATGTAAATTGGTAAAATTGGTCACTAGCCTGTTAGTGACAATTTGAAAGAAATGAGAGAGCATAACCACTGAGGTTCTGGTTAGCAGAGCCTCAGTGAGACAGTTAGGCACCACACAGGGAACACATACATATAGGCCACAAACTTATGAGCACTGGGGTCCTGACTAGCAGGGTCCCAGTGACACATAACAAACATACTGAAAACATATGGTTTTCACTATGAGCACTGGGCCCTGGCTAGCAGGATCCCAGTGAGACAGTGAAAACACCCTGACATACACTCACAAACAGGCCAAAAGTGGGGGTAACAAGGCTAGAAAGAGGCTACTTTCTCACACTCTGCATCTCTCTCTTCACCTTCTGCCAAGGAATCGACTGCTGACCGCGCTGGAAGCCTGCAAAACTGCAACAAAGTAGCAAAGACGACTACTGCGACCTTGTAACGCTGATTCTGCCGCCTTCTCGACTGTTTTCCTGGTGGTTCATGCTGTGGGGGTAGTCTGCCTCCTCTCTGCACTAGAAGCTCCGAGAAATCTCCAGTGGGTCGACTGAATCTTCCCCCTCCAACCGCAGGCACCAAAGAACTGCATCACCGGTCCTCTGGGTCTCCTCTCAGCACGACGAGCGAGATCCCTTCAACTCAGCAACTCTGTCCAAGTGACTCCCACAGTCCAGTGACTCTTCAGTCCGAGTTTGTTGGAGGTAAGTCCTTGCCTCCCCACGCCAGACTGCATTGCTGAGAACCGCGTCTTTTGCAACTACTCCGGCTCCTGTGCACTTTTCCAGGATTTCCTTTGTGCACAGCCAAGCCTGGGTCCACGGCACTCTAACCTGCATTGCACGACCTCCTGAGTTGTCCTCCGGCGGCGTGGGACTCTCTCGTGCAACTTCGGGTGAGCACCGTTTCACTCCACTTTGTAGTGACTGTTCCGGCACTTCTCTGGGTGCTGCTTGCTTCTGAGAGGGCTTCTTGTCTTGCTGGCCGCCCCCTCTGTCCCCTCACGCAATTGATGATATCCTGGTCCCTCCTGGGCCACAGTAGCATCCAAAAACCCTAACCGCGATCTTTGCAGCTAGCAAGGCTTGTTTGCGGTCTTTCTTCATGAAAATACTTCTGCACAACTCTTCACGACGTGGGACATCCATCCTCCAAAGGGGAAGATTCTAGCCCTTGTCGTTCTTGCAGAATCCTGAACTTCTACTGTCCAGTGGCAGCTTCTTTGCACCCACAGCTGGCATTTCCTGGGCATCTGCCCACTCTCGACTTGATCGTGACTTTTGGACTTGGTCGCCTTGTTCCACTGGTACTCTCGTCTGGAAATCCATTGTTGTTGCATTGCTGGTGTTTGTAGGTAAGTACCATCTTGCCTGGCATGTTACCCCCATTTTTCACTGTATATATGTTGTTTTAGTTGTATGTGTCACTGGGACCCTGGTAACCCAGGGCCCCAGTGCTCATAAGTGTGCCTGAATGTGTTACCTGTGTAGTGACTAACTGTCTCACTGAGGCTCTGCTAATCAGAACCTCAGTGGTTATGCTCTCTCATTTCTTTCAAAATTGTCACTAACAGGCTAGTGATCATTTTTACCAATTTACATTGGCTTACTGGAAAACCCTTATAATTCCCTAGTATATGGTACTGAGGTACCCAGGGTATTGGGGTTCCAGGAGATCCCTATGGGCTGCAGCATTTCTTTTGCCACCCATAGGGAGCTCTGACAATTCTTACACAGGCCTGCCACTGCAGCCTGAGTGAAATAACGTCCACGTTATTTCACAGCCATTTTACACTGCACTTAAGTAACTTATAAGTCACCTATATGTCTAACCTTTACCTGGTAAAGGTTGGGTGCTAAGTTACTTAGTGTGTGGGCACCCTGGCACTAGCCAAGGTGCCCCCACATTGTTCAGGGCCAATTTCCCTGACTTTGTGTGTGCGGGGACACCATTACACGCGTGCACTACATATAGGTCACTACCTATATGTAGCTTCACAATGGTAACTCCGAATATGGCCATGTAACATGTCTATGATCATGGAATTGCCCCCTCTATGCCATCCTGGCATAGTTGGCACAATCCCATGATCCCAGTGGTCTGTAGCACAGACCCTGGTACTGCCAAACTGCCCTTCCTGGGGTTTCACTGCAGCTGCTGCTGCTGCCAACCCCTCAGACAGGCATCTGCCCTCCTGGGGTCCAGCCAGGCCTGGCCCAGGATGGCAGAACAAAGAACTTCCTCTGAGAGAGGGTGTGACACCCTCTCCCTTTGGAAAGTGGTGTGAAGGCAGGGGAGGAGTAGAATCCCCCAGCCTCTGGAAATGCTTTCTTAGGCACAGATGTGCCCAATTCTGCATAAGCCAGTCTACACCGGTTCAGGGGACCCCTTAGCCCTGCTCTGGCGCGAAACTGGACAAAGGAAAGGGGAGTGACCACTCCCCTGACCTGCACCTCCCCTGGGAGGTGTCCAGAGCTCCTCCAGTGTGCTCCAGACCTCTGCCATCTTGGAAACAGAGGTGCAGCTGGCACACTGGACTGCTCTGAGTGGCCAGTGCCACCAGGTGACGTCAGAGACTCCTTGTGATAGGCTCCTTCAGGTGTTGCTAACCTATCCTCTCTCCTAAGTAGCCAAACCCTCTTTTCTGGCTATTTAGGGTCTCTGTCTCTGGGGAAACTTTAGATAACGAATGCAAGAGCTCATCCGAGCTCCTCTGCATCTCTCTCTTCACCTTCTGCCAAGGAATCGACTGCTGACCGCGCTGGAAGCCTGCAACACTGCAACAAAGTAGCAAAGACGACTACTGCAACTCTGTAACGCTGATCCTGCCGCCTTCTCGACTGTTTTCCTGGTGGTGCATGCTGTGGGGGTAGTCTGCCTCCTCTCTGCACTAGAAGCTCCGAAGAAATCTCCCGTGGGTCGACGGAATCTCCCCCCTGCAACCGCAGGCACCAAAAAGCTGCATTACCGGTCCCTTGGGTCTCCTCTCAGCACGACGAGCGAGGTCCCTCGAATCCAGCAACTCTGTCCAAGTGGCCCCCACAGTCCAGTGACTCTTCAGTCCAAGTTTGGTGGAGGTAAGTCCTTGCCTCACCTCGCTAGACTGCATTGCTGGGAACCGCGACTTTTGCAGCTACTCCGGCCTCCGTGCACTTCCGGTGGAAATCCTTTGTGCACAGTCCAGCCTGGGTCCACGGCACTCTAACCTGCATTGCACGACATTCTAAGTTGTTCTCCGGCGACGTGGGACTTCTTTGTGCGACTTCGGGTGAGCACCGTTTCACGCATCCTCGTAGTGCCTGTTTCTGGCACTTCTCTGGGTGCTACTTGCTGCTAAGAGGACTCCTTGCCTTGCTCGATGTCCCCTCTACCACCTGTTCCAATTTGCGACCTCCTGGTCCCTCCTGGGCCACAGCAGCATCCAAAAACCCTAACCCCACGATTTGCAGCTAGCAAGGCTTGTTGGCGCTCTTTTGGCGGGAAAACACTTCTGCACGACTCTACGAGGCGAGAGGGATCCGTCCTCCAAAGGAGAAGTCTCTAGCGCTTTGTGTTCCTGCAGAAACTGCAGCTTCTTCTGTCCAGTAGAAGCTTCTTTGCACCCGCAGCTGGCATTTCCTGGGCATCTGCCCATCTCCGACTTGCTTGTGACTTTTGGACTTGGTCCCCTTGTTCCACAGGTACCCCAGATTGGAAATCCAGGGTTGTTGCATTGTTGGTTTGTGTCTTTCCTGCATTATTCCTCTAACACGACTTCTTTGTCCTTAGGGGAACTTTAGTGCACTTTGCACTCACTTTTCAGGGTCTTGGGGAGGGTTATTTTTCTAACTCTCACTATTTTCTAATAGTCGCAGCGACCCTCTACAAGGTCATATAGGTTTGGGGTCCATTCGTGGTTCGCATTCCACTTTTGGAGTATATGGTTTGTGTTGCCCCTATCCCTATGTTTCCCCATTGCATCCTATTGTAACTATACATTGTTTGCACTGTTTTCAAAGACTATACTGCATATTTTTGCTATTGTGTATATATATCTTGTGTATATTTCCTATCCTCTCACTGAGGGTACACTCTAAGATACTTTGGCATATTGTCATAAAAATAAAGTACCTTTATTTTTAGTATAACTGTGTATTGTGTTTTCTTATGATATTGTGCATATGACACTAAGTGGTACTGTAGTAGCTTCACACGTCTCCTAGTTCAGCCTAAGCTGCTCTGCTAAGCTACCATTATCTATCAGCCTAAGCTGCTAGACACCCTATACACTAATAAGGGATAACTGGGCCTGGTGCAAGGTGTAAGTACCCCTAGGTACTCACTACAAGCCAGTCCAGCCTCCTACATTGGTTGTGCAGCGGTGGGATAAGTGCTTTGAGACTACTTACCACTCTTGTCATTGTACTTTTCATAAGAGAAAAATATACAAAACAAGGTCAGTGTATATACACATAGCCAAAAAGTTTTGCATTTCCTCTTTTCACTCTTTTCTAAGTGCTGAAAAGTACTTCTAACTTCCTAAAAAGTTCTAAAAACTTTAAAAAGTTTTTTTCTCTGTCTTTCTAAAAGCTCTGACAAACGTTTTTCTCTTTTTCTATCACTTTATCTCTCTCTAAAAATGTCTGGCACAGGCCAAAATGTTGATCTGTCCAAACTTGCATATGATCACCTTAGCTGGAAAGGAGCAAGGAGTCTCTGCATAGAGAGAGGTTTGAGTGTAGGGAAGAATCCTTCCTTGGAATTGTTACTTAACATGCTTAGAGAACAAGATAAGGCAAGAAGTGCCCCATCTGTTGAAAAAGTAGCTAATGGTTCCCAATCTGATCCAGGGACTCCCCCAGGAAAAGATTCAGGAAAGAAACTTCCTACCCTGCCCATTACTAGACAGCCTAGCATAGTTGGAAATGATGTTGGGTCACACCATACAAATAGTGTTGTCTCACATCATAGCAAAAGCATTTATTCTCACCACAGTGGTACTGATGTTTCTGTGAGCCAAGCTGTTAGGGTGCCCTCTGTAAGGGACAGGTCTCCTTCTGTCCATTCTCACCATACTTCTGTTTCAAGGCATGTCCCTCCCACCCACCCTGATGACAGATTGTTAGAAAGGGAGCTCAATAGATTGAGAGTGGAACAAACCAGACTGAAGCTCAAGAAGCAACATCTGGATTTGGATAGACAGACTTTAGAAGTAGAGAAGGAGAGACAGAAACTGGGTTTAGAAACCCATGGTGGCAGCAGCAGTATTCCCCATAGTCATCCTGCAAAAGAGCATGATTCCAGGAATCTGCATAAGATAGTTCCCCCTTATAAGAAGGGGGATGACATTAACAAGTGGTTTGCTGCACTTGAGAGGGCCTGTGCTGTACAGGATGTCCCTCAAAGGCAGTGGGCTGCTATCCTATGGCTATCATTTAGTGGAAAAGGTAGGGATAGGCTCCTTACTGTAAAAGAAAATGAAGCTAATGATTACAAAGTTCTTAAGAATGCACTCCTGGATGGTTATGGCTTAACCACTGAACAATGCAGGATAAAGTTCAGAGAGACCAAAAAGGAGTCTTCACAAGACTGGGTTGATTTCATTGACCATTCAGTGAAGGCCTTGGAGGGGTGGTTACATGGCAGTAAAGTTACTGATTATGACAGCCTGTATAACTTGATCCTGAGAGAGCATATTCTTAATAATTGTGTGTCTGATTTGTTGCACCAGTACTTGGTGGACTCGGATCTGACCTCTCCCCAAGAATTGGGAAAGAAGGCAGACAAATGGGTCAGAACAAGGGTGAACAGAAAAGTTCATACAGGGGGTGACAAAGATGGCAACAAGAAGAAGGATGGTAAGTCTTCTGACAAGGGTGGGGACAAATCTAAAAATGAGTCTTCATCAGGCCCACAAAAACACTCTGGTGGGGGTGGTGGGCCCAAATCCTCTTCTAATCAAAACAAGGAAAAGAAACCATGGTGCTATTTATGTAAAATAAAAGGCCATTGGACAACAGATCCCAGTTGTCCAAAGAAAAGCACCAAGCCTCCTACCACTACAACCCCTACTGCTACCCCTAGTGTCCCTACTAATAGCAGTGGTGGTGGGAGCAAACCTACTAATAGCCAATCCAAGGGAGTAGCTGGGCTCACTATTGGTAACTTAGTTGGGGTTGGCCTTGTTAGGGAGGCCACAGAGGCTGTGTTAGTCTCTGAGGGGGCTATTGATTTAGCCACCTTAGTTGCTTGTCCCCTTAATATGGATAAGTACAAGCAGCTACCCCTAATAAATGGTGTTGAGGTTCAGGCCTACAGGGACACTGGAGCCAGTGTGACTATGGTCATAGAGAAACTGGTCCACCCTGAACAACACCTACTTGGTCACTGTAGGAAAGTACCATCTTGCCTGGCATGTTACCCCCATTTTTCACTGTATATATGTTGTTTTAGTTGTATGTGTCACTGGGACCCTGGTAACCCAGGGCCCCAGTGCTCATAAGTGTGCCTGAATGTGTTACCTGTGTAGTGACTAACTGTCTCACTGAGGCTCTGCTAATCAGAACCTCAGTGGTTATGCTCTCTCATTTCTTTCCAAATTGTCACTAACAGGCTAGTGACCATTTTTACCAATTTACATTGGCTTACTGGAACACCCTTATAATTCCCTAGTATATGGTACTGAGGTACCCAGGGTATTGGGGTTCCAGGAGATCCCTATGGGCTGCAGCATTTCTTTTGCCACCCATAGGGAGCTCTGACAATTCTTACACAGGCCTGCCACTGCAGCCTGAGTGAAATAACGTCCACGTTATTTCACAGCCATTTTACACTGCACTTAAGTAACTTATAAGTCACCTATATATCTAACCTTTACCTGGTAAAGGTTAGGTGCAAAGTTACTTAGTGTGAGGGCACCCTGGCACTAGCCAAGGTGCCCCCACATTGTTCAGAGCCAATTCCCTGAACTTTGTGAGTGCGGGGACACCATTACACGCGTGCACTACATATAGGTCACTACCTATATGTGGCTTCACAATGGTAACTCCGAATATGGCCATGTAACATGTCTATGATCATGGAATTGCCCCCTCTATGCCATCCTGGCATTGTTGGTACAATTCCATGATCCCAGTGGTCTGTAGCACAGACCCTGGTACTGCCAAACTGCCCTTCCTGGGGTTTCACTGCAGCTGCTGCTGCTGCCAACCCCTCAGACAGGCATCTGCCCTCCTGGGGTCCAGCCAGGCCTGGCCCAGGATGGCAGAACAAAGAACTTCCTCTGAGAGAGGGTGTGACACCCTCTCCCTTTGGAAAATGGTGTGAAGGCAGGGGAGGAGTAGCCTCCCCCAGCCTCTGGAAATGCTTTGTTGGGCACAGAGGTGCCCAATTCTGCATAAGCCAGTCTACACCGGTTCAGGGACCCCTTAGCCCCTGCTCTGGCGCGAAACTGGACAAAGGAAAGGGGAGTGACCACTCCCCTGACCTGCACCTCCCCTGGGAGGTGTCCAGAGCTCCTCCAGTGTGCTCCAGACCTCTGCCATCTTGGAAACAGAGGTGCTGCTGGCACACTGGACTGCTCTGAGTGGCCAGTGCCACCAGGTGACGTCAGAGACTCCTGCTGATAGGCTCCTTCAGGTGTTAGTAGCCTATCCTCTCTCCTAGGTAGCCAAACCCTCTTTTCTGGCTATTTAGGGTCTCTGTCTCTGGGGAAACTTCAGATAACGAATGCAAGAGCTCATCCGAGTTCCTCTGCATCTCTCTCTTCACCTTCTGATAAGGAATCGACTGCTGACCGCGCTGGAAGCCTGCAAACCTGCAACATAGTAGCAAAGACGACTACTGCAACTCTGTAACGCTGATCCTGCCGCCTTCTCGACTGTTTTCCTCCTTGTGCATGCTGTGGGGGTAGTCTGCCTCCTCTCTGCACCAGAAGCTCCGAAGAAATCTCCCGTGGGTCGACGGAATCTTCCCCCTGCAACCGCAGGCACCAAAAAGCTGCATTACCGGTCCCTTGGGTCTCCTCTCAGCACGACGAGCGAGGTCCCTTGAATCCAGCGACTCTGTCCAAGTGACCCCCACAGTCCAGTGACTCTTCAGTCCAAGTTTGGTGGAGGTAAGTCCTTGCCTCACCTCGCTGGGCTGTATTGCTGGGAACCGCGACTTTGCAGCTACTCCGGCCCCTGTGCACTTCCGGCAGAAATCCTTTGTGCACAGCCAAGCCTGGGTCCACGGCACTCTAACCAGCATTGCACGACTTTCTAAGTTGGTCTCCGGCGACGTGGGACTCCTTTGTGCACCTGCGGTGAGCACCGTTTCACACATCTTTGTAGTGCCTGTTTCTGGCACTTCTCCGGGTGCTACCTGCTTCAGTGAGGGCTCTTTGTCTTGCTCGACGTCCCCTCTCTCTTCAGGTCCAATTTGCCACCTCCTGGTCCCTCCTGGGCCCCAACAGCATCCAAAAACACCAAACGCACGATTTGTGACGAGCAAGGCTTGTTGGCGTCCTTTCAGCGGGAAAACACTTCTGCACGACTCTGCAAGGCGAGAGGGATCCGTCCATCAAAGGAGAAGTCTCTAGCCCTTTTTGTTCCTGCAGAAACCTCAGCTTCTTCTGTCCAGTAGAAGCTTCTTTGCACCCGCAGCTGGCATTTCCTGGGCATCTGCCCATCTCCGACTTGCTTGTGACTTTTGGACTTGGTCCCCTTGTTCCACAGGTACCCTAGATTGGAAATCCACAGTTGTTGCATTGCTGGTTTGTGTCTTTCCTGCATTATTCCTCTAACACGACTTCTTTGTCCTTAGGGGAACTTTAGTGCACTTTGCACTCACTTTTCAGGGTCTTGGGGAGGGTTATTTTTCTAACTCTCACTATTTTCTAATAGTCCCAGCGACCCTCTACAAGGTCACATAGGTTTGGGGTCCATTCGTGGTTCGCATTCCACTTTTGGAGTATATGGTTTGTGTTGCCCCTATCCCTATGTTTCCCCATTGCATCCTATTGTAACTATACATTGTTTGCACTGTTTTCTAAGACTGTACTGCATATTTTTGCTATTGTGTATATATATCTTGTGTATATTTCCTATCCTCTCACTGAGGGTACACTCTAAGATACTTTGGCATATTGTCATAAAAATAAAGTACCTTTATTTTTAGTATAACTGTGTATTGTGTTTTCTTATGATATTGTGCATATGACACTAAGTGGTACTGTAGTAGCTTCACACGTCTCCTAGTTCAGCCTAAGCTGCTCTGCTAAGCTATCATTATCTATCAGCCTAAGCTGCTAGACTACCCTATACACTAATAAGGGATAACTGGGCCTGGTGCAAGGTGCAAGTACCCCTTGGTACTCACTACAAGCCAGTCCAGCCTCCTACATTGGTTGTGCAGTGGTGGGATAAGTGCTTTGAGACTACTTACCACTCTTGTCATTGTACTTTTCATAAGAGAAAAATATACAAAACAAGGTCAGTGTATATACACATAGCCAAAAAGTTTTGCATTTCCTCTTTTCACTCTTTTCTAAGTGCTGAAAAGTACTTCTAACTTTCTAAAAAGTTTAAAAAGTTTTTTTTCTCTGTCTTTCTAAAAGCTCTGACAAACTTTTTATCTTTTACTATCACTTTAACTCTCTCTAAAAATGTCTGGCACAGGCCAAAATGTTGATCTGTCCAAACTTGCATATGACAACCTTAGCTGGAAAAGAGCAAGGAGTCTCTGTATAGAGAGAGGTTTGAGTGTAGGGAAGAATCCTTCCTTGGAACTGTTACTTAACATGCTTAGAGAACAGGATAAGGCCATAGGTGCCTCATCTGTTGAAAAAGTACCTAATAGTTCTCAATCTGATTCAGGGACTCCCCCAGGAAAAGATTCAGGAAAGAAACTTCCTAGCCTGCCCATTACTAGACAGTCTAGCATAGTTGGTAATGATGATGAGCCACACCATACAAATAGTGTTGTCTCACATCATAGCAAAAGCAATTATTCTCACCATACTGGTAGTAATGTTTCTGTTAACCAAGCTGTTAGGGTGGCTTCTGTAAGGGACAGGTCTCCTTCTGTTCATTCCCATCATACCTCTGTTTCTAGGAATGTCCCTCCCACCAACCCTGATGACAGAATGTTAGAGAGGGAACTCAATAAGTTGAGGGTGGAACAAACCAGACTGAAGCTTAAAAAGCAACAGCTGGATTTGGATAGACAGTCTTTTGAATTAGAGAAGGAAAGACAGAAGTTGGGTTTAGATACCCATGGTGGCAGCAGCAGTATTCCCCATAGTCATCCTGCAAAAGAGCATGATTCCAGGAATCTGCACAAGATAGTTCCCCCTTATAAGGAGGGGGATGACATTAACAAGTGGTTTGCTGCACTTGAGAGGGCCTGTGTTGTACAGGATGTCCCTCAAAGGCAGTGGGCTGCTATCCTATGGCTATCATTTAGTGGAAAAGGTAGGGATAGGCTCCTCACTGTGAAAGAAAATGATGCTAATAATTTCCAAGTTCTTAAGAATGCACTCCTGGATGGTTATGGCTTAACCACTGAACAGTACAGGATAAAGTTCAGAGAGACCAAAAAGGAGTCTTCACAAGACTGGGTTGATTTCATTGACCATTCAGTGAAGGCCTTGGAGGGGTGGTTACATGGCAGTAAAGTTACTGATTATGACAGCCTGTATAACTTAATCCTGAGAGAGCATATTCTTAATAATTGTGTGTCTGATTTGTTGCACCAGTACTTGGTGGACTCGGATCTGACCTCTCCCCAAGAATTGGGAAAGAAGGCAGACAAATGGGTCAGAACAAGAGTGAACAGAAAAGTACATACAGGGGGTGACAAAGATGGCAACAAAAAGGAGGATGGTAAGTCTTCAGACAAGGGTGGGGACAAATCTAAAAATGAGTCTTCATCAGGCCCACAAAAACACTCTGGTGGGGGTGGTGGGTCCAAATCCTCTTTTAATCAGAACAAGGAAAAGAAACCATGGTGCTATTTATGTAAAATAAAAGGCCATTGGACAACAGATCCCAGTTGTCCAAAGAAAGGCGCCAATGCTCCTACCACTACAACCCCTACTGCTAAACCTAGTGTCCCTACTAATAGCAGTGGTGGTGGGAGCAAACCTACTAATAGCCAATCCAAGGGAGTAGCTGGGCTCACTTTTGGTAATTTAGTTGGGGTTGGCCTTGTTAGGGAGGCCACAGAGGCTGTGTTAGTCTCTGAGGGGGCTATTGATTTAGCCACCTTAGTTGCTTGTCCCCTTAATATGGATAAGTACAAGCAGCTACCCCTAATAAATGGTGTTGAGGTTCAGGCCTACAGGGACACTGGTGCCAGTGTGACTATGGTCATAGAGAAACTGGTCCACCCTGAACAACACCTACTTGGTCACCAGTACCAAGTAACCGATGCTCACAACAACACACTTAGCCACCCCATGGCTGTTGTAAATCTCAACTGGGGGGGGGGGTTATTGGTCTAAAGAAAGTTGTGGTAGCTTCAGATTTACCTGTAGACTGTCTATTAGGGAATGATTTGGAGACATCAGCTTGGTCAGATGTGGAGTTGGAGGCCCATGCAGCAATGCTGGGCATCCCAGGGCATATTTTTGCTTTGACAAGGGCTCAGGCCAAAAAGCAAAAAGGACAGGGAAGCTTGGATCCTGGAACAATGGACCAAGTGCTCCCTAAAGCTAGGGCTAGTAGAAGCAAACCACTTCCTACTATCCCTCCCTCTACAGTGGATTCTACTTCTGAGGAAGAAGAATTCCCTCCCTGTGCAGAACCTACACCAGAGGAGCTGGAAGCAGACACTGCTGAGCTTTTGGGTGAAGGGGGGCCTGCCAGAGAGGAGCTGAGTGTGGCACAGCAAACCTGTCCCACATTAGAGGGTCTCAGACAGCAAGCTGTCAAACAGGCTAATGGGGATGTCAGTGACTCTCACAGAGTTTACTGGGAGGACAACCTCTTGTACACTGAGCATAGGGATCCTAAACCTGGAGCTGCCAGGAGATTAGTGATTCCTCAGGAGTACAGAAAGTTCCTCCTAACACTGGCACATGACATTCCCTTAGCTGGGCATCTAGGACAAATGAAAACTTGGGACAGGCTTGTTCCCCTGTTTCATTGGCCTAGAATGTCTGAGGACACAAAGGAATTTTGTAAGTCCTGTGAAACCTGTCAAGCCAGTGGCAAGACAGGTGGCACCCCAAAGGCACCCCTTATCCCACTGCCTGTGGTTGGGGTTCCCTTTGAAAGGGTAGGGGTTGACATAGTTGGCCCCCTTGACCCTCCTACTGCTTCAGGCAATAGGTTTATCTTGGTGGTAGTGGACCATGCCACAAGATATCCTGAAGCTATTCCTTTAAGGACCACTACAGCTCCTGCAGTGGCAAAGGCCCTCCTGGGAATATTTTCCAGGGTGGGCTTCCCAAAGGAAGTAGTATCAGACAGAGGAAGCAATTTCATGTCTGCATACTTAAAGGCCATGTGGAAGGAGTGTGGTGTAACGTACAAGTTCACAACACCCTATCATCCACAAACAAATGGACTGGTGGAGAGATTTAATAAAACTCTCAAAGGCGTGATTATGGGTCTCCCTGAAAAACTCCGCAGGAGATGGGATATCCTTCTACCATGCCTCCTTTTTGCCTACAGGGAGGTACCCCAGAAAGGAGTGGGCTTCAGCCCCTTTGAACTTCTTTTTGGACACCCTGTTAGGGGTCCACTCACACTTGTAAAGGAGGGTTGGGAACAACCTTTAAAAGCTCCTAAGCAGGATATTGTGGACTATGTACTTGGCCTCAGATCAAGGATGGCTGAGTACATGAAAAAGGCCAGTAAAAACCTTCAGGCCAGCCAAGAGCTCCAGAAGCAATGGCATGATCAGAAGGCTGTTTTGGTTCAGTACCAACCAGGACAGAAAGTGTGGGTCTTGGAGCCTGTGGCCCCAAGAGCACTCCAAGATAAGTGGAGTGGTCCCCACACAATTGTTGAAAAGAAGGGAGAAGTCACCTATTTAGTTGACTTAGGCACTGCCAGGAGTCCCCTTAGGGTGTTCCATGTCAACCGCCTGAAACCCTACTATGACAGGGCTGATCTCACCCTGCTCATGGCAACTGATGAGGGACAGGAAGAAGACAGTGATCCTCTACCTGATCTCTTCTCTTCCACAGAACAAGATGCTCTTGTGGAAGGTGTAGTTTTGGCTGATTGTCTTACTGCTGAGCAAAAAGATAATTGCATAAATCTCCTAGATCAATTCTCTGAACTCTTCTCTACTGTGCCAGGTACCACTTCTTGGTGTGAGCACACTACAGATACTGGAGACAGTTTACCTGTCAAAAGTAAGATCTATAGGCAGCCTGACCATGTCAGGGACTGCATAAAGCAAGAGGTCCAGAAAATGTTAGAACTAGGAGTAGTTGAGCACTCTGACAGTCCATGGGCTTCTCCTGTGGTACTGGTACCAAAACCCCATTCCAAAGATGGAAAGAAGGAAATGCGGTTTTGTGTAGACTATAGAGGTCTCAACTTGGTAACCAAAACTGATGCTCCCCCTATACCCAGGGCAGATGAGCTCATAGATACACTGGCATCTGCCAAGTATCTAAGCACTTTTGATTTGACTGCAGGGTATTGGCAGATCAAATTATCAGAAGATGCTAAACCTAAGACTGCATTTTCTACCATTGGAGGACATTACCAGTTTACTGTAATGCCTTTTGGTTTGAAAAATGCACCTGCCACTTTTCAGAGGTTGGTGAACACAGTCCTGCAAGGGCTGGAAGCTTTCAGTGCAGCATATTTGGACGATATAGCTGTCTTTAGCTCCAGCTGGGATGATCACCTGGTCCACCTATGGAAAGTTTTGGAGGCCCTGCAAAAGGCAGGCCTCACTATCAAGGCTTCAAAGTGCCAGATAGGGCAGGGTAAGGTGGTTTATCTGGGACACCTTGTTGGTGGGGAACAGATTGCACCACTTCAGGGGAAAATCCAAACAATTATTGATTGGGTTCCCCCTACCACTCAGACTCAGGTGAGAGCCTTCCTAGGCCTCACTGGGTATTACAGGAGGTTCATTAAGAACTATGGCTCCATTGCAGCCCCTCTTAATGACCTCACATCCAAGAAAATGCCTAAAAAGGTATTATGGACAACAAACTGTCAGAAAGCTTTTGAGGAGCTGAAGCAGGCCATGTGCTCTGCACCTGTCCTGAAAAGCCCTTGTTACTCTAAAAAATTCTATGTCCAAACTGATGCATCTGAATTAGGAGTAGGGGCAGTCCTATCACAACTTAATTCTGAGGGTCAGGATCAACCTGTTGCTTTTATTAGTAGAAGGTTGACCCATAGAGAAAAGCGTTGGTCTGCCATTGAGAGGGAGGCCTTTGCTGTGGTCTGGGCTCTGAAGAAGTTGAGGCCATACCTGTTTGGCACTCACTTCATTGTTCAGACAGACCACAAACCTCTACTTTGGCTAAAACAAATGAAAGGTGAAAATCCTAAATTGTTGAGGTGGTCCATATCCCTACAGGGAATGGACTATACAGTGGAACATAGACCTGGGAGTAGCCACTCCAATGCAGATGGACTCTCTAGATATTTCCACTTAGACAATGAAGACTCATCAGGTCATGGCTAGTCTTATTGTCCTTCGTTTGGGGGGGGGTTGTGTAGGAAAGTACCATCTTGCCTGGCATGTTACCCCCATTTTTCACTGTATATATGTTGTTTTAGTTGTATGTGTCACTGGGACCCTGGTAACCCAGGGCCCCAGTGCTCATAAGTGTGCCTGAATGTGTTACCTGTGTAGTGACTAACTGTCTCACTGAGGCTCTGCTAATCAGAACCTCAGTGGTTATGCTCTCTCATTTCTTTCCAAATTGTCACTAACAGGCTAGGGACCATTTTTACAAATTTACATTGGCTTACTGGAACACCCTTATAATTCCCTAGTATATGGTACTGAGGTACCCAGGGTATTGGGGTTCCAGGAGATCCCTATGGGCTGCAGCATTTCTTTTGCCACCCATAGGGAGCTCTGACAATTCTTATACAGGCCTGCCACTGCAGCCTGAGTGAAATAACGTCCACGTTATTTCACAGCCATTTTACACTGCACTTAAGTAACTTATAAGTCACCTATATATCTAACCTTTACCTGGTAAAGGTTAGGTGCAAAGTTACTTAGTGTGAGGGCACTCCTCCAGTGTGCTCCAGACATCTGCCATCTTGGAAACAGAGGTGCTGCTGGCACACTGGACTGCTCTGAGTGGCCAGTGCCACCAGGTGACGTCAGAGACTCCTTCTGATAGGCTCCTTCAGGTGTTGCTAGCCTATCGTCTCTCCTAGGTAGCCAAACCCTCTTTTCTGGCTATTTAGGGTCTCTGTCTCTGGGGAAACTTTAGATAACGAATGCGAGAGCTCATCCGAGTTCCTCTGCATCTCTCACTTCACCTTCTGCCAAGGAATCGACTGCTGACCGCGCTGGAAGCCTGCAACACTGCAACAAAGTAGCAAAGACGACTACTGCAACTCTGTAACGCTGATACTGCCGCCTTCTCGACTGTTTTCCTGGTGGTGCATGCTGTGGGGGTAGTCTGCCTCCTCTCTGCACTAGAAGCTCCGAAGAAATCTCCCGTGGGTCGACGGAATCTTCCCCCTGCAACCGCAGGCACCAAAAAGCTGCATTACCGGTCCCTTGGGTCTCCTCTCAGCACAACGAGCGAGGTCCCTCGAATCCAGCAACTCTGTCCAAGTGGCCCCCACAGTCCAGTGACTCTTCAGTCCAAGTTTGGTGGAGGTAAGTCCTTGCCTCACCTCGCTAGACTGCATTGCTGGGAACTGCGACTTTTGCAGCTACTCCGGCCTCCGTGCACTTCCGGCGGAAATCCTTTGTGCACAGTCCAGACTGGGTCCACGGCACTCTAACCTGCATTGCACGACCTCCTAAGTTGTTCTCCGGCGACGTGGGACTTCTTTGTGCGACTTCGGGTGAGCACTGTTTCACGCATCCTCGTAGTGCCTGTTTCTGGCACTTCTCCGGGTGCTACCTGATGCTGAGAGGGCTCTTTGTCTTGCGCGACTTCCCCTCTACCTCCTGGTCCAATTTGCGACCTCCTGGTCCCTCCTGGGACACAGCAGCGTCCAAAAACGCTGTCTCTAGCCCTTTTCGTTCCTGCAGAAACCTCAGCTTCTTCTGTCCAGTAGAAGCTTCTTTGCACCCACAGCTGGCATTTCCTGGGCATCTGCCCATCTCCGACTTGCTTGTGACTTTTGGACTTGGTCCCCTTGTTCCACAGGTGCCCAAGATTGGAAATCCATCGTTGTTGCATTGTTGGTTTGTGTCTTTCCTGCATTATTCCTCTAACACGACTTCTTTGTCCTTAGGGGAACTTTAGTGCACTTTGCACTCACTTTTCAGGGTCTTGGGGAGGGTTATTTTTCTAACTCTCACTATTTTCTAATAGTTCCAGCGACCCTCTACAAGGTCACATAGGTTTGGGGTCCATTCGTGGTTCACATTCCACTTTTGGAATATATGGTTTGTGTTGCCCCTATCCCTATGTGTCCCCATTGCATCTTATTGTAACTATACATTGTTTGCACTGTTTTCTAAGACTATACTGCATATTTTTGCTATTGTGTATATATATCTTGTGTATATTTCCTATCCTCTCACTGTGGGTACACTCTAAGATACTTTGGCATATTGTCATAAAAATAAAGTACCTTTATTTTTAGTATAACTGTGTATTGTGTTTTCTTATGATATTGTGCAAGTGACACTTGTGGTACTGTAGTAGCTTCACACGTCTCCTAGTTCAGCCTAAGCTGCTCTGCTAAGCTACCATTATCTATCAGCCTAAGCTGCTAGACACCCTATACACTAATAAGGGATAACTGGGCCTGGTGCCAGGTGCAAGTACCCCTAGGTACTCACTACAAGCCAGTCCAGCCTCCTACATTGGTTGTGCAGCGGTGGGATAAGTGCTTTGAGACTACTTACCACTCTTGTCATTGTACTTTTCATAAGAGAAAAATATACAAAACAAGTTCAGTGTATATACACATTGCCAAAAAGTTTTGCATTTCCTCTTTTCACTCTTTTCTAAGTGCTGAAAAGTACTTCTAACTTTCTAAAAAGTTCTAAAAAGTTTTAAAAGTTTTTTTTCTCTGTCTTTCTAAAAGCTCTGACAAACTTTTTTCTCTTTTTCTATCACTTTAACTCTCTCTAAAAAAAATGTCTGGCACAGGCCAAAATGTTGATCTGTCCAAACTTGCATATGATCACCTTAGCTGGAAAGGAGCAAGGAGTCTCTGCATAGAGAGAGGTTTGAGTGTAGGGAAGAAACCTTCCTTGGAATTGTTCCTTAACATGCTTAGAGAACAAGATAAGGCAAGAAGTGCCCCATCTGTTGAAAAAGTAGCTAATGGTTCCCAATCTGATCCAGGGACTCCCCCAGGAAAAGATTCAGGAAAGAAACTTCCTAGCCTGCCCATTACTAGACAGTCTAGCATAGTTGGTAATGATGTTGATTCACACCATACAAATAGTGTTTTCTCACATAATAGCAAAAGCATTTATTCACACCACAGTGGTACTGATGTTTCTGTTAGCCAAGCTGTTAGGGTGCCCTCTGTAAGGGACAGGTCTCCTTCTGTCCATTCTCACCATACTTCTGTTTCAAGGCATGTCCCTCCCACCCACCCTGATGACAGATTGTTAGAAAGGGAGCTCAATAGATTGAGAGTGGAGCAAACCAGACTGAAGCTCAAGAAGCAACAGCTGGATTTGGATAGACAGACTTTAGAAGTAGAGAAGGAGATACTGAAACTGGGTTTAGAAACCCATGGTGGCAGCAGCAGTATTCCCCATAGTCATCCTGCAAAAGAGCATGATTCCAGGAATCTGCACAAGATAGTTCCCCCTTATAAGGAGGGGGATGACATTAACAAGTGGTTTGCTGCACTTGAGAGGGCCTGTGCTGTACAGGATGTCCCTCAAAGGCAGTGGGCTGCTATCCTATGGCTATCATTTAGTGGAAAAGGTAGGGATAGGCTCCTTACTGTGAAAGAAAATGATGCCAATAATTTTACAGTACTTAAGAATGCACTCCTGGATGGTTATGGCTTAACCACTGAACAATACAGGATAAAGTTCAGAGAGACCAAAAAGGAGTCTTCACAAGACTGGGTTGATTTCATTGACCATTCAGTGAAGGCCTTGGAGGGGTTGTTACATGGCAGTAAAGTTACTGATTATGACAGCCTGTATAACTTGATCCTGAGAGAGCATATTCTTAATAATTGTGTGTCTGATTTGTTGCACCAGTACTTGGTGGACTCTGATCTGACCTCTCCCCAAGAATTGGGAAAGAAGGCAGACAAATGGGTCAGAACAAGGGTGAACAAAAAAGTTCATACAGGGGGTGACAAAGAGAACAACAAGAAGAAAGATGGTGAAAAATCTCAAGATAAGCATGGGGATAAGGGTAAAACCAAAGATCCCACTTCAAATCTTAAACACTCTTCAGGGGGTGGGGATAAAACAAATTCTTCCTCTTCTTCTCAACCTACACAATTTAAAAAGCCTTGGTGCTTTGTGTGTAAAAACAGAGGCCATAGGCCAGGGGATAAGTCCTGTCCAGGTAAACCCCCTGAGCCTACCACCACTAATACATCAAGCTCTAGTGCCCCTAGCAGTAGTGGTACTAGTGGTGGGACTGCTGTTAACAGTCAAGTTAAGGGTGTAGTTGGGTTCACTTATGGGTCCATAGTAGAAACTGGGGTAGTCAGTCCGAAGACAGTTTCTGTCACACCTAGTGGCATTGGCCTTGCCACACTGGCTGCTTGTCCCCTTACAATGGATAAGTACAGGCAGACAGTTTCAATAAATGGTGTTGAGGCCTTGGCCTACAGGGACACAGGTGCCAGTATCACTTTGGTGACTGAAAACCTAGTGCACCCTGATCAACACATCATTGGACAACAGTATAAGATTATTGATGTCCATAACTCCACTAAGTTTCTTCCCTTAGCTATAATTCAGTTTAGTTGGGGTGGAGTTACTGGCCCTAAGCAGGTGGTGGTATCACCTAGCTTACCTGTAGACTGTCTCTTAGGTAATGACCTAGAGGCCTCAGGTTGGGCTGATGTAGAGTTTTATGCCCATGCAGCCATGCTGGGCATCCCAGAGGAATTGTTCCCTCTCATTTCTACTGAAATGAAAAAGCAAAGGAGAGAAGGCCTGAAAACTCAGGATCCCTCTCCATCAACAGGTAAAAAGGGTATCACAGTATCCCGTAACCACCCTACCATTCAGGATACCATTCCTGTGGTGGGAGAAACCTCTCCTGGGGTGGCACCTGTTCCAATGGAATCATCAGTTGGCAAAACTGTACTCCCTGAGGTGGAAGTACCTCTCTGTGGGATAACTAACATTGGTGAGAAAAAGAGCACCATTTTAGTTAACATGGAGCATCCCTCCAACCCTCCCAGAGAAACTTTAGTGCAGAAACTCTGCACTGCCTAACAACACTTAGGACAGCATCCCTGCCCTAGTGTGGAGCTCATAGGACAGCATCCCTGCCCTGCTCCAACACAAGAGAAACAGCATCCCTGTTCTCTCTTCCAGCCATATGGACAAAGTTTTTGCCCAGCTATGGCTTTTCTGAGACAGCATCCCTGTCTGGCATTTCCATCACTACAAATAGGTTCAGTGGACAATTCCCACTGCTCTAAACTAAAACTTGCTGATAGAAACTCTGAAAATACATCTTCACATTGTTGCTTAGCTAAAAAACTTCAAACAGGGTGGTTTACATCCCCACAGGGAAGTAACCATATAGTGGATGATAAAGGGAGTAACCAGTCTATTGCAGAGCTACTCTCTACTTATCACCACTTAGACAATAAAGTCTCAACTGGCCAAGGTTAGCCTTATTGTCCTTCGTTTGGGGGGGGGGGGCTGTGTGAGAAAGTAGCCTCTTTCTAGCCTTGTTACCCCCACATTTGGCCTGTTTGTGAGTGTATGTCAGGGTGTTTTCACTGTCTCACTGGGCTCATGCTAGCCAGGGCCCAGTGCTCATAGTGAAAACCCTATGTTTTCAGTATGTTTGTTATGTGTCACTGGGACCCTGCTAGTCAGGACCCCAGTGCTCATAAGTTTGTGGCCTATATGTATGTGTTCCCTGTGTAGTGCCTAACTGTCTCACTGAGGCTCTGCTAATAAGAACCTCAGTGGTTATGCTCTCTCATTTCTTTCAAATTGTCACTAACAGGCTAGTGACCAATTTTACCAATTTACATTGGCTTACTGGAACACCCTTATAATTCCCTAGTATATGGTACTGAGGTACCCAGGGTATTGGGGTTCCAGGAGATCCCTATGGGCTGCAGCATTTCTTTTGCCACCCATAGGGAGCTCTGACAATTCTTACACAGGCCTGCCACTGCAGCCTGAGTGAAATAACGTCCACGTTATTTCACAGCCATTTTACACTGCACTTAAGTAACTTATAAGTCACCTATATGTCTAACCTTTACCTGGTAAAGGTTAGGTGCAAAGTTACTTAGTGTGTGGGCACCCTGGCACTAGCCAAGGTGGCCCCACATTGTTCAGGGCCAATTCCCCGGACTTTGTGAGTGCGGGGACACCATTACACGCGTGCACTACATATAGGTCACTACCTATATGTAGCTTCACAATGGTACCTCCGAATATGGCCATGTAACATGTCTATGATCATGGAATTGCCCCCTCTATGTCATCCTGGCATAGTTGGCACAATCCCATGATCCCAGTGGTCTGTAGCACAGACCCTGGTACTGCCAAACTGCCCTTCCTGGGGTTTCACTGCAGCTGCTGCTGCTGCCAACCCCTCAGACAGGCATCTGCCCTCCTGGGGTCCAGCCAGGCCTGGCCCAGGATGGCAGAACAAAGGACTTCCTCTGAGAGAGGGTGTTACACCCTCTCCCTTTGGAAAATGGTGTGAAGGCAGGGGAGGATTAGCCTCCCCCAGCCTCTGGAAATGCTTTCTTGGGCACAGATGTGCCCAATTCTGCATAAGCCAGTCTACACCGGTTCAGGGGACCCCTTAGCCCTGCTCTGGCGCGAAACTGGACAACGGAAAGGGGAGTGACCACTCCCCTGACCTGTACCTCCCCTGGGAGGTGCCCAGAGCTCCTCCAGTGTGCTCCAGACCTCTGCCATCTTGGAAACAGAGGTGCTGCTGGCACACTGGACTGCTCTGAGTGGCCAGTGCCACCAGGAGACGTCAGAGACTCCTTCTGATAGGCTCCTTCAGGTGTTGCTAGCCTATCCTCTCTCCTAGGTAGCCAAACCCTCTTTTCTGGCTATTTAGGGTCTCTGTCTCTGGGGAATCTTTAGATAACGAATGCAAGAGCTCATCCGAGTTCCTCTGCATCTCTCTCTTCACCTTCTGCCAAGGAATCGACTGCTGACCGCGCTGGAAGCCTGCAAAACTGCAACATAGTAGCAAAGACGACTACTGCAACTCTGTAACGCTGATCCTGCCGCCTTCTCAACTGTTTTCCTGGTGGTGCATGCTGTGGGGGTAGTCTGCCTCCTCTCTGCACTAGAAGCTCCGAAGAAATCTCCCGTGGGTCGACGGAATCTTCCCCCTGCAACCGCAGGCACCAAAAAGCTGCATTACCGGTCCCTTGGGTCTCCTCTCAGCACGACGAGCGAGGTCCCTCGAATCCAGCAACTCTGTCCAAGTGACCCCCACAGTCCAGTGACTCTTCAGTCCAAGTTTGGTGGAGGTAAGTCCTTGCCTCACCTCGCTAGACTGCATTGCTGGGAACCGCAACATTTGCAGCTACTCCGGCCTCCGTGCACTTCCGGCGGAAATCCTTTGTGCACAGTCCAGCCTGGGTCCACGGCACTCTAACCTGCATTGCACGACCTCCTAAGTTGTTCTCCGGCGACGTGGGACTTCTTTGTGCGACTTCGGGTGAGCACCGTTTCACGCATCCTTGTAGTGCCTGTTTCTGGCACTTCTCCGGGTGCTACCTGCTGCTAAGAGGGCTCTTTGTCTTGCTCGACGTCCCCTCTACCTCCTGGTCTAATTTGCGACCTCCTGGTCCCTCCTGGGTCACAGCAGCGTCCAAAAACGCTAACCGCACGATTTGCAGCTAGCAAGGCTTGTTGGCGTTCTTTCGGCAGGAAAATAGTTCTGCACAACTCTCCACGGCGAGTGGGATCCGTCCACCAAAGGAGAAGTCTCTAGCCCTTTTCGTTCCTGCAGAAACCTCAGCTTCTTCTGTCCAGCATAAGCTTCTTTGCACCCACAGCTGGCATTTCCTGGGCATCTGCCCATCTCCGACTTGCTTGTGACTTTTGGACTTGGTCCCCTTGTTCCACAGGTACCCTCGACTGGAAATCCATCATTGTTGCATTGCTGGTTTGTGTCTTTCCTGCAGAATTCCCCTATCACGACTTCTATGTCCTTTGGGGAACTTTAGTGCACTTTGCACTCACTTTTCAGGGTCTTGGGGAGGGTTATTTTTCTAACTCTCACTATTTTCTAATAGTCCCAGCGACCCTCTACAAGGTCACATAGGTTTGGGGTCCATTCGTGGTTCGCATTCCACTTTTGGAGTATATGGTTTGTGTTGCCCCTATCCCTATGTGTCCCCATTGTATCCTATTGTAACTATACATTGTTTGCACTGTTTTCTAAGACTATACTGCATATTTTTGCTATTGTGTATATATATCTTGTGTATATTTCCTATCCTCTCACTGAGGGTACACTCTAAGATACTTTGGCATATTGTCATAAAAATAAAGTACCTTTATTTTTAGTATAACTGTGTATTGTGTTTTCTTATGATATTGTGCAAGTGACACTTGTGGAACTGTAGTAGCTTCACACGTCTCCTAGTTCAGCCTAAGCTGCTCTGCTAATCTACCATTATGTATCAGTCTAAGCTGCTAGACACCCTATACACTAATAAGGGATAACTGGGCCTGGTGCAAGGTACAAGTACCCCTAGGTACTCACTACAAGCCAGTCCAGCCTCCTACATCCCTCTACAGTGGATTCTACTTCTGAGGAAGAAGAATTTCCACCCTGTGCAGAATCTACACCAGAGGAGCTGGAAGCAGACACTGCTGAGCTTTTGGGTGAAGGGGGGCCTCCCAGGGAGGAGCTGAGTGCGGCACAGCATACCTGTCCCACACTAGAGGGTCTAAGACAGCAAGCTGTCAAACAAGCTAATGGGGATGCCAGTGACTCTCACAGAGTTTACTGGGAGGACAACCTCTTGTACACTGAAGCAAGGGATCCTAAACCTGGAACTGCCAGGAGGTTAGTGATTCCTCAGGAGTACAGAAAGTTCCTCCTAACTCTAGCCCACGACATTCCCCTAGCTGGGCATCTAGGACAAATGAAAACTTGGGACAGGCTTGTTCCCTTGTTTCATTGGCCTAGAATGTCTGAGGACACAAAAGAATTGTGTAAGTCCTGTGAAACCTGTCAAGCCAGTGGCAAGACATGTGGCACCCCAAAGGCACCCCTTATTCCACTGCCTGTGGTTGGGGTTCCCTTTGAAAGGGTAGTGGTTGACATAGTTGGCCCCCTTGACCCTCCTACTGCTTCAGGCAATAGGTTTATCTTGGTGGTAGTGGACCATGCCACAAGATATCCTGAAGCAATTCCTTTAAGGACCACTACAGCACCTGCAGTGGCAAAGGCCCTCCTGAGAATATTTTCCAGGGTGGGCTTCCCAAAGGAAGTAGTATCAGACAGGGGAAGCAATTTCATGTCTGCTTACTTAAAGGCCATGTGGAAGGAGTGTGGTGTAACTTACAAGTTCACTACACCCTATCATCCACAAAAAAATGGACTGGTGGAGAGATTTAACAAAACTCTCAAAGGCATGATTATGGGACTCCCTGAAAAACTCCGCAGGAGATGGGATATCCTTTTACCATGCCTCCTTTTTGCCTACAGGGAGGTACCGCAGAAAGGAGTGGGCTTCAGCCCCTTTGAACTCCTCTTTGGACACCCTGTTAGGGGTCCACTAACACTTGTCAAGGAGGGTTGGGAACAACCTTTAAAAGCTCCAAAGGAAGATATAGTGGATTATGTACTTGGCCTCAGATCTAGGATGGCTGAGTATATGAAAAAGGCCAGTAAAAACCTTCAGGCCAGCCAAGAGCTCCAGAAGCAATGGCATGATCAGAAGGCTGTTTTGGTTCAGTACCAACCAGGGCAGAAAGTGCGGGTCTTGGAGCCTGTGGCCCCAAGAGCACTCCAAGATAAATGGAGTGGAACCCACATAATTGTTGAAAAGAAAGGTGAAGTCACCTACTTAGTTGACTTAGGCACTGCCAGGAGTGTCCTTAGGGTGTTCCATGTCAATCGCCTGAAACCCTACTGTAGGAGGCTGGACTGGCTTGTAGTGAGTACCAAGGGGTACTTGCACCTTGCACCAGGCCCAGTTATCCCTTATTAGTGTATAGGGTGTCTAGCAGCTTAGGCTGATAGATAATGGTAGCTTAGCAGAGCAGCTTAGGCTGAACTAGGAGACGTGTGAAGCTACTACAGTACCACTTAGTGTCATATGCACAATATCATAAGAAAACACAATACACAGTTATACTAAAAATAAAGGTACTTTATTTTTATGACAATATGCCAAAGTATCTTAGAGTGTACCCTCAGTGAGAGGATAGGAAATATACACAAGATATATATACACAATAGCAAAAATATGCAGTATAGTCTTAGAAAACAGTGCAAACAATGTATAGTTACAATAGGATGCAATGGGGAAACATAGGGATAGGGGCAACACAAACCATATACTCCAGAAGTGGAATGCGAACCACGAATGGACCCCAAACCTATGTGACCTTGTAGAGGGTCGCTGGGACTATTAGAAAATAGTGAGAGTTAGAAAAATAACCCTCCCCAAGACCCTGAAAAGTGAGTGCAAAGTGCACTAAAGTTCCCCTAAGGACAAAGTAGTCGTGTTAGAGGAATAATGCAGGAAAGACACAAACCAGCAATGCAACAAATGTGGATTTCCAATCTAGGGTACCTGTGGAACAAGGGGACCAAGTCCAAAAGTCACAAGCAAGTCGGAGATGGGCAGATGCCCAGGAAATGCCAGCTGCGGGTGCAAAGAAGCTTCGACTGGACAGAAGAAGCTGAGGTTTCTGCAGGAACGAAAAGGGCTAGAGACTTCCCCTTTGGTGGACGGATCCCTCTCGCCATGGAGAGTCGTGCATAAGTGTTTTCCCGCCGGAAGGACGCCAACAAGCCTTGCTACACGCAAATCGTGCGTTCGGCGTTTTTGGATGCTGCTGGGGCCCAGGAGGGACCAGGAGGTCGCAAATTGGACTTGAAGAGAGAGGGGACATCGAGCAAGACAAAGAGCCCTCGGTGAAGCAGGTAGCACCCGGAGAAGTGCCAGAAACAGGCACTACGAGGATGCGTGAAACGGTGCTCGCCAAAGTTGCACAAAGGAGTCCCACGTCGCCGGAGACCAACTTAGAAAGTCGTGCAATGCAGGTTAGAGTGCCGTGGACCCAGGCTTGGCTGTGCACAAAAGATTTCCGCCGGAAGTGCACAGGGGCCGGAGTAGCTTGCAAAGTCGCGGTTCCCAGCAATGCAGCCCAGCGAGGTGAGGCAAGGACTTACCTCCACCAAACTTGGGCTGAAGAGTCACTGGACTGTGGGGGTCACTTGGACAGAGTCGCTGGATTCGAGGGACCTCGCTCGTCGTGCTGAGAGGAGACCCAAGGGACCGGTAATGCAGCTTTTTGGTGCCTGCGGTTGCAGGGGGAAGATTCCGTCGACCCACGGGAGATTTCTTCGGAGCTTCTAGTGCAGAGAGGAGGCAGGCTACCCCCACAGCATGCGCAAGCAGGAAAACAGTCGAGAAGGCGGCAGGATCAGCGTTACAGAGTTGCAGTAGTCGTCTTTGCTACTATGTTGCAGGTTTGCAGGCTTCCAGCGCGGTCAGCGGTCGTTTCCTTATCAGAAGGTGAAGAGGGAGATGCAGAGGAACTCGGATGAGCTCTTGCATTCGTTATCTAAAGTTTCCCCAGAGACAGAGACCCTAAATAGCCAGAAAAAGAGGGTTTGGCTACCTAGGAGAGAGGAGAGGCTACTAACACCTGAAGGAGCCTATCACAAGGAGTCTCTGACGTCACCTGGTGGCACTGGCCACTCAGAGCAGTCCAGTGTGCCAGCAGCACCTCTGTTTCCAAGATGGCAGAGGTCTGGAGCACACTGGAGGAGCTCTGGACACCTCCCAGGGGAGGTGCAGGTCAGGGGAGTGGTCACTCCCCTTTCCTTTGTCCAGTTTCGCGCCAGAGCAGGGGCTAAGGGGTCCCTGAACCGGTGTAGACTGGCTTATGCAGAATTGGGCACCTCTGTGCCCAACAACGCATTTCCAGAGGCTGGGGGAGGCTACTCCTCCCCTGCCTTCACACCATTTTCCAAAGGGAGAGGGTGTCACACCCTCTCTCAGAGGAAGTTCTTTGTTCTGCCATCCTGGGCCAGGCCTGGCTGGACCCCAGGAGGGCAGATGCCTGTCTGAGGGGTTGGCAGCAGCAGCAGCTGCAGTGAAACCCCAGGAAGGGCAGTTTGGCAGTACCAGGGTCTGTGCTACAGACCACTGGGATCATGGAATTGTACCAACAATGCCAGGATGGCATAGAGGGGGCAATTCCATGATCATAGACATGTTACATGGCCATATTCGGAGTTACCATGGTGAAGCTACATATAGGTAGTGACCTATACAGTATGTAGTGCACGCGTGTAATGGTGTCCCCGCACTCACAAAGTTCAGGGAATTGGCTCTGAACAATGTGGGGGCACCTTGGCTAGCGCCAGGGTGCCCTCACACTAAGTAACTTTGCACCTAACCTTTACCAGGTAAAGGTTAGACATATAGGTGACTTATAAGTTACTTAAGTGCAGTGTAAAATGGCTGTGAAATAACGTGGACGTTATTTCACTCAGGCTGCAGTGGCAGGCCTGTGTAAGAATTGTCAGAGCTCCCTATGGGTGGCAAAAGAAATGCTGCAGCCCATAGGGATCTCCTGGAACCCCAATACCCTGGGTACCTCGGTACCATATACTAGGGAATTATAAGGGTGTTCCAGTAAGCCAATGTAAATTGGTAAAAATGGTCACTAGCCTGTTAGTGACAATTTGGAAAGCAATGAGAGAGCATAACCACTGAGGTTCTGATTAGCAGAGCCTCAGTGAGACAGTTAGTCACTACACAGGTAACACATTCAGGCACACTTATGAGCACTGGGGCCCTGGGTTACCAGGGTCCCAGTGACACATACAACTAAAACAACATATATACAGTGAAAAATGGGGGTAACATGCCAGGCAAGATGGTACTTTCCTACACAACCCCCCCCCAAACGAAGGACAATAAGACTAGCCATGACCTGATGAGTCTTCATTGTCTAAGTGGAAATATCTGGAGAGTCCATCTGCATTGGAGTGGCTACTCCCAGGTCTATGTTCCACTGTATAGTCCATTCCCTGTAGGCATATGGACCACCTCAACAATTTAGGATTTTCACCTTTCATTTGTTTTAGCCAAAGTAGAGGTTTGTGGTCTGTCTGAACAATGAAGTGAGTGCCAAACAGGTATGGCCTCAACTTCTTCAGTGCCCAGACTACAGCAAAGGCCTCCCTCTCAATGGCAGACCAACGCTTTTCTCTAGGGGTCAACCTCCTACTAATAAAAGCAACAGGTTGATCCTGGCCCTCAGAATTAAGTTGTGATAGGACTGCCCCTACTCCAAATTCAGATGCATCAGTTTGGACATAGAATTTTTTAGAGTAACAAGGGCTTTTCAGGACAGGTGCAGAGCACATGGCCTGCTTCAGCTCCTCAAAAGCTTTCTGACAGTTTGCTGTCCATAATACCTTTTTAGGCATTTTCTTGGATGTGAGGTCATTAAGAGGGGCTGCAATGGAGCCATAGTTCTTAATGAACCTCCTGTAATACCCAGTGAGGCCTAGGAAGGCTCTCACCTGAGTCTGAGTGGTAGGGGGAATCCAATCAATAATTGTTTGGATTTTCACCTGAAGTGGTGCAATTTGTTCCCCATCAACAAGGTGTCCCAGATAAACCACCTTACCCTGCCCTATCTGGCACTTTGAAGCCTTGATAGTGAGGCCTGCCTTTTGCAGGGCCTCCAAAACTTTCCATAGGTGGACCAGGTGATCATCCCAGCTGGAGCTAAAGACAGCTATATCGTCCAAATATGCTGCACTGAAAGCTTCCAGCCCTTGCAGGACTGTGTTCACCAACCTCTGAAAAGTGGCAGGTGCATTTTTCAAACCAAAAGGCATTACAGTAAACTGGTAATGTCCTCCAATGGTAGAAAATGCAGTCTTAGGTTTAGCATCTTCTGACAATTTGATCTGCCAATACCCTGCAGTCAAGTCAAAATTGCTTAGATACTTGGCAGATGCCAGTGTATCTATGAGCTCATCTGCCCTGGGTATAGGGTGAGCATCAGTTTTGGTTACCAAGTTGAGACCTCTATAGTCTACACAAAACCGCATTTCCTTCTTTCCATCTTTGGAATGGGGTTTTGGTACCAGTACCACAGGAGAAGCCCATGGACTGTCAGAGTGCTCAACCACTCCTAGTTCTAACATTTTCTGGACCTCTTCCTTTATGCAGTCCCTGACATGGTCAGGCTGCCTATAGATCTTACTTTTGACAGGTAAACTGTCTCCAGTATCTATAGTGTGCTCACACCAAGAAGTGGTACCTGGCACAGTAGAGAAGAGTTCAGAGAATTGATCTAGGAGATTTATGCAATTGTCTTTCTGCTCAGCAGTAAGACAATCAGCCAAAACTACACCTTCCACAAGAGCATCTTGTTCTGTGGAAGAGAAGAGATCAGGTAGAGGATCACTGTCTTCTTCCTGTCCCTCATCAGTTGCCATGAGCAGGGTGAGATCAGCCCTGTCATAGTAGGGTTTCAGGCGGTTGACATGGAGCACCCTAAGGGGACTCCTGGCAGTGCCTAAGTCAACTAAATAGGTGACTTCTCCCTTCTTTTCAACAATTGTGTGGGGACCATTCCATTTGTCTTGGAGTGCTCTTGGGGCCACAGGCTCCAAGACCCACACTTTCTGCCCTGGTTGGTACTGAACCAAAACAGCCTGAACCAAAACAGCCTTCTGGTCATGCCATTGCTTTTGGAGCTCTTAATGACCTCACATCCAGGAGGGCCTTTGCCACTGCAGGTGCTGTAGTGGTCCTTAAAGGAATTGCTTCAGGATATCTTGTGGCATGGCCCACTACCACCAAGATAAACCTATTGCCTGAAGCAGTAGGAGGGTCAAGGGGGCCAACTATGTCTACCCCTACCCTTTCAAAGGGAACCCCAACCACAGGCAGTGGAATAAGGGGTGCCTTTGGGGTGCCACCTGTTTTGCCACTGGCTTGACAGGTTTCACAGGACTTACAAAATTCTTTTGTGTCCTCAGACATTCTAGGCCAATGAAACAAGGGAACAAGCCTGTCCCAAGTTTTCATTTGTCCCAGATGTCCAGCTAGGGGAATGTCGTGGGCTAGAGTTAGGAGGAACTTTCTGTACTCCTGAGGAATCACTAACCTCCTGGCAGTTCCAGGCTTAGGATCCCTTTCTTCAGTGTACAAGAGGTTGTCCTCCCAGTAAACTCTGTGAGAGTCACTGACATCCCCATTAGCTTGTTTGACAGCTTGCTGTCTGAGACCCTCTAATGTGGGACAGGTTTGCTGTGCCACACTCAGCTCCTCTCTGGCAGGCCCCCCTTCACCCAAAAGCTCAGCAGTGTCTGCTTCCAGCTCCTCTGGTGTAGGTTCTGCACAGGGAGGGAATTCTTCTTCCTCAGAAGTTGAATCCACTGTAGAGGGAGGGATAGTAGGAAGTGGTTTGCTTCTACTAGCCCTAGCTTTAGGGAGCACTTGGTCCATTGTTCCAGGATCCAAGCTTCCCTGTCCTTTTTGCTTTTTGGCCTGAGCCCTTGTCAAAGCAAAAATATGCCCTGGGATGCCCAGCATTGCTGCATGGGCCTCCAACTCCACATCTGACCAAGCTGATGTCTCCAAATCATTCCCTAATAGACAGTCTACAGGTAAATCTGAAGCTACCACAACTTTCTTTGGACCAGTAACCCCCCCCCCCCCCCAGTTGAGATTTACAACAGTCATGGGGTGGCTAAGGGTGTTGTTGTGAGCATTGGTTACTTGGTACTGGTGACCAAGTAGGTGTTGTTCAGGGTGGACCAGTTTCTCTATGACCATAGTCACACTGGCACCAGTGTCCCTGTAGGCCTGAACCTCAACACCATTTATTAGGGGTAGTTGCTCGTACTTATCCATGTTAAGGGGACAAGCAACCAAGGTGGCTAAATCAATAGCCCCCTCAGAGACTAACACAGCCTCTGTGGTCTCCCTAATCAGACCAACCCCAACTAAGTCACCAAAAGGGAGCCCAGCTACTCCCTTGGATTGGCTATTAGTAGGTTTGCTCCCACCACCACTGCTATTAGTAGGGACACTAGGTGTAGCAGTAGGGGTTGTAGTGGTAGGAGGCTTGGTGCTTTTCTTTGGACAACTGGGATCTGTTGTCCAATGGCCTTTTATTTTACATAAATAACACCATGATTTCTTTTCTTTGTTTTGATTAGAAGAGGATTTGGACCCACCACCCCCACCAGAGTGTTTTTGTGGGCCTGATGAAGACTCATTTTTAGATTTGTCCCCACCCTTGTCAGAAGACTTACCATCCTTCTTCTTGTTGCCATCTTTGTCACCCCCTGTATGAACTTTTCTGTTCATCCTTGTTCTGACCCATTTGTCTGCCTTCTTTCCCAATTCTTGGGGAGAGGTCAGATCAGAGTCCACCAAGTACTGGTGCAACAAATCAGACACACAATTATTAAGAATATGCTCTCTCAGGATCAAGTTATATAGGCTGTCATAATCAGTAACTTTACTGCCATGTAACCACCCCTCCAAGGCCTTCACTGAATGGTCAATGAAATCAACCCAGTCTTGTGAAGACTCCTTTTTGGTCTCTCTGAACTTTATCCTGTATTGGTCAGTGGTTAAGCCATAACCATCCAGGAGTGCATTCTTAAGAATTTTGAAATCATTGGCTTCACTTTCTTTCACAGTAAGGAGCCTATCCCTACCTTTTCCACTAAATGATAGCCATAGGATAGCAGCCCACTGCCTTTGAGGGACATCCTGTACAACACAGGCCCTCTCAAGTGCCGCAAACCACTTGTTAATGTCATCCCCCTCCTTATAAGGGGGAACTATCTTGTGCAGATTACTAGAATCATGCTCATTTGCAGGATGACTATTGGGAATACTGCTGCTGCCACCATGGGTTTCTAAACCCAATTTCTGTCTCTCCTTCTCTACTTCCAAGGACTGTCTATCCAAATCCAGCTGTTGCTTCTTGAGCTTCAGTATGGTTTGTTCCACTCTCAATCTATTGAGCTCCCTTTCTAACAATCTGTCATCAGGGTGGGTGGGTGGGACATGCCTTGAAACAGAAGTGTGGTGAGAATGGACAGAAGGAGACCTATCCCTTACAGAAGGCACCCTAACAGCTTGGTTAACAGAAACATCACTTCTACTGTGGTGAGAAGGAATACTTTTGCTATGATGTGAGACAACACTATCTGTATGGTGTGACTCTACATCAGTACCAACTATGCTAGGCTGTCTAGTAATGGGCAGGCTATGAAGTTTCTTTCCTGAATCTTTTCCTGGGGGAGTCCCTGGATCAGATTGGGAACCATTAGCTACTTTTCAACAGATGGGGCACTTCTTGCCTTATCTTGTTCTCTAAGCATGTTAAGTAACAATTCCAAGGAAGGATTCTTCCCTACACTCAAACCTCTCTCTATGCAGAGACTCCTTGCTCCTTTCCAGCTAAGGTGATCATATGCAAGTTTGGACAGATCAACATTTTGGCCTGTGCCAGACATTTTTAGAGAGAGTTAAAGTGATAGAAAAAGAGAAAAAAGTTTGTCAGAACTTTTAGAAAGACAGAGAAAAAAACTTTTAAAACTTTTTAGAACTTTTTAGAAAGTTAGAAGTACTTTTCAGCACTTAGAAAAGAGTGAAAAGAGGAAATGCAAAACTTTTTGGCTATGTGTATATACACTGACCTTGTTTTGTATATTTTTCTCTTATGAAAAGTACAATGACAAGAGTGGTAAGTAGTCTCAAAGCGCTTATCCCACCGCTGCACAACCAATGTAGGAGGCTGGACTGGCTTGTAGTGAGTACCAAGGGGTACTTGCACCTTGCACCAGGCCCAGTTATCCCTTATTAGTGTATAGGGTGTCTAGCAGCTTAGGCTGATAGATAATGGTAGCTTAGCAGAGCAGCTTAGGCTGAACTAGGAGACGTGTGAAGCTACTACAGTACCACTTAGTGTCATATGCACAATATCATAAGAAAACACAATACACAGTTATACTAAAAATAAAGGTACTTTATTTTTATGACAATATGCCAAAGTATCTTAGAGTGTACCCTCAGTGAGAGGATAGGAAATATACACAAGATATATATACACAATAGCAAAAATATGCAGTATAGTCTTAGAAAACAGTGCAAACAATGTATAGTTATAATAGGATGCAATGGGGAAACATAGGGATAGGGGCAACACAAACCATATACTCCAAAAGTGGAATGCGAACCACGAATGGACCCCAAACCTATGTGACCTTGTAGAGGGTCGCTGGGACTATTAGAAAATAGTGAGAGTTAGAAAAATAACCCTCCCCAAGACCCTGAAAAGTGAGTGCAAAGTGCACTAAAGTTCCCCCAAAGACAAAGAAGTCGTGATAGAGGAATAATGCAGGAAAGACACACACCAACAATGCAACAACTGTGGATTTCCAATCTAGGGTACCTGTGGAACAAGGGGACCAAGTCCAAAAGTCACAAGCAAGTCGGAAATGGGCATATGCCCAGGAAATGCCAGCTGTGGATGCATAGAAGCTTCTACTGGACAGAAGAAGCTGAGGTTTCTGCAGGAACAAAAAGGGCTAGAGTCTTCCCCTTTGGTGGACGGATCCATCTCGCAGTGGAGAGTCGTGCAGAAGTGTTTTCCCGCCGAAAGAACGCCAACAAGCCTTGCTAGCTGCAAATCGTGCGGTTAGCGTTTTTGGACGCTGCTGTGGCCCAGGAGGTCGCAAATTGGACCAGGAGGTAGAGGGGACGTCGAGCAAGACAAGGAGCCCTCTCAGCAGCAGGTAGCACCCGGAGAAGTGCCAGAAACAGGCACTACGATGGTGCGTGAAACGGTGCTCACCTGAAGTCGCATAAAGAAGTCCCACGTCGCCGGAGAACAACTTAGGAGGGCGTGCAATGCAGGTTAGAGTGCCGTGGACCCAGGCTGGACTGTGCACAAAGGATTTCCGCTGGAAGTGCTCGGAGGCCGGAGTAGCTGCAAAAGTCACGGTTCCCAGCAATGCAGTCTAGCGAGATGAGGCAAGGACTTACCTCCACCAAACTTGGACTGAAGAGTCACTGGACTGTGGGGGCCACTTGGACAGAGTTGCTGGATTCGAGGGACCTCGCTCGTCGTGCTGAGAGGAGACCCAAGGGACCGGTAATGCAGCTTTTTGGTGCCTGCGGTTGCAGGGGGAAGATTCCGTCGACCCACGGGAGATTTCTTCAGAGCTTCTAGTGCAGAGAGGAGGCAGACTACCCCCACAGCATGCACCACCAGGAAAACAGTCGAGAAGGCGGCAGGATCAGCGTTACAGAGTTGCAGTAGTCGTCTTTGCTACTATGTTGCAGGTTTGCAGGCTTCCAGCGCGGTCAGCAGTCGATTCCTTGGCAGAAGGTGAAGAGAGAGATGCAGAGGAACTCGGATGAGCTCTTGCATTCGTTATCTAAAGTTTCCCCAGAGACAGAGACCCTAAATAGCCAGAAAAGAGGGTTTGGCTACTTAGGAGAGAGGATAGGCTAGCAACACCTGAAGGAGCCTATCACAAGGAGTCTCTGACGTCACCTGGTGGCACTGGCCACTCAGAGCAGTCCAGTGTGCCAGCAGCACCTCTGTTTCTAAGATGGCAGAGGTCTGGAGCACACTGGAGGAGCTCTGGACACCTCCCAGGGGAGGTGCAGGTCAGGGGAGTGGTCACTCCCCTTTCCTTTGTCCAGTTTCGCGCCAGAGCAGGGCTAATGGGTCCCCTGAACCGGTGTAGACTGGCTTATGCAGAATTGGGCACATCTGTGCACAAGAAAGCATTTCCCGAGGCTGGGGGAGGCTACTCCTCCCCTGCCTTCACACCATTTTCAAAAGGGAGAGGGTGTAACACCCTCTCTCAGAGGAAGTCCTTTGTTCTGCCATCCTGGGCCAGGCCTGGCTGGACCCCAGGAGGGCAGCTGCCTGTCTGAGGGGTTGGCAGCAGCAGCAGCTGCAGTGAAACCCCAGGAAGGGCAGTTTGGCAGTACCAGGGTCTGTGCTACAGACCACTGGGATCATGGGATTGTGCCACCTATGCCAGGATGGTATAGAGGGGGCAATTCCATGATCATAGACATGTTACATGGCCATATTCGGAGTTACCATTGTGAAGCTACATATAGGTAGTGACCTATATGTAGTGCACGCGTGTAATGGTGTCCCCGCACTCACAAAGTCCGGGGAATTGGCCCTGAACAATGTGGGGGCACCTTGGCTAGTGCCAGGGTGCCCTCACACTAAGTAACTTTGCACCTAACCTTTACCAGGTAAAGGTTAGACATATACGTGACTTATAAGTTACTTAAGTGCAGTGTAAAATTGCTGTGAAATAACGTGGACGTTATTTCACTCAGGCTGCAGTGGCAGGCCTGTGTAAGAATTGTCAGAGCTCCCTATGGGTGGCAAAAGAAATGCTGCAGCCCATAGGGATCTCCTGGAACCCCAATACCCTGGGTACCTCAGTACCATATACTAGGGAATTATAAGGGTGTTCCAGTAAGCCAATGTAAATTGGTAAAAATGGTCACTAGCCTGTTAGTGGCAATTTGGAAAGAAATGAGAGAGCATAACCACTGAGGTTCTGGTTAGCAGAGCCTCAGTGAGACAGTTAGTCACTACACAGGTAACACATTCAGGCACACTTATGAGCACTGGGGCCCTGGGTTACCAGGGTCCCAGTGACACATGCAACTAAAACAACATATATACAGTGAAAAATGGGGGTAACATGCCAGGCAAGATGGTACTTTCCTCCAACACTGGACTGCTCTGAGTGGCCAGTGCCAGCAGGTGACGTCAGAGACTCCTTCTGATAGGCTCCTTCAGGTGTTGCTAGCCTATCCTCTCTCCTAAGTAGCCAAACCCTCTTTTCTGGCTGTTTAGGGTCTCTGCTTTGGGTAATTCCTTAGATAACGAATGCAAGAGCTCATCAGAGTTCCTCTGCATCTCTCTGTTCACCTTCTGCCAAGGAATCGACTGCTGACCACGCTGGAAGCCTGCAAAACTGCAACAAAGTAGCAAAGACGACTACTGCGACCTTGTAACGCTGATCTTGCCGCCTTCTTGACTGTTTTCCTGGTGGTGCATGCTGTGGAGGTAGTCTGCCTCCTCTCTGCACTAGAAGCTCCGAAGAAATCTCCCGTGGGTCGACGGAATCTTCCCCCTGCAACCGCAGGCACCAAAGAACTGCATCACCGGTCCTCTGGGTCTCCTCTCAGCACAACGAGCGAGGTCCCTTGAACTCAGCAACTCTGTCCAAGTGGCTCCCACAGTCCATTGACTCTTCAGTCCAAGTTTGGTGGAGGTAAGTCCTTGCCTCCCCACGCCAGACTGCATTGCTGAGAACCTCGTCTTTTGCAACTACTCCGGCTCCTATGCACTTTTCCAGAATTTCCTTTGTGCACATCCAAGCCTGGGTCCACGGCACTCTAACCTGCATTGCACGACCCCCTGAGTTGTCCTCCGGCGGCGTGGGACTCTCTTGTGCAACTTCGGGTGAGCACCGTTTCACTCCACTTTGTAGTGCCTGTTCCGGCACTTCTCCGAGTGCTGCATGCTTCTGAGAGGGCTCCTTGTCTTGCTGGACGGCCCCTCTGTCCCCTCACGCAATTGGTGACATCCTGGTCCCTCCTGAGCCACAGCAGTATCCAAAAACCCTAACTGTGAGCTTTGCATCTAGCAAGGCTTGTTTGCAGTCTTTCTTCAGGAAAATACTTCTGCACAACTCTTCTGGACGTGGAACATCCATCCTCCAAAGGGGAAGTTTCTAGCCCTTGTCGTTCTTGCAGAATCCTCAGCTTCTACTGTCCAGTGGCAGCTTCTTTGCACCCACAGCTGGCATTTCCTGGGCATCTGCCCACTCTCGACTTGATCGTGACTTTTGGACTTGGTCCACTTGTTCTACAGGTACTCTCGTCTGGAAGTCCATCGTTGTTGCATTGCTGGTGTTGGTCTTTCCTGCAGGATTCCCCTATCACGACTTCTGTGCTCTTTGGGGAACTTCAGTGCACTTTGCACTCACTTTTCAGGGTCTTGGGGTGGGCTATTTTTCTAACCCTCACTGTTTACTTACAGTCCCAGCGACCCTCTACAAGGTCACATAGGTTTGGGGTCCACTCGTGGTTCGCATTCCAATTCTAGAGTATATGGTTTGTGTTGCCCCTATCCCTATGTGTCCCCATTGCATCCAATTGTAACTATACATTGTTTGCACTGTTTTCTATTGCTATACTGCATATTTTTGGTATTGTGTACATATATCTTGTGTATATTTGCTATCCTCATACTGAGGGTCCTCACTGAGATACTTTGGCATATTGTCATACAAATAAAATACCTTTATTTTTAGTATATCTGTGTATTGTGTTTTCTTATGATATTGTGCAAGTGACACTAGTGGTACTGTAGGAGCTTCACTCGTCTCCTAGTTCAGCCTAAGCTGCTCTGCTAAGCTACCTTTTCTATCAGCCTCAGCTGCTAGACACTCCTCTACACTAATAAGGGATACCTGGGCCTGGTGCAAGGTGTAAGTACCCCTTGGTACTCACTACAAGCCAGTCCAGCCTCCTACAAATAGGATTTGGCGAGTTCCTCTGGAACAAGGGGAGAAAAAGAAGGTTTAATAACCTATTCTCCACATGGGCAGGTGCGGACAAAATCAGGACGCCAATCCTGTTCGGCCAACATGATGTCATATTCTTTGACGACACGGTCCCAAAAGATTGCGTGCATAGTGCGTTCAATGTCTCCTTCCAATTGTAATGTTACTTTATATACCTTATCGGGTTCGGAGACACGCATGTCCGCTGTTTCTACTTGTATAAAGTCATCAGTTGCTTTCACCTCCAGATGCTCTAGAAGAATCCGGCGAAATATTGTGACCTCTACCGCGCTGTATAGCAGTGCTAGAGCCCAGTTCTTGTTCTTCAAGAGAACCCTCTTCCTGAGTGGCATGTCGAACTGAGACTGCTGCCACCTTTTTCTTTTTAAATTGTTGTTTTTGCTGTACAGGTTTCTCTTCCTTTTTGACAGAAACCTCCGAAGAGCATTGTGATTCCTGTCTCGGTTTCACGTACTCTGTTCTCCGCTCTGATCGCCCACCTCTTTCATTTCTCTTTTCCGACGAGTCCTGAAAGGAACGAGATTGGCGTGTATCAGAATATTGATATCTATCAGGTGTTTTTATATTATCTCTATTCCTGAGATTACATCTATTCTGTGGGGTCTCCACTCGTGGAGATTCTCCCCTTTCTTTTTCAGGTGTTTGTTGTTTTTTCTCCCAGGGTTTCTTAGTACACTCAGGTTGCTGTTTAGTATTATCTTTATGTGAGAAAACAGGGCTGATTGCAGAGGCCCCCTAACTTTTTGCCCCCATTTCCCACTTTTTGCTGGTGTTTTCCTGACTCTGATGGTGCCCTGGGTACTGCTAACCAGTCCCAGGGCCTGTGCTCTGTGTAAAATGGATATGCAAATTAGGCTAATTATAATTAGCTAAGTTAACGTACCTATAAGTCCCTAGTATATGGTAGGGCATGTAGGTTTAGGGACCACAGCATAGGTGGTGCACCCATAGGTGCACTGCAGAGGTGCCCAGTGTCATTTTAAAGGCAGGCCTGCCTTGCTGGCTGCTTTTAAATTAAAGTTATATGCAAATTCGACTTTGGAATTAAAAGTAGTTCCAAAGTCTTAAACTACCTTATTTTTACATATAAGTCACCCCTAAGGTGTGCCCTATGTGCCCCCAGGGCTAGGTGCCATGTAACTATAAACAGGGACTTTATAAAAATAGTTTTATAAGCCCTGGTGAGGTAAAAACAGCCAAATTCATTTTTCCCTCATTGTAGTAAATGGCCTTCATAGGCTAGAATGGGGAGACGTTATTTTAATTTTTAAAGTCTCCTTAAATGATGCATACCAAGAGTTTGGTATCAAATTAATTGTTGTAATGAATCCCACAACTTCCAGTTGTGGGATTTAATATAACTTGTTCAGGTAAAGAGTTTTAAACTTTACCTAAAAAGTTGCCAATTTCAGCCCTGCATTGTTTTTGCTGCTGTGCTCTGATTGGCCAGCCTTTAGCAGCTTGGCCAAGCTGCCTTGATTAGGTGTGAAGTGGCCGGGCTTCACACAAAGGAATGTGCCTGTGGGAAGGAATCTCGCCTCAGCAGATGGTGAGGCAGGAAGGGGGAGGGCTGCCAAACTGGTCTTCAAAGGCAGAGAAGGACATTTGGAGCAACCAGCAACACCCCCACATCCTGCAACCCCAGACAACTAGGTGCCCCCTTGATTAGATTAGGAGAGGGCAGGAGAGGGGTGTGTTTATGATTTTTAGCCACACCAGTGGGTGGGCTCAGCCAGATGTAACCTCCAAAAATCAGATTCAGCCATGATGGATTTTTAGAGAATGTTGCCTCCTGGGATTGATTTTTGCCTCACTTCCCAGGAAGTGGTTATCACAGGGGGAAGGACCCTGCACCTGATTGGAGAACCAGGACCCCCCTGCTTTTCACCCAGGAGCAAGGATAAAACTGGCAGACCTGCACCCACACCTCAGTTGCCTACCACATCCAACAAGGAAGAACAACAGAAGAAGAAGGACTGCCCTGCTGGACCCCTGGCCTGCACCTGGAACCTGCACTCAGAAGGACTGCACCAGCTGCACACTTGGGCTTCACCACAAGAAGGACTTTGCCTGGCTTCAACTGGTTCAAGGAGGGACTCCCTGTTTGCTACAGGTGAAAAATTGCTATCCAGAGTACCCTGCACCAACTCCTGAAGAAAGCGACCAGCTGACCACTGCCCAGTGGCAAAAAAGGATTTTGCGCCAGGTGCATTCTGGGGGTTGTAGTCCGCACCCCCCAAGGACCATCTCAGAACTTCTGGACCCTTGGGGTGAGCTGTGGACCCCAAAAGAACCTTAAAAGGACATTTGGGAGAAGCCCCAGAAGTTTGGAGAAGTTTGGACAACTTTTGTAAAAAAGCTCCATAGAGGGACTGACTCGCCGCGGCAAATCTAGCCGGCTTGCCTCAACCGCGACCCGGCCTGATTTGCTGGTTCGTCCCGGTAAAGAAAATCTCCAAAACAAGAGACTAAGGGGGTCATTCCAACCCTGGCGGTCGGTGATAAAGCGGCAGCCAACCCGCCAACAGGCAGGCGGTAAAAAAAAAGGTATTCTGACCCTGGCGGGAACCGCCAACAGAGGCCGCCACTTTAACACTCCGACCGCCACGGCTGGACAGACAAACAGCGCGGCGGTCACCGCCAACAGGCAGGCGGCAGACAATGTACCCCCCACCCTATCACAACTCACCAATCCGCCACCTTTTCCGGGGCGGGAGCCCCGCCGATAAAAACACGGCGGAAACAGACTACGAACGGGAAAACGCTCACCTCTACACACTCCACGAGGAAGGAGGACAGCATGGAACCCGAATTAAACATCCTACCAGCTATTGTCTACCTGCTCATCTACCAGGAGTACGAACGCCGGCGCAGACGACAACGGTGAGTACTGCACCTACGACACAGGGGAGGGGGGAGGAGGAAAGCTTACGGGCACACACATGCGCCATACACCCACCCCCCAACCCAAATACCTACACCCCAATGCAGAGCAACAAGTCAGAGTGACACCCCCCAAACCCACCGGAATAATGCAAAGACACAATTAAAATGATCTATAAAATATATGTATAAATAGCTCCATTGAAGGTATGGGAAATATGCTATATGAATGATACAAAATAAGGAATGAACATAGTCAAAAACATATACATAGGCAATAAGTCCTGCACATTCTGTCAAAGTTCCATAGTCCGTGGGCCAATGTGCACAAACACATGTGCAAAGCCCACACAGGAGACCAGATACCATTGGAGAGAACACTGCTGGGGCATCAGATGATAAAACTACAGGCACCTCAGGGGGAAGGGAAGGGGGGGCACCTCAGCCACATGAGTCCACGACGCCAGATCCACGAGGGGCCTCCATGCCCACTGTCTCATCCTGGGGAGTGCAAAGCCACAGTCTCACAAGTCTCTACAGTGGGTGGCTTGCCCACTGTGCCATCCTGGGGAGTGCAAAGCCACAGTCTCTCAAGTCTCTACAGTGGGTGGCTTGCCCACTGTTCCATCCTGGGAAGTGCCAAGCCACAGTCCATCAGATGGATTACCGACTCCACTGTTAATGGAGGAGGCATGGTGCCCAGAGTGCTTCGTGAAGCCCTGCTCGACACAGAACCGGCACTGTCAATGGGCCAGCGGTGCTTGAGATGGCGTTGCCCAGCGGAGCGGTGCTTGAGATGAATGGCCCAGCGGAGCGGTGCAGAGACGGCGGGGCCCAGCGGAGCGGTGCAGAGACAGTGGGGCCCAGCGGAGCGGTGCTTGAGATGAAGGGCCCAGCGGAGCGGTGCTTGACAGGAAGGGCCCAGCGGAGCAGTGCAGAGACGGCGGGGCCCACCGGAGCGGTGCTTGAGATGAAGGGCCCAGCGGAGCGGTGCTTGAGATGAAGGGCCCAGCGGAGCGGTGCAGAGACGGCGGGGCCTAGCGGAGCGGTGCTTGAAATGAAGGGCCCAGCGGAGCGGTGCTTGAGATGAAGGGCCCAGCGGAGCGGTGCAGAGACGGCGGGGCCCAGCGGAGCGGTGCTTGAGATGAAGGGCCCAGCGGAGCGGTGCTTGACAGGAAGGGCCCAGCGGAGCGGTGCAGAGACGGCGGGGCCCAGCGGAGCGGTGCTTGAGATGAAGGGCCCAGCGGAGCGGTGCTTGAGATGAATGGCCCAGCGGAGCGGTGCTTGAGATGAATGGCCCAGCGGAGCGGTGCTTGAGATGAAGGGCCCAGCGGAGCGGTGCTTGACAGGAAGGGCCCAGCGAAGCGGTGCTTGAGATGAATGGCCCAGCGGAGCGGTGCTTGAGATGAATGGCCCAGCGGAGCGGTGCTTGAGATGAAGGGCCCAGCGGAGCGGTGCTTGAGATGAAGGGCCCAGCGGAGCGGTGCTTGACAGGAAGGGCCCAGCAGAGCGGTGCTTGACAGGAAGGGCCCATCGGCGCGGTGCAGAGACGGCGGGGCCCAGCGGAGCAGTGCTTGAGATGAAGGGCCCAGCGGAGCGGTGCTTGACAGGAAGGGCCCAGCGGAGCAGTGCAGAGACGGCGGGGCCCAGCGGAGCGGTGCTTGAGATGAAGGGCCCAGCGGAGCGGTGCTTGAGATGAATGGCCCAGCGGAGCGGTGCTTGAGATGAATGGCCCAGCGGAGCGGTGCTTGAGATGAAGGGCCCAGTGGAGCGGTGCTTGACAGGAAGGGCCCAGCGTAGCGGTGCAGAGACGGCAGGGCCCAGCGGAGCGGTGCAGAGATGGCGGGGCCCAGCGGAGCGGTGCTTGAGATGAAGGGCCCAGCGGAGCGGTGCTTGAGATGAAGGGCCCAGCGGAGCGGTTCTTGTCACGGCAGGCCCCTGTTCAGCGGTTCTTGTCACGGCGGGCCCCTGTTCAGCGGTGCTTCTCCCGGCGGGGCCCTGTTCAGCGGTGCTTCTCCCGGCGGGGCCCTGTTTAGCAGTTCTTGTCACGGCGGGCCCCTGTTCAGCGGTTCTTGTCACGGCGGGCCCCTGTTCAGCGGTTCTTGTCACGGCGGGCCCCTGTTCAGCGGTTCTTGTCACGGCGGGGCCCTGTTCAGCGGTTCTTGTCACGGCGGGGCCCTGTTCAGCGGTTCTTGTCACGGCGGGCCCCTGTTCAGCGGTGCTTCTCCCGGCGGGCCCCTGTTCAGCGGTGCTTCTCCCGGCGGGCCCCTGTTCAGCGGTTCTTGTCACGGCAGGGCCCTGTTCAGCGGTGCTTCTCCCGGCGGGGCCCTGTTCAGCGGTTCTTGTCACGGCGGGGCCCTGTTCAGCGGTGCTTCTCCCGGCGGGGCCCTGTTCAGCGGTGCATCTCCCGGCGGGGCCCTGTTCAGCGGTGCTTGTCCTGTGTTTCTAGGGTGCCAGACCTGGCCAAGACTTCCCGCTCAGTCGCCTTCCGACCTTGCGGTCGCGGGGCCCTCCTGTGATGGAGTCCTGGGTCCATGGGTGTCGTCCGTCACAACCGGAATGGGGCTGGTGGGGCCCTCCTGGGCAGCTCGCCTGCTGCCTGACTTCTCCGCCCTGCTGCCCTTGCCCTCCTTCGCTGAAGCTCTGTGGCCCTTGCCTCCCTTTGATGATGTGGCAGGTGACGGGGCAAGGCTACTGTCCTTGGTGGCAGCCGTCTCAGGCTTGTCGCGCCGGCTCTTCTTTTTTTTTGTCCTCTTCCCAGGGGGTGGGCTGGCTGTCCCCTTGCTGCTGGCCGATGTTCCTGCCCTAGGAGCTGGTGGACTCCAATAGCCCTGCACTATGGTCACAGTAGATGCAGGACTGGTGGTGGCTGAGGTGCTTTTTTTACTCTTACCAGATGGAGGGGGTGGGTCAGTGATTGGAACGAGCTCAAGGTTGGAAAGGAAAAGGACTTGGGAAGGACAGGGACGGGTAGGTGTAGTGGGTATGGGAGTGGAGGAAGAGGATGTGGTTGTAGGAGAGTCAAGTGTGCTGTCTTTGGGTGCAGGTGCTTGTGACGGAGGCTGTCGTGAGGTGGATGGCTGTTGGGTGGGTGGCTGCCTGCGTTTGTGTGCTTTGGAAGAGCGGGTGACAGACACACTGGGAGAGGACACAGGGGACGTGTAAATGGCAGTGGGGGTGGTGACTGCACGTGTGCGGACTGTAATGGAGGGTGTGCTGGTGATGGAAGTACTGGCTGATGGTGGTGGGCATGCAGGTGTGAGTGGAGACGTCACAGGGAGGGAGGAGGGAGATGAGGAGGTGGGGGACACAGAGGTGGTAGTGACTGTTGGCATGTCTGCATCTGGATGTTGCTTGGGTGAATGCTTGTGGGATCTGTGGTGCTTATGTCTGGATGAGCTGCCCTTGGGTGTAGAGGTGTGTGCAGGCTGGTCTGATGGTGTGGATGGGATAGGCAGAGGAACAGGAGACTGGGACTGGGTGGAGGGAGTCAGAAGAGGGAGGCTGGAGACAGGGACAATGGCTGCCGTCAGTGCTGAGGCCTGAGCGTTGAACGATCGCTGATGGGCAGCCTGACCCGAATGAATGCCCTCCAGGTATGCATTGCTCCGATGCACCTCCCTTTCTACACCCTGGATGGCATTCAAAAGGGTAGACTGCCCAACAATGAGTGTCCTGAGGAGGTCAATGACCTCCTCACTGAGGGCAGCAGGGGTAACTGGGGCAGGGCCTGAGGTGCCTGGGGCGAAGGAGATGCCCGTCTTCCTGGGCGAGCGGGCACGGAGCGAAGGCTGAGGGGCTGCTGGTAGGGCGGGGCTGGTGCGCTGGGTGGCGGCTGTACCTGTTGTGGCGGTGGGCACGGATGTTGCCGCCACCGCTAGGGAGCTCCCTTTCGAGGACGTGTCGGTGTCGCTGACGTCTCCACGGGTCCCCGTTGTGGAGCTCCACTCGCCCTCCGTCTCACTGGTGTACTCGGAGTCTGTTGTATGGCCCTCCGGGGCCATGTGAGATGCAGCTCCCTCGTGCGCCGATGCCACTTCTCCTCCGCCTGATGATGCTAATGCACACATGAACAGGAAGACAAAGAAAATGGGGGGGGGAGAAATGAAGACAGGTTGAGTGCATGCATTGGCAACACCGTTGTCGGAGAGGACAGACACAGAAGCCCCCTGCACTAGGCCGCGCAATCGGGGTACACTACTTAGTTATTGTGACTAGGCCTACAGGTCTATGGACGACAAATGCACACATTGGTGAGGCCGGACCATGGATAGCTGTACTTGGCACCCTACAGAGGTGGGGGGCGGGGGCACAGGGCCGTGTCTAACGGAGGGGCCTAGCCTACAGAATGCGCCCTGGCCTAGAGATAGCCACAGCCCTCCTCCCCCACCCAGACACCTTCACTGCGCGCAAAGATAGCAGAATGTGCTGATACTCACCCCCTTGTGTCTGCTGTGATGTCCTCACGCGCCCATCCAAATCGGGGTAGGCCACCGCCAGGATCCGGGACATCAGGGGGGTCAATTGGCAGCTGGCACCCCTCCTACGTTGGGAGGCCATCCCCAGCAGAGACTCTGCGGTCTTTCTGGTCCCGCGGCGGATGTCCTCCCACCTCTTTCGGCAGTGGGTGCCCCGTCTGTTGTGGACCCCCAGGGCCCGGACGTCCTTGGCGATGGCACGCCAAATGTCGATCTTCTGATGGGCGCTGACCTATATGACATGTACAGGGTGGTAAAGGAAATCGCATCAGTTTTCTGCCTGGTCAATGTGAGTGGCCCCCCCCCTCCCCAACATTGCCATGTGGCACATGCTCTCATCTTTCGTGCGTTGCACTCCTCATTCGCTCCCCTCCCCACCATCTTACCTACACCCCACTCAACACAGGCATAGCCCATTCAACGTGCACCCTGTGTACTAACCTGTTGGTCTGGAGGACCGTAGAGTAGCGCATACTGGGGGAGGACCCCATCAACAAGTTTCTCCAATTCTTCGGAAGTGAAGGCAGGGGCCCTTTCCCCAGTCGCAGCAGCCATTGTATCTCCCAGACCGAGGTCACAGCAGCACTTGCAGTATAGGTTGTCTCCTGTGAATGATCAGGTCTCAAGTGATTAAGCAGTTAGAAAATGGCGGTCACGCCCGCAGCGGTGCGTACCGCAGCGGTGCGTACCGCGACCGCCGGCGCACATCGTCATTGGCTCCTGAGACCCATAGGGTTCAATGTTAACCAATGCTGCTTTGCGCCGCGGTCTTCGACCGCCTACCGCCACGGTGTGCCACGCCAGCGCAGTGACCTCACATCCCACTGTCACACTTCACGGGTCAGGCAGCCGCCATTTCAAGGGCCCACATGGCATAATTTCTACTGCGTCACACAGGCCTAGGCCTTGCATTGCCACTCATACAAGCCTTTCAATGCATAGCGATTCGTGTACTGTGCAAGCTGTGTGAACGAACTTGTGGGTTGCTTGACTCTGTGCTCCATGTTGTCCTTCCTAGGCACCGTCCGCTGGGACTTGCGAGGAGAAGGATGAATCCTCCCGTGTACAGACCGCTGGTGGACCTGTCGACAATGGAAGAACGACATATCATACTTACATACAGGCTTGACAGAGCAACTATACATGAACTATGTGCCCAGCTGGAGCCAGACCTGATGTCCCCCATCCGCCAGCCCACAGGGATTCCCCCTCTGGTGCAGGTTCTGTCAGTACTCAATTTTTTGGCAAGTGGGTCTTTTCAGACAACAGTGGCCATATCATCTGGGATGTCTCAGCCTATGTTTTCTAAGGTTTTGTCCAGAGTGTTGTCTGCCCTGATGAAATACATGCGGAGCTACATTATTTTCCCTGAGGTGGGCGAATTGGCTACAGTGAAGGGTGATTTCTATGCCCTTGGACATATCCCCAACATCATTGGTGCCATTGATGGGACCCATGTGGCTTTGGTTCCCCCCAAAGAAAGTGAGCAGGTGTACAGAAACAGAAAAAGTTATCATTCGATGAATGTCCAGGTGGTCTGTTTGGCTGACCAGTACATCTCCCATGTAAATGCCAAGTTCCCTGGGTCAGTGCATGACGCGTATGTCATGCGGAATAGCAGCATCCCTTATGTGATGGAACAGCTACAGAGACACCGTGTGTGGCTAATTGGTGACTCTGGTTACCCCAACCTGTCGTGGCTACTGACCCCAGTGAGGAATCCCCGGACCAGGGCAGAGGAACGGTACAATGAGGCCCATGGGAGAACTAGGAGGATCATAGAAAGGACCTTCTGGGTCCTGAAGGCCAGGTTCAGGTGCCTCCATATGACAGGTGGATCCCTAATGTACTCACCAAAGAAGGTGTGCCATATCATCGTGGCCTGCTGTATGCTTCACAATCTTGCTTTGCGACGCCAGGTGCCTTTTCTGCAGGAGGATGGTCCAGATGGTGGTGTTGTAGCAGCTGTGGAGCCTGTGGAGAGTGAAGAGGAGGAAGACAACGGGGACGACACGGACAACAGGGATACAGTCATACAACAATATTTTCAGTAGCACACAGGTAAGAATCACCCACGCCATTTTACATTTACTGAAGGCCTCATGCGTCTCCACTGTCTGTGTTTCCCCCCAGTTCCTGTTAACTGATTTGTGACTTTCCCTTCCCTTTTCAGAGCTGTATGACCCACTGCCTGACTTCAGCTTTGTTTGCCCATGGACTAAAGCTTATTGAAATTGGTATGTTGTCATCACAAAGTAACTGGACATTATTGCACCGTTATGTGTAATACATTTGTTAAGAATACAAGCAGACTCCTGTTATTTTAAGTGCAATAAGTGATTTATTTTAAGTGCTACATATAGGTACATGATTGTAAAAGGGTGATGGGTGGGGGTGGAGTAATGTCCATGGCAGAGTCCAGTTCTCAGTCGCACAGGTGCATTGTCCATATGCCTGTGGAAGGATGGAGCAGGGGCAGTTAAAGGTTGGACAGGGTGACAATGTGGGACAGTGGGATGACATCAGGGGGTATCTTAGGCTGGCGGGGGTCTTGCAATCCTACTCTGTCTTCTTGTGAGATCTCAGGTTCCGCTTGCGGGGTGGTTCTTCTTCTGCAGGAGGTGGGGTTCTGGTGGCCTGTTGTTGTGTGGGGGCCTCCTGTCCACTAGCGCCGGTGGAGGTGGTAGGCTGTTCCTGGCCTGGGCTAGTGACAGGAGCCCTTTGGGGTGCCACATGGTCCCGCAATGTGGTGACTATCTGGGTAAGGGCCACGACGATGGTCCCCATTGCAGAACCGATGTTCCTCAGTTCCTCTCTGAACCCCATGTACCGTTCCTCCTGCAGTGCCTGGATCTCCTGGAACCGGGCCAGTACCGTCGCCATCGTCTCCTGGGAGTGGTGGTAAGCTCCCATGATGGAGGAGCGGGCCTCTTGGAGAGTCGGTTCCCTGGGCCTGTCCCCCCCCTGTCGCACAGCAGCCCTCCCAGTTCCCCTGTGTTCCTGGGCCTCTGTCCCCTGGACGGTGTGCCCACTACCACTGCCCCCAGGTCCCTGTTGTTGTTGGGGTGGTGGGTCAACCTGGGTGCCCTGTAGTGGTGGACACACCGCTGATTTACGTGTCCTGGAGACAGAGGCATGGGCCCGCTGGGTGGGAGCTGTGCTGGTGTTCCCAGAGGGGGTTGGGTCTGGTGTAGCCTGTGGCTGTCTGTGGGGAACCGACTGTCCAGAGGTCCCCGATGGGCCGGGCTGGTCATCTGGGTCCAGGGAGACAGAGCTGCTGTCATAGCTAGGGGCCTCTTCTGGGGGTGGGATGGACATCTCTGGACCCTCCGTGGCGGTGTGGTGGCGTTCGGGTCCTGCAGGGGTATAAAGGTATGGTTATTGCTTCTGTGTGTGGCATTTCGTGTGATGGGTGGGTGTCCGTGTACCCAAGTGCAGGCATTCCCTTGTGGGGGCTTTTGTGAGGGTGGCTTGTGGGGGTGATGTGTGTGTGCAGTGGGCATGCTTTGGTGATGGTTGTCCATGCTTTGTGGTCGCATGCAGGGCTTGGTGTTGGGATGGGTGGGTTGTGATGGTGAGCCTTTTGCTAGGGGTTGGTGTGATGGGGGTGGGGGTGAGGGTGGGGGTATGATTTGGCATGCAGGTGGGGAGGGGGTGGGAAGCAGTAGTGAAGATTTGACTTACCAGAGTCCATTCCTCCGCCTACTCCGGCGAGGCCCTCAGGATGCAGGATGTGCAAGACTTCCTCCTCCCATGCTGTAAATTCTGGGGGAGTAGGTGAGGGTCCGCCGCCAGTCTTCTGCACCGCAATGTTGTGCCTTGATACCATGGAACGCACCTTCCCCCGTAGGTCGTTCCAGCGCTTCCTTATGTCATCCCGATTGCGTGGATGCTGTCCCACCGCGTTGACCCTGTCCACTATCCTTTGCCATAGCTCCATCTTCCTGGCAATTGTGATGTGCTGCACCTGTACCCCGAAGAGCTGGGGATCTACACGGACTATTTCCTCCACCATGACCCTCAGTTCGGCGTCAGTGAACCTGGGGTGTCTTTGGGGTGCCATGGGGTGGTGTGGATGAGGTGTGGGGTGGCGTTTGTGGTGATGAGTGTGGTGCGTGTGGTGGTGTGTGGTGTTTGGTGCGTGGATTCTGTGTGGGTGATGGTGTTGTGTGCCTCTGTGTCGTGGGATTGTTTATTCTGTGCTCTCTCTCTAGCCTTCGTCAATAATTTCGGGTCGTAGGGGTTTGTGGGTGATGTGGGTGTGTGTTTTATATTGTGTTGGGTGTGTGGGAGTGGTGTTAGTATGTGTATCAGGTGTGCGTGTTTCAAACTGACCAATGTGGCTGACTTTTCTATGTGTGTGTGTATTTTGACCGCGGCGGTGTGTACCGCCAATGGAATACCGCGTTTGAAAGACCGCCGCGTGGATTTGTGGGTCGGAATGGTATGGGCGTATTTCTGTTGGCGTGACGGTGGAGGTTTGGTCATCGCCATTTTTTCACTGACCTTTGGTGTGGCGGACTTTTGTGGTTGTCGGGTTGTTGGCGGTTTGCAGGTTGCGGGTCAGAATGACCGTGGCGGTTTACCGCGGCCGTGGCGGTGTTATGGCGGCCTTCTGACCGGCGGTAAGTGCCTTTTACTGCCAAGGTCAGAATGACCCCCTAAGTCTGAAGGTAAAAAGTTGACTGGGACCTCCCAGCCAGCGTACCCGAGGAGGGTTCCATGGACGTCGGATCAAGATCCAGGTTTACCCCGGTCGAAGGATTTTCACCTCGAAAAAACGACTAAGTCTGAAGGTAAAAATCTCCACGAGGATTCCAACATCGCGTATCCGGAGAAGGGCTCCAGGAGGTCGGATTGGACTGGCAGGTTCGTCCCGCTGAAGAAAATCTTCGAAAAAGAGACTAAGGCGGTCATTCTGACCCTGGCGGTCACCGACCGCCAGGGTCAACGACCACGGAAGCACCGCCAACAGGCTGGCGGTGCTTCCTGGGCCATTCTGACCGCGGCGGTAAAGCCGCGGTCAGAAAAGGGGAACCAGCGGTTTCCCACCTGTTTTCCCCTGGCCCAGGGAATCCTCCATGGCGGCGCTGCTTGCAGCGCCGCCATGGGGATTCCGACCCCCTTTCCGCCACCCTGTTCCTGGCGGTTTTTACCGCCAGGAACAGGATGGCGGGAACGGGTGTCGTGGGGCCCCTGGGGGCCCCTGCACTGCCCATGCCACTGGCATGGGCAGTGCAGGGGCCCCCTAACAGGGCCCCACAAAGATTTTCACTGTCTGCTATGCAGACAGTGAAAATCGCGACGGGTGCCACTGCACCCGTCGCACCCCTACAACTCCGCCGGCTCCATTCGGAGCCGGCTTCATTGTTGCAGGGGGTTTCCCGCTGGGCCGGTGGGCGGCCTTTTGGCGGTCGCCCGCCGGCCCAGCGGGAAAGCCAGAATGGCCGCCGCAGTCGGAATGACCCCCTAAGTGTGAAGGTAAACTTTTAACCGAGGCCTATAGCCGAGCAGGGCTCCATCGCGGTCAGCCTGAAACTTTGACTTTGCCCCGGTCGAGGTGCAACCAGATGACCCGATTGGCGCTTTTTGTTTCTAGGCGCAAAAAAAAAAATTCTTTACAAATTCATATCTCCGGTTCCCCTTATCTGATTTTATTCGTTTTGGTGTCATTTTAAAGATAAAATATAATCTATTTTTATAAATTGGTTTTGGATTTTTAAACTGTTTCCTGTGTTTTATTTAAATACCGTTTTGTGATATTTGAATGCTTTACACTCTGTCTCCTAAGTTAAGCATTGACGCTCGTTGCCAAGCTACCAAGGGTTGAGCTGGGGTTAATTTACTGGGGCCTAACTGGACCTTAGTGGAGGTTAGTGGCCTATTGCTAGTGGGGTTGACATAGTTGGCCCCCTTGACCCTCCTACTGCTTCAGGTAATAGGTTTATCTTGGTGGTAGTGGACCATGCCACCAGATATCCTGAAGCAATTCCTCTAAGGACCACTACAGCTCCTGCAGTGGCAAAGGCCCTCCTGGGAATCTTTTCCAGGGTGGGCTTCCCAAAAGTGGTGGTATCAGACAGGGGAAGCAATTTCATGTCTGCTTACTTAAAAGCCATGTGGAAGGAGTGCGGTGTGACATACAAGTTCACTACACCCTATCATCCACAAACAAATGGACTGGTGGAGAGATTTAACAAAACTCTCAAAGGCATGATCATGGGACTCCCTGAAAAACTCCGCAGGAGATGGGATATCCTGTTACCTTGCCTCCTTTTTGCTTACAGGGAGGTACCCCAAAAAGGAGTGGGCTTCAGCCCCTTTGAACTCCTCTTCGGACACCCTGTGAGAGGTCCTCTAACACTTGTTAAGGAGGATTGGGAACAACCTTTAAAAGCTCCAAAGCAAGACATAGTGGACTATGTACTTGGCCTCAGATCAAGGATGGCTGAGTACATGAAAAAGGCCAGTAAAAACCTTCAGGCCAGCCAAGAGCTCCAGAAGCAATGGCATGACCAGAAGGCTGTTTTGGTTCAGTACCAACCAGGGCAGAAAGTGTGGGTCTTGGAGCCTGTGGCCCCAAGAGCACTCCAAGATAAATGGAGTGGACCCCACACAATTGTTGAGAAAAAGGGTGAAGTCACCTACTTAGTTGACTTAGGCACTGCCAGGAGTCCCCTTAGGGTGCTCCATGTCAATCGCCTGAAACCCTACTATGACAGGGCTGATCTCACCCTGCTCATGGCAACTGATGAGGGACAGGAAGAAGAGAGTGACCCTCTCCTTGATCTCTTCTCTTCCACAGAACAAGAGGCGATGGTGGAAGGTGTTGTACTGGCAGATTGTCTTACTGCTGAGCAGAAAGACCACTGCATAAATCTCCGGGGTCAGTTTTCTGAACTCTTCTCTACTGTGCCTGGTACCACTTCTTGGTGTGAGCACACTATAGATACTGAAGACAGCTTGCCTGTCAAAAGTAAAATCTATAGGCAGCCTGACCATGTCAGAGACTGCATAAAGGAAGAGGTGCAGAAAATGTTAGAACTGGGAGTGGTTGAGCACTCTGAAAGTCCATGGGCCTCTCCTGTGGTACTTGTACCAAAACCTCATTCCAAAGATGGAAAGAAGGAAATGCGGTTTTGTGTAGACTACAGAGGTCTCAACCAGGTAACCAAAACTGATGCTCACCCTATACCCAGGGCAGATGAGCTCATCGATACACTGGCATCTGCCAAGTATCTAAGCACTTTTGATTTGACTGCAGGGTATTGGCAGATCAAGTTATCAGAAGATGCAAAAGCAAAAACTGCATTTTCAACCATTGGAGGCCATTACCAATTCACAGTAATGCCTTTTGGATTGAAAAATGCACCTGCCACTTTTCAAAGGTTGGTGAATACAGTCCTGCAAGGGCTGGAAGCTTTTAGTGCAGCATATTTGGACGATATAGCTGTCTTTATCTCCAGCTGGGATGATCACCTGGTCCACCTATGGAAAGTTTTAGAGGCCCTGCAAAAGGCAGGCCTCACTATCAAGGCTTCAAAGTGCCAGATAGGGCAGGGGAAGGTGGTTTTTCTGGGACACCTGGTTGGTGGGGAACAGATTGCAGCACTGCAGGGGAAAATCCAAACTATTTTAGATTGGGTTCCACCTACTACTCAGACTCAGGTGAGAGCCTTTTTAGGCCTCACTGGGTATTACAGGAGGTTCATAAAGAACTATGGGGGTCATTCCAACTTCAGCGGGCGGTGGAGGCCGCCCGCCAAAGTTCCCCCGCCGAATGACCGCCCCGCGGTCAAAAGACCGCGGCGGCCATTCTGGCTTTCCCGCTGGGCCGGCGGGTGACCGCCAAAAGGCCGCCCGCCGGCCCACCGGGAAAGACCCAGCAACGATGAAGCCGGCTCCGAATGGAGCCGGCGGAGTTGCTGTAGGTAAGTACCATCTTGCCTGGCATGTTACCCCCATTGTTCACTGTATATATGTTGTTTTAGTTGTATGTGTCACTGGGACCCTGTTCTCCAGGGCCCCAGTGCTCATAAGTGTGCCTGAATGTGTTACCTGTGTAGTGACTAACTGTCTCACTGAGGCTCTGCTAATCAGAACCTCAGTGGTTATGCTCTCTCATTTCTTTCAAATTGTCACTGACAGGCTAGTGACCATTTTTTACCAATTCACATTGGCTTACTGGAACACCCTTATAATTCCCTAGTATATGGTACTTGTAGGAAAGTACCATCTTGCCTGGCATGTTACCCCCATTTTTCACTGTATATATGTTGTTTTAGTTGTATGTGTCACTGGGACCCTGGTAACCCAGGGCCCCAGTGCTCATAAGTGTGCCTGAATGTGTTACCTGTGTAGTGACTAACTGTCTCACTGAGGCTTTGCTAACCAGAACCTCAGTGGTTATGCTCTCTCATTTCTTTCCAAATTGTCACTGACAGGCTAGTGACCATTTTTTACCAATTCACATTGGCTTACTGGAACACCCTTATAATTCCCTAGTATATGGTACTGAGGTACCCAGGGTATTGGGGTTCCAGGAGATCCCTATGGGCTGCAGCATTTCTTTTGCCACCCATAGGGAGCTCTGACAATTCTTACACAGGCCTGCCACTGAAGCCTGAGTGAAATAACGTCCACGTTATTTCACAGCCATTTTACACTGCACTTAAGTAACTTATAAGTCACCTATATGTCTAACCTTTACCTGGTAAAGGTTAGGTGCAAAGTTACTTAGTGTGAGGGCACCCTGGCACTAGCCAAGGTGCCCCCACATCGTTCAGAGCCAATTCCCTGAACTTTGTGAGTGCGGGGACACCATTACACGCGTGCACTACATATAGGTCACTACCTATATGTAGCTTCACAATGGTAACTCCGAATATGGCCATGTAACATGTCTATGATCATGGAATTGCCCCCTCTATGCCATCCTGGCATAGTTGGCACAATCCCATGATCCCAGTGGTCTGTAGCACAGACCCTGGTACTGCCAAACTGCCCTTCCTGGGGTTTCACTACAGCTGCTGCTGCTGCCAACCCCTCAGACAGGCATCTGCCCTCCTGGGGTCCAGCCAGGCCTGGCCCAGGAGGGCAGAACAAAGAACTTCCTCTGAGAGAGGGTGTGACACCCTCTCCCTTTGGAAAATGGTGTGAAGGCAGGGGAGGAGTAGCCTCCCCCAGCCTCTGGAAATGCTTTGTTGGGCACAGATGTGCCCAATTCTGCATAAGCCAGTCTACACCGGTTCAGGGACCCCTTAGCCCCTGCTCTGGCGCGAAACTGGACAAAGGAAAGGGGAGTGACCACTCCCCTGACCTGCACCTCCCCTGGGAGGTGTCCAGAGCTCCTCCAGTGTGCTCCAGACCTCTGCCATCTTGGAAACAGAGGTGCTGCTGGCACACTGGACTGCTCTGAGTGGCCAGTGGCACCAGGTGACGTCAGAGACTCTTGCTGATAGGCTCCTTCAGGTGTTAGTAGCCTATCCTCTCTCCTAGGTAGCCAAACCCTCTTTTCTGGCTATTTAGGGTCTCTGTCTCTGGGGAAACTTTAGATAACGAATGCAAGAGCTCATCCGAGTTCCTCTGCATCTCTCTCTTCACCTTCTGATAAGGAAACGACTGCTGACCGCGCTGGAAGCCTGCAAACCTGCAACATAGTAGCAAAGACGACTACTGCAACTCTGTAACGCTAATCCTGCCGCCTTCTCGACTGTTTTCCTGCTTGTGCATGCTGTGGGGGTAGTCTGCCTCCTCTCTGCACCAGAAGCTCCGAAGAAATCTCCCGTGGGTCGACGGAATCTTCCCCCTGCAACCGCAGGCATCAAAAAGCTGCATTACCGGTCCCTTGGGTCTCCTCTCAGCACGACGAGCGAGGTCCCTCGAATCCAGCGACTCTGTCCAAGTGACCCCCACAGTCCAGTGACTCTTCAGTCCAAGTTTGGTGGAGGTAAGTCCTTGCCTCACCTCGCTGGGCTGCATTGCTGGGAACCGCGACTTTGCAGCTACTCCGGCCCCTGTGCACTTCCGGCGGAAATCCTTTGTGCACAGCCAAGCCTGGGTCCACGGCACTCTAACCTGCATTGCACGACTTTCTAAGTTGGTCTCCGGCGACGTGGGACTCTTTTGTGCAACTTCGGCGAGCACCATTTCACGCATCCTTGTAGTGCCTGTTTCTGGCACTTCTCCGGGTGCTACCTGCTTCAGTGAGGGCTCTTTGTCTTGCTCGACGTCCCTTCTCTCTTCAGGTCCAATTTGCGACCTCCTGGTCCCTCCTGGGCCCCAGCAGCGTCCAAAAACGCCAAACGCACAATTTGCGTCTAGCAAGGCATGTTGGCGTCCTTTCGGCGGGAAAACACTTCTGCACGACTCTCCACGGCGAGTGGGATCCGTCCTCCAAAGGGAAAGTCTCTAGCCCTTTTCTTTCCTGCAGAAACCTCAGCTTCTTCTGTCCAGTAGAAGCTTCTTTGCACCCGCAGCTGGCATTTCCTGGGCATCTGCCCATCTCCGACTTGCTTGTGACTTTTGGACTTGGTCCCCTTGTTCCACAGGTACCCTAGATTGGAAATCCACAGTTGTTGCATTGCTGGTTTGTGTCTTTCCTGCATTATTCCTCTAACACGACTTCTTTGTCCTTAGGGGAACTTTAGTGCACTTTGCACTCACTTTTCAGGGTCTTGGGGAGGGTTATTTTTCTAACTCTCACTATTTTCTAATAGTCCCAGCGACCCTCTACAAGGTTACATAGGTTTGGGGTCCATTCGTGGTTCGCATTCCACTTTTGGAGTATATGGTTTGTGTTGCCCCTATCCCTATGTTTCCCCATTGCATCCTATTGTAACTATACATTGTTTGCACTGTTTTCTAAGACTATACTGCATATTTTTGCTATTGTGTATATATATCTTGTGTATATTTCCTATCCTCTCACTGAGGGAACACTCTAAGATACTTTGGCATATTGTCATAAAAATAAAGTACCTTTATTTTTAGTATAACTGTGTATTGTGTTTTCTTATGATATTGTGCATATGACACTAGGTGGTACTGTAGTAGCTTCACACGTCTCCTAGTTCAGCCTAAGCTGCTCTGCTAAGCTACCATTATCTATCAGCCTAAGCTGCTAGACACCCTATACACTAATAAGGGATAACTGGGCCTGGTGCAAGGTGCAAGTACCCCTTGGTACTCACTACAAGCCAGTCCAGCCTCCTACATTGGTTGCGCAGTGGTGGGATAAGTGCTTGAGACTACTTACCACTCTTGTCATTGTACTTTTCATAAGAGAAAAATATACAAAACAAGGTCAGTGTATATACACATAGCCAAAAAGTTTTGCATTTCCTCTTTTCACTCTTTTCTAAGTGCTGAAAAGTACCTCTAAACTTTCAAAAAGTTCTTAAAAGTTTAAAAAGTTTTTCTTTGTCTTTCCAAAAAAGTTCTGAAAACTTTTTACTCTTTTTCTATCACTTTAACTCTCTCTAAAAATGTCTGGCACAGGCCAAAGTGTTGATCTGTCCAAACTTGCATATGACAACCTTAGCTGGAAAAGAGCAAGGAGTCTCTGTATAGAGAGAGGTTTGAGTGTAGGGAAGAATCCTTCCTTGGAACTGTTACTTAACATGCTTAGAGAACAGGATAAGGCCATAGGTGCCTCATCTGTTGAAAAAGTACCTAATAGTTCCCAATCTGATTCAGGGACTCCCCCAGGAAAAGATTCAGGAAAGAAACTTCCTAGCCTGCCCATTACTAGACAATCTAGCATAGATGGTAATGATGATGAGACACACCATATAAATAGTGTTGTCTCACATCATAGCAAAAGCATTTATTCTCACCATACTGGTAGTAATGTTTCTGTAAACCAAGCTGTTAGGGTGGCTTCTGTAAGGGACAGGTCTCCTTCTGTTCATTCCCATCATAGCTCTGTTTCTAGAAATGTCCCTCCCACCAACCCTGATGACAGAATTTTAGAGAGGGAACTCAATAAGTTGAGGGTGGAACAAACCAGACTGAAGCTTAAAAAGCAACAGCTGGATTTGGATAGACAGTCTTTTGAATTAGAGAAGGAAAGACAGAAGTTGGGTTTAGATACCCATGGTGGCAGCCGCAGTATTCCCCATAGTCATCCTGCAAAAGAGCATGATTCCAGGAATCTGCACAAGATAGTTCCCCCTTATAAGGAGGGGGATGACATTAACAAGTGGTTTGCTGCACTTGAGAGGGCCTGTGTTGTACAGGATGTCCCTCAAAGGCAGTGGGCTGCTATCCTATGGCTATCATTTAGTGGAAAAGGTAGGGATAGGCTCCTTACTGTGAAAGAAAATGATGCTAATAATTTCCAAGTTCTTAAGAATGCACTCCTGGATGGTTATGGCTTAACCACTGAACAGTACAGGTTAAAGTTCAGAGAGACCAAAAAGGAGTCTTCACAAGACTGGGTTGATTTTATTGACCATTCAGTGAAGGCCTTGGAGGGGTGGTTACATGGCAGTAAAGTTACTGATTATGACAGCCTGTATAACCTAATCCAGAGAGAGCATATTCTTAATAATTGTGTGTCTGATTTGTTGCACCAGTACTTGGTGGACTCTGATCTGACCTCTCCCCAAGAATTGGGAAAGAAGGCAGACAAATGGGTCAGAACAAGAGTGAACAGAAAAGTTCATACAGGGGGTGACAAAGATGGCAACAAAAAGAAGGATGGTAAGTCTTCTGACAAGGGTGGGGACAAATCTAAAAATTAGTCTTCATCAGGCCCACAAAAACACTCTGGTGGGGGTGGTGGGCCCAAATCCTCCTTTAATCAGAACAAGGAAAAGAAACCATGGTGCTATTTATGTAAAATAAAAGGCCATTGGACAACAGATCCCAGTTGTCCAAAGAAAGGCACCACAGCTCCTACCACTACAACCCCTACTGCTACACCTAGTGTCCCTACTAATAGCAGTGGTGGTGGGAGCAAACCTACTAATAGCCAATCCAAGGGAGTAGCTGGGCTCACTTTTGGTAATTTAGTTGGGGTTGGTCTGATTAGGGAGACCACAGAGGCTACTTTAGTCTCTGAAGGGGCTATTGATTTAGCCACTTTGGTTGCTTGCCCCCATAACTTGGAGAAGTACAAGCAACTAACCCTAATAAATGGTGTTGAGGTCCAGGCCTACAGGGACACAGGTGCCAGTGTCACAATGGTGATTGAGAAACTGGTGCACCCTGTGAGAAGGTAGCCTCTTTCTAGCCTTGTTACCCCCACTTTTGGCCTGTTTGTGAGTGTATGTCAGGGTGTTTGTCACTGTTTTCACTGTCTCACTGGGATCCTGATAGCCAGGCCTCAGTGCTCATAGTGAAAACACTATGTTTTCAGTATGGTTGTTATGTGTCACTGGGATCCTGCTGGTCAGGACCCCAGTGCTCATAGGTTTGTGGCCTATATGTATGTGTCACTGGGACCCTGTCACACAGGGCCCCAGTGCTCATAGGTGTGCATGTATATGTTCCCTGTGTGGTGCCTAACTGTCTCACTGAGGCTCTGCTAACCAGAACCTCAGTGGTTATGCTCGCTCATTACTTTCAAATTGTCACTAACAGGCTAGTGACCAATTTTACCAATTTACATTGGCTTACTGGAACACCCTTATTATTCCCTAGTATATGGTACTGAGGTACCCAGGGTATTGGGGTTCCAGGAGATCCCTATGGGCTGCAGCATTTCTTTTGCCACCCATAGGGAGCTCTGACAATTCTTACACAGGCCTGCCACTGCAGCCTGAGTGAAATAACGTCCACGTTATTTCACAGCCATTTTACACTGCACTTAAGTAACTTATAAGTCACCTATATGTCTAACCTTTACCTGGTAAAGGTTAGGTGCAAAGTTACTTAGTGTGAGGGCACCCTGGCACTAGCCAAGGTGCCCCCACATTGTTCAGAGCCAATTCACTGAACTTTGTGAGTGCGGGGACACCATTACACGCGTGCACTACATATAGGTCACTACCTATATGTAGCTTCACCATGGTAACTCCGAATATGGCCATGTAACATGTCTATGATCATGGAATTGCCCCCTCTATGCCATCCTGGCATTGTTGGTAGAATTCCATGATCCCAGTGGTCTGTAGCACAGACCCTGGTACTGCCAGACTGCCCTTCCTGGGGTTTCACTGCAGCTGCTGCTGCTGCCAACCCCTCAGACAGGCAGCTGCCCTCCTGGGGTCCAGCCAGGCCTGGCCCAGGATGGCAGAACAAAGAACTTCCTCTGAGAGAGGGTGTGACACCCTCTCCCTTTGGAAAATGGTGTGAAGGCAGGGGAGGAGTAGCCTCCCCCAGCCTCTGGAAATGCTTTGTTGGGCACAGATGTGCCCAATTCTGCATAAGGCAGTCTACACCGGTTCAGGGACCCCTTAGCCCCTGCTCTGGCGTGAAACTGGACAAAGGAAAGGGGAGTGACCACTCCCCTGACCTGCACCTCCCCTGGGAGGTGTCCAGAGCTCCTCCAGTGTGCTCCAGACCTCTGCCATCTTGGAAACAGAGGTGCTGCTGGCACACTGGACTGCTCTGAGTGGCCAGTGCCACCAGGTGACGTCAGAGACTCCTGCTGATAGGCTCCTTCAGGTGTTAGTAGCCTTTCCTCTCTCCTAGGTAGCCAAACCCTCTTTTCTGGCTATTTAGGGTCTCTGTCTCTGGGGAAACTTTAGATAACGAATGCATGAGCTCAGCCGAGTTCCTCTGCATCTCCCTCTTCACCTTCTGATAAGGAATCGACCGCTGACCGCGCTGGAAGCCTGCAAACCTGCAACATAGTAGCAAAGACGACTACTGCAACTCTGTAACGCTGATCCTGCCGCCTTCTCGACTGTTTTCCTGCTTGTGCATGCTGTGGGGGTAGTCTGCCTCCTCTCTGCACCAGAAGCTCCGAAGAAATCTCCCGTGGGTCGACGGAATCTTCCCCCTGCAACCGCAGGCACCAAAAAGCTGCATTACCGGTCCCTTGGGTCTCCTCTCAGCACGACGAGCGAGGTCCCTCGAATCCAGCGACACCGTCCAAGTGACCGCCACAGTCCAGTGACTCTTCAGCCCAAGTTTGGTGGAGGTAAGTCCTTGCCTCACCTCGCTGGGCTGCATTGCTTGGAACCGCGACTTTGCAAGCTACTCCGGCCCCTGTGCACTTCCGGCGGAAATCCTTTGTGCACAGCCAAGCCTGGGTCCACGGCACTCTAACCTGCATTGCACGACTTTCTAAGTTTGTCTCCGGCGACGTGGGACTCCTTTGTGCAACTTCGGCGAGCACCGTTTCACGCATCCTCGTAGTGCCTGTTTCTGGCACTTCTCCGGATGCTACCTGCTTCAGTGAGGGCTCTTTGTCTTGCTCGACGTCCCCTCTCTCTGCAGGTTCAATTTGCGACCTCCTGGTCCCTCCTGGGCCCCAGCAGCGTCCAAAAACGCCAAACGCACGATTTGCGTGTAGCAAGGCTTGTTGGCGTCCATCCGGCGGAAAAACACTTCTGCACGACTCTCCAAGGCGTGGGGGATCCATCCTCCAAAGGGGAAGTCTCTAGCCCTTGTCGTTCCTGCAGTATTCACAGTTATTTAGCCTAGTAAGAGCTTCTTTGCACCAACCGCTGGCATTTCTTGGGCATCTGCCCATCTCCGAGCTGCTTGTGACTTTTGGACTTGGTCCCCTTGTTCCACAGGTACCCTCAGTCAGGAATCCATCGTTGTTGCATTGCTGATTTGTGTTTTCCTTGCATTTTCCCTCTAACACGACTATTTTGTCCTTAGGGGAACTTTAGTGCACTTTGCACTCACTTTTCAGGGTCTTGGGGAGGGTTATTTTGCTAACTCTCACTATTTTCTAATAGTCCCAGCGACCCTCTACAAGGTCACATAGGTTTGGGGTCCATTCGTGGTTCGCATTCCACTTCTGGAGTATATGGTTTGTGTTGCCCCTATCCCTATGTTTCCCCATTGCATCCTATTGTAACTATACATTGTTTGCACTGTTTTCTAAGACTATACTGCATATTTTTGCTATTGTGTATATATATCTTGTGTATATTTCCTATCCTCTCACTGAGGGTACACTCTAAGATACTTTGGCATATTGTCATAAAAATAAAGTACCTTTATTTTTAGTATAACTGTGTATTGTGTTTTCTTATGATATTGTGCATATGACACTAAGTGGTACTGTAGTAGCTTCACACGTCTCCTAGTTCAGCCTAAGCTGCTCTGCTAAGCTACCATTATCTATCAGCCTAAGCTGCTAGACACCCTATACACTAATAAGGGATAACTGGGCCTGGTGCAAGGTGCAAGTACCCCTTGGTACTCACTACAAGCCAGTCCAGCCTCCTACATTGGTTGTGCAGCGGTGGGATAAGTGCTTTGAGACTACTTACCACTCTTGTCATTGTACTTTTCATAAGAGAAAAATATACAAAACAAGGTCAGTGTATATACACATAGCCAAAAAGATTTGCATTTCCTCTTTTCTCTCTTTTCTAAGTGCTGAAAAGTACTTCTAAACTTTCAAAAAGTTCTTAAAAGTTTACAAAGTTTTTTCTGTCTTTCCAAAAAGTTCTGAAAACTTTTTTCTCTTTGTCTATCACTTTAACTCTCTCTAAAAATGTCTGGCACAGGCCAAAAAGTTGAACTGTCCAAACTTGCATATGATCACCTTAGCTGGAAAGGAGCAAGGAGTCTCTGCATAGAGAGAGGTTTGAGTGTAGGGAAGAATCCTTCCTTAGAACTGTTAATTAATATGCTTAGAGTACAGGATAAGGCCATAAGTGCCCAATCTGTAGAAAAAGTAGCTAATGGTTCTCAATCTGATCCAGGGACTCCCCCAGGAAAAGGTTCAGGAAAGAAACTTCTCAGCCTGCCCATTACTAGACAGTCTAGCATAGTTGGTACAGAGGTTGAATCACATCATACTGATGATGTGCTCTCACATTATGCTGGTAGCCAAGCTGTTAGGGTGCCCTTGGTAAGGGACAGGTCTCCTTCTGTTCATTCCCATCATACCTCTGTATCTAGAAATGTCCCTCCCACCCACCCTGATGACAGATTGTTAGAAAGGGAGCTCAATAGATTGAGAGTGGAACAAACCAGACTGAAGCTCAAGAAGCAACAGCTGGATTTGGATAGACAGTCTTTAGAATTAGAGAAGGAAAGACAGAAGTTGGGTTTAGATACCCATGGTGGCAGCAGCAGTATTCCCCATAGTCATCCTGCAAAAGAGCATGATTCCAGGAATCTGCACAAGATAGTTCCCCCTTACAAGGAGGGGGATGACATTAACAAGTGGTTTGCTGCACTTGAGAGGGCCTGTGCTGTACAGGATGTCCCTCAAAGGCAGTGGGCTGCTATCCTATGGCTATCATTCACTGGAAAAGGTAGGGATAGGCTCCTTACTGTAAAAGAAAATGATGCTAATAATTTCCAAGTTCTTAAGAATGCACTCCTGGATGGTTATGGCTTAACCACTGAACAGTACAGGATAAAGTTCAGAGAGACCAAAAAGGAGTCTTCACAAGACTGGGTTGATTTCATTGACCAGGCAGTGAAGGCCTTGGAGGGGTGGTTACATGGCAGTAAAGTTACTGATTATGAAAGCCTGTATAACACAATCCTGAGAGAGCATATACTTAATAATTGTGTGTCTGATTTGTTGCACCAGTACCTGGTAGACTCTGATCTGACCTCTCCCCAAGAATTGGGAAAGAAGGCAGACAAATGGGTCAGAACAAGGGTGAACAGAAAAGTTCATACAGGGGGTGACAAAGATGGCAATAAGAAGAAAGATGGTGAAAAATCTCAAGATAAGCATGGGGATAAGGGTAAAACCAAAGATCCCACTTCAAATCTTAAACTCTTCAGAGGGTGGGGATAAAACAAATTCTTCCTCTTCTTCCCAACCTGCACACATTAAAAAGCCTTGGTGCTTTGTGTGTAAAAACAGAGGCCATAGGCCAGGGGATAAGTCCTGTCCAGGTAAACCCCCTGAGCCTACCACCACTAATACATCAAGCTCTAGTGCCCCTAGCAGTAGTGGTACTAGTGGTGGGACTGCTGGCAACAGTCAAGCAAAGGGTGTAGTTGGGTTCACTTATGGGTCCATAGTGGAAACTGATGTAATCAGTCCCAAGACAGTTTCTGTCACACCTAGTGGCATTGGCCTTGCCACACTGGCTGCTTGTCCCCTTACAATGGATAAGTACAGGCAGACAGTTTCAATAAATGGTGTTGAGGCCTTGGCCTACAGGGACACAGGTGCCAGTTTCACTTTGGTGACTGAAAACCTAGTGCCTCCTGAACAACACATCATTGGACAACAGTATAAGATTATTGATGTCCATAACTCCACTAAGTTTCTTCCCTTAGCTATAATTCAGTTTAGTTGGGGTGGAGTTACTGGCCCTAAGCAGGTGGTGGTATCACCTAGCTTACCTGTAGACTGTCTCTTAGGTAATGACCTAGAGGCCTCAGGTTGGGCTGATGTAGAGTTTTATGCCCATGCAGCCATGCTGGGCATCCCTGAGGAATTGTTCCCTCTCATTTCAAGTGAAATGAAAAAGCAAAGGAGAGAAGGCCTGAAAACTCAGGATCCCTCTCCATCAACAGGTAAAAAGGGTATCACAGTATCCCCTAACCACCCTACCATTCAGGATACTATTCCTGTGGTGGGAGAAACCTCTCCTAGGGTGGCACCTGTTCCAAGGGAATCATCAGCTGGCAAAGCTGGACTCCCTGAGGTAGAAGTACCTCTCTGTGGGATAACTAACATTGGTGAGAAAAAGAGCACCATTTTAGTTAACATGGAGCATCCCTCCAACCCTCCCAGAGAAACTTTAGTGCAGAAACTCTGCACTGCCTCACAACACTTAGGACAGCATCCCTGCCCTAGTGTGGAGCTGATAGGACAGCATCCCTGCCCTGCTCCAACTCAAGAGAAACAGCATCCCTGTTCTCTCTTCCAGCCAGATGGACAAAGTTTTTGCCCAGCTATGGCTTTTCTGAGACAGCATCCCTGTCTGGCATTTCCATCACTACAAATAGGTTCAGTGGACAATTCCCACTGCTCTAAACTAAAACTTACTGATAGAAACTCTGAAAATACATCTTCACATTGTTGCTTAGCTAAAAAACTTCAAACAGGGTGGTTTACATCCCCACAGGGAAGTAACCATATAGTGGATGATAAAGGGAGTAACCAGTCTATTGCAGAGCTACTCTCTACTTATCACCACTTAGACAATAAAGTCTCAACTGGCCAAGGTTAGCCTTATTGTCCTTCGTTTGGGGGGGGGTTGTGTGAGAAGGTAGCCTCTTTCTAGCCTTGTTACCCCCACTTTTGGCCTGTTTCTGAGTGTATGTCAGGGTGTTTGTCACTGTTTTCACTGTCTCACTGGGATCCTGATAGCCAGGCCTCAGTGCTCATAGTGAAAACACTATGTTTTCAGTATGGTTGTTATGTGTCACTGGGATCCTGCTGGTCAGGACCCCAGTGCTCATAGGTTTGTGGCCTATATGTATGTGTCACTGGGACCCTGTCACACAGGGCCCCAGTGCTCATAGGTGTGCATGTATATGTTCCCTGTGTGGTGCCTAACTGTCTCACTGAGGCTCTGCTAACCAGAACCTCAGTGGTTATGCTCTCTCATTACTTTCAAATTGTCACTAACAGGCTAGTGACCAATTTTACCAATTTACATTGGCTTACTGGAACACCCTTATAATTCCCTAGTATATGGTACTGAGGTACCCAGGGTATTGGGGTTCCAGGAGATCCCTATGGGCTGCAGCATTTCTTTTGCCACCCATAGGGAGCTCTGACAATTCTTACACAGGCCTGCCACTGCAGCCTGAGTGAAATAACGTCCACGTTATTTCACAGCCATTTTACACTGCACTTAAGTAACTTATAAGTCACCTATATGTCTAACCTTTACCTGGTAAAGGTTATGTGCAAAGTTACTTAGTGTGAGGGCACCCTGGCACTAGCCAAGGTGCCCCCACATTGTTCAGAGCCAATTCACTGAACTTTGTGAGTGCGGGGACACCATTACACGCGTGCACTACATATAGGTCACTACCTAAATGTAGCTTCACCATGGTAACTCCGAATATGGCCATGTAACATGTCTATGATCATGGAATTGCCCCCTCTATGCCATCCTGGCATTGTTGGTAGAATTCCATGATCCCAGTGGTCTGTAGCACAGACCCTGGTACTGCCAGACTGCCCTTCCTGGGGTTTCACTGCAGCTGCTGCTGCTGCCAACCCCTCAGACAGGCAGCTGCCCTCCTGGGGTCCAGCCAGGCCTGGCCCAGGATGGCAGAACAAAGAACTTCCTCTGAGAGAGGGTGTGACACCCTCTCCCTTTGGAAAATGGTGTGAAGGCAGGGGAGGAGTAGCCTCCCCCAGCCTCTGGAAATGCTTTGTTGGGCACAGATGTGCCCAATTCTGCATAAGCCAGTCTACACCGGTTCAGGGACCCCTTAGCCCCTGCTCTGGCGCGAAACTGGACAAAGGAAAGGGGAGTGACCACTCCCCTGACCTGCACCTCCCCTGGGAGGTGTCCAGAGCTCCTCCAGTGTGCTCCAGACCTCTGCCATCTTGGAAACAGAGGTGCTGCTGGCACACTGGACTGCTCTGAGTGGCCAGTGCCACCAGGTGACGTCAGAGACTCCTGCTGATAGGCTCCTTCAGGTGTTAGTAGCCTTTCCTCTCTCCTAGGTAGCCAAACCCTCTTTTCTGGCTATTTAGGGTCTCTGTCTCTGGGGAAACTTTAGATAACGAATGCATGAGCTCAGCCGAGTTCCTCTGCATCTCCCTCTTCACCTTCTGATAAGGAATCGACCGCTGACCGCGCTGGAAGCCTGCAAACCTGCAACATAGTAGCAAAGACGACTACTGCAACTCTGTAACGCTGATCCTGCCGCCTTCTCGACTGTTTTCCTGCTTGTGCATGCTGTGGGGGTAGTCTGCCTCCTCTCTGCACCAGAAGCTCCGAAGAAATCTCCCGTGGGTCGACGGAATCTTCCCCCTGCAACCGCAGGCACCAAAAAGCTGCATTACCGGTCCCTTGGGTCTCCTCTCAGCACGACGAGCGAGGTCCCTCGAATCCAGCGACACCGTCCAAGTGACCGACACAGTCCAGTGACTCTTCAGCCCAAGTTTGGTGGAGGTAAGTCCTTGCCTCACCTCGCTGGGCTGCATTGCTTGGAACCGCGACTTTGCAAGCTACTCCGGCCCCTGTGCACTTCCGGCGGAAATCCTTCGTGCACAGCCAAGCCTGGGTCCACGGCACTCTAACCTGCATTGCACGACTTTCTAAGTTTGTCTCCGGCGACGTGGGACTCCTTTGTGCAACTTCGGCGAGCACCGTTTCACGCATCCTCGTAGTGCCTGTTTCTGGCACTTCTCCGGATGCTACCTGCTTCAGTGAGGGCTCTTTGTCTTGCTCGACGTCCCCTCTCTCTGCAGGTTCAATTTGCGACCTCCTGGTCCCTCCTGGGCCCCAGCAGCGTCCAAAAACGCCAAACGCACGATTTGCGTGTAGCAAGGCTTGTTGGCGTCCATCCGGCGGAAAAACACTTCTGCACGACTCTCCAAGGCGTGGGGGATCCATCCTCCAAAGGGGAAGTCTCTAGCCCTTGTCGTTCCTGCAGTATTCACAGTTATTTAGCCTAGTAAGAGCTTCTTTGCACCAACCGCTGGCATTTCTTGGGCATCTGCCCATCTCCGAGCTGCTTGTGACTTTTGGACTTGGTCCCCTTGTTCCACAGGTACCCTCAGTCAGGAATCCATCGTTGTTGCATTGCTGATTTGTGTTTTCCTTGCATTTTCCCTCTAACACGACTATTTTGTCCTTAGGGGAACTTTAGTGCACTTTGCACTCACTTTTCAGGGTCTTGGGGAGGGTTATTTTGCTAACTCTCACTATTTTCTAATAGTCCCAGCGACCCTCTACAAGGTCACATAGGTTTGGGGTCCATTCGTGGTTCGCATTCCACTTCTGGAGTATATGGTTTGTGTTGCCCCTATCCCTATGTTTCCCCATTGCATCCTATTGTAACTATACATTGTTTGCACTGTTTTCTAAGACTATACTGCATATTTTTGCTATTGTGTATATATATCTTGTGTATATTTCCTATCCTCTCACTGAGGGTACACTCTAAGATACTTTGGCATATTGTCATAAAAATAAAGTACCTTTATTTTTAGTATAACTGTGTATTGTGTTTTCTTATGATATTGTGCATATGACACTAAGTGGTACTGTAGTAGCTTCACACGTCTCCTAGTTCAGCCTAAGCTGCTCTGCTAAGCTACCATTATCTATCAGCCTAAGCTGCTAGACACCCTATACACTAATAAGGGATAACTGGGCCTGGTGCAAGGTGCAAGTACCCCTTGGTACTTACTACAAGCCAGTCCAGCCTCCTACACACCCTGAACAACACATACTTGGACACCAGTACCAAGTAACCGATGCTCACAACATAACACAAAGCCACCCCATGGCTGTTGTAAATCTCAACTGGGGGGGGGGGTAACTGGTCCAAAGAAAGTTGTGGTAGCTTCAGATTTACCTGTAGACTGTCTATTAGGGAATGATTTGGAGACATCAGCTTGGTCAGATGTGGAGTTGGAGGCCCATGCAGCAATGCTGGGCATCCCAGGGCATATTTTTGCTTTGACAAGGGCTCAGGCCAAAAAGCAAAACGGACAGGGAAGCTTGGATCCTGGAACAATGGACCAAGTGCTCCCTAAAGCTAGGGCTAGTAGAAGCAAACCACTTCCTACTATCCCTCCCTCTACAGTGGATTCTACTTCTGAGGAAGAAGAATTCCCTCCCTGTGCAGAACCTACACCAGAGGAGCTGGAAGCAGACACTGCTGAGCTTTTGGGTGAAGGGGGCCTGCCAGAGAGGAGCTGGGTGTGGCACAGCAAACCTGTCCCACATTAGAGGGTCTCAGACAGCAAGCTGTCAAACAGGCTAATGGGGATGTCAGTGACTCTCACAGAGTTTACTGGGAGGACAACCTCTTGTAAACTGAGCATAGGGATCCTAAACCTGGAGCTGCCAGGAGATTAGTGATTCCTCAGGAGTACAGAAAGTTCCTCCTAACACTGGCACATGACATTCCCTTAGCTGGGCATCTAGGACAAATGAAAACTTGGGACAGGCTTGTTCCCCTGTTTCATTGGCCTAGGATGTCTGAGGACACAAAGGAATTTTGTAAGTCCTGTGAAACCTGTCAAGCCAGTGGCAAGACAGGTGGCACCCCAAAGGCGCCCCTTATCCCACTGCCTGTGGTTGGGGTTCCCTTTGAAAGGGTAGGGGTTGACATAGTTGGCCCCCTTGACCCTCCTACTGCTTCAGGCAATAGGTTTATCTTAGTGGTAGTGGACCATGCCACAAGATATCCTGAAGCTATTCCTTTAAGGACCACTACAGCTCCTGCAGTGGCAAAGGCCCTCCTGGGAATATTTTCCAGGGTGGGCTTCCCAAAGGAAGTGGTATCAGACAGGGGAAGCAATTTCATGTCTGCATACTTAAAGGCCATGTGGAAGGAGTGTGGTGTAACGTACAAGTTCACAACACCCTATCATCCACAAACAAATGGACTGGTGGAGAGATTTAATAAAACTCTCAAAGGCATGATTATGGGTCTCCCTGAAAAACTCCGCAGGAGATGGGATATCCTTCTACCATGCCTCCTTTTTGCCTACAGGGAGGTACCCCAGAAAGGAGTGGGCTTCAGCCCCTTTGAACTTCTTTTTGGACACCCTGTTAGGGGTCCACTCACACTTGTAAAGGAGGGTTGGGAACAACCTGTAAAAGCTCCTAAGCAGGATATTGTGGATTATGTACTTGGCCTCAGATCAAGGATGGCTGAGTACATGAAAAAGGCCAGTAAAAACCTTCAGGCCAGCCAAGAGCTCCAGAAGCAATGGCATGATCAGAAGGCTGTTTTGGTTCAGTACCAACCAGGGCAGAAAGTGTGGGTCTTGGAGCCTGTGGCCCCAAGAGCACTCCAAGATAAATGGAGTGGTCCCCACACAATTGTTGAAAAGAAGGGTGAAGTCACCTACTTGGTTGACTTAGGCACTGCCAGGAGTCCCCTTAGGGTGCTCCATGTCAACCGCCTGAAACCCTACTATGACAGGGCTGATAATTGCATAAATCTCCTAGGACAATTTTCAGAACTCTTCTCTACTGTGCCAGGCACCACTTCTTGGTGTGAGCACACTATAGATACTGGAGACAGTTTACCTGTCAAAAGTAAGATCTATAGGCAGCCTGACCATGTCAGGGACTGCATAAAGCAAGAAGTTCAGAAAATGTTGGAACTAGGAGTGGTTGAGCACTCTGACAGTCCATGGGCTTCTCCTGTGGTACTGGTACCAAAACCCAATTCTAAAGATGGAAAGAAGGAAATGCGGTTTTGTGTAGACTATAGAGGTCTCAACTTGGTAACCAAAACTGATGCTCACCCTATACCCAGGGCAGATGAGCTTATAGATACGCTGGCATCTGCCAAGTATCTAAGCACTTTTGATTTGACTGCAGGGTATTGGCAGATCAAATTGTCAGAAGAGGCTAAACCTAAGACTGCATTTTCTACCATTGGAGGACATTACCAGTTTACTGTAATGCCTTTTGGTTTAAAAAATGCACCTGCCACTTTTCAGAGGTTGGTGAACACAGTCCTGCAAGGGCTGGAAGCTTTCAGTGCAGCATATTTGGACGATATAGCTGTCTTTAGCTCCAGCTGGGATGATCACCTGGTCCACCTATGGAAAGTTTTAGAGGCTCTGCAAAAGGCAGGCCTCACTATCAAGGCTTCAAAGTGCCATATAGGGCAGGGTAAGGTGGTTTATCTGGGACACCTTGTTGGTGGGGAACAGATTGCACCACTTCAGGGGAAAATCCAAACTATTATTGATTGGGTTCCCCCTACCACTCAGACTCAGGTGAGAGCCTTCCTAGGCCTCACTGGGTATTACAGGAGGTTCATTAAGAACTATGGCTCCATTGCAGCCCCTCTTAATGACCTCACTTCCAAGAAAATGCCTAAAAAGGTATTATGGACAGCAAGCTGTCAGAAAGCTTTTGAGGAGCTGAAGCAGGCCATGTGCTCTGCACCTGTCCTGAAAAGCCCTTGTTACTCTAAAAAATTCTATGTCAAAACTGATGCATCTGAATTAGGAGTAGGGGCAGTCCTATCACAACTTAATTCTGAGGGCCAGGATCAACCTGTTGCTTTTATTAGTAGAAGGTTGACCCCTAGAGAAAAGCGTTGGTCTGCCATTGAGAGGGAGGCCTTTGCTGTGGTCTGGGCTCTGAAGAAGTTGAGGCCATACCTGTTTGGCACTCACTTCATTGTTCAGACAGACCACAAACCTCTACTTTGGCTAAAACAAATGAAAGGTGAAAATCCTAAATTGTTGAGGTGGTCCATATCCCTACAGGGAATGGACTATACAGTGGAACATAGACCTGGGAGTAGCCACTCCAATGCAGATGGACTCTCCAGATATTTCCACTTAGACAATGAAGACTCATCAGGTAATGGCTAGTCTTATTGTCCTTCGTTTGGGGGGGGGTTGTGTAGGAAAGTACCATCTTGCCTGGCATGTTACCCCCATTTTTCACTGTATATATGTTGTTTTAGTTGTATGTGTCACTGGGACCCTGGTAACCCAGGGCCCCAGTGCTCATAAGTGTGCCTGAATGTGTTACCTGTGTAGTGACTAACTGTCTCACTGAGGCTCTGCTAATCAGAACCTCAGTGGTTATGCTCTCTCATTTCTTTCCAAATTGTCACTGACAGGCTAGTGACCATTTTTACCAATTTACATTGGCTTACTGGAACACCCTTATAATTCCCTAGTATATGGTACTGAGGTACCCAGGGTATTGGGGTTCCAGGAGATCCCTATCGGCTGCAGCATTTCTTTTGCCACCCATAGGGAGCTCTGACAATTCTTACACAGGCCTGCCACTGCAGCCTGAGTGAAGTAACGTCCACGTTATTTCACAGCCATTTTACACTGCACTTAAGTAACTTAGAAGTCACCTATATGTCTAACCTTTACCTGGTAAAGGTTAGGTGCAAAGTTACTTAGTGTGAGGGCACCCTGGCACTAGCCAAGGTGCCCCCACATTGTTCAGAGCCAATTCACTGAACTTTGTGAGTGCGGGGACACCATTACACGCGTGCACTACACATAGGTCACTACCTATATGTAGCTTCACCATGGTAACTCCGAATATGGCCATGTAACATGTCTATGATCATGGAATTGCCCCCTCTATGCCATCCTGGCATTGTTGGTACAATTCCATGATCCCAGTGGTCTGTAGCACAGACCCTGGTACTGCCAGACTGCCCTTCCTGGGGTTTCACTGCAGCTGCTGCTGCTGCCAACCCCTCAGACAGGCAGCTGCCCTCCTGGGGTCCAGCCAGGCCTGGCCCAGGATGGCAGAACAAAGAACTTCCTCTGAGAGAGGGTGTGACACCCTCTCCCTTTGGAAAATGGTGTGAAGGCAGGGGAGGAGTAGCCTCCCCCAGCCTCTGGAAATGCTTTGTTGGGCACAGATGTGCCCAATTCTGCATAAGCCAGTCTACACCGGTTCAGGGACCCCTTAGCCCCTGCTCTGGCGCGAAACTGGACAAAGGAAAGGGGAGTGACCACTCCCCTGACCTGCACCTCCCCTGGGAGGTGTCCAGAGCTCCTCCAGTGTGCTCCAGACCTCTGCCATCTTGGAAACAGAGGTGCTGCTGGCACACTGGACTGCTCTGAGTGGCCAGTGCCACCAGGTGACGTCAGAGACTCCTGCTGATAGGCTCCTTCAGGTGTTAGTAGCCTTTCCTCTCTCCTAGGTAGCCAAACCCTCTTTTCTGGCTATTTAGGGTCTCTGTCTCTGGGGAAACTTTAGATAACGAATGCAAGAGCTCATCCGAGTTCCTCTGCATCTCCCTCTTCACCTTCTGATAAGGAAACGACCGCTGACCGCGCTGGAAGCCTGCAAACCTGCAACATAGTAGCAAAGACGACTACTGCAACTCTGTAACGCTGATCCTGCCGCCTTCTCGACTGTTTTCCTCTCTGCACCAGAAGCTCCGAAGAAATCTCCCGTGGGTTGACGGAATCTTCCCCCTGCAACCGCAGGCACCAAAAAGCTGCATTACTGGTCCCTTGGGTCTCCTCTCAGCACAACGAGCGAGGTCCCTCGAATCCAGCGACGCTGTCCAAGTGACCCCCACAGTCCAGTGACTCTTCAGCCCAAGTTTGGTGGAGGTAAGTCCTTGCCTCACCTCGCTGGGCTGCATTGCTGGGAACCGCGACTTTGCAGCTACTCCGGCCCCTGTGCACTTCCGGTGGAAATCCTTCGTGCACAGCCAAACCTGGGTCCACGGCACTCTAACCTGCATTGCACGACTTTCTAAGTTGGTCTCCGGCGACGTGGGACTCCTTTGTGCAACTTCGGCGAGCACCGTTTCACGCATCCTCGTAGTGCCTGTTTCTGGCACTTTTCCGGGTGCTACCTGCTTCAGTGAGGGCTCTTTGTCTTGCTCGACGTCCCCTCTCTCTGCAGGTCCAATTTGCGACCTCCTGGTCCCTCCTGGGCCCCAGCAGCGTCCAAAAACGCCAAACGCACGATTTGCGTGTAGCAAGGCTTGTTGGCGTCCTTCCGGCGGGAAAACACTTCTGCACGACTCTCCAAGGCGAGAGGGATCCGTCCACCACAGGGGAAGTCTCTAGCCCTTTTTGTTCCTGCAGAAACCTCAGCTTCTTCTGTCCAGTCGAAGCTTCTTTGCACCCGCAGCTGGCATTTCCTGGGCATCTGCCCATCTCCGACTTGCTTGTGACTTTTGGACTTGGTCCCCTTGTTCCACAGGTACCCCAGATTGGAAATCCACAGTTGTTGCATTGCTGGTTTGTGTCTTTCCTGCATTATTCCTCTAACACGACTCTTTTGTCCTTAGGGGAACTTTAGTGCACTTTGCACTCACTTTTCAGGGTCTTGGGGAGGGTTATTTTTCTAACTCTCACTATTTTCTAATAGTCCCAGCGACCCTCTACAAGGTCACATAGGTTTGGGGTCCATTCGTGGTTCGCATTCCACTTTTGGAGTATATGGTTTGTGTTGCCCCTATCCCTATGTTTCCCCATTGCATCCTATTGTAACTATACATTGTTTGCACTGTTTTCTAAGACTATACTGCATATTTTTGCTATTGTGTATATATATCTTGTGTATATTTCCTATCCTCTCACTGAGGGTACACTCTAAGATACTTTGGCATATTGTCATAAAAATAAAGTACCTTTATTTTTAGTATAACTGTGTATTGTGTTTTCTTATGATATTGTGCATATGACACTAAGTGGTACTGTAGTAGCTTCACACGTCTCCTAGTTCAGCCTAAGCTGCTCTGCTAAGCTACCATTATCTATCAGCCTAAGCTGCTAGACACCCTATACACTAATAAGGGATAACTGGGCCTGGTGCAAGGTGCAAGTACCCCTTGGTACTCACTACAAGCCAGTCCAGCCTCCTACAGGTGACAATTCCATGATCTTAGACATGTTACTTGACCATGTTCGGAGTTGTGTCCTATGTGTAGTGCATGCGTGTAACGGTGTCTCCGCACTCACAAAGTTCGGGGAATGTGCCCTGAACAATATGGAGCACCTTGGCTAGTGCCAGGGTGCCCACACACTAAGTAACTTGGCACCTAACCTTCACCAGGTGAGGGTTAGACATATAGGTGACTTATAAGTTACTTATGTACAGTGAAAAATGGCTGTGAAATAACGTGGACGTTTTTCCACTCAGGCTGCAGTGGCAGTCCTGTGTAATAATTGTCTGAGCTCCCTATGGGTGGCAAAAGAAATGCTGCAGCCCATAGGGATTTCCTGGAACCCCAATACCCTGGGTACCTAGGTACCATATACAAGGGAATTATAAGGGTGTTCCAGTGTGCCAATGAGAATTGGTGAAGATATTCACTAGCCTGCAGTGACAATTGTGAAAGTAGAGAGAGCATAAACACTGAGGTTCTGGTTAGCAGAGCCTCAGTGATACAGTTAGGCACTACACAGGGAACACATACAGGGCATACTTTATGAGCACTGGGGTCCTGACTAGCAGGATCCCAGTGACACATAGGCAAAACAAACATGCATACAGTAAAAATGGGGGTAACATGCCAGGCAAGATGGTACTTTCCTACAGCTCCACTATGGACCCCCAATACTGCCAAACCAGCACTCTGGGGTGTTCTCTGCAGCTACAGTTTTTGCCACCCCACAGACAGGGTTCTGCCCTCCTGCGGTCTGAGCAGCTCAGTCCTAGGAAGGCAGAACACTGTATTTCCTTGGGAGGAGGGTGTTACACCATCTCCCTTTGGAAATAGGTGTTACAGACTTGGGAGCGGTAGCCTACCAGAGCCTCTGGAAATGCTTTGAAGGGCACAGATGGTGCCCTCCTTGCATAAGCCAGGTTACACCTGTTTAGGGAACCCCAATCCGTGCTCCAGCGTGAAACTGGACAAAGGAAAGGGGAGTGACTACTCCCCTGTCCATCACCACCACAGGGGTGGTGCCCAGGACTTCTCCAGTGTGTCCCAGACCTCTGCCATCTTGTTTTTAGAGGTGTGGGGAAAATCTGGACACCTCTGAGTGGCCAGTGCCAGCAAGTGACGTCAGAGACCCCTCCTGATAGGTCCACACCTGGGTAGGTAGCCATTCCTCGTCTCAGGGCTGTTTAGGGTCTCTGCTTTGGGCTTCTCATCAGATTTCAACCTGCAAGAATCCACCAGGACTCCACTGCACCTCTCTCTTCGCCTTCTGCTGACTGCTCCAGGATGCCTGCAAAACTGCAACAAAGTAGCAAGAAGACTACTGCGACATTGTAGCGCTTAATCCTGCCGGCTTTCTCGACTGTTTCCCGGTGGTGCATGGTCTGAGGGCTGTCTGCCTTCACCCTGCACTGGAAGCCACGAAGAAATCTCCTGTGGCTTGATGGAATCTTCCCCCTGCTCCAGCAGGCAACAAACTACAGCATCACTGGTACCCTGGGACTTCTCTGTCTTTGACGAGAGTCATCCCTGGAACACAAGTGGTGGACCCCAGTGACCCCGACTGTCCAGAGGTCCAGCTACACAAAATTGGTGGAGGTAAGTCCCTGCCTCCCCTCACCAGTCAGTGCCACTGTGTGCCTTGTGATCTGCAGCTACAAAAGGCTTCTGTGCATCCTTCCAGGAATCCCTGCAGGCACAGCAGAACCTAGGTGTAGGAGGCTGGACTGGCTTGTAGTGAGTACCAAGGGGTACTTGCACCTTGCACCAGGCCCAGTTATCCCTTATTAGTGTATATGGTGTCTAGCAGCTTAGGCTGATAGATAATGGTAGCTTAGCAGAGCAGCTTAGGCTGAACTAGGAGACATGTGAAGCTACTACAGTACCACTTAGTGTCATATGCACAATATCATAAGAAAACACAATACACAGTTATACTAAAAATAAAGGTACTTTATTTTTATGACAATATGCCAAAGTATCTTAGAGTGTACCCTCAGTGAAAGGATAGGAAATATACACAAGATATATATACACAATAGCAAAAATATGCAGTAAAGTCTTAGAAAACAGTGCAAACAATGTATAGTTACAATAGGATGCAATGGGGAAACATAGGGATAGGGGCAACACAAACCATATACTCCAAAAATGGAATGCGAACCACGAATGGACCCCAAACCTATGTGACCTTGTAGAGGGTCGCTGGGACTATTAGAAAATAGTGAGAGTTAGAAAAATAACCCTCCCCAAGACCCTGAAAAGTGAGTGCAAAGTGCACTAAAGTTCCCCTAAGGATAAAGAAGTCGTGTTAGAGGAATAATGCAGGAAAGACACAAACCAACAATGCAACAACTGTGGATTTCCAATCTAGGGTACCTGTGGAACAAGGGGACCAAGTCCAAAAGTCACAAGCAAGTCGGAGATGGGCAGATGCCCAGGAAATGCCAGCTGCGGGTGCAAAGAAGCTTCTACTGGACAGAAGAAGCTGTGGTTTCTGCAGGAACGCAAAGGGCTAGAGACTTCCCCTTTAGAGGACGGATTCCGCTCGCCTTGTAGAGTCGTGCAGAAGTGGTTTCCCGCCGAAAGAACGCCAACAAGCCTTGCTAGCTGCAAACCGTACGGTTAGCATTTTTGGATGCTGCTGTAGCCCAGGAGGGACCAGGAGGTCGCAAATTGGACCAGGAGGTAGAGGGGACATCGAGCAAGACACGGAGCCCTCTTAGCAGCAGGTAGCACCCAGAGAAGTGCCAGAAACAGGCACTAAGAGGATGCATGAAACAGTGCTCACCCAAAGTCGCACAAAGAAGTCCCACGTCGCCGGAGAACAACTTAGGAGGTCGTGCAATGCAGGTTAGAGTGCCGTGGACCCAGGCTGGACTGTGCACAAAGTATTTCTGCCGGAAGTGCACGGAGGCCGGAGTAGCTGCAAAAGTCGCGGTTCCCAGCAATGCAGTCTAGCGAGGTGAGGCAAGGACTTACCTCCACCAAACTTGGACTAAAGAGTCACTGGACTGTGGGGGCCACTTGGACAGAGTTGCTGGATTCGAGGGACCTCGCTCGTCGTGCTGAGAGGAGACCCAAGGGACCGGTAATGCAGCTTTTTGGTGCCTGCGGTTGCAGGGGGAAGATTCCGTCGACCCACAGGAGATTTCTTCGGAGCTTCTAGTGCAGAGAGGAGGCAGACTACCTCCACAGCATGCACCACCAGGAAAACAGTCGAGAAGGCGGCAGGATCAGCGTTACAGAGTTGCAGTAGTCGTCTTTGCTACTTTGTTGCAGTGTTGCAGGCTTCCAGCGCGGTCAGCAGTCGATTCCTTGGCAGAAGGTGAAGAGAGAGATGCAGAGGAACTCGGATGAGCTCTTGCATTCGTTATCTAAAGTTTCCCCAGAGACAGAGACCCTAAATAGCCAGAAAAGAGGGTTTGGCTACTTACGAGAGAGGATAGGCTAGCAACACCTGAAGGAGCCTATCACAAGGAGTCTCTGACGTCACCTGGTGGCACTGGCCACTCAGAGCAGTCCAGTGTGCCAGCAGCACCTCTGTTTCCAAGATGGCAGAGGTCTGGAGCACACTGGAGGAGCTCTGGGCACCTCCCAGGGGAGGTGCAGGTCAGGGGAGTGGTCACTCCCCTTTCATTTGTCCAGTTTCGCGCCAGAGCAGGGCTAAGGGGTCTCCTGAACCGGTGTAGACTGGCTTATGCAGAATTGGGCACATCTGTGCCCAACAAAGCATTTCCAGAGGCTGGGGGAGGCTACTCCTCCCCTGCCTTCACACCATTTTCCAAAGGGAGAGGGTGTCACACCCTCTCTCAGAGGAAGTTCTTTGTTCTGCCATCCTGGGCCAGGCCTGGCTGGACCCCAGGAGGGCAGATGCCTGTCTGAGGGGTTGGCAGCAGCAGCAGCTGCAGTGAAACCCCAGGAAGGCCAGTTTGGCACTACCAGGGTCTGTGCTACAGACCACTGGGATCATGGGATTGTGCCAACTATGCCAGGATGGCATAGAGGGGGCAATTCCATGATCATAGACATGTTACATGGCCATATTCGGAGTTACCATTGTGAAGCCACATATAGGTAGTGACCTATATGTAGTGCACGCGTGTAATGGTGTCCCCGCACTCACAAAGTTCAGGGAATTGGCTCTGAACAATGTGGGGGCACCTTGGCTAGTGCCAGGGTGCCCTCACACTAAGTAACTTTGCACCTAACCTTTACCAGGTAAAGGTTAGACATATAGGTGACTTATAAGTTACTTAAGTGTAGTGTAAAATGGCTGTGAAATAACGTGGACGTTATTTCACTCAGGCTGCAGTGGTAGGCCTGTGTAAGAATTGTCAGAGCTCCCTATGGGTGGCAAAAGAAATGCTGCAGCCCATAGGGATCTCCTGGAACCTAAATACCCTGGGTACCTCAGTACCATATACTAGGGAATTATAAGGGTGTTCCAGTAAGCCAATGTAAATTGGTAAAAATGGTCACTAGCCTGTTAGTGACAATTTGGAAAGAAATGAGAGAGCATAACCACTGAGGTTCTGATTAGCAGAGCCTCAGTGAGACAGTTAGTCACTACACAGGTAACACATTCAGGCACACTTATGAGCACTGGGGCCCTGGGTTACCAGGGTCCCAGTGACACATACAACTAAAACAACATATATACAGTGAAAAATGGGGGTAACATGCCAGGCAAGATGGTACTTTCCTACACCCCCCCCCCCCCCAAACGAAGGACAATAAGACTAGCCATGACCAGATGAGTCTTCATTGTCTAAGTGGAAATATCTGGAGAGTCCATCTGCATTGGAGTGGCTACTCCCAGGTCTATGTTCCACTGTATAGTCCATTCCCTGTAGGGATATGGACCACCTCAACAATTTAGTATTTTCCCCTTTCATTTGTTTTAGCCAAAGTAGAGGTTTGTGGTCTGTCTGAACAATGAAGTGAGTGCCAAACAGGTATGGCCTCAACTTCTTCAGAGCCCAGACCACAGCAAAGGCCTCCCTCTCTATGGCAGACCAACGCTTTTCTCTAGGGGTCAACCTCCTACTAATAAAAGCAACAGGTTGATCCTGGCCCTCAGAATTAAGTTGTGATAGGACTGCCCCTACTCCTAATTCAGATGCATCAGTTTGGACATAGACTTTTTTAGAGTAACAAGGGCTTTTCAGGACAGGTGCAGAGCACATGGCCTGCTTCAGCTCCTCAAAAGCTTTCTGACAGTTTGCTGTCCATAATACCTTTTTAGGCATTTTCTTGGATGTGAGGTCATTAAGAGGGGCTGCAATGGAGCCATAGTTCTTAATGAACCTCCTGTAATACCCAGTGAGGCCTAGGAAGGCTCTCACCTGAGTCTGAGTGGTAGGGGGAACCCAATCAATAATTGTTTGGATTTTCCCCTGAAGTGGTGCAAACTGTTCCCCACCAACAAGGTGTCCCAGATAAACCACCTTCCCCTGCCCTATCTGGCACTTTGAAGCCTTGATAGTGAGGCCTGCCTTCTGCAGGGCCTCCAAAACTTTCCATAGGTGGACCAGGTGATCATCCCAGCTGGAGCTAAAGACAGCTATATCGTCCAAATATGCTGCACTGAAAGCTTCCAGCCCTTGCAGGACTGTGTTCACCAACCTTTGAAAAGTGGCAGGTGCATTTTTCAAACCAAAAGGCATTACAGTAAACTGGTAATGGCCTCCAATGGTAGAAAATGCAGTCTAAGGTTTAGCATCTTCTGACAATTTGATCTGCCAATACCCTGCAGTCAAATCAAAAGTGCTTAGATACTTGGCAGATGCCAGTGTATCTATGAGCTCATCTGCCCTGGGTATAGGGTGAGCATCAGTTTTGGTTACCAAGTTGAGACCTCTATAGTCTACACAAAACCGTATTTCCTTCTTTCCATCTTTGGAATGGGGTTTTGGTACAAGTACCACAGGAGAAGCCCATGGACTTTCAGAGTGCTCAACCACTCCTAGTTCTAACATTTTCTGCACCTCTTGCTTTATGCAGTCTCTGACATGTTCAGGCTGCCTATAGATCTTACTTTTGACAGGTAAACTGTCTCCAGTATCTATAGTGTGCTCACACCAAGAAGTGGTACCTGGCACAGTAGAGAAGAGTTCAGAGAATTGATCTAGGAGATTTATGCAATGGTCTTTCTGCTCAGCAGTAAGACAATCAGCCAAAACTACACCTTCCACAAGAGCATCTTGTTCTGTGGAAGAGAAGAGATCAGGTAGAGGATCACTGTCTTCTTCCGGTCCCTCATCAGTTGCCATGAGCAGGGTGAGATCAGCCCTGTCATAGTAGGGTTTCAGGCGGTTGACATGGAGCACCCTAAGGGGACTCCTGGCAGTGCCTATGTCAACTAAATAGGTGACTTCTCCCTTCTTTTCAACATTTGTGTGGGGTCCACTCCATTTATCTTGGAGTGCTCTTGGGGCCACTGGCTCCAAGACCCACACTTTCTGCCCTGGTTGGTACTGAACCAAAACAGCCTTCTGATCATGCCATTGCTTCTGGAGCTCTTGGCTGGCCTGAAGGTTTTTGCTGGCCATTTTCATATACTCAGCCATCCTTGATCTGAGGCCAAGTACATAATCCACAATATCCTGCTTAGGAGCTTTTAAAGGTTGTTCCCAACCCTCCTTTACAAGTGTGAGTGGACCCCTAACAGGGTGTCCAAAAAGAAGTTCAAAGGGGCTGAAGCCTACTCCTTTCTGGGGTACCTCCCTGTAGGCAAAAAGGAGGCATGGTAGAAGGATATCCCATCTCCTGCGGAGTTTTTCAGGGAGACCCATAATCATGCCTTTGAGAGTTTTATTAAATCTCTCCACCAGTCCATTTGTTTGTGGATGATAGGGTGTTGTGAACTTGTAAGTTACACCACACTCCTTCCACATGGCCTTTAAGTATGCAGACATGAAATTGCTTCCCCTGTCTGATACTACTTCCTTTGGGAAGCCCACCCTAGAAAATATTCCCAGGAGGGCCTTTGCCACTGCAGGTGCTGTAGTGGTCCTTAAAGGAATTGCTTCAGGGTATCTTGTGGCATGGTCCACTACCACCAAGATAAACCTATTGCCTGAAGCAGTAGGAGGGTCAAGGGGGCCAACTATGTCAACCCCTACCCTTTCAAAGGGAACCCCAACCACAGGCAGTGGAATAAGGGGTGCCTTTGGAGTGCCACCTGTTTTGCCACTGGCTTGACAGGTTTCACAGGACTTACAAAAATCTTTTGTGTCCTCAGACATCCTAGGCCAATGAAACAAGGGAACAAGTCTGTCCCAAGTTTTCATTTGACCCAGGTGCCCAGGTAGGGGAATGTCGTGGGCTAGAGTTAGGAGGAACTTTCTGTACTCCTGAGGAATCACTAATCTCCTGGCAGCTCCAGGTTTAGGATCCCTATGCTCAGTGTACAAGAGGTTGTCCTCCCAGTAAACTCTGTGAGAGTCACTGACATCCCCATTAGCCTGTTTGACAGCTTGCTGTCTGAGACCCTCTAATGTGGGACAGGTTTGCTGTGCCACACTCAGCTCCTCCCTGGCAGGCCCCCCTTCACCCAAAAGCTCAGCAGTGTCTGCTTGAAGCTCCTCTGGTGTAGGTTCTGCACAGGGAGGGAATTCTTCTTCCTCAGAAGTTGAATCCACTGTAGAGGGAGGGATAGTAGGAAGTGGTTTGCTTCTATTAGCCCTAGCTTTATGGAGCACTTGGTCCATTGTTCCAGGATCCAAGCTTCCCTGTCCTTTTTGCTTTTTGGCCTGAGCCCTTGTCAAAGCAAAAATATGCCCTCGGATGCCCAGCATTGCTGCATGGGCCACCAACTCCACATCTGACCAAGCTGATGTCTCCAAATCATTCCCTAATAGACAGTCTACAGGTAAATCTGAAGCTACCACAACTTTCTTTGGACCAGTAACCCCCCCCCCCCCAGTTCAGATTAACAACAGCCATGGGGTGGCTAAGTGTGTTGTTGTGAGCATCGGTTACTTGGTACTGGTGACCAAGTAGGTGTTGTTCAGGGTAAACCAGTTTCTCTATGACCATAGTCACACTGGCTCCAGTTTCCCTGTAGGCATGAACCTCAACACCATTTATTAGGGGTAGCTGCTTGTACTTATCCATATTAAGGCAACAAGCAACTAAGGTGGCTAAATCAATAGCCCCCTCAGAGACTAACACAGCCTCTGTGGCCTCCCTAACAAGGCCAACCCCAACTAAGTTACCAATAGTGAGCCCAGCTACTCCCTTGGATTGGCTATTAGTAGGTTTGCTCCCACCACCACTGCTATTAGTAGGGACACTAGGTGTAGCAGTAGGGGTTGTAGTGGTAGGAGGCTTGGTGCTTTTCTTTGGACAACTGGGATCTGTTGTCCAATGGCCTTTTATTTTACATAAATAGCACCATGGTTTCTTTTCCTTGTTTTGATTAAAGGAGGATTTGGGCCCACCACCCCCACCAGAGTGTTTTTGTGGGCCTGATGAAGACTCATTTTTAGATTTGTCCCCACCCTTGTCAGAAGACTTACCATCCTTCTTCTTGTTGCCATCTTTGTCACCCCCTGTTTGAACTTTTCTGTTCACCCTTGTTCTGACCCATTTGTCTACCTTCTTTCCCAATTCTTGGGGAGAGGTCAGATCAGAGTCCACCAAGTACTGGTGCAACAAATCAGACACACAATTATTAAGAATATGCTCTCTCAGGATCAAGTTATACAGGCTGTCATAATCAGTAACTTTACTGCCATGTAACCACCCCTCCAAGGCCTTCACTGAATGGTCAATGAAATCAACCCAGTCTTGTGAAGACTCCTTTTTGGTCTCTCTGAACTTTATCCTGTATTGTTCAGTGGTTAAGCCATAACCATCCAGTAGTGCATTCTTAAGAACTTTGTAATCATTAGCTTCATTTTCTTTTACAGTAAGGAGCCTATCCCTACCTTTTCCACTAAATGATAGCCATAGGATAGCAGCCCACTGCCTTTCAGGGACATCCTGTACAGCACAGGCCCTCTCAAGTGCAGCAAAACACTTGTTAATGTCATCCCCCTCCTTATAAGGGGGAACTATCTTATGCAGATTCCTGGAATCATGCTCTTTTGCAGGATGACTATGGGGAATACTGCTGCTGCCACCATGGGTTTCTAAACCCAGTTTCTGTCTCTCCTTCTCTCCTTCTAAAGTCTGTCTATCCAAATCCAGCTGTTGCTTCTTGAGCTTCAGTCTGGTTTGTTCCACTCTCAATCTATTGAGCTCCCTTTCTAACAATCTGTCATCAGGGTGGGTGGGAGGGACATTCCTTGAAACAGAAGTATGGTGAGAATGGACAGAAGGAGACATGTCCCTTACAGAGGGCACCCTAACAGCTTGGCTAACAGAAACATCAGTACCACTGTGGTGTGAATAAATGCTTTTGCTATGATGTGAGACAACACTATTTGTATGGTGTGGCTCTCCATCATTACCAACTATGCTAGACTGTCTAGTAATGGGCAGGCTAGGAAGTTTCTTTCCTGAATCTTTTCCTGGGGGAGTCCCTGGATCAGATTGGGAACCATTAGCTACTTTTTCAACAGATGGGGCACTTCTAGCCTTATCCTGTTCTCTAAGCATGTTAAGTAACAATTCCAAGGAAGGATTCTTCCCTACACTCAAACCTCTCTCTATGCAGAGACTCCTTGCTCCTTTCCAGCTAAGGTGATCATATGCAAGTTTGGACAGATCAACATTTTGGCCTGTGCCAGACATTTTTAGAGAGAGTTAAAGTGATAGAAAAAGAGAAAAAAGTTTGTCAGAGCTTTTAGAAAGACAGAGAAAAAAAACTTTTAAAACTTTTTAGAACTTTTTAGAAAGTTAGAAGTACTTTTCAGCACTTAGAAAAGAGTGAAAAGAGGAAATGCAAAACGTTTTGGCTATGTGTATATACACTGACCTTGTTTTGTATATTTTTCTCTTATGAAAAGTACAATGACAAGAGTGGTAAGTAGTCTCAAAGCACTTATCCCACCGCTGCACAACCAATGTAGGAGGCTGGATTGGCTTGTAGTGAGTACCAAGGGGTACTTGCACCTTGCACCAGGCCCAGTTATCCCTTATTAGTGTATAGGGTGTCTAGCAGCTTTGGCTGATAGATAATGGTAGCTTAGCGGAGCAGCTTAGGCTGAACTAGGAGACGTGTGAAGCTACTACAGTACCACTTAGTGTTATATGCACAATATCATAAGAAAACACAATACACAGTTATACTAAAAATAAAGGTACTTTATTTTTATGACAATATGCCAAAGTATCTTAGAGTGTACCCTCAGTGAAAGGATAGGTAATATACACAAGATATATATACACAATAGCAAAAATATGCAGTATAGTCTTAGAAAACAGTGCAAACAATGTATAGTTACAATAGGATGCAATGGGCAAACATAGGGATAGGGGCAACACAAACCATATACTCCAAAAGTGGAATGCGAACCACGAATGGACCCCAAACCTATGTGACCTTGTAGAGGGTCGCTGGGACTATTAGAAAATAGTGAGAGTTCGAAAAATAACCCTCCCCAAGACCCTGAAAAGTGAGTGCAAAGTGCACTAAAGTTCCCCTAAGGATAAAGAAGTCGTGTTAGAGGAATAATGCAGGAAAGACACAAACCAACAATGCAACAACTGTGGATTTCCAATCTAGGGTACCTGTGGAACAAGGGGACCAAGTCCAAAAGTCACAAGCAAGTCGGAGACGGGCAGATGCCCAGGAAATGCCAGCTGCGGGTGCAAAGAAGCTTCTACTGGACAGCAGAAGCTGCGGTTTCTGCAGGAACGCAAAGGGCTAGAGACTTCCTCTTTGGAGGACGGATCCCTCTCGCCTTGTAGAGTCGTGCAGAAGTGTTTTCCCGCCGAAAGAATGCCAACAAGTCTTGCTAGCTGCAAATCGTGCTGTTAGCGTTTTTGGATGCTGCTGTGGCCCAGGAGGGACCAGGAGGTCGCAAATTGGTCCAGGAGGTAGAGGGGACGTCGAGCAAGACAAGGAGCCCTCTTAGCAGCAGGTAGCACCCGGAGAAGTGCCAGAAACAGGCACTACAAGGATGCGTGAAACAGTGCTAACCCGAAGTCGCACAAAGAAGTCCCACGTCGCCGGAGAACAACTTAGGAGGTCGTGCAATGCAGGTTAGAGTGCCGTGGATCCAGGCTGGACTGTGCACAAAGGATTTCCGCCGGAAGTGCACGGAGGCCGGAGTAGCTGCAAAAGTCGCAGTTCCCAGCAATGCAGTCTAGCGAGGTGAGGCAAGGACTTACCTCCACCAAACTTGGACTGAAGAGTCACTGGACTGTGGGGGCCACTTGGACAGAGTTGCTGGATTCGAGGGACCTCGCTCGTCGTGCTGAGAGGAGACCCAAGGGACCGGTAATGCAGCTTTTTGGTGCCTGCGGTTGCAGGGGGAAGATTCCGTCGACCCACGGGAGATTTCTTCGGAGCTTCTAGTGCAGAGAGGAGGCAGACTACCCCCACAGCATGCACCACCAGGAAAACAGTCGAGAAGGCGGCAGGATCAGCATTACAGAGTTGCAGTAGTCGTCTTTGCTACTTTGTTGCAGTGTTGCAGGCTTCCAGCGCGGTCAGCAGTCGATTCCTTGGCAGAAGGTGAAGAGAGAGATGCAGAGGAACTCGGATGAGCTCTTGCATTCGTTATCTAAAGTTTCCCCAGAGACAGAGACCCTAAATAGCCAGAAAAGAGGGTTTGGCTACTTAGGAGAGAGGATAGGCTAGCAACACCTGAAGGAGCCTATCACAAGGAGTCTCTGACGTCACCTGGTGGCACTGGCCACTCAGAGCAGTCCAGTGTGCCAGCAGCACCTCTGTTTCCAAGATGGCAGAGGTCTGGAGCACACTGGAGGAGCTCTGGGCACCTCCCAGGGGAGGTGCAGGTCAGGGGAGTGGTCACTCCCCTTTCCTTTGTCCAGTTTCGCGCCAGAGCAGGGCTAAGGGGTCCCCTGAACCGGTGTAGACTGGCTTATGCAGAATTGGGCACATCTGTGCCCAACAAAGCATTTCCAGAGGCTGGGGGAGGCTACTCCTCCCCTGCCTTCACACCATTTTCCAAAGGGAGAGGGTGTCACACCCTTTCTCAGAGGAAGTTCTTTGTTCTGCCATCCTGGACCAGGCCTGGCTGGACCCCAGGAGGGCAGATGCCTGTCTGAGGGGTTGGCAGCAGCAGCAGCTGCAGTGAAACCCCAGGAAGGGCAGTTTGGCAGTACCAGGGTCTGTGCTACAGACCACTGGGATCATGGGATTGTGCCAACTATGCCAGGATGGCATAGAGGAGGCAATTCCATGATCATAGACATGTTACATGGCCATATTCAGAGTTACCATTGTGAAGCTACATATAGGTAGTGACCTATATGTAGTGCACGCGTGTAATGGTGTCCCCGCACTCACAAAGTTCAGGGAATTGGCTCTGAACAATGTGGGGGCATCTTGGCTAGTGCCAGGGTGCCCTCACACTAAGTAACTTTGCACCTAACCTTTACCAGGTAAAGGTTAGACATATAGGTGACTTATAAGTTACTTAAGTGCAATGTAAAATGGCTGTGAAATAACGTGGATGTTATTTCACTCAGGCTGCAGTGGTAGGCCTGTGTAAGAATTGTCAGAGCTCCCTATGGGTGGCAAAAGAAATGCTGCAGCCCATAGGGATCTCCTGGAACCCCAATACCCTGGGTACCTCAGTACCATATACTAGGGAATTATAAGGGTATTCCAGTAAGCCAATGTAAATTGGTAAAAATGGTCACTAGCCTGTTAGTGACAATTTGGAAAGAAATGAGAGAGCATAACCACTGAGGTTCTGATTAGCAGAGCCTCAGTGAGACAGTTAGTCACTACACAGGTAACACATTCAGGCACACTTATGAGCACTGGGGCCCTGGGTTATCAGGGTCCCAGTGACACATACAACTAAAACAACATATATAAAGTGAAAAATGGGGGTAACATGCCATGCAAGATGGTACTTTCCTACACTAGGTCCTCAGCACTCCGTCCTGCGATGCCCAGCTCCCTGAGTTGACCTCCGGCGATGTGGGACTCCTTTCTGCAGTGTTGAGACGACTGCTGCGTTCAGCTCCTTTGAACCCGTGTTCAGAGGCTTCTGCGGGTGCTCCCTTCTACTTGGGGAGAGGTCAGATCTGAGTCCACAAGATATTGGTGCAACAAATCAGACACACAACTATTCAATTTATGCGCTGGTAATCAGACACTATACTGGCATTTAACCAACCCTCTAAAGCTTTCACAGAACAGTCCACAAAGTCAACCCAATCTTGTGAAGATTGTATCTTGGTTTCCCTAAACTTGATTCTGTATTGCTCTGTGATTAGGCCAAAACCATCAATGAGTGCACTCTTTAAAATGTTGTAAATGTCTGCATCCTCCTCCCTAACAGTGAGGAGTCTGTCCCTCCCTTTGTCAGAGAAGGAGAACCAAAGTATAGTGGCCCACTGCTTTTGAGGGACCCTTTGAACCTTACTGGCCCTCTCACGTGCAGCAAACCACTTTTGAATATCATCCCCCACCTTGTATGGGGGAACAATTTTATGTAAGTTTCTGGAGCTAATGTTGTCCTCCCTGACCTCATGAGTCCTGAGACTTTCATTGTTGCTGCCACCATGGGGAACTAACCCCAAACCCTGCCTATATCTTTCTACAGCTAAGGCTTCCCTATCTAGGGCCAGCTGTTGCTTTTTCAGCCTCAGTTTAGCCTCTTCCAATCTCAGCTTTCTGAGTTCCCTACCTAGGGAGTTATCCTCAGGGTGGGAGATGTGACACCCTTCAGAGACTGAGGTGATGTGAGAATGGGCAGAAGTAGATCTCTCCCTAACTGGTGTAACCCTAGTGACCTGGCCTCTAGGTGTGAATGGTGCCCTACTTGTGTGAGACCCCTAGCCAGTTCCAGCTACACCATGTGTGTAGGAAAGTAGCATCTTGCCTGGCATGTTACCTCCATATTTCATTTTATATATGTTGTTTTAGTCTATGTGTCACTGGGACCCTGCCAGACAGGGCCCCAGTGCTCATAAGTATGTGCCCTGTATGTGGTCCCTGTGTGATGACTAACTGTATCACTGAGGCTCTGCTAACCAGAACCTCAGTGGTTATGCTCTCTCTGCTTTCCAAATTGTCACTAACAGGCTAGTGACCAATTTCATCAATTCACATTGACATACTGGAACACCCATATAATTCCCTAGTATATGGTACTGAGGTACCCAGGGTATTGGGGTTCCAGGAGATCCCTATGGGCTGCAGCATTTCTTTTGCCACCCATTGGGAGATCTGACAATTCTTACACAGGCCTGCCAGTGCAGCCTGAGTGAAATAACGTCCAGGTTATTTCACAGCCATTTACCACTGCACTTAAGTAACTTATAAGTCACCTATATGTCTATCCTTCACCTGGTGAAGGTTGGGTGCAAAGTTACTTAGTGTGAGGGCACCCTGGCACTAGCCAAGGTGCCCCCACATTGTTCAGGGCAAATTCCCCGGACTTTGTGAGTGCGGGGACACCATTACACGCGTGCACTAGACATATGTCACTACCTATGTATAGCGTCACAATGGTAACTCCGAACATGTTCATGTAACATGTCTAAGATCATGGAATTGTCACCCCAATGCCATTCAGGCATTGGGGAGACAATTCCATGACCCCCCGAGTCTCTAGCACAGAACCCGGGTACTGCCAAACTGCCTTTTCGGGTTCTCCACTGCAGCTGCTGCCAACCCCTCAGACAGGTTTCTGCCCTCCTGGGGTCCAGGCAGCCCTGGCCCAGGAAGACAGAACAAAGGATTTCCTCTGAGAGTGGGTGTAACACCCTCTCCCTTTGGAAATAGGTGTGAAGGCTGGGGAGGAGTAGCCTCCCCCAGCCTCTGGAAATGCTTTGAGGGGCACAGATGGTGCCCATCTCTGCATAAGCCAGTCTACACTGGTTCAGGGATCCCCCAGCCCTGCTCTGGCGCGAAACTGGACAAAGGAAAGAGGAGTGACCACTCCCCTGACCTGCACCTCCCAGGGGAGGTGCCCAGAGCTCCTCCAGTGTGCCTCAGACCTCTGCCATCTTGGAAACAGAGGTGTTTCTGGCACACTGGACTGCTCTGAGTGACCAGTGCCAGCAGGTGACGTCAGAGATTCCTTCTGATAGGCTCTTACCTCTCTTAGTGGCCAATCCTCCTTCCTAGGTAGCCAAACCTCCTTTTCTGGCTATTTAGGGTCTCTGCTTTGGGGAATTCTTCATATACCGAATGCAAGAGCTCACCAGAGTTCCTCTGCATCTCCCTATTCACCTTCTGCCAAAGGATCGACCGCTGACTGCTCAGGATGCCTGCAAAACCGCAACAAAGTAGCCAAACGACTACTAGCAACCTTGTATCGCTTCATCCTGCCGGCTTTCTCGACTGTTTCCAGGTGGTGCATGCTCTGGGGGTAGCCTGCCTCCTTCTTGCACCAGGAGTTCTGAAGAAATCTCCTGTGTGTAGGAGGCTGGACTGGCTTGTAGTGAGTACCTAGGGGTACTTGCACCTTGCACCAGGCCCAGTTATCCCTTATTAGTGTATAGGGTGTCTAGCAGCATAGGCTGATAGATAATGGTAGCTTAGCAGAGCACCTTAGGCTAAACTAGGAGACGAGTGAAGCTCCTACAGTACCACTTAGTGTCATATGCACAATACACAGATATACTAAAAATAAAGGTACTTTATTTTTATGACAATATGCCAAAAGTATCTCAGTGAGTACCCTCAGTATGAGGATAGCAAATATACACAAGATATATGTACACAATACCAAAATATGCAGTGATAGTATTAGAAAACAGTGCAAACAATGTATAGTTACAATAGGAAGCAATGGGGACACATAGGGATAGGGGCAACACAAACCATATACTCCAAAAGTGGAATGCGAACCACAAATGGACCCCAAACCTATGTGACCTAGTAGAGGGTCGCTGGGACTATTAGAAAATAGTAAGGGTTAGAAAAATAGCCCACCCCAAGACCCTGAAAAGTGAGTGCAAAGTGCACTAAAGTTCCCCAAAGGACATAGAAGTCGTGATAGGGGAATTCTACAGGAAAGACACAAACCAACAATGCAACAATGATGGATTTCCAGTCGAGGGTACCTGTGGAACAAGGGGACCAAGTCCAAAAGTCACAAGCAAGTCGGAGATGGGCAGATGCCCAGGAAATGCCAGCTGTGGGTGCAAAGATGCTGCTACTGGACAGTAGAAGTGTAGGTTTCTGCAAGAACGACAAGGGCTAGAGACTTCTACTTTGGAAAAGGGATCCCTCACGCCGTGGAGAGTCGTGCAGAAGTGTTTTCCCGCCGAAAGACTACCAACAAGCCTTGCTAGCTCCAAATCGTGCGGTTAGTATTTTTGGATGCTGCTGTGGCCCAGGAGGGACCAGGATGTCGCCAATTGCGTCAGGGGACAGAGGGGGCGTCGTGCAAGACAGGGAGCCCTCTCAGCAGCAGGCAGCACCCGCAGAAGTGCCAGAAACAGGCACTATGAGAATGCGTGAAACGGTGCTCACCCAAAGTCGCACAAAGGAGTCCCACGTCGCCGGAGAACAACTTAGGAGGTCGTGCAATGCAGGTTAGAGTGCCGTGGACCCAGGCTGGACTGTGCACAAAGGATTTCTGCCGGAAGTGCACGGAGGCCGGAGTAGCTGCAAAAGTCACGGTTCCCAGCAATGCAGTCTGGCGTGGGGAGGCAAGGACTTACCTCCACCAAACTTGGACTGAAGAGTCACTGGACTGTGGGAGTCACTTGGACAGAGTTGCTGAATTCAAGGGACCTCGCTCGTCGTGCTGAGAGGAGACCCAAGGTACCGGTGATGCAGTTCTTTGGTGCCTGCAGTTGCAGGGGGACGATTCCGTCGACCCACGGGAGATTTCTTCGGAGCTTCTAATGCAGAGAGGAGGCAGACTACCCCCACAGCATGCACCACCAGGAAAACAGTCGAGAAGGCGGCAGTGTAGGAGGCTGGACTGGCTTGTAGTGAGTACCAAGGGGTACTTGCACCTTGCACCAGGCCCAGTTATCCCTTATTAGTGTATAGGGTGTCTAGCAGCTTAGGCTGATAGATAATGGTAGCTTAGCAAAGCAGCTCAGGCTGAACTAGGAGACGTGTGAAGCTACTACAGTACCACTTAGTGTCATATGCACAATATCATAAGAAAACACAATACACAGTTATACTAAAAATAAAGGTACTTTATTTTTATGACAATATGCCAAAGTATCTTAGAGTGTACCCTCAGTAAGAGGATAGGAAATATACACAAGATATATATACACAATAGCAAAAATATGCAGTATAGTCTTAGAAAACAGTGCAAACAATGTATAATTACAATAGGATGCAATGGGGAAACATAGGGATAGGGGCAACACAAACCATATACTCCAAAAGTGGAATGTGAACCACGAATGGACCCCAAACCTATGTGACCTTGTAGAGGGTCGCTGGGACTATTAGAAAATAGTGAGAGTTAGAAAAATAACCCTCCCCAAGACCCTGAAAAGTGAGTGCAAAGTGCACCAAAGTTCCCCTAAGGACAAAATAGTCGTGTTAGAGGGAGAATGCAAGGAAAACACAAATCAGCAATGCAACAACGATGGATTCCTGTCTGAAGGTACCTGTGGAACAAGGGGACCAAGTCCAAAAGTCACAAGCAGCTCGGGGATGGGCAGATGCCCAAGAAATGCCAGCGGTTGGTGCAAAGAAGCTCTTACTAGGCTGAAGAACTGTGAATACTGCAGGAACGACAAGGGCTAGAGACTTCCCCTTTGGAGGATGGATCCCCCACGCCTTGGAGAGTCGTGCAGAAGTGTTTTCCCGCCGGATGGACGCCAACAAGCCTTGCTACACGCAAATCGTGCGTTTGGCGTTTTTGGACGCTGCTGGGGCCCAGGAGGGACCAGGAGGTCGCAAATTGGACCTGCAGAGAGAGGGGACGTCGAGCAAGACAAGGAGCCCTCACTGAAGCAGGTAGCACCCGGAGAAGTGCCAGAAACAGGCACTACGAGGATGCGTGAAACGGTGCTCGCCGAAGTTGCACAAAGGAGTCCCACGTCGCCGGAGACCAACTTAGAAAGTCGTGCAATGCAGGTTAGAGTGCCGTGGACCCAGGCTTGGCTGTGCACGAAGGATTTCCGCCGGAAGTGCACAGGGGCCGGAGAAGCTTGCAAAGTCGCGGTTCCCAGCAATGCAGCCCAGCGAGGTGAGGCAAGGACTTACCTCCACCAAACTTGGGCTGAAGAGTCACTGGACTGTGGGGGTCACTTGGACGGTGTCGCTGGATTCGAGGGACCTCGCTCGTCGTGCTGAGAGGAGACCCAAGGGACCGGAGATGCAGCTTTTTGGTGCCTGCGGTTGCAGGGGGAAGATTCCGTCGACCCACGGGAGATTTCTTCGGAGCTTCTGGTGCAGAGAGGAGGCAGACTACCCCCACAGCATGCACAAGCAGGAAAACAGTCGAGAAGGCGGCAGGATCAGCGTTACAGAGTTGCAGTAGTCGTCTTTGCTACTATGTTGCAGGTTTGCAGGCTTCCAGCGCGGTCAGCGGTCGATTCCTTATCAGAAGGTGAAGAGGGAGATGCAGAGGAACTCGGCTGAGCTCATGCATTCGTTATCTAAAGTTTCCCCAGAGACAGAGACCCTAAATAGCCAGAAAAGAGGGTTTGGCTACCTAGGAGAGAGGAAAGGCTACTAACACCTGAAGGAGCCTATCACAAGGAGTCTCTGACGTCACCTGGTGGCACTGGCCACTCAGAGCAGTCCAGTGTGCCAGCAGCACCTCTGTTTCCAAGATGGCAGAGGTCTGGAGCACACTGGAGGAGCTCTGGACACCTCCCAGGGGAGGTGCAGGTCAGGGGAGTGGTCACTCCCCTTTCCTTTGTCCAGTTTCGCGCCAGAGCAGGGGCTAAGGGGTCCCTGAACCGGTGTAGACTGGCTTATGCAGAATTGGGCACCTCTGTGCCCAACAAAGCATTTCCAGAGGCTGGGGGAGGCTACTCCTCCCCTGCCTTCACACCATTTTCCAAAGGGAGAGGGTGTCACACCCTCTCTCAGAGGAAGTTCTTTGTTCTGCCATCCTGGGCCAGGCCTGGCTGGACCCCAGGAGGGCAGATGCCTGTCTGAGGGGTTGGCAGCAGCAGCAGCTGCAGAGAAACCCCAGGAAGGGCAGTCTGGCAGTACCAGGGTCTGTGCTACAGACCACTGGGATTATGGAATTGTACCAACAATGCCAGGATGGCATAGAGGGGGCAATTCCATGATCATAGACATGTTACATGGCCATATTCGGAGTTACCATGGTGAAGCTACATATAGGTAGTGACCTATATGTAGTGCACGCGTGTAATGGTGTCCCCGTACTCACAAAGTTCAGTGAATTGGCTCTGAACAATGTGGGGGCACCTTGGCTAGTGCCAGGGTGCCCTCACACTAAGTAACTTTGCACCTAACCTTTACCAGGTAAAGGTTAGACATATAGGTGACTTATAAGTTACTTAAGTGCAGTGTAAAATGGCTGTGAAATAACGTGGACGTTATTTCACTCAGGCTGCAGTGGCAGGCCTGTGTAAGAATTGTCAGAGCTCCCTATGGGTGGCAAAAGAAATGCTGCAGCCCATAGGGATCTCCTGGAACCCCAATACCCTGGGTACCTCAGTACCATATACTAGGGGATTATAAGGGTGTTCCAGTAAGCCAATGTAAATTGGTAAAAATGGTCACTAGCCTGTCAGTGACAATTTGGAAAGAAATGAGAGAGCATAACCACTGAGGTTCTGATTAGCAGAGCCTCAGTGAGACAGTTAGTCACTACACAGGTAACACATACAGGCACACTTATGAGCACTGGGGCCCTGGGTTACCAGGGTCCCAGTGACACATACAACTAAAACAACATATATACAGTGAAAAATGGGGGTAACATGCCAGGCAAGATGGTACTTTCCTACACAACCCCCCCCCAAACGAAGGACAATAAGACTAGCCATTACCTGATGAGTCTTCATTGTCTAAGTGGAAATATCTGGAGAGTCCATCTGCATTGGAGTGGCTACTCCCAGGTCTATGTTCCACTGTATAGTCCATTCCCTGTAGGGATATGGACCACCTCAACAATTTAGGATTTTCACCTTTCATTTGTTTTAGCCAAAGTAGAGGTTTGTGGTCTGTCTGAACAATGAAGTGAGTGCCAAACAGGTATGGCCTCAACTTCTTCAGAGCCCAGACCACAGCAAAGGCCTCCCTCTCAATGGCAGACCAACGCTTTTCTCTAGGGGTCAACCTTCTACTAATAAAAGCAACAGGTTGATCCTGGCCCTCAGAATTAAGTTGTGATAGGACTGCCCCTACTCCTAATTCAGATGCATCAGTTTGGACATAGAATTTTTTTGAGTAACAAGGGCTTTTCAGGACAGGTGCAGAGCACATGGCCTGCTTCAGCTCCTCAAAAGCTTTCTGACAGTTTGCTGTCCATAATACCTTTTTAGGCATTTTCTTGGATGTGAGGTCATTAAGAGGGGCTGCAATGGAGCCATAGTTCTTAATGAACCTCCTGTAATACCCAGTGAGGCCTAGGAAGGCTCTCACCTGAGTCTGAGTGGTAGGGGGAATCCAATCAATAATAGTTTGGATTTTCCCCTGAAGTGGTGCAATCTGTTCCCCACCAACAAGGTGTCCCAGATAAACCACCTTACCCTGCCCTATCTGGCACTTTGAAGCCTTGATAGTGAGGCCTGCCTTTTGCAGGGCCTCCAAAACTTTCCAAAGGTGGACCAGGTGATCATCCCAGCTGGAGCTAAAGACAGCTATATCATCCAAATATGCTGCACTGAAAGCTTCCAGCCCTTGCAGGACTGTGTTCACCAACCTCTGAAAAGTGGCAGGTGCATTTTTCAAACCAAAAGGCATTACAGTAAACTGGTAATGTCCTCCAATGGTAGAAAATGCAGTCTTAGGTTTAGCATCTTCTGACATTTTGATCTGCCAATACCCTGCAGTCAAATCAAAAGTGCTTAGATACTTGGCAGATGCCAGTGTATCTATTAGCTCATCTGCCCTGGGTATAGGGTGAGCATCTGTTTTGGTTACCAAGTTGAGACCTCTATAGTCTACACAAAACCTCATTTCCTTCTTTCCATCTTTAGAATTGGGTTTTGGTACCAGTACCACAGGAGAAGCCCATGGACTGTCAGAGTGCTCAACCACTCCTAGTTCCAACATCTTCTGAACTTCTTGCTTTATGCAGTCCCTGACATGGTCAGGCTGCCTATAGATCTTACTTTTGACAGGTAAACTGTCTCCAGTATCTATAGTGTGCTCACACCAAGAAGTGGTGCCTGGCACAATGGAGAAGAGTTCTGAAAATTGTCCTAGGAGATTTATGCAATTATCTTTCTGCTCAGCAGTAAGACAATCAGCCAAAACTACCCCTTCCACAAGAGCATCTTGTTCTGTGGAAGAGAAGAGATCAGGTAGAGGATCACTGTCTTCTTCCTGTCCCTCATCTGTTGCCATGAGCAGGGTGAGATCAGCCCTGTCATAGTAGGGTTTCAGGCGGTTGACATGGAGCACCCTAAGGGGACTCCTGGCAGTGCCTAAGTCAACCAAGTAGGTGACTTCACCCTTCTTTTCAACAATTGTGTGTGGACCACTCCATTTATCTTGGAGTGCTCTTGGGGCCACAGGCTCCAAGACCCACACTTTCTGCCCTGGTTGGTACTGAACCAAAACAGCCTTCTGATCATGCCATTGCTTCTGGAGCTCTTGGCTGGCCTGAAGGTTTTTACTGGCCTTTTTCATGTACTCAGCCATCCTTGATCTGAGGCCAAGTACATAGTCCACAATATCCTGCTTAGGAGCTTTTAAAGGTTGTTCCCAACCCTCCTTTACAAGTGTGAGTGGACCCCTAACAGGGTGTCCAAAAAGAAGTTCAAAGGGGCTGAAGCCCACTCCTTTCTGGGGTACCTCCCTGTAGGCAAAAAGGAGGCATGGTAGAAGGATATCCCATCTCCTGCGGAGTTTTTCAGGGAGTCCCATAATCATGCCTTTGAGAGTTTTATTAAATCTCTCCACCAGTCCATTTGTTTGTGGATGATAGGGTGTTGTGAACTTGTAAGTTACACCACACTCCTTCCACATGGCCTTTAAGTATGCAGACATGAAATTGCTTCCTCTGTCTGATACTACTTCCTTTGGGAAGCCCACCCTGGAAAATATTCCCAGGAGGGCCTTTGCCACTGCAGGAGCTGTAGTGGTCCTTAAAGGAATTGCTTCAGGATACCTTGTGGCATGGTCCACTACCACTAAGATAAACCTATTGCCTGAAGCAGTAGGAGGGTCAAGGGGGCCAACTATGTCAACCCCTACCCTTTCAAAGGGAACCCCAACCACAGGCAGTGGGATAAGGGGTGCCTTTGGAGTGCCACCTGTCTTGCCACTGGCTTGACAGGTTTCACAGGACTTACAAAATTCTTTTGTGTCCTCAGACATCCTAGGCCAATGAAACAGTGGTACCAATCTGTCCCAAGTTTTCATTTGACCCAGGTGCCCAGCTAAGGGAATGTCATGTGCCAGTGTTAGGAGGAACTTTCTGTACTCCTGAGGAATCACTAATCTCCTGGCAGCTCCAGGTTTAGGATCCCTATGCTCAGTGTACAAGAGGTTGTCCTCCCAGTAAACTCTGTGTGAGTCACTGACATCCCCATTAGCCTGTTTGACAGCTTGCTGTCTGAGACCCTCTAATGTGGGACAGGTTTGCTGTGCCACACTCAGCTCCTCTCTGGCAGGCCCCCCTTCACCCAAAAGCTCAGCAGTGTCTGCTTCCAGCTCCTCTGGTGTAGGTTCTGCACAGGGAGGGAATTCTTCTTCCTCAGAATTAGAATCCACTGTAGAGGGAGGGATAGTAGGAAGTGGTTTGCTTCTACTAGCCCTAGCTTTAGGGAGCACTTGGTCCATTGTTCCAGGATCCAAGCTTCCCTGTCCTTTTTGCTTTTTGGCCTGAGCCCTTGTCAAAGCAAAAATATGCCCTGGGATGCCCAGCATTGCTGCATGGGCCTCCAACTCCACATCTGACCAAGCTGATGTCTCCAAATCGTTCCCTAATAGACAGTCTACAGGTAAATCTGAAGCTACCACAACTTTCTTTGGACCAGATACCCCCCCCCCAGTTGAGATTTACAACAGCCATGGGGTGGCTTTGTGTTATGTTGTGAGCATCGGTTACTTGGTACTGGTGTCCAAGTATGTGTTGTTCAGGGTGCACCAGTTTCTCAATCACCATTGTGACACTGGCACCTGTGTCCCTGTAGGCCTGGACCTCAACACCATTTATTAGGGTTAGTTGCTTGTACTTCTCCAAGTTATGGGGGCAAGCAACCAAAGTGGCTAAGTCAATAGCCCCTTCAGAGACTAAAGTAGCCTCTGTGGTCTCCCTAATCAGACCAACCCCAACTAAATTACCAAAAGTGAGCCCAGCTACTCCCTTGGATTGGCTATTAGTAGGTTTGCTCCCACCACCACTGCTATTAGTAGGGACACTAGGTGTAGCAGTAGGGGTTGTAGTGGTAGGAGCTGTGGTGCCTTTCTTTGGACAACTGGGATCTGTTGTCCAATGGCCTTTTATCTTACATAAATAGCACCATGGTTTCTTTTCCTTGTTCTGATTAGAGGAGGGTTTGGGCCCACCACCCCCACCAGAGTGTTTTTGTGGGCCTGATGAAGACTCATTTTTAGATTTGTCCCCACCCTTGTCTGAAGACTTACCATCCTTCTTTTTGTTGCCATCTTTGTCACCCCCTGTATGAACTTTTCTGTTCACTCTTGTTCTGACCCATTTGTCTGCCTTCTTTCCCAATTCTTGGGGAGAGGTCAGATCAGAGTCCACCAAGTACTGGTGCAACAAATCAGACACACAATTATTAAGAATATGCTCTCTCAGGATTAAGTTATACAGGCTGTCATAATCAGTAACTTTACTGCCATGTAACCACCCCTCCAAGGCCTTCACTGCCTGGTCAATGAAATCAACCCAGTCTTGTGAAGACTCCTTTTTGGTATCTCTGAACTTGATCCTGTACTGTTCAGTGGTTAAGCCATAACCATCCAGGAGTGCATTCTTAAGAACTTGGAAATTGTTAGCATCATTTTCTTTTACAGTAAGGAGCCTATCCCTACCTTTTCCAGTAAATGATAGCCATAGGATAGCAGCCCACTGCCTTTGAGGGACATCCTGTACAGCACAGGCCCTCTCAAGTGCAGCAAACCACTTGTTAATGTCATCCCCCTCCTTGTAAGGGGGAACTATCTTATGCAGATTCCTGGAATCATGCTCTTTTGCAGGATGACTATGGGGAATACTGCTGCTGCCACCATGGGTATCTAAACCCATTTTCTGTCTTTCCCTCTCTATTTCTAAAGACTGTCTATCCAAATCCAGCTGTTGCTTCTTGAGCTTCAGTCTGGTTTGCTCCACTCTCAATCTATTGAGCTCCCTTTCCAACAATCTGTCATCAGGGTGGGTGGGAGGGACATTTCTAGATACAGAGGTATGATGGGAATGAACAGAAGGAGACCTGTCCCTTACAGAGGGCACCCTAACAGCTTGGCTACCAGTATAATGTGAGAGCACATCATCAGTATGATGTGATTCAACCTCTGTACCAACTATGCTAGACTGTCTAGTAATGGGCAGGCTGAGAAGTTTCTTTCCTGAACCTTTTCCTGGGGGAGTCCCTGGATCAGATTGAGAACCATTAGCTACTTTTTCTACAGATTGGGCACTTATGGCCTTATCCTGTACTCTAAGCATATTAATTAACAGTTCTAAAGAAGGATTCTTCCCTACACTCAAACCTCTCTCTATGCAGAGACTCCTTGCTCCTTTCCAGCTAAGGTGATCATATGCAAGTTTGGACAGTTCAACTTTTTGGCCTGTGCCAGACATTTTTTTAGAGAGAGTTAAAGTGATAGACAAAGAGAAAAAAGTTTTCAGAACTTTTTGGAAAGACAGAAAAAAACTTTTTAAACTTTTAAGAACTTTTTGAAAGTTTAGAAGTACTTTTCAGCACTTAGAAAAGAGTGAAAAGAGGAAATGCAAAACTTTTTGGCTATGTGTATATACACTGACCTTGTTTTGTATATTTTTCTCTTATGAAAAGTACAATGACAAGAGTGGTAAGTAGTCTCAAAGCACTTATCCCACCACTGCACAACCAATGTAGGAGGCTGGACTGGCTTGTAGTGAGTACCAAGGGGTACTTGCACCTTGCACCAGGCCCAGTTATCCCTTATTAGTGTATAGGGTGTCTAGCAGCTTAGGCTGATAGATAATGGTAGCTTAGCAAAGCAGCTCAGGCTGAACTAGGAGACGTGTGAAGCTACTACAGTACCACTTAGTGTCATATGCACAATATCATAAGAAAACACAATACACAGTTATACTAAAAATAAAGGTACTTTATTTTTATGACAATATGCCAAAGTATCTTAGAGTGTACCCTCAGTAAGAGGATAGGAAATATACACAAGATATATATACACAATAGCAAAAATATGCAGTATAGTCTTAGAAAACAGTGCAAACAATGTATAATTACAATAGGATGCAATGGGGAAACATAGGGATAGGGGCAACACAAACCATATACTCCAAAAGTGGAATGTGAACCACGAATGGACCCCAAACCTATGTGACCTTGTAGAGGGTCGCTGGGACTATTAGAAAATAGTGAGAGTTAGAAAAATAACCCTCCCCAAGACCCTGAAAAGTGAGTGCAAAGTGCACCAAAGTTCCCCTAAGGACAAAATAGTCGTGTTAGAGGGAGAATGCAAGGAAAACACAAATCAGCAATGCAACAACGATGGATTCCTGTCTGAAGGTACCTGTGGAACAAGGGGACCAAGTCCAAAAGTCACAAGCAGCTCGGGGATGGGCAGATGCCCAAGAAATGCCAGCGGTTGGTGCAAAGAAGCTCTTACTAGGCTGAAGAACTGTGAATACTGCAGGAACGACAAGGGCTACAGACTTTCCCTTTGGAGGATGGATCCCCCACGCCTTGGAGAGTCGTGCAGAAGTGTTTTCCCGCCGGATGGACGCCAACAAGCCTTGCTACACGCAAATCGTGCGTTTGGCGTTTTTGGACGCTGCTGGGGCCCAGGAGGGACCAGGAGGTCGCAAATTGGACCTGCAGAGAGAGGGGACGTCGAGCAAGACAAGGAGCCCTCACTGAAGCAGGTAGCACCCGGAGAAGTGCCAGAAACAGGCACTACGAGGATGCGTGAAACGGTGCTCGCCGAAGTTGCACAAAGGAGTCCCACGTCGCCGGAGACCAACTTAGAAAGTCGTGCAATGCAGGTTAGAGTGCCGTGGACCCAGGCTTGGCTGTGCACGAAGGATTTCCGCCGGAAGTGCACAGGGGCCGGAGAAGCTTGCAAAGTCGCGGTTCCCAGCAATGCAGCCCAGCGAGGTGAGGCAAGGACTTACCTCCACCAAACTTGGGCTGAAGAGTCACTGGACTGTGGGGGTCACTTGGACGGTGTCGCTGGATTCGAGGGACCTCGCTCGTCGTGCTGAGAGGAGACCCAAGGGACCGGAGATGCAGCTTTTTGGTGCCTGCGGTTGCAGGGGGAAGATTCCGTCGACCCACGGGAGATTTCTTCGGAGCTTCTGGTGCAGAGAGGAGGCAGACTACCCCCACAGCATGCACAAGCAGGAAAACAGTCGAGAAGGCGGCAGGATCAGCGTTACAGAGTTGCAGTAGTCGTCTTTGCTACTATGTTGCAGGTTTGCAGGCTTCCAGCGCGGTCAGCGGTCGATTCCTTATCAGAAGGTGAAGAGGGAGATGCAGAGGAACTCGGCTGAGCTCATGCATTCGTTATCTAAAGTTTCCCCAGAGACAGAGACCCTAAATAGCCAGAAAAGAGGGTTTGGCTACCTAGGAGAGAGGAAAGGCTACTAACACCTGAAGGAGCCTATCACAAGGAGTCTCTGACGTCACCTGGTGGCACTGGCCACTCAGAGCAGTCCAGTGTGCCAGCAGCACCTCTGTTTCCAAGATGGCAGAGGTCTGGAGCACACTGGAGGAGCTCTGGACACCTCCCAGGGGAGGTGCAGGTCAGGGGAGTGGTCACTCCCCTTTCCTTTGTCCAGTTTCGCGCCAGAGCAGGGGCTAAGGGGTCCCTGAACCGGTGTAGACTGGCTTATGCAGAATTGGGCACCTCTGTGCCCAACAAAGCATTTCCAGAGGCTGGGGGAGGCTACTCCTCCCCTGCCTTCACACCATTTTCCAAAGGGAGAGGGTGTCACACCCTCTCTCAGAGGAAGTTCTTTGTTCTGCCATCCTGGGCCAGGCCTGGCTGGACCCCAGGAGGGCAGATGCCTGTCTGAGGGGTTGGCAGCAGCAGCAGCTGCAGAGAAACCCCAGGAAGGGCAGTCTGGCAGTACCAGGGTCTGTGCTACAGACCACTGGGATTATGGAATTGTACCAACAATGCCAGGATGGCATAGAGGGGGCAATTCCATGATCATAGACATGTTACATGGCCATATTCGGAGTTACCATGGTGAAGCTACATATAGGTAGTGACCTATATGTAGTGCACGCGTGTAATGGTGTCCCCGTACTCACAAAGTTCAGTGAATTGGCTCTGAACAATGTGGGGGCACCTTGGCTAGTGCCAGGGTGCCCTCACACTAAGTAACTTTGCACCTAACCTTTACCAGGTAAAGGTTAGACATATAGGTGACTTATAAGTTACTTAAGTGCAGTGTAAAATGGCTGTGAAATAACGTGGACGTTATTTCACTCAGGCTGCAGTGGCAGGCCTGTGTAAGAATTGTCAGAGCTCCCTATGGGTGGCAAAAGAAATGCTGCAGCCCATAGGGATCTCCTGGAACCCCAATACCCTGGGTACCTCAGTACCATATACTAGGGGATTATAAGGGTGTTCCAGTAAGCCAATGTAAATTGGTAAAAATGGTCACTAGCCTGTCAGTGACAATTTGGAAAGAAATGAGAGAGCATAACCACTGAGGTTCTGATTAGCAGAGCCTCAGTGAGACAGTTAGTCACTACACAGGTAACACATACAGGCACACTTATGAGCACTGGGGCCCTGGGTTACCAGGGTCCCAGTGACACATACAACTAAAACAACATATATACAGTGAAAAATGGGGGTAACATGCCAGGCAAGATGGTACTTTCCTACAGGCAGGATCAGCGTTACAGAGTTGCAGTAGTCGTCTTCGCTACTATGTTGCAGTTTTGCAGGCTTCCAGCGCGGTCAGCAGTCGATTCCTTGGCAGAAGGTGAAGAGAGAGATGCAGAGGAACTCGGATGAGCTCTTGCATTCATTATCTAAAGAATCCCCAAAGACAGAGACCCTAAATAGCCAGAAAAGAGGGTTTGGCTACTTAGGAGAGAAGATAGGCTAGCAACACCTGAAGGAGCCTATCAGAAGGAGTCTCTGATGTCACCTGCTGGCACTGGCCACTCAGAGCAGTCCAGTGTGCCAGCAGCACCTCTGTTTCCAAGATGGCGGAGGTCTGGAGCACACTGGAGGAGCTCTGGGCACCTCCCAGGGGAGGTACAGGTCAGGGGAGTGGTCACTCCCCTTTCCTTTGTCCAGTTTCGCGCCAGAGCAGGGCTAAGGGGTCCCTGAACCGGTGTAGACTGGCTTATGCAGAATTGGGCAGCATGTGTGCCCATGAAAGCATTTCCAGAGGCTGGGTGAGGCTACTCCTCCCCTGCCTTCACACCATTTTCCAAAGGGAGAGGGTGTAACACCCTCTCTTAGAGGAAGTCCTTTGTTCTGCCATCCTGGGCCAGGCCTGGCTGGACCCCAGGAGGGCAGAAGCCTGTCTGAGGGGTTGGCAGCAGCAGCAGCTGCAGTGAAACCCCGGGAAAGGCAGTTTGGCAGTACCAGGGTCTGTGCTACAGACCACTGGGATCATGGGATTGTGCCAACTATGCCAGGATGGCATAGAGGGGGAAATTCCATGATCATAGACATTTTACATGGCCATATTCGGAGTTACCATTGTGAAGCTACATATAGGTAGTGACCTATATGTAGTGCACGTGTGTAATGGTGTCCCCGCACTCACAAAGTCCGGGAAATTGGCCCTGAACAATGTGGGGGCACCTTGGCTAGTGCCAGGGTGTCCTCACACTAAGTAACTTAGCACCCAACCTTTACCAGGTAAAGGTAAGACATATAGGTGACTTATAAGTTACTTAAGTGCAGTGTAAAATGGCTGTGAAATAACGTGGATGTTATTTCACTCAGGCTGCAGTGGCAGGCCTGTGTAAGAATTCTCAGAGCTCCCTATGGGTGGCAAAAGAAATGCTGCAGCCCATAGGGATCTCCTGGAACCCAAATACCCTGGGTACCTCAGTACCATATACTAGGGAATTATAAGGGTGTTCCAGTAAGCCAATGTAAATTGGTAAAATTGGTCAGTAGCCTGTTAGTGACAATTTGAAAGAAATGAGAGAGCATAACCACTGAGGTTCTGATTAGCAGAGCCTCAGTGAGACAGTTAGTCATAGCACAGGTAACACATTCAGGCACACTTATGAGCACTGGGGCCCTGACTAGCAGGGTCCCAGTGACACATACAACTAAAACAACATATATACAGTGAAAAATGGGGGTAACATGCCAGGCAAGATGGTACTTTCCTACACAACCCCCCCCCCCCAAACGAAGGACAATAAGACTAGCCATGACCTGATGAGTCTTCATTGTCTAAGTGGAAATATCTGGAGAGTCCATCTGCATTGGAGTGGCTACTCCCAGGTCTATGTTCCACTGTATAGTCCATTCCCTGTAGGGATATGGACCACCTCAATAATTTAGGATTTTCACCTTTCATTTGTTTTAGCCAAAGTAGAGGTTTGTGGTCTGTCTGAACAATGAAGTGAGTGCCAAACAGGTATGGCCTCAACTTCTTCAGAGCCCAGACCACAGCAAAGGCCTCCCTCTCAATGGCAGACCAACGCTTTTCTCTAGGGGTCAACCTCCTACTAATAAAAGCAACAGGTTAATCCTGGCCCTCAGAATTAAGTTGTGATAGGACTGCCCCTACTCCTAATTCAGATGCATCAGTTTGGACATAGAATTTTTTAGAGTAACAAGGGCTTTTCAGGACAGGTGCAGAGCACATGGCCTGCTTCAGCTCCTCAAAAGCTTTCTGACAGTTTGCTGTCCATAATACCTTTTTAGGCATCGTTTTGGATGTGAGGTCATTAAGAGGGGCTGCAATGGAGCCATAGTTCTTAATGAACCTCCTGTAATACCCAGTGAGGCCTAGGAAGGCTCTCACCTGAGTCTGAGTAGTAGGGGGAACCCAATCTATAATAGTTTGGATTTTCCCCTGAAGTGGTGCAATCTGTTCCCCACCAACAAGGTGTCCCAGATAAACCACCTTCCCCTGCCCTATCTGGCACTTTGAAGCCTTGATAGTGAGGCCTGCCTTTTGCAGGGCCTCTAAAACTTTCCATAGGTGGACCAGGTGATCATCCCAACTGGAGCTAAAGACAGCTATATCGTCCAAATATGCTGCACTAAAAGCTTCCAGCCCATGCAGGACTGTGTTCACCAACCTCTGAAAAGTAGCAGGTGCATTTTTCAATCCAAAAGGCATTACTGTGAATTGGTAATGGCCTCCAATGGTTGAAAATGCAGTTTTAGGTTTAGCATCTTCTGATAATTTGATCTGCCAATACCCTGCAGTCAAATCAAAAGTGCTTAGATACTTGGCAGATGCCAGTGTATCTATGAGGTCATCTGCCCTGGGTATAGGGTGAGCGTCAGTTTTGGTTACCTGGTTGAGACCTCTATAATCTACACAAAACCGCATTTCCTTCTTTCCCTCCTTGGAATGAGGTTTTGGTACAAGTACCACAGGAGAAGCCCATGGACTTTCAGAGTGCTCAACCACTCCCAGTTCTAACATTTTCTGTACCTCTTGCTTTATGCAGTCTCTGACATGGTCAGGCTGCCTATAGATCGTACTTTTGACAGGCAAACTGTCTCCAGTATCTATAGTGTGCTCACACCAAGAAGTGGTACCTGGCACAGTAGAGAAGAGTTCAGAAAACTGACCCAGGAGATTTATGCAATGGTCTTTCTGCTCAGCAGTAAGACAATCAGCCAAAACTACACCTTCCACTAGAACATCTTGTTCTGTGGAAGAGAAGAGATCAGGTAGAGGATCACTGTCTTCTTCCTGTCCCTCATCAGTTGCCATGAGCAGGGTGAGATCAGCCCTGTCATAGTAGGGTTTCAGGCGATTGACATGGAGCACCCTAAGGGGACTCCTGGCAGTGCCTAAGTCAACTAAGTAGGTGACTTCACCCTTCTTTTCAACAATTATGTGGGGTCCACTCCATTTATCTTGGAGTGCTCTTGGGGCCACAGGCTCCAAGACCCACACTTTCTGCCCTGGTTGGTACTGAACCAAAACAGCCTTCTGATCATGCCATTGCTTCAGGAGCTCTTGGCTGGCCTGAAGGTTTTTACTGGCATTTTTCTTATACTCAGCCATCCTTGATCTGAGGCCAAGTACATAATCCACAATATCTTGTTTTGGAGCTTTTAAAGGTTGTTTCCAACCCTCCTTGACAAGTGTTAGTGGACCCCTAACAGGGTGTCCAAAGAGGAGTTCAAAGGGGCTGAAGCCCACTCCTTTTTGGGGTACCTCCCTTTAGGCAAAAAGGAGGCATGGTAAAAGGATTTTTGCGGAGTTTTTCAGGGAGTCCCATAATCATGCCTTTGAGAGTTTTGTTAAATCTCTCCACCAGTCCATTTGTTTGTGGATGATAGGGTGTAGTGAACTTGTAAGTCACACCACACTCCTTCCACATGGCCTTTAAGTAAGCAGACATGAAATTGCTTCCTCTGTCTGATACTACTTCCTTTGGGAAGCCCACCCTAGAAAATATTCCCAGGAGGGCCTTTGCCACTGCAGGTGCTGTAGTGGTCCTTAAAGGAATTGCTTCAGGATATCTTGTGGCATGGTCCACTACCACCAAGATAAACCTATTGCCTGAAGCAGTAGGAGGGTCAAGGGGGCCAACTATGTCAACCCCTACCCTTTCAAAGGGAACCCCAACCACAGGCAGTGGAATAAGGGGTGCCTTTGTGGTGCCACCTGTCTTGCCACTGGCTTGACAGGTTTCACAGGACTTACAAAACTCTTTTGTGTCCTCAGACATTCTAGGCCAATGAAACAAGGGTACAAGCCTGTCCCAAGTTTTCATTTGTCCCAGATGTCCAGCTAGGGGAATGTCGTGGGCTAAAGTTAGGAGGAACTTCCTGTACTCCTGAGGAATCACTAACCTCCTGGCAGTTCCAGGTTTAGGATCCCTTGCTTCAGTGTACAAGAGGTTGTCCTCCCAGTAAACTCTGTGAGAGTCACTGACATCCCCATTAGCCTGTTTGACAGCTTGCTGTCTTAGACCCTCTAGTGTGGGAAAGGTATGCTGTGCCACACTCAGCTCCTCCCTGGCAGGCCCCCCTTCACCCAAAAGCTCAGCAGTGTCTGCTTCCAGCTCCTCTGGTTTAGGTTCTGCACAGGGTGGAAATTCTTCTTCCTCAGAAGTCGAATCCACTGTAGAGGGAGGGTGTGAGAAGGTAGCCTCTTTCTAGCCTTGTTACCCCCACTTTTGGCCTGTTTGTGAGTGTATGTCAGGGTGTTTGTCACTGTTTTCACTGTCCCACTGGGATCCTGATAGCCAGGCCTCAGTGCTCATAGTGAAAACACTATGTTTTCAGTATGTTTGTTATGTGTCACTGGGATCCTGCTGGGCAGGACCCCAGTGCTCATAAGTTTGTGGCCTATATGTATGTGTCACTGGGACCCTGTCACACAGGGCCCCAGTGCTCATAGGTGTGCATGTATATGTTCCCTGTGTGGTGCCTAACTGTCTCACTGAGGCTCTGCTAACCAGAACCTCAGTGGTTATGCTCTCTCATTACTTCCAAATTGTCACTAACAGGCTAGTGACCAATTTTACCAATTTACATTGGCTTACTGGAACACCCTTATAATTCCCTTGTATATGGTACTGAGGTACCCAGGGTATTGGGGTTCCAGGAGATCCCTATGGGCTGCAGCATTTCTTTTGCCACCAATAGGGAGCTCTGACAATTCTTACACAGGCCTGCCACTGCAGCCTGAGTGAAATAACGTCCACGTTATTTCACAGCCATTTCACACTGCACTTAAGTAACTTATAAGTCACCTATATGTCTAACCTTTACCTGGTAAAGGTTAGGTGCAAAGTTACTTAGTGTGAGGGCACCCTGGCACTAGCCAAGGTGCCCCCACATTGTTCAGAGCCAATTCCCTGAACTTTGTGAGTGCGGGGACACCATTACACGCGTGCACTACATATAGGTCACTACCTATGTGTAGCTTCACCATGGTAACTCCGAATATGGCCATGTAACATGTCTATGATCATGGAATTGCCCCCTCTATGCCATCCTGGCATTGTTGGTACAATTCCATGATCCCAGTGGTCTGTAGCACAGACCCTGGTACTGCCAAACTGCCCTTCCTGGGGTTTCACTGCAGCTGCTGCTGCTGCCAACCCCTCAGACAGGCATCTGCCCTCCTGGGGTCCAGCCAGGCCTGGCCCAGGATGGCAGAACAAAGAACTTCCTCTGAGAGAGGGTGTGACACCCTCTCCCTTTGGAAAATGGTGTGAAGGCAGGGGAGGAGTAGCCTCCCCCAGCCTCTGGAAATGCTTTCTTGGGCACAGATGTGCCCAATTCTGCATAAGCCATTCTACACCGGTTCAGGGACCCCTTAGCCCCTGCTCTGGCGCGAAACTGGACAAAGGAAAGGGGAGTGACCACTCCCCTGACCTGCACCTCCCCTGGGAGGTGTCCAGAGCTCCTCCAGTGTGCTCCAGACCTCTGCCATCTTGGAAACAGAGGTGCTGCTGGCACACTGGACTGCTCTGAGTGGCCAGTGCCACCAGGTGACGTCAGAGACTCCTGCTGATAGGCTCCTTCAGGTGTTAGTAGCCTATCCTCTCTCCTAAGTAGCCAAACCCTCTTTTCTGGCTATTTAGGGTCTCTGTCTCTGGGGAAACTTCAGATAACGAATGCAAGAGCTCATCCGAGTTCCTCTGCATCTCCCTCTTCACCTTCTGATAAGGAAACGACCGCTGACCGCGCTGGAAGCCTGCAAACCTGCAACATAGTAGCAAAGACGACTACTGCAACTCTGTAACGCTGATCCTGCCGCCTTCTCGACTGTTTTCCTGCTTGTGCATGCTGTGGGGGTAGCCTGCCTCCTCTCTGCACCAGAAGCTCCGAAGAAATCTCCCGTGGGTCGACGGAATCTTCCCCCTGCAACCGCAGGCACCAAAAAGCTGCATTACCGGTCCCTTGGGTCTCCTCTCAGCACGACGAGCGAGGTCCCTCGAATCCAGTGACTCTTCAGTCCAAGTTTGGTGGAGGTAAGTCCTTGCCTCACCTCGCTGGGCTGCATTGCTGGGAACCGCGACTTTGCAAACTACTCCGGCCCCTGTGCACTTCCGGCGGAAATCCTTTGTGCACAGCCAAGCCTGGGTCCACGGCACTCTAACCTGCATTGCACGACTTTCTAAGTTGGTCTCCGGCAACGTGGGACTCCTTTGTGCAACTTCGGCGAGCACCGTTTCACGCATCCTCGTAGTGCCTGTTTCTGGCACTTCTCCGGGTGCTACCTGCTTCAGTGAGGGCTCTTTGTCTTGCTCGACGTCCCCTCTCTCTTCAGGTCCAATTTGCGACCTCCTGGTCCCTCCTGGGCCCCAGCAGCGTCCAAAAACGCAAACGCACTATTCGCGTGTAGCAAGGCTTGTTGGCGTCCTTTCGGCGGGAAAATACTTCTGCACGAATCTCCACGGCGAGTGGGATCCGTCCACCAAAGGGGAAGTCTCTAGCCCTTTTCGTTCCTGCAGAAACCTCAGCTTCTTCTGTCCAGTCGAAGCTTCTTTGCACCCGCAGCTGGCATTTCCTGGGCATCTGCCCATCTCCGACTTGCTTGTGACTTTTGGACTTGGTCCCCTTGTTCCACAGGTACCCTAGATTGGAAATCCACAGTTGTTGCATTGCTGGTTTGTGTCTTTCCTGCATTATTCCTCTAACACGACTACTTTGTCCTTAGGGGAACTTTAGTGCACTTTGCACTCACTTTTCAGGGTCTTGGGGAGGGTTATTTTTCTAACTCTCACTATTTTCTAATAGTCCCAGCGACCCTCTACAAGGTCAGATAGGTTTGGGGTCCATTCGTGGTTCGCATTCCACTTTTGGAGTATATGGTTTGTGTTGCCCCTATCCCTATGTTTCCCCATTGCATCCTATTGTAACTATACATTGTTTGCACTGTTTTCTAAGACTATACTGCATATTTTTGCTATTGTGTATATATATCTTGTGTATATTTCCTATCCTCTCACTGAGGGTACACTCTAAGATACTTTGGCATATTGTCATAAAAATAAAGTACCTTTATTTTTAGTATAACTGTGTATTGTGTTTTCTTATGATATTGTGCATATGACACTAGGTGGTACTGTAGTAGCTTCACACGTCTCCTAGTTCAGCCTAAGCTGCTCTGCTAAGCTACCATTATCTATCAGCCTAAGCTGCTAGACACCCTATACACTAATAAGGGATAACTGGGCCTGGTGCAAGGTGCAAGTACCCCTTGGTACTCACTACAAGCCATTCCAGCCTCCTACATTGGTTGTGCAGTGGTGGGATAAGTGCTTGAGACTACTTACCACTCTTGTCATTGTACTTTTCATAAGAGAAAAATATACAAAACAAGGTCAGTGTATATACACATAGCCAAAAAGTTTTGCATTTCCTCTTTTCACTCTTTTCTAAGTGCTGAAAAGTACTCCTAAAACTTTCAAAAAGTTCTTAAAAGTTGAAAAAGTTTTTTTCTGTCTTTCCAAAAAGTTCTGAAAACTTTTTTCTCTTTTTCTATCACTTTAACTCTCTCTAAAAAATGTCTGGCACAGGCCAAAGTGTTGATCTGTCCAAACTTGCATATGACAACCTTAGCTGGAAAAGAGCAAGGAGTCTCTGTATAGAGAGAGGTTTGAGTGTAGGGAAGAATCCTTCCTTGGAACTGTTACTTAACATGCTTAGAGAACAGGATAAGGCCATAGGTGCCCCATCTGTTGAAAAAGTACCTAATAGTTCCCAATCTGATTCAGGGACTCCCCCAGGAAAAGATTCAGGAAAGAAACTTCCTAGCCTGCCCATTACTAGACAATCTAGCATAGATGGTAATGATGATGAGCCACACCAAAGAAATAGTGTTGTCTCACATCATAGCAAAAGCATTTATTCTCACCATACTGGTAGTAATGTTTCTGTAAACCAAGCTGTTAAGTTGGCTTCTGTAAGGGACAGGTCTCCTTCTGTTCATTCCCATCATAGCTCTGCTTCTAGGAATGTCCCTCCCACCAACCCTGATGACAGAATGTTAGAGAGGGAACTCAATAAGTTGAGGGTGGAACAAACCAGACTGAAGCTTAAAAAGCAACAGCTGGATTTGGATAGACAGTCTTTTGAATTAGAGAAGGAAAGACAGAAGTTGGGTTTAGATACCCATGGTGGCAGCAGCAGTATTCCCCATAGTCATCCTGCAAAAGAGCATGATTCCAGGAATCTGCACAAGATAGTTCCCCCTTATAAGGAGGGGGATGACATTAACAAGTGGTTTGCTGCACTTGAGAGGGCCTGTGTTGTACAGGATGTCCCTCAAAGGCAGTGGGCTGCTATCCTATGGCTATCATTTAGTGGAAAAGGTAGGGATAGGCTCCTTACTGTGAAAGAAAATGATGCCAATAATTTTACAGTTCTTAAGAATGCACTCCTGGATGGTTATGGCTTAACCACTGAACAGTACAGGATAAAGTTCAGAGAGACCAAAAAGGAGTCTTCACAAGACTGGGTTGATTTCATTGACCATTCAGTGAAGGCCTTGGAGGGGTGGTTACATGGCAGTAAAGTTACTGATTATGAAAGCCTGTATAACACAATCCTGAGAGAGCATATACTTAATAATTGTGTGTCTGAATTGTTGCACCAGTACCTGGTAGACTCTGATCTGACCTCTCCCCAAGAATTGGGAAAGAAGGCAGACAAATGGGTCAGAACAAGGGTGAACAAAAAAGTTCATACAGGGGGTGACAAAGATGGCAATAAGAAGAAAGATGGTGAAAAATCTCAAGATAAGCATGGGGATAAGGGTAAAACCAAAGATCCCACTTCAAATCTTAAACACTCTTCAGAGGGTGGGGATAAAACAAATTCTTCCTCTTCTTCCCAACCTGCACACATTAAAAAGCCTTGGTGCTTTGTGTGTAAAAACAGAGGCCATAGGCCAGGGGATAAGTCCTGTCCAGGTAAACCCCCTGAGCCTACCACCACTAATACATCAAGCTCTAGTGCCCCTAGCAGTAGTGGTACTAGTGGTGGGACTGCTGGCAACAGTCAAGCAAAGGGTGTAGTTGGGTTCACTTATGGGTCCATAGTGGAAACTGATGTAATCAGTCCCAAGACAGTTTCTGTCACACCTAGTGGCATTGGCCTTGCCACACTGGCTGCTTGTCCCCTTACAATGGATAAGTACAGGCAGACAGTTTCAATAAATGGTGTTGAGGCCTTGGCCTACAGGGACACAGGTGCCAGTTTCACTTTGGTGACTGAAAACCTAGTGCCTCCTGAACAACACATCATTGGACAACAGTATAAGATTATTGATGTCCATAACTCCACTAAGTTTCTTCCCTTAGCTATAATTCAGTTTAGTTGGGGTGGAGTTAATGGCCCTAAGCAGGTGGTGGTATCACCTAGCTTACCTGTAGACTGTCTCTTAGGTAATGACCTAGAGGCCTCAGGTTGGGCTGATGTAGAGTTTTATGCCCATGCAGCCATGCTGGGCATCCCTGAGGAATTGCTCCCTCTCATTTCAAGTGAAATGAAAAAGCAAAGGAGAGAAGGCCTGAAAACTCAGGATCCCTCTCCATCAACAGGTAAAAAGGGTATCACAGTATCCCCTAACCACCCTACCATTCAGGATACCATTCCTGTGGTGGGAGAAACCTCTCCTGGGGTGGCACCTGTTCCAAGGGAATCATCAGCTGGCAAAGCTGGACTCCCTGAGGTGGAAGTACCTCTCTGTGGGATAACTAACATTGGTGAGAAAAACAGCACCATTTTAGTTAACATGGAGCATCCCTCCAACCCTCCCAGAGAAACTTTAGTGCAGAAACCCTGTACTGCCTCACAACACTTTGGACAGCATCCCTGCCCTAGTGTGGAGCTCATAGGACAGCATCCCTGCCCTGCTCCAACTCAAGAGAAACAGCATCCCTGTTCTCTCTTCCAGCCAAATGGACAAAGTTTTTGCCCAGCTATGGCTTTACTGAGACAGCATCCCTGTCTGGCATTTCCATCATTACAAATAGGTTCAGTGGATAATTCCCACTGCTCTAAACTAAAACTTACTGATAGAAACTCTGAAAATACATCTTCACATTGTTGGTTAGCTAAAAAACTTCAAACAGGGTGGTTTACATCCCCACAGGGAAGTAACCATATAGTGGATGATAAAGGGAGTAACCAGTCTATTGCAGAGCTACTCTCTACTTATCACCACTTAGACAATAAAGTCTCAACTGGCCAAGGTTAGCCTTATTGTCCTTCGTTTGGGGGGGGGGTTGTGTGAGAAGGTAGCCTCTTTCTAGCCTTGTTACCCCCACTTTTGGCCTGTTTGTGAGTGTATGTCAGAGTGTTTGTCACTGTTTTCACTGTCCCACTGGGATCCTGATAGCCAGGCCTCAGTGCTCATAGTGAAAACACTATGTTTTCAGTATGTTTGTTATGTGTCACTGGGATCCTGCTGGGCAGGACCCCAGTGCTCATAAGTTTGTGGCCTATATGTATGTGTCACTGGGACCCTGTCACACAGGGCCCCAGTGCTCATAGGTGTGCATGTATATGTTCCCTGTGTGGTGCCTAACTGTCTCACTGAGGCTCTGCTAACCAGAACCTCAGTGGTTATGCTCTCTCATTACTTCCAAATTGTCACTAACAGGCTAGTGACCAATTTTACCAATTTACATTGGCTTACTGGAACACCCTTATAATTCCCTAGTATATGGTACTGAGGTACCCAGGGTATTGGGGTTCCAGGAGATCCCTATGGGCTGCAGCATTTCTTTTGCCACCCATAGGGAGCTCTGACAATTCTTACACAGGCCTGCCACTGCAGCCTGAGTGAAATAACGTCCACGTTATTTCACAGCCATTTCACACTGCACTTAAGTAACTTATAAGTCACCTATATGTCTAACCTTTACCTGGTAAAAGTTAGGTGCAAAGTTATTTAGTGTGAGGGCACCCTGGCACTAGCCAAGGTGCCCCCACATTGTTCAGAGCCAATTCCCTGAACTTTGTGAGTGCGGGGACACCATTACACGCGTGCACTACATATAGGTCACTACCTATGTGTAGCTTCACCATGGTAACTCCGAATATGGCCATGTAACATGTCTATGATCATGGAATTGCCCCCTCTATGCCATCCTGGCATTGTTGGTACAATTCCATGATCCCAGTGGTCTGTAGCACAGACCCTGGTACTGCCAAACTGCCCTTCCTGGGGTTTCACTGCAGCTGCTGCTGCTGCCAACCCCTCAGACAGGCATCTGCCCTCCTGGGGTCCAGCCAGGCCTGGCCCAGGATGGCAGAACAAAGAACTTCCTCTGAGAGAGGGTGTGACACCCTCTCCCTTTGGAAAATGGTGTGAAGGCAGGGGAGGAGTAGCCTCCCCCAGCCTCTGGAAATGCTTTCTTGGGCACAGATGTGCCCAATTCTGCATAAGCCAGTCTACACCGGTTCAGGGACCCCTTAGCCCCTGCTCTGGCGCGAAACTGGACAAAGGAAAGGGGAGTGACCACTCCCCTGACCTGCACCTCCCCTGGGAGGTGTCCAGAGCTCCTCCAGTGTGCTCCAGACCTCTGCCATCTTGGAAACAGAGGTGCTGCTGGCACACTGGACTGCTCTGAGTGGCCAGTGCCACCAGGTGACGTCAGAGACTCCTGCTAATAGGCTCCTTCAGGTGTTAGTAGCCTATCCTCTCTCCTAAGTAGCCAAACCCTCTTTTCTGGCTATTTAGGGTCTCTGTCTCTGGGGAAACTTCAGATAACGAATGCAAGAGCTCATCCGAGTTCCTCTGCATCTCCCTCTTCACCTTCTGATAAGGAAACGACCGCTGACCGCGCTGGAAGCCTGCAAACCTGCAACATAGTAGCAAAGACGACTACTGCAACTCTGTAACGCTGATCCTGCCGCCTTCTCGACTGTTTTCCTGCTTGTGCATGCTGTGGGGGTAGCCTGCCTCCTCTCTGCACCAGAAGCTCCGAAGAAATCTCCCGTGGGTCGACGGAATCTTCCCCCTGCAACCGCAGGCACCAAAAAGCTGCATTACCGGTCCCTTGGGTCTCCTCTCAGCACGACAAGCGAGGTCCCTCGAATCCAGTGACTCTTCAGTCCAAGTTTGGTGGAGGTAAGTCCTTGCCTCAACCGCTGGGCTGCATTGCTGGGAACCGCGACTTTGCAAGCTACTCCGGCCCCTGTGCACTTCCGACGGAAATCCTTTGTGCACAGCCAAGCCTGGGTCCACGGCACTCTAACCTGCATTGCACGACTTTCTAAGTTGGTCTCCGGCGACGTGGGACTCCTTTGTGTAACTTCGGCGAGCACCATTTCACGCATCCTCGTAGTGCCTGTTTCTGGCACTTCTCTGGGTGCTACCTGCTTCAGTGAGGGCTCTTTGTCTTGCTCGACGTCCCCTCTCTCTTCAGGTCCAATTTGCGACCTCCTGGTCCCTCCTGGGCCCCAGCAGCGTCCAAAAACGCCAAACGCACGATTTGCGTGTAGCAAGGCTTGTTGGCGTCTTTTTGGCGGGCAAACACTTCTACACGACTCTCCACGGCGAGCGGGATCCGTCCACCAAAGGGGAAGTCTCTAGCCCTTTTCGTTCCTGCAGAAACCTCAGCTTCTTCTGTCCCGTCGAAGCTTCTTTGCACCCGCAGCTGGCATTTCCTGGGCATCTGCCCATCTCCGACTTGCTTGTGACTTTTGGACTTGATCCCCTTGTTCCACAGGTACCCTAGATTGGAAATCCACAGTTGTTGCATTGCTGGTTTGTGTCTTTCCTGCATTATTCCTCTAACACGACTACTTTGTCCTTAGGGGAACTTTAGTGCACTTTGCACTCACTTTTCAGGGTCTTGGGGAGGGTTATTTTTCTAACTCTCACTATTTTCTAATAGTCCCAGCGACCCTCTACAAGGTCACATAGGTTTGGGGTCCATTCGTGGTTCGCATTCCACTTTTGGAGTATATGGTTTGTGTTGCCCCTATCCCTATGTTTCCCCATTGCATCCTATTGTAACTATACATTGTTTGCACTGTTTTCTAAGACTATACTGCATATTTTTGCTATTGTGTATATATATCTTGTGTATATTTCCTATCCTCTCACTGAGGGTACACTCTAAGATACTTTGGCATATTGTCATAAAAATAAAGTACCTTTATTTTTAGTATAACTGTGTATTGTGTTTTCTTATGATATTGTGCATATGACACTAGGTGGTACTGTAGTAGCTTCACACGTCTCCTAGTTCAGCCTAAGCTGCTCTGCTAAGCTACCATTATCTATCAGCCTAAGATGCTAGACACCCTATACACTAATAAGGGATAACTGGGCCTGGTGCAAGGTGCAAGTACCCCTTGGTACTCACTACAAGCCAGTCCAGCCTCCTACAGAGGGATAGTAGGAAGTGCTTTACTTCTACTAGCCCTAGCTTTAGGGAGCACTTGGTCCATTGTTCCAGGAGCCAAGTTTCCCTGTCCTTTTTGCTTTTTAGCCTGAGCCCTTGTTAAAGCAAAAATATGCCCTGGGATGCCCAGCATTGCTGCATGGGCCTCCAACTCCACATCTGACCAAGCTGATGTCTCCAAATCATTCCCTAATAGACAGTCTACAGGTAAATCTGAAGCTACCACAACTTTCTTTGGACCAGTAACCTCCTCCCAGTTGAGATTTACAACAGCCATATGGTGGTTAAGTGTGTTGTTGTGAGCATCGGTTACTTGGTACTAGTGACCAAGTAGGTGTTGTTCAGGGTGGACCAGTTTCTCTATCACCATAGTTACACTGGCTCCAGTGTCCCTGTAGGCCTGAACCTCAACACCATTTATTAGGGTTAGTTGCTTGTACTTATCCATGTTAAGGGGACAAGCAACAAAGGTGGCTAAATCAACAGCCCCCTCAGAGACTAACACAGCCTCTGTGGTCTCCTTAATCAGACCAACCCCAACTAAGTTACCAAAAGTGAGCCCAGCTACTCCCTTGGATTGGCTATTAGTAGGTTTGCTCCCACCACCACTGCTATTAGTAGGGACACTAGGTGTAGCAGTAGGGGTTGGAGTTGTAGGAGGCTTGGTGCTTTTCTTTGGACAACTGGGATCTGTTGTCCAATGGCCTTTTATTTTACATAAATAGCACCATGGTTTCTTTTCTTTGTTTTGATTTGAAGAGGATTTGGGCCCACCACCCCCACCAGAGTGTTTTTGTGGGCCTGATGAAGACTCATTTTTAGATTTGTCCCCACCCTTGTCAGAAGACTTACCATCCTTCCTCTTGTTGCCATCTTTGTCACCCCCTGTATGAACTTTTCTGTTCACCCTTGTTCTGACCCATTTGTCTGCCTTCTTTCCTAATTCTTGGGGAGAGGTCAGATCAGAGTCCACCAAGTACTGGTGCAACAAATCAGACACACAATGATTAAGAATATGCTCTCTCAGGATCAAGTTATACAGGCTGTCATAATCAGTAACTTTACTGCCATGTAACCACCCCTCCAAGGCCTTCACTGAATGGTCAATGAAATCAACCCAGTCTTGTGAAGACTCCTTTTTGGTCTCTCTGAACTTTATCCTGTACTGTTCAGTGGTTAAGCCATAACCATCCAGGAGTGCATTCTTAAGAACATGGAAATTATTGGCATCACTTTCTTTCACAGTAAGGAGCCTATCCCTACCTTTTCCAGTAAATGATAGCCATAGGATAGCAGCCCACTGCCTTTGAGGGACATCCTGTACAACACAGGCCCTCTCAAGTGCAGCAAACCACTTGTTAATGTCATCCCCCTCCTTATAAGGGGGAACTATCTTGTGCAGATTCCTAGAATCATGCTCTTTTGCAGGATGACTATTGGGAATACTGCTGCTGCCACCATGGGTTTCAAAACCCAACTTCTGTCTTTCCTTCTCTACTTCTAAGGACTGTCTATCCAAATCCAGCTGTTGCTTCTTGAGCTTCAGTCTGGTTTGTTCCACTCTCAATCTATTGAGCTCCCTTTCTAACAATCTGTCATCAGGGTGGGTGGGAGGGACATTCCTTGACACAGAAGTGTGATGAGAATGGACAGAAGGAGACCTGTCCCTTACAGAAGGTATCCTAACAGCTTGGTTAACAGAAACATCAGTTCTACTGTGGTGAGAATGAATGCTCTTGCTATGATGTGAGACAACACTATCTGTATGGTGTGACTCAACCTCAGTACCAACTATGCTGGGCTGTCTAGTATTGGGCAGGCTAGGAAGTTTCTTTCCTGAATCTTTTCCTAGGGGAGTCCCTGGATCAGATTGGGAACCATTAGCTACTTTTTCAACAGATGGGGCCCTTGTGGCCTTATCTTGTTCTCTATGCATGTTAAGCAATAATTCCAAGGAAGGATTCTTCCCTGCACTCAAACCTCTTTCTACACAGAGACTCCTTGCTCCTTTCCAGCTAAGGTGGTCATATGCAAGTTTGGACAGATCAACATTTTGGCCTGTGCCAGACATTTTTAGAAAGAGTTTAAGTGATAGAAAAAGAGAAAAAAGTTTTCAGAACTTTTAGAAAGACAGAAAAAAAACTTTTTAAACTTTTAAGAACTTTTAAGAAAGTTTAGAAGTACTTTTCAGCACTTTAGAAAAGAGTGAAAAGAGGAAATGCAAAAATTTTTGGTTATGTGTACACTCTGAACTTGTTTTGTATATTTTTCTCTTATGAAAAGTACAATGAAAAGAGTGGTAAGTAGTCTCAAAGCACTTATCCCACCGCTGCACAACCAATGTAGGAGGCTGGACTGGCTTGTAGTGAGTACCTAGGGGTACTTGCACCTTGCACCAGGCCCAGTTATCCCTTATTAGTGTATAGGGTGTCTAGCAGCATAGGCTGATAGATAATGGTAGCTTAGCAGAGCAGCTTAGGCTGAACTAGGAGACGAGTGAAGCTCCTACAGTACCACTTAGTGTCATATGCACAATATCATAAGAAAACACAATACACAGATATACTAAAAATAAAGGTACTTTATTTTTATGACAATATGCCAAAAGTATCTCAGTGAGTACCCTCAGTATGAGGATAGCAAATATACACAAGATATATGTACACAATACCAAAATATGCAGTAATAGTATTAGAAAACAGTGCAAACAATGTATAGTTACAATAGGATGCAATGGGGACACAGAGGGATAGGGGCAACACAAACCATATACTCCAAAAGTGGAATGCGAACCACGAATGGACCCCAAACCTATGTGACCTTGTAGAGGGTCACTGGGACTATTAGAAAATAGTAAGGGTTAGAAAAATAGCCCACCCCAAGACCCTGAAAAGCGAGTGCAAAGTTGTGAGAAAGTAGCCTCTTTCTAGCCTTGTTACCCCCACTTTGGGCCTGTTTGTGAGTGTATGTCAGGGTGTTTTCACTGTCTCAATGGTATCCTGCTTGCCAGGGCCCAGTGCTCATAGTGAAAACCCTATGTTTTCAGTATGTTTGTTATGTGTCACTGGGACCCTGCTAGCCAGGACCCCAGTGCTCATAAGGTTGTGGCCTATAGGTATGTGTTCCCTGTGTGATGCCTAACTGTCTCACTGAGGCTCTGCTAACCAGAACCTCAGTGGTTATGCTCTCTCTTTACAAATTGTCACTAACAGGCTAGTGACCAATTTTACCAATTTACATTGGCTTACTGGAACACCCTTATAATTCCCTAGTATATGGTACTGAGGTACCCAGGGTATTGGGGTTCCAGGAGATCCCTATGGGCTGTAGCATTTCTATTGCCACCCATAGGGAGCTCTGACAATTCTTACACAGGCCTGCCACTGCAGCCTGAGTGAAATAACGTCCACGTTATTTCAAAGCCATCTTACACTGCACTTAAGTAACTTATAAGTCACCTATATGTCTAACCTTTACCTGGTAAAGGTTGGGTGCTAAGTTACTTAGTGTGAGGGCACCCTGGCACTAGCCCAGGGCCTCCACATTGTTCAGGGCCAATTCCCCGGACTTTGTGAGTGCGGGGACACCATTACACGCGTGCACTACATATAGGTCACTATCTATATGTAGCTTCACAATGGTAACTCCGAATATGGCCATGTAATATGTCTATGATCATGGAATTGCCCCCTCTATACCATCCTGGCATAGTTGGCACAATCCCATGATCCCAGTGGTCTGTAGCACAGACCCTGGTACTGCCAAACTGCCTTTCCCGGGGTTTCACTGCAGCTGCTGCTGCTGCCAACCCCTCAGACAGGCATCTGCCCTCCTGGGGTCCAGCCAGGCCTGGCCCAGGATAGCAGAACAAAGGACTTCCTCTGAGAGAGGGTGTTACACCCTCTCCCTTTGGAAAATGGTGTGAAGGCAGGGGAGGAGTAGCCTCCCCCAGCCTCTGGAAATGCTTTCATGGGCACATTTGGTGCCCATTTCTGCATAAGCCAGTCTACACCGGTTCAGGGACCCCTTAGCCCTGCTCTGGCGCAAAACTGGACAAAGGAAAGGGGAGTGACCACTCCCCTGACCTGTACCTCCCCTGGGAGGTGCCCAGAGCTCCTCCAGTGTGCTCCAGACCTCTGCCATCTTGGAAACAGAGGTGCTGCTGGCACACTGGACTGCTCTGAGTGGCCAGTGCCACCAGGTGACGTCAGAGACTCCTTGTGATAGGCTCCTTCAGGTGTTGCTAGCCTATCCTCTCTCCTAGGTAGCCAAACCCTCTTTTCTGGCTATTTAGGGTCTCTGTCTCTTGGGATTCCTTAGATAACGAATGCAAGAGCTCATCCGAGTTCCTCTGCATCTCTCTCTTCACCTTCTGCCAAGGAATCGACTGCTGACCGCAGTGGAAGCCTGCAAAACTGCAACATAGTTGCAAAGACGACTGCTGCAACTCTGTAAAGCTGATCCTGCCGCCTTCTCGACTGTTTTCCTGGTGGTGCATGCTGTGGGGGTAGTCTGCCTCCTCTCTGCACTAGAAGCTCCGAAGAAATCTCCCGTGGGTCGACGGAATCGTCCCCCTGCAACCGCAGGCACCAAAGAACTGCATCACCGGTACCTTGGGTCTCCTCTCAGCACAACGAGCGAGGTCCCTTGAATCCAGCAACTCTGTCCAAGTGACTCCCACAGTCCAGTAACTCTTCAGTCCAAGTTTAGTGGAGGTAAGTCCTTGCCTCCCCACGCCAGACTGCATTGTTGGAAACCGTGACTTTTGCAGCTACTCCGGCCTCCGTGCACTTCCGGCGGAAATCCTTTGTGCACAGTCCAGCCTGGGTCCACGGCAATCTAACCTGCATTGCACGACCTCCTAAGTTGTTCTCAGGCGACGTGGGACTCCTTTGTGCGACTTCGGATGAGCACCGTTTCACGCATCCTTGTAGTGCCTGTTTCTGGCACTTCTCCGGGAGCTGCCTGCTGCTGAGAGGGCTTCTTGTCTTGATCCACGTCCCCTCTGTCCCCTGACGCAATTTGCAACATCCTGGTCCCTCCTGGGCCACAGCAGCATCCAAAAACCCTTACCACACGATTTGCAGCTAGCAAGGCTTGTTGGCGGTCTTTCGGCGGGAAAACACTTCTGCACAACTCTACACGGCGTGAGGGATCGGTCCTCCAAAGGGGAAGTCTCTAGCCCTTGTCGTTCTTGCAGAGACCTACTCTTCTACTGTCCAGTAGCAGCATCTTTGCACCCACAGCTGGCATTTCCTGGGCATCTGCCCATCTCCGACTGGCTTGTGACTTTTGGACTTGGTCCCCTTGTTCCACAGGTACCCTCGACTGGAAATCCATCATTGTTGCATTGCTGGTTTGTGTTTTTCCTGCAGAATTCCCCTATCACGACTTCTATGTCCTTTGGGGAACTTTAGTGCACTTTGCACTCACTTTTCAGGGTCTTGGGGTGGGCTATTTTTCTAACCCTTACTATTTTCTAATAGTCCCAGCGACCCTCTACAAGGTCACATAGGTTTGGGGTCCATTCGTGGTTCGCATTCCACTTTTGGAGTATATAGTTTGTGTTGCCCCTATCCCTATGTGTCCCCATTGCATCCTATTGTAACTATACATTGTTTCCACTGTTTTCTAATACTATTACTGCATATTTTGGTATTGTGTATATATATCTTGTGTATATTTGCTATCCTCATACTGGGGGTACACTCTGAGATACTTTGGCATATTGTCATAAAAATAAAGTACCTTTATTTTTAGTATATCTGTGTATTGTGTTTTCTTATGATATTGTGCATATGACACTAGGTGGTACTGTAGGAGCTTCACTCGTCTCCTAGTTCAGCCTAAGCTGCTCTGCTAAGCTACCATTATCTATCAGCCTATGCTGCTAGACACCCTATACACTAATAAGGGATAACTGGGCCTGGTGCAAGGTGCAAGTACCCCTTGGTACACCCTACAAGCCAGTCCAGCCTCCTACAAAAGTGCACTAAAGTTCCCCAAAGGACATAGAAGTCTTATAGGGGAATTCTGCAGGAAAGACACAAACCAACAATGCAACAACGATGGATTTCCAGTCGAGGGTACCTGTGGAACAAGGGGACCAAGTCCAAAAGTCACAAGCAAGTCGGAGATGGGCAGATGCCCAGGAAATGCCAGCTGTGGGTGCAAAGATGCTGCTGCTGGACAGTAGAAGCGTAGGTTTCTGCAAGAACGACAAGGGCTAGAGACGTCTGTAGGAAAGTACCATCTTGCCTGGCATGTTACCCCCATTTTTCACTGTATATATGTTGTTTTAGTTGTATGTGTCACTGGGACCCTGGTAACCCAGGGCCCCAGTGCTCATAAGTGTGCCTGAATGTGTTACCTGTGTAGTGACTAACTGTCTCACTGAGGCTCTGCTAATCAGAACCTGAGTGGTTATGCTCTCTCATTTCTTTCCAAATTGTCACTGACAGGCTAGTGACCATTTTTACCAATTTACATTGGCTTACTGGAACACCCTTATAATTCCCTAGTATATGGTACTGAGGTACCCAGGGTATTGGGGTTCCAGGAGATCCCTATGGGCTGCAGCATTTCTTTTGCCACCCATAGGGAGCTCTGACAATTCTTACACAGGCCTGCCACTGCAGCCTGAGTGAAATAACGTCCACGTTATTTCACAGCCATTTTACACTGCACTTAAGTAACTTATAAGTCACCTATATGTCTAACCTTTACCTGGTAAAGGTTAGGTGCAAAGTTACTTAGTGTGAGGGCACCCTGGCACTAGCCAAGGTGCCCCCACATTGTTCAGAGCCAATTCCCTGAACTTTGTGAGTGCGGGGACACCATTACACGCGTGCACTACATATAGGTCACTACCTATATGTAGCTTCACAATGGTAACTCCGAATATGGCCATGTAACATGTCTATGATCATGGAATTGCCCCCTCTATGCCATCCTGGCATAGTTGGCACAATCCCATGATCCCAGTGGTCTGTAGCACAGACCCTGGTACTGCCAAACTGCCCTTCCTGGGTTTTCACTGCAGCTGCTGCTGCTGCCAACCCCTCAGACAGGCAGCTGCCCTCCTGGGGTCCAGCCAGGCCTGGCCCAGGATGGCAGAACAAAGAACTTCCTCTGAGAGAGGGTGTGACACCCTCTCCCTTTGGAAAATGGTGTGAAGGCAGTGGAGGAGTAGCCTCCCCCAGCCTCTGGAAATGCTTTGCTGGGCACAGAGGTGCCCAATTCTGCATAAGCCAGTCTACACCGGTTCAGGGGACCCCTTAGCCCTGCTCTGGCGCGAAACTGGACAAAGGAAAGGGGAGTGACCACTCCCCTGACCTGCACCTCCCCTGGGAGGTGTCCAGAGCTCCTCCAGTGTGCTCCAGACCTCTGCCATCTTGCAAACAGAGGTGCTGCTGGCACACTGGACTGCTCTGAGTGGCCAGTGCCACCAGGTGACGTCAGAGACTCCTGCTGATAGGCTCCTTCAGGTGTTAGTAGCCTATCCTCTCTCCTAAGTAGCCAAACCCTCTTTTCTGGCTATTTAGGGTCTCTGTCTCTGGGGAAACGGCAGATAACGAATGCAAGAGCTCATCCGAGTTCCTGTGCATCTCCCTCTTCACCTTCTGATAAGGAAACGACTGCTGACCGCGCTGGAAGCCTGCAAACCTGCAACATAGTAGCAAAGACGACTACTGCAACTCTGTAACGCTGATCCTGCCGCCTTCTCGACTGTTTTCCTGCTTGTGCATGCTGTGGGGGTAGCCTGCCTCCTCTCTGCACCAGAAGCTCCGAAGAAATCTCCCGTGGGTCGACGGAATCTTCCCCCTGCAACCGCAGGCACCAAAAAGCTGCATTACCGGTCCCTTGGGTCTCCTCTCAGCACGACGAGCGAGGTCCCTTGAATCCAGCGACTCTGTCCAAGTGACCCCCACAGTCCAGTGACTCTTCAGTCCAAGTTTGGTGGAGGTAAGTCCTTGCCTCACCTCGCTGGGCTGCATTGCTGGGAACCGCGACTTTGCAGCTACTCCGGCCCCTGTGCATTTCCGGCGGAAATCCTTTGTGCACAGCCAAGCCTGGGTCCACGGCACTCTAACCTGCATTGCACGACTTTCTAAGTTGGTCTCCGGCGACGTGGGACTCCTTTGTGCAACTTCGGCGAGCATCGTTTCACGCATCCTCGTAGTGCCTGTTTCTGGCACTTCTCCGGGAGCTACCTGCTTCAGTGAGAGCTCTTTGTCTTGCTCGACGTCTCCTCTCTCTTCAGGTCCAATTTGCGACCTCCTGGTCCCTCCTGGGCCCCAGCAGCGTCCAAAAACGCCCAAAGCACGATTTGCGTCTAGAAAGGCTTGTTGGCGTCCTTTTGGCGGGAAAACACTTCTGCACGACTCTCCAAGGCGAGAGGGATCCGTCCACTAAAGGGGAAGTCTCTAGCCCTTTTTGTTTCTGCAGAAACCTCAGCTTCTTCTGTCCAGTCGAAGCTTCTTTGCACCCGCAGCTGGCATTTCCTGGGCATCTGCCCATCTCCGACTTGCTTGTGACTTTTGGACTCGGTCCCCTTGTTCCACAGGTACCCTAGATTGGAAATCCACAGTTGTTGCATTGCTGGTTTGTGTCTTTCCTGCATTATTCCTCTAACACGACTACTTTGTCCTTAGGGGAACTTTAGTGCACGTTGCACTCACTTTTCAGGGTCTTGGGGAGGGTTATTTTTCTAACTCTCACTATTTTCTAATAGTCCCAGCGACCCTCTACAAGGTCACATAGGTTTGGGGTCCATTCGTGGTTCGCATTCCACTTTTGGAGTATATGGTTTGTGTTGCCCCTATCCCTATGTTTCCCCATTGCATCCTATTGTAACTATACATTGTTTGCACTGTTTTCTAAGACTATACTGCATATTTTTGCTATTGTGTATATATATCTTGTGTATATTTCCTATCCTCTCACTGAGGGTACACTCTAAGATACTTTGGCATATTGTCATAAAAATAAAGTACCTTTATTTTTAGTATAACTGTGTATTGTGTTTTCTTATGATATTGTGCATATGACACTAGGTGGTACTGTAGTAGCTTCACACGTCTCCTAGTTCAGCCTAAGCTGCTCTGCTAAGCTACCATTATCTATCAGCCTAAGATGCTAGACACCCTATACACTAATAAGGGATAACTGGGCCTGGTGCAAGGTGCAAGTACCCCCTGGTACTCACTACAAGCCAGTCCAGCCTCCTACAACGTCTCCTTTGGAGGATTGATCTCCCACGCAGTGGAGAGTCGTGCAGAAGTATTTTCCCGCCGAAAGACCGCCAACAAGCCTTGCTAGCTGCAAATTGTGCAGTTAGTGTTTTTGGATGCTGCTGTGGCCCAGGAGGGACCAGGATGTCGCCAATTGCGTCAGGAGACAGAGAGGGCGTCGAGCAAGACAAGGAGCCCTCTAAGCAGCAGGCAGCACCCGATGAAGTGCCAGAAACAGGCACTACAAGGATGCGTGAAAGGTGCTCACGCGAAGTCGCACAAAGGAGTCCCACGTCGCCGGAGAACAACTTAGGAGGTCGTGCAATGCAGGTTAGAGTGCCGTGGACCCAGGCTGGACTGTGCACAAAGGATTTCCGCCGGAAGTGCACGGAGGCCGGAGTAGCTGCAAAAGTCACGGTTCCCAGCAATGCAGACTGGCGTGGGGAGGCAAGGACTTACCTCCACCAAACTTGGACTGAAGAGTCACTGGTCTGTGGTAGTCATTTGGACAGAGTTGCTGGATTCAAGGGACCTCGCTCGTTGTGCTGAGAGGAGACCCAAGGTACCGGTGATGCAGTTCTTTGGTGCCTGCGGTTGCAGGGGGACGATTCCGTCGACCCACAGGAGATTTCTTTGGAGCTTCTACTGCAGAGAGGAGGCAGACTACCCCCACAGCATGCAGCACCAGGAAAACAGTCGAGAAGGCGGCAGGATCAGCATTACAGAGTTGCAGTAGTCGTCTTGCTACTATGTTGCAGTTTTGCAGGCTTCCAGCGCGGTCAGCAATCGATTCCTTGGCAGAAGGTGAAGAGAGAGATGCAGAGGAACTCGGATGAGCTCTTGCATTCGTTATCTAAAGAATCCCCAAAGACAGAGACCCTAAATAGCCAGAAAAGAGGGTTTGGCTACTTAGGAGAGAAGATAGGCTAGCAACACCTGAAGGAGCCTATCAGAAGGAGTCTTTGACGTCACCTGCTGGCACTGGCCACTCAGAGCAGTCCAGTGTGCCAGCAGCACCTCTGTTTCCAAGATAGCAGAGGTCTGGAGCACACTGGAGGAGCTCTGGGCACCTCCCAGGGGAGGTACAGGTCAGGGGAATAGTCAATCCCCTTTCCTTTGTCAAGTTTCGTGCCAGAGCAGGGCTAAGGGGTCCCTGATCCGGTGTAGACTGGCTTATGCAGAAATGGGCACCATGTGTGCCCATGAAAGCATTTCCAGAGGCTGGGGGAGGCTACTCCTCCCCTGCCTTCACACCATTTTCCAAAGGGAGAGGGTGTAACACCCTCTCTCAGAGGAAGTCCTTTGTTCTGCAATCCTGGGCCAGGCCTGGCTGGACCCCAGGAGGGCAGAAGCCTGTCTGAGGGGTTGGCAGCAGCAGCAGCTGCAGTGAAACCCCGGGAAAGGCAGTTTGGCAGTACCAGGGTCTGTGCTACAGACCCCTGGGATCATGGGATTGTGCCAACTATGCCAGGATGGCATAGAGGGGGCAATTCCATGATCATAGACATATTACATGGCCATATTCGGAGTTACCATTGTGAAGCTACATATAGGTAGTGACCTATATGTAGTGCACGCGTGTAATGGTGTCCCCGCACTCACAAAGTCCGGGGAATTGGCCCTGAACAATGTGGGGGCACCTTGGCTAGTGCCAGGGTGCCCTCACACTAAGTAACTTAGCACCCAACCTTTACCAGGAAAGGTTAGACATATAGGTGACTTATAAGTTACTTAAGTGCAGTGTAAAATGGATGTGAAATAACGTGGATGTTATTTCACTCAGGCTGCAGTGGCAGGCCTGTGTAAGAATTCTCAGAGCTCCCTATGGGTGGCAAAAGAAATGCTGCAGCCCATAGGGATCTCTTGGAACCCCAATACCCTGGGTACCTCAGTACCATATACTAGGGAATTATAAGGGTGTTCCAGTAAGCCAATGTAAATTGGTAAAATTGGTCACTAGCCTGTTAGTGACAATTTGAAAGAAATGAGAGAGCATAACCACTGAGGTTCTGATTAGCAGAGCCTCAGTGAGACAGTTAGTCATAACACAGGTAACACATTCAGGCACACTTATGAGCACTGGGGCCCTGAATAGCAGGGTCCCAGTGACACATACAACTAAAACAACATATATACAGAGAAAAATGGGGGTAACATTCCAGGCAAGATGGTACTTTCCTACACAACCCCCCCCCCCAAACGAAGGACAATAAGACTAGCCATGACCTGATGAGTCTTCATTGTCTAAGTGGAAATATCTGGAGAGTCAATCTGCATTGGAGTGGCTACTTCCAGGTCTATGTTCCCCTGTATAGTCCATTCGCTGTAGGTATATGGACCACCTCAATAATTTAGGATTTTCACCTTTTATTTGTTTTAGCCAAAGTAGAGGTTTGTGGTCTGTCTGAACAATGAAGTGAGTGCCAAACAAGTATGGCCTCAACTTCTTCAGTGCCCAGACCACAGCAAAGGCCTCCCTCTCAATGGCAGACCAACGCTTTTCTCTAGGGTTCAACCTCCTACTAATAAAAGCAACAGGTTGATCCTGGCCCTCAGAATTAAGTTGTGATAGGACTGCCCCTACTCCTAATTCAGATGCATCAGTTTGGACATAGAATTCTTTAGAGTAACAAGGGCTTTTCAGGACAGGTGCAGAGCACATGGCCTGCTTCAGCTCCTCAAAAGCTTTCTGAAAGTTTGCTGTCCATAATACCTTTTTAGGCATCTTTTTGGATGTGAGGTCATTAAGAGGGGCTGCAATGGAGCCATAGTTCTTAATGAACCTCCTGTAATACCCAGTGAGGCCTAAAAATGCTCTCACCTGGGTCTGAGTAGTAGGGGGAACCCAATCTATAATAGCTTGGATTTTCCCCTGAAGTGGTGCAATCTGTTCCCCACCAACAAGGTGTCCCAGATAAACCACCTTCCCCTGCCCTATCTGGCACTTTGAAGCCTTGATAGTGAGGCCTGCCTTTTGCAGGGCCTCTAAAACTTTCCATAGGTGGACCAGGTGATCCTCCCAACTGGAGCTAAAGACAGCTATATCGTCCAAATATGCTGCACTAAAAGCTTCCAGCCCTTGCAGGACTGTGTTCACCAACCTCTGAAAAGTGGCAGGTGCATTTTTCAATCCAAAAGGCATTACTGTGAATTGCTAATGGCCTCCAATGGTTGAAAATGCAGTTTTAGGTTTAGCATCTTCTGATAATTTGATCTGCCAATACCCTGCAGACAAATCAAAAGTGCTTAGATACTTGGCAGATGACAGTGTATCTATGAGCTCATCTGCCCTGGGTATAGGGTGAGCGTCAGTTTTGGTTACCTGGTTGAGACCTCTATAATCTACACAAAACCGCATTTCCTTCTTTCCCTCCTTGGAATGAGGTTTTGGTACAAGTACCACAGGAGAAGCCCATGGACTTTCAGAGTGCTCAACCACTCCCAGTTCTAACATTTTCTGTACCTCTTGCTTTATTCAGTCTCAGACATGGTCAGGCTGCCTATAGATCTTACTTTTGACAGGCAAACTGTCTCCAGTATCTATAGTGTGCTCACACCAAGAAGTGGTACCTGGCACAGTAGAGAAGAGTTCAGAAAACTGACCCAGGAGATTTATGCAATGGTCTTTCTGCTCAGCAGTAAGACAATCAGCCAAAACTACACCTTCCACTAGAGCATCTTGTTCTGTGGAAGAGAAGAGATCAGGTAGAGGATCACTGTCACTTCCTGTGCCTCATCAGTTGCCATGAGCAGGGTGAGATCAGCCCTGTCATAGTAGGGTTTCAGGCGATTGACATGGAGCACCCTAAGGGGACTCCTGGCAGTGCCTAAGTCAACTAAGTAGGTGACTTCACCCTTCTTTTCAACAATTATGTGGGGTCCACTCCATTTATCTAGGAGTGCTCTTGGGGCCACAGGCTCCAAGACCCACACTTTCTGCCCTGGTTGGTACTGAACCAAAACAGCCTTCTGATCATGCCATTGCTTCTGGAGCTCTTGGCTGGCCTGAAGGTTTTTACTGGCCTTTTTCATATACTCAACCATCCTTGATCTGAGGCCAAGTACATAATCCACAATATCTTGTTTTGGAGCTTTTAAAGGTTGCTTCCAACCCTCCTTGACAAGTGTTAGTGGACCCCTAACAGGGTGTCCAAAGAGGAGTTCAAAGGGGCTGAAGCCCACTCCTTTTTGGGGTACCTCCCTGTAGGCAAAAAGGAGGCATGGTAAAAGGATATCCCATCTCCTGCGGAGTTTTTCAGGGAGTCCCATAATCATGCCTTTGAGAGTTTTGTTAAATCTCTCCACCAGTCCATTTGTTTGTGGATGATAGGGTGTAGTGAACTTGCATGTCACACCACACTCCTTCCACATGGCCTTTAAGTAAGCAGACATGAAATTGCTTCCTCTGTCTGATACTACTTCCTTTGGGAAGCCCACCCTAGAAAATATTCCCAGGAGGGCCTTCACCACTGCAGGTGCTGTAGTGGTCCTTAAAGGAATTGCTTCAGGATATCTTGTGGCATGGTCCACTACCACCAAGATAAACCTATTGCCTGAAGCAGTAGGAGGGTCAAGGGGGCCAACTATGTCAACCCCTACCCTTTCAAAGGGAACCCCAACCACAGGCAGTGGAATAAGGGGTGCCTTTGGGGTGCCACCTGTCTTGCCACTGGCTTGACAGGTTTCACAGGACTTACAAAACTCTTTTGTGTCCTCAGACATTCTAGGCCAATGAAACAAGGGTACAAGCCTGTCCCAAGTTTTAATTTGTCCCAGATGTCCAGCTAGGGGAATGTCGTGGGCTAGAGTTAGGAGGAACTTCCTGTACTCCTGAGGAATTACTAACCTCCTGGCAGTTCCAGGTTTAGGATCCCTTGCTTCAGTGTACAAGAGGTTGTCCTCCCAGTAAACTCTGTGAGAGTCACTGACATCCCCATTAGCCTGTTTGACAGCTTGCTGTCTTAGACCCTCTAATGTGGGACAGGTATGATGTGCCACACTCAGCTCCTCCCTGGCAGGCCCCCCTTCACCCAAAAGCTCAGCAGTGTCTGCTTCCAGCTCCTCTGGTGTAGGTTCTGCACAGGGTGGAAATTCTTCTTCCTCAGAAGTCGAATCCACTGTAGAGGGAGGGATAGTAGGAAGTGCTTTACTTCTACTAGCCCTAGCTTTAGGGAGCACTTGGTCCATTGTTCCAGGATCCAAGTTTCCCTGTCCTTTTTGCTGTTTGGCCTGAGCCCTTGTTAAAGCAAAAATATGCCCTGGGATGCCCAGCATTGCTGCATGGGCCTCCAACTCCACATCTGACCAAGCTGATGTCTCCAAATCATTCCCTAATAGACAGTCTACAGGTAAATCTGAAGCTACCACAACTTTCTTTGGACCAGTAACCCCCCCAGTTGAGATTTACAACAGCCATGGGGTAGCTAAGTGTGTTGTTGTGAGCAACGGTTACTTGGTACTGGTGACCAAGTAGGTGTTGTTCAGGGTGGACCAGTTTCTCTATCACCATAGTTACACTGGCTCCAGTGTCCCTGTAGGCCTGAACCTCAACACCATTTATTAGGGGTTAGTTGCTTGTACTTATCCATGTTAAGGGGACAAGCAACCAAGGTGGCTAAATCAATAGCACCCTTAGAGACTAACACAGCCTCTGTGGTCTCCCTAATCAGACCAACCCCAACTAAGTTACCAAAAGTGAGCCCAGCTACTCCCTTGGATTGGCTATTAGTAGGTTTGCTCCCACCACCACTGCTATTAGTAGGGACACTAGGTGTAGCAGTAGGGGTTGTAGTGGTAGGAGGCTTGGTGCTTTTCTTTGGACAACTGGGATCTGTTGTCCAATGGCCTTTTATTTTACATAAATAGCACCATGGTTTCTTTTCTTTGTTTTGATTTGAAGAGGATTTGGGCCCACCACCCCCACCAGAGTGTTTTTGTGGACCTGATGAAGACTCATTTTTAGATTTGTCCCCACCCTTGTCAGAAGACTTACCATCCTTCTTCTTGTTGCCATCTTTGTCCCCCCCTGTATGAACTTTTCTGTTCACCCTTGTTCTGACCCATTTGTCTGCCTTCTTTCCCAATTCTTGGGGAGAGGTCAGATCAGAGTCCACCAAGTACTGGTGCAACAAATCAGACACACAATTATTAAGAATATGCTCTCTCAGGATCAAGTTATACAGGCTGTCATAATCAGTAACTTTACTGCCATGTAACCACCCCTCCAAGGCCTTCACTGAATGGTCAATGAAATCAACCCAGTCTTGTGAAGACTCGTTTTTGGTCTCTCTGAACTTTATCCTGTATTGTTCAGTGGTTAAGCCATAACCATCCAGGAGTGCATTCTTAAGAACTGTAAAATTATTGGCATCACTTTCTTTCACAGTAAGAAGCCTATCCCTACCCTTTCCACTAAATGATAGCCATAGGATAGCAGCCCACTGCCTTTGAGGGACATCCTGTAGAACACAGGCCCTCTCAAGAGCAGCAAACCACTTGTTAATGTCATCCCCCTCCTTATAAGGGGGAACTATCTTGTGCAGATTCCTAGAATCATGCTCTTTTGCAGGATGACTATTGGGAATACTGCTGCTGCCACCATGGGTTTCAAACCCCAACGTCTGTCTTTCCTTCTCTACTTCTAAGGACTGTCTATCCAAATCCAGCTGTTGCTTCTTAAGCTTCAGTCTGGTTTGTTCCACTCTCAATCTATTGAGCTCCCTTTCTAACAATCTGTCATCAGGGTGGGTGGGAGGGACATTCCTTGACACAGAAGTGTGATGAGAATGGACAGAAGGAGACCTGTCCCTTACAGAAGGCATCCTAACAGCTTGGTTAACAGAAACATCAGTTCTACTGAGGTGAGAATGAATGCTCTTGCTATGATGTGAGACAACACTATCTGTATGGTGTGACTCAACCTCAGTACCAACTATGCTGGGCTGTCTAGTATTGGGCAGGCTAGGAAGTTTTTTTCCTGAATCTTTTCCTAGGGGAGTCCCTGGATCAGATTGGGAACCATTAGCTACTTTTTCAACAGATGGGGCCCTTGTGGCCTTATCTTGTTCTCTAAGCATGTTAAGCAATAATTCCAAGGAAGGATTCTTCCCTACACTCAAACCTCTTTCTACTCAGAGACTCCTTGCTCCTTTCCAGCTAAGGAGGTCATATGCAAGTTTGGACAGATCAACATTTTGGCCTGTGCCAGACATTTTTAGAAAGAGTTTAAGTGATAGAAAAAGAGAAAAATGTTTTCAGAACTTTTAGAAAGATAGAAAAAAAACTTTTTAAACTTTTAAGAACTTTTAAGAAAGTTTAGAAGTACTTTTCAGCACTTTAGAAAAGAGTGAAAAGAGGAAATGCAAAATTGTTTGGTTATGTGTACACACACTGAACTTGTTTTGTATATTTTTCTCTTATGAAAAGTACAATGACAAGAGTGGTAAGTAGTCTCAAAGCACTTATCCCACCACTGCACAACCAATGTAGGAGGCTGGACTGGCTTGTAGTGAGTACCAAGGGGTACTTGCACCAGGCCCAGTTATCCCTTATTAGTGTATAGGGTGTCTAGCAGCATAGGCTGATAGATAATGGTAGCTTAGCAGAGCAGCTTAGGCTGAACTAGGAGACGGGTGAAGCTCCTACAGTACCACTTAGTGTCATATGCACAATATCATAAGAAAACACAATACACAGATATACTAAAAATAAAGGTACTTTATTTTTATGACAATATGCCAAAAGTATCTCAGTGAGTACCCTCAGTATGAGGATAGCAAATATACACAAGATATATGTACACAATACCAAAATATGCAGTAATAGTATTAGAAAACAGTGCAAACAATGTATAGTTACAATAGGATGCAATGGGGACACATAGGGATAGGGGCAACACAAACCATATACTCCAAAAGTGGAATGCGAACCACGAATGGACCCCAAACCTATGTGACCTTGTAGAGGGTCGCTGGGACTATTAGAAAATAGTAAGGGTTAGAAAAATAGCCCACCCCAAGACCCTGAAAAGTGAGTGCAAAGTGCACTAAAGTTCCCCAAAGGACATAGAAGTCGTGATAGGGGAATTCTGCAGGAGAGACACAAACCAGCAATGCAACAATGATGGATTTCCAGTCGAGGGTACCTGTGGAACAAGGGGACCAAGTCCAAAAGTCACAAGCAAGTCGGAGATGGGCAGATGCCCAGGAAATGCCAGCTGTGGGTGCAAAGAAGCTACTACTGGACAGTAGAAGCTGAGGTTTCTGCAGGAACGACAAGGGCTAGGAACTTCCCCTTTGGAGGAACGATCACTCACGCCGTGGAGAGTCGTGCAGAAGTGTTTTCCTGAAGAAAGACCGCCAACAAGCCTTGCTAGCTGCAAATCGTGCCGTTATGGTTTTTGGATGCTGCTGTAGCCCAGGAGGGACCAGGATGTCGCCAATTGCGTCTGGGTACAGAGAGGGCGTCGAGCAAGACAAGGAGCCCTCTCAGAAGCAGGCAGCACCCGCAGAAGTGCCGGAAACAGGCACTACAAAGTGGAGTGAAACGGTGCTCACCCGAAGTTGCACAAAGGAGTCCCACGTCGCCGGAGGACAACTTAGGAGGTTGTGCAATGCAGGTTAGAGTGCCGTGGACCCAGGCTGGACTGTGCACAAAGGATTTCTGCCGGAAGTGCACGGAGGCCGGAGTAGCTGCAAAAGTCGCGGTTCCCAGCAATGCAGTCTGGCTTGGGAGGCAAGGACTTACCTCCACCAAACTTGGACTGAAGAGTCACTGGACTGTGGGAGTCACTTGGACAGAGTTGCTGGATTCAAGGGACCTCGTTCGTCGTGCTGAGAGGAGACCCAGGGGACCGGTGATGCAGTTCTTTGGTGCCTGCGGTTGCAGGGGGACGATTCCGTTGACCCACGGGAGATTTCTTCGGAGCTTCTAGTGCAGAGAGGAGGCAGACTACCCCCACAGCATGCACCACCAGGAAAGCAGTCGAGAAGGCGGCAGGATCAGCGTTACAGAGTTGCAGTAGTCGTCTTCGCTACTTTGTTGCAGTTTTGCAGGCTTCCAGCGCGGTCAGCAGTCGATTCCTTGGCAGAAGGTGAAGAGAGAGATGCAGAGGAACTCGGATGAGCTCTTGCATTCGTTATCTAAGGAAATCCCCAAAGCAGAGACCCTAAATAGCCAGAAAAGAGTGTTTGGCTACTTAGGAGAGAAGATAGGCTAGAAACACCTGAAGGAGCCTATCAGAAGGAGTCTCTGACGTCACCTGCTGGCCCTGGCCACTCAGAGCAGTCCAGTGTGCCAGCAGCACCTCTGTTTCCAAGATGGCAGAGGTCTGGAGCACACTGGAGGAGCTCTGGGCACCTCCCAGTGGAGGTGCAGGTAAGGGGAGTGGTCACTCCCCTTCCCTTTGTCCAGTTTCGCGCCAGAGCAGGGCTGAGGGGTCCCTGAACCGGTGTAGACTGGCTTATGCAGAAATGGGCACCATGTGTGCCCATGAAAGCATTTCCAGAGGCTGGGGGAGGCTACTCCTCCCCTGCCTTCACACCATTTTCCAAAGGGCCTGGTTGGACCCCAGGAGGGCAGAAACCTGTCTGAGGGGTTGGCAGCAGCAGCAGCTGCAGAGAAAACCCGGGAAAGGCAGTTTGGCAGTGCCAGGGTCTGTGCTAGAAACCCGTGGGATCATGGGATTGCACCAACAAGGTTCCTGAGACCCACCTCACAGTAAGTACCCCCCACCTCCCAGCCCCTCGCCCTGCCCCGCGCTACTCACCCTCTCTCCTGCTTCTTTTCTTCTTCTCTGTTCTTCCTCCCCGCTCCTCGCCTGTAATCTTCTTCTGTACTCTTCTTCTCCCCGTCTTCTCTCTTCTTCTGTGTGCTTCTCTGCCTCTCCCGTCGCCTCTCTTCTTCTTCATCTTCTTCTGAGGTCTTCTGCCTGTCTTCTGCCTTCTGTTCTTCGTATCTTCATCTGTGATCTTCTGCTCTTCTGTGAACTTCTGCTCTTCTGAGTTCTTCTGGACTCCTGTTCTTCTGTTCTCCTGTTCTTCTGTTCTTCTGTTCTTCTGTTCTTCCGGTCTTCTGTTCTTCTGTTCTTCCGGTCTTCTTTTCTTCTGTTCTTCCGGTCTTCTGTTCTTCTGTCTTCTGTTCCTCTGTCTTCTATCTTCTGTCTTCGGCTCCTCTGCCCCCTCCGTCTTCTTCTCCCCGCGCCTGCCCTCCTGCTCCTACCTCATCCCCCTCCCTCACTCGCCTCCCCCTCTCTATCACCCCTATCTAACCGATTCGCTATCTACCTCCCTCTCTCCTCCTATCCACCTATCTCTCTATCTCTCCATCTCACTATCTAACTCCCTCACTCTCCACCTCCTCCTATCTACCTATCTCTCAAGCTATCTATTTCTCTATCTATCGATTTCTCTATCTATCCATTTTCTCTATCTATTTCTCTATCTCTCCCCCCTTCCCGCCACCCCCTCTATTACCTATTCTTCCTATCCTCTCACTCTACCTCTCACCCTCACCCACCTCTACAACCCCCCCTCCCCTATCTTCACAACCCTACTCCTATCTCTCTTCCTAATCTCCCAAACCTCCTAACACTCTCCCCCCTCGACCCTTAAACCCCCCTCCCCCAGCTCTTCTCACTCTACCTGTCCCCCCCTCCCTTGCGCTTTCCTGCCGCGACCTCCTGCACGCCCCTGCCCCCCAGCTCCCATTCGCCCCCAGCTGACCACTCCCCCCCCTCCTACCTCATATGGCGGCCACTGCGCGACCCAAGGGTAGGTCGCTCCCCCTGCCGCTGCAGCTCCTCCAGCTCCTCCAGGTTCCTGAGTTCCTGAGACCCACCTCACAGTAAGTACCCCCCACCTCTCAGCCCCTCGCCCTGCCCCGCGCTACTCACCCTCTCTCCTGCTCCTGCTTGTTTTCTTCTTTTCTTCTTCTCTGTTCTTCCTCCTCGCTCCTAGCCTGTAATCTTCTTCTGTACTCTTCTTCTCCCCGTCTTCTCTCTTCTTCTGTGTGCTTCTCTGTCTCTCCCGTCGCCTCTCTTCTTCTTCATCTTCTTCTGAGGTCTTCTGCCTTCTGTTCTTCGTATCTTCATCTGTGATCTTCTGCTCTTCTGTGAACTTCTGCTCTTCTGAGTTCTTCTGGACTCCTGTGCTTCTGTTCTCCTGTTCTTCCGGTCTTCTGTTCTTCTGTTCTTCCGGTCTTCTGTTCTTCTGTTCTTCCGGTCTTCTGTTCTTCTGTCTTCTGTTCTTCTGTCTTCTGTTCTTCTGTCTTCTATCTTCTGTCTTCGGCTCCTCTGCCCCCTCCGTCTTCTTCTCCCCGCGCCTGCCCTCCTGCTCCTGCCTCATCCCCCTCCCTCACTCGCCTCCCCCTCTCTATCACCCCTATCTAACCCATTCGATATCTACCTCCCTCTCTCCTCCTATCCACCTATCTCTCTATCTCTCCATCTCACTATCTAACTCCCTCACTCTCCACCTCCTCCTATCTACCTATCTCTCTATCTATCTATTTCTCTATCTATCGATTTCTCTATCTATCCATTTTCTCTATCTATTTCTCTATCTCTCCCCCCCTTCCCACCACCCCCTCTATTACCTATTCTTCCTATCCTCTCACTCTACCTCTCACCCTCACCCACCTCTACAACCCCCCCTCCCCTATTTTCACAACCCTACTCCTATCTCTCTTCCTAATCTCCCAAACCTCCTAACACTCTCCCCCCTCCACCCTTAAACCCCCCTCCCCCAGCTCTTCTCACTCTACCTGTCCCCCCCCTCCCTCGCGCTTTCCCGCCGCGACCTCCTGCACACCCCCGCCCCCCCAGCTCCCATTCGCCCCCAGCTGACCCCTCCCCCCCCTCCTACCTCATATGGCGGCAGCGGGCGCGCCAGAGGCAAGCCCGTCTGCGCCCGGCCGCACCTGGCCCGCGCCCAGCGCCATGACCCCTGGACCCCAGCTCTCCTAAACCCCGCTGATCCGCTACGACCCCACCACCCTCCTCGCCCTCAACCCAGGACGCTCCAACACCTGCTTCCAAGCTCACCCCAAACGCACCCATGGACCCTTCGCCTGCAACTCCTGCAAACGCATCTTCCACCACGCAACTACCACGACCACAAGCCCACGCGCCATCAACCACCTCAAGTGCATCCTGGTCAACGCTCGATCCGTCCACAAGCACTCCGTTGAACTCTGGGACCTCCTGGACTCCACAGCACCGGACGTCGCCTTCATCACGGAGACCTGGATGAACGCCTCCTCTGCTCCAGACATCGCCACCGCCATCCCCGAAGGCTACAAGATCTCCAGAAAAGACCGCACCAACCAAGTAGGAGGAGGTATCGCCATCGCCTTCAAAGACTCCATCAGCGTCACCACCTCCACTGAAGACACCCCTCTCGCCGCTGAACACCTGCATTTTCAGATTCGCACGGACCCGAGGACCACCCTCAGAGGATCCCTCATCTACCGTCCTCCCGGACCGCGCGCCCCCTTCAGCGACGCCATAGCCGACTTCATCTCCCCGCACGCCCTCGCCTCACCGGACTACATCCTCCTAGGCGACCTCAACTTCTATCTGGAACAAAACAACGACCCCAACACTACCACCCTGCTCGACAACCTCGCCAACCTCGGCCTCAAACAACTGGTGAACACCGTCACCCACATCGCCGGACACACGCTTGACCCTATCTTCTCCGCCAGCAAACACGTCTTCTTCAGCCACACCTCCGCTCTACACTGGACCGACCACAGCTGTGTCCACTTCACATTCTGACGCGAGACCCGCCACCTCCGCACTCAACCCATCCCTCGTCGACAGTGGAACAAGATCCCCGAAGAGCAACTCTTCTCAGCACTCGCCGCCAACCAACCCACCCTCACCACCGACCCCAACGACGCAGCCCTCAGCCTCACAAACTGGATCTCCAATTGCGCAGACAACCTTGCTCACCTCAAACGCACGCATCGACAGACCAACACCAAAAAACCTCTCTGGTTCTCTGACACCCTCAAAGAATCAAAGAAAACTTGTCGCGCCCTCGAGAAGGCCTGGCGCAAGGACCACACCGCTGACAACATGACCGCCCTCAAGAACGCTACCCGCGAACACCACCGCCTGATCCGCGCTGCTAAAAAGAACTTTTTCACCGACAGACTGGACAAAAACAGCCACAACAGCAGAGAACTCTTCAGCATCGTCAAGGAGTTCTCCAACCCCAACGCCAACGCCGTCACGCCCTCACAGGATTTGTGCGAATCCCTCGCCACTTTCTTCCATCGCAAGATCAGCGACCTCCACGACAGCTTCGGACACCAGACCCAACATAACACCACCGAACCCGCACCACCGGCCATTACCCTCAACAACTGGACCCACATCAACACTGAAGAAACCAAATCCATCATGAACTCTATCCACTCCGGCGCCCCTTCGGAGCCCTGCCCTCACTTCATCTTTAACAAAGCCGACGACATCATCGCCCGCACCTCCAGACCGTCATCAACTCTTCTTTTTCTTCTGCTACCTTCCCCGAATGCTGGAAACACGCCGAAGTCAACGCCCTACTAAAGAAACCTACGGCTGACCCGAGCGACCTGAAAAACTTCCGCCCCATCTCTCTTCTGCCTTTCCCAGCCAAGGTAATAGAGAAGACCGTCAACAAACAGCTGACCACCTTCCTGGAAAACAACAACCTACTCGACCCTTCACAAACCGGATTCCGAACCAACCACAGCACGGAAACCGCCCTCATCTCAGTCACTGACGACATCAGAACCCTGATGGACAACGGTGAAACAGTCGCCCTCATTCTCCTCGACCTCTCGGCTGCCTTCGACACCGTCTGTCACCGCACCCTAATCACCCGCCTCCGCTCCACCGGGATTCAAGGCCAGGCCCTGGACTGGATCGCCTCCTTCCTCTCAAACCGTTCCCAAAGAGTTTACCTCCCTCCGTTTCGCTCAGAACCCACCGAGATCATCTGCGGCGTACCTCAAGGCTCATCGCTCATCCCGACACTCTTCAATGTCTACATGAGCCCCCTCGCCAACATCGTTCGCAAGCACGACATCATCATCACCTCCTACGCCGACGACACCCAACTTATACTCTCCCTCCCCAAGGACCCCGCCAGCGCCAAGACCAACCTACAAGAGGGTATGAAGGACGTCGCAGATTGGATGAGGCTCAGCCGCCTAAAGCTGAACTCTGAAAAAACGGAAGTCCTCATCCTCGGCAACACCCCGTCCGCCTGGGACGACTCCTGGTGGCCCACGGCCCTCGGCACCGCACCGACCCCCACAGACCACGCCCACAACCTTGGCTTCATCTTGGACCCTCTTCTCACCATGACCAAGCAAGTCAACGCCGTGTCCTCCGCCTGCTTCCTCACCCTCCGCATGCTCCGCAAGATCTTCCGCTGGATCCCCGCCGACACTAGAAAAACCGTGACCCACGCCCTCGTCACGAGCCGCCTGGACTACGGCAACACCCTCTACGCCGGGACCACAGCCAAACTCCAAAATCGCCTGCAACGCATTCAAAACGCATCGGCACGCCTCATCCTCGACGTACCCCGCAACAGCCACATCTCCGCACACCTGAGACACCTGCATTGGCTCCCAGTCAGCAAAAGGATCACCTTTCGACTTCTCACCCACGCACACAAAGCCCTCCGCAACAAGGGACCGGAATACCTCAACCAACGCCTCAGCTTCTACGTCCCCACCCGCCTCCTCCGTTCCTCTGGTCTCGCACTCGCTGCCGTCCCTCGCATCCGCCGCTCCACGGCGGGTGGGAGGTCTTTTTCCTTCTTGGCGGCCAAGACCTGGAACTCCCTCCCCACCAGCCTCAGGACCACCCAGGACCACCCCGCTTTCCGGAGACTCCTAAAAACCTGGCTATTCGAGCAGCACTAACCCCCCCTTTCCCCTAGCGCCTTGAGACCCGCACGGGTGAGTAGCGCGCTTTATAAATGTTAATGATTTGATTTGATTTGATGGCATTGAGGGGGCAATTCCATGATCTTAGACATGTTACATGGCCATATTCGGAGTTACCATTGTGAAGCTACACATAGGTAGTGACCTATATGTAGTGCACGCGTGTAATGGTGTCCTCGCACTCCCAAAGTCCGGGGAATTGGCCCTGAACAATGTGGGGGCACCTTGGCTAGTGCCAGGGTGCCCACACACTAAGTAACTTAGCACCCAACCTTTACCAGGTAAAGGTTAGACATATAGGTGACTTATAAGTTACTTAAGTGCAGTGTAAAATGGATGTGAAATAACGTGGACGTTATTTCACTCAGGCTGCAGTGGCAGGCCTGTGTAAGAATTGTCAGAGCTCCCTATGGGTGGCAAAAGAAATGCTGCAGCCCATAGGGATCTCCTGGAACCCCAATACCCTGGGTACCTCAGTACCATATACTAGGGAATTATAAGGGTGTTCCAGTAAGCCAATGTAAATTGGTAAAATTGGTCACTAGCCTGTTAGTGACAATTTGAAAGAAATGAGAGAGCATAACCACTGAGGTTCTGGATAGCAGAGCCTCGGTGAGACAGTTAGTCACAGGTAACACATTCAGGCACACTTATGAGCACTGGGGCCCTGACTAGCAGGGTCCCAGTGACACATACAACTAAAACAACATATATACAGTGAAAAATGGGGGTAACATGCCAGGCAAGATGGTACTTTTCTACACAACCCCCCCCCCCCCAAACGAAGGACAATAAGACTAGCCATGATCTGATGAGACTTCATTGTCTAAGTGGAAATATCTGGAGAGTCCATCTGCTTTGGAGTGGCTACTCCCAGGTCTATGTTCCACTGTATAGTCTATTCCCTGTAGGGATATGGACCACCTCAATAATTTAGGATTTTCACCTTTCATTTGTTTTAGCCAAAGTAGAGGTTTGTGGTCTGTTTGAACAATGAAGTGAGTGCCAAACAGGTATGGCCTCAACTTCTTCAGTGCCCAGACCACAGCAAAGGCCTCCCTCTCAATGGCAGACCAACGCTTTTCTCTAGGGCTCAACCTCCTACTAATAAAAGCAACAGGTTGATCCTGGCCCTCAGAATTAAGTTGTGATAGGACTGCCCCTACTCCTAATTCAGATGCATCAGTTTGAACATAGAATTTTTTAGAGTAACAAGGGCTTTTCAGGACAGGTGCAGAGCACATGGCCTGCTTCAGCTCCTCAAAAGCTTTCTGACAGCTAGCTGTCCATTATACCTTCTTAGGCATTTTCTTGGATGTGAGGTCATTAAGAGGGGCTGCAATGGAGCCATAGTTCTTAATGAACCTCCTGTAATACCCAGTGAGGCCTAAAAAGGCTCTCACCTCGGTATGAGTAGTAGGGGGAACCCAATCTATAATAGCTTGGATTTTCCCCTGAAGTGGTGCAATCTGGTCTCCACCAACCAGGTGTCCAAGATAAACCACCTTCCCCTGCCCTATCTGGCACTTTGAAGCCTTGATAGTGAGGCCTGCCTTTTGCAGGGCCTCCAAAACTTTCCATAGGTGGACCAGGTGATCATCCCAACTGGAGCTAAAGACAGCTATATCGTCCAAATATGCTGCACTAAAAGCTTCCAGCCCTTGCAGGACTGTATTCACCAACCTTTGAAAAGTGGCAGGTGCATTTTTCAATCCAAAAGGCATTACTGTGAATTGGTAATGGCCTCCAATGATTGAAAATGCAGTTTTTGCTTTTGCATCTTCTGATAATTTGATCTGCCAATACCCTGCAGTCAAGTCAAAAGTGCTTAGATACTTGGCAGATGCCAGTGTATCTATGAGCTCATCTGCCCTGGGTATAGGGTGAGCATCAGTTTTGGTTACCTGGTTGAGACCTCTGTAGTCAACACAAAACCGCATTTCCTTCTTTCCATCCTTGGAATGAGGTTTTGGTACAAGTACCAAAGGAGAAGCCCATGGGCTTTCAGAGTGCTCAACCACTCCCAGTTCTAACATTTTCTGCACCTCTTGCTTTATGCAGTCTCTGACATGGTCAGGCTGCCTATAGATTTTACTTTTGACAGGCAAGCTGTCTCCAGTATCTATAGTGTGCTCACACCAAGAAGTGGTACCTGGCACAGTAGAGAAGAGTTCAGAAAACTGACCCAGGATATTTATGCAATGGTCTCTCTGCTCAGCAGTGAGACAATCAGCCAAAACTACACCTTCCACTAGAGCATCTTGTTCTGTGGAAGAGAAGAGATCAGGGAGACGGTCACTTTCTTCTTCCTGTCCCTCATCAGTTGCCATGAGCAGGGTGAGATCAGCCCTGTCATAGTAGGGTTTCAGGCGATTGACATGGAGCACCCTAAGGGGACTATTGGCAGTGCCTAAGTCAACTAAGTAGGTAACTTCACGCTTTTTTTCAACAATTGTGTGGGGTCCACTCCATTTATCTTGGAGTGCTCTTGGGGCCACAGGCTCCAAGACCCACACTTTCTGCCCTGGTTGGTACTGAACCAAAACAGCCTTCTGATCATGCCATTGCTTTTGGAGCTCTTGGCTGGCCTAAAGGTTTTTACTAGCCTTTTTCATGTACTCAGCCATCCTTGATCTGAGGCCAAGTACATTATCCACTATATCTTGCTTTGGAGCTTTTAAAGGTTGTTCCCAACCCTCCTTGACAAGTGTTAGTGGACCCCTCACAGGGTGTCCAAAGAGGAGTTCAAAGGGGCTGAAGCCCACTCCTTTCCTGGGTACCTCCCTGTAGGCAAAAAGGAGGCATGGTAAAAGGATATCCCATCTCCTGCAGAGTTTTTCAGGGAGTCCCATAATCATGCCTTTGAGAGTTTTGTTAAATCTCTCCACCAGTCCATTTGTTTGTGGATGATAGGGTGTAGTGAGCTTGTATGTCACACCACACTCCTTCCACATGGCCTTTAAGTAAGCAGACAAGAAATTGCTTCCCCTGTCTGATACCACCTCTTTTGGGAAGCCCACCCTGGAAAATATTCCCAGGAGGGCCTTTGCCACTGCAGGTGTGTAGGAAAGTACCATCTTGCCTGGCATGTTACCCCCATTTTTCACTGTATATATGTTGTTTTAGTTGTATGTGTCACTGGGACCCTGGTAACCCAGGGCCCCAGTGCTCATAAGTGTGCCTGAATGTGTTACCTGTGTAGTGACTAACTGTCTCACTGAGGCTCTGCTAATCAGAACCTCAGTGGTTATGCTCTCTCATTTCTTTCAAATTGTCACTAACAGGCTAGTGACCATTTTTACCAATTTACATTGGCTTACTGGAACATCCTTATAATTCCCTAGTATATGGTACTGAGGTACCCAGGGTATTGGGGTTCCAGGAGATCCCTATGGGCTGCAGCATTTCTTTTGCCACCCATAGGGAGCTCTGACAATTCTTACACAGGCCTGCCACTGCAGCCTGAGTGAAATAACGTCCACGTTATTTCACAGCCATTTTACACTGCACTTAAGTAACTTATAAGTCACCTATATGTCTAACCTTTACCTGGTAAAGGTTAGGTGCAAAGTTACTTAGTGTGAGGGCACCCTGGCACTAGCCAAGGTGCCCACACATTGTTCAGGGCCAATTCCCCGGACTTTGTGAGTGCGGGGACACCATTACACGCGTGCACTACATATAGGTCACTACCTATATGTAGCTTCACAATGGTAACTCCGAATATGGCCATGTAACATGTCTATGATCATGGAATTGCCCCCTCTATACCATCCTGGCATAGTTGGCACAATCCCATGATCCCAGTGGTCTGTAGCACAGACCCTGGTACTGCCAAACTGCCCTTCCTGGGGTTTCACTGCAGCTGCTGCTGCTGCCAACCCCTCAGACAGGCAGCTGCCCTCCTGGGGTCCAGCCAGGCCTGGCCCAGGATGGCAGAACAAAGGACTTCCTCTGAGAGAGGGTGTTACACCCTCTCCCTTTGGAAAATGGTGTGAAGGCAGGGGAGGAGTAGCCTCCCCCAGCCTCGGAAATGCTTTCTTGGGCACAGATGTGCCCAATTCTGCATAAGCCAGTCTACACCGGTTCAGGGGACCCCTTAGCCCTGCTCTGGCGCGAAACTGGACAAAGGAAAGGGGAGTGACCACTCCCCTGACCTGCACCTCCCCTGGGAGGTGTCCAGAGCTCCTCCAGTGTGCTCCAGACCTCTGCCATCTTGGAAACAGAGGTGCTGCTGGCACACTGGACTGCTCTGAGTGGCCAGTGCCACCAGGTGACGTCAGAGACTCCTTGTGATAGGCTGCTTCAGGTGTTGCTAGCCTATCCTCTCTCCTAAGTAGCCAAACCCTCTTTTCTGGCTATTTAGGGTCTCTGTCTCTGGGGAAACTTTAGATAACGAATGCAAGAGCTCATCCGAGTTCCTCTGCATCTCTCTCTTCACCTTCTGCCAAGGAATCGACTGCTGACCGCGCTGGAAGCCTGCAAACCTGCAACATAGTAGCAAAGACGACTACTGCAACTCTGTAACGCTGATCCTGCCGCCTTCTCGACTGTTTTCCTGGTAGTGCATGCTGTGGGGGTAGTCTGCCTCCTCTCTGCACTAGAAGCTCTGAAGAAATCTCCCGTGGGTCAACGGAATCTTCCCCCTGCAACCGCAGGCACCAAAAAGCTGCATTACCGGTCCCTTGGGTCTCCTCTCAGCACGACGAGCGGGGTCCCTCGAATCCAGCAACTCTGTCCAAGTGGCCCCCACAGTCCAGTGACTCTTCAGTCCAAGTTTGGTGGAGGTAAGTCCTTGCCTCACCTCGCTAGACTGCATTGCTGGGAACCGCGACTTTTGCAGCTACTCCGGCCTCCGTGCACTTCCGGTGGAAATCCTTTGTGCACAGTCCAGCCTGGGTCCACAGCACTCTAACCTGCATTGCACGACCTCCTAAGTTGTTCTCCGGCGACGTGGGACTTCTTTGTGTGACTTCGGGTGAGCACCATTTCACGCATCCTCGTAGTGCCTGTTTCCGGCACTTCTCCGGGTGCTACCTGCTGCTAAGAGAGCTCCTTTTCTTGCTAGATGTCCCCTCTACCTCCTTGTCCAATTTGCGACCTCCTGGTCCCTCTTGGGCCACAGCAGCATCCAAAAACGCTAACCGCACGATTTGCAGCTAGCAAGGCTTGTTGGCGTGCTTTCGGCGGGAAAACACTTCTGCACGACTCTACAAGGCGAGTGGGATCCGTCCTCCAAAGGGAAAGTCTCTAGCCCTTTGCGTTCCTGCAGAAACCGCAGCTTCTTCTGTCCAGTAGAAGCTTCTTTGCACCCGCAGCTGGCATTTCCTGGGCATCTGCCCATCTCTGACTTGCTTGTGACTTTTGGACTTGGTCCCCTTGTTTCACAGGTACCCCAGATTGGAAATCCATAGTTGTTGCATTGTTGGTTTGTGTCTTTCCTGCATTATTCCTCTAACACGACTTCTTTGTCCTTAGGGGAACTTTAGTGCACTTTGTACTCACTTTTCAGGGTCTTGGGGAGGGTTATTTTTCTAACTCTCACTATTTTCTAATAGTCCCAGCGACCCTCTACAAGGTCACATAGGTTTGGGGTCCATTCGTGGTTCGCATTCCACTTTTGGAGTATATGGTTTGTGTTGCCCCTATCCCTATGTTTCCCCATTGCATCCTATTGTAACTATACATTGTTTGCACTGTTTTCTAAGGCTATACTGCATATTTTTGCTAGTGTGTATATATATCTTGTGTATATTTCCTATCCTCTCACTGAGGGTACACTCTAAGATACTTTGGCATATTGTCATAAAAATAAAGTACCTTTATTTTTAGTATAACTGTGTATTGTGTTTTCTTATGATATTGTGCATATGACACTAAGTGGTACTGTAGTAGCTTCACACGTCTCCTAGTTCAGCCTAAGCTGCTCTGCTAAGCTACCATTATCTATCAGCCTAAGCTGCTAGACACCCTATACACTAATAAGGGATAACTGGGCCTGGTGCAAGGTGCAAGTACCCCTTGGTACTCACTACAAGCCAGTCCAGCCTCCTACATTGGTTGTGCAGCGGTGGGATAAGTGCTTTGAGACTACTTACCACTCTTGTCATTGTACTTTTCATAAGAGAAAAATATACAAAACAAGGTCAGTGTATATACACATAGCCAAAAAGTTTTGCATTTCCTCTTTTCACTCTTTTCTAAGTGCTGAAAAGTACTTCTAACTTTCTAAAAAGTTCTAAAAAGTTTTAAAAGTTTTTTTCTCTGTCTTTCTAAAAGCTCTGTCAAACTTTTTTCTCTTTTTCTATCACTTTAACTCTCTCTAAAAAATGTCTGGCACAGGCCAAAATGTTGATCTGTCCAAACTTGCATATGATCACCTTAGCTGGAAAGGAGCAATGAGTCTCTGCATAGAGAGAGGTTTGAGTGTAGGGAAGTATCCTTCCTTGGAATTGTTCCTTAACATGCTTAGAGAACAAGATAAGGCAAGAAGTGCCCCATCTGTTGAAAAAGTAGCTAATGGTTCCCAATCTGATCCAGGGCTCCCCCAGGAAAAGATTCAGGAAAGAAACTTCCTAGCCTGCCCATTACTAGACAGTCTAGCATAGTTGGTAATGATGTAGGGTCACACCATACAAATAGTGTTGTCTCACATCATAGCAAAAGCATTTATTCTCACCACAGTGGTACTGATGTTTCTGTGAGCCAAGCTGTTAGGGTGCCCTCTGTAAGTGACAGGTCTCCTTCTGTCCATTCTCACCATACTTCTGTTTCAAGGCATGTCCCTCCCACCCACCCTGATGACAGATTGTTAGAAAGGGAGCTCAATAGATAGAGTGGAACAAACCAGACTGAAGCTCAAGAAGTAACAGCTAGATTTGGATAGACAGACTTTAGAAGTAGAGAAGGAGAGACAGAAACTGGGTTTAGAAACCCATGGTGGCAGCAGCAGTATTCCCCATAATCATCCTGCAAAAGAGCATGATTCCAGGAATCTGCACAAGATAGTTCCCCCTTATAAAGAGGGGGATGACATTAACAAGTGGTTTGCTGCACTTGAGAGGGCCTGTGTTGTACAGGAGGTCCCTCAAAGGCAGTGGGCTGCTATCCTATGGCTATCATTTAGTGGAAAAGGTAGGGATAGGCTCCTTACTGTGAAAGAAAGTGATGCCAATCATTTTACAGTTCTTAAGAATGCACTCCTGGATGGTTATGGCTTAACCACTGAACAATACAGGATAAAGTTCAGAGACACCAAAAAGGAGTCTTCACAAGACTGGGTTGATTTCATTGACCATTCAGTGAAGGCCTTGGAGGGGTGGTTACATGGCAGTAAAGTTACTGATTATGACAGCCTGTATAACTTGATCCTGAGAGAGCATATTCTTAATAATTGTGTGTCTGATTTGTTGCACCAGTACTTGGTGGACTCTGATCTGACCTCTCCCCAAGAATTGGGAAAGAAGGCAGACAAATGGGTCAGAACAAGGGTGAACAGAAAAGTTCATACAGGGGGTGACAAAGATGGCAACAAAAAGAAGGATGGTAAGTCTTCTGATAAGGGTGGGGACAAATCTAAAAATGAGTCTTCATCAGGCCCACAAAAACACTCTGGTGGGGGTGGTGGGCCCAAATCCTCCTTTAATCAAAACAAAGAAAAGAAACCATGGTGCTATTTATGTAAAGTAAAAGGCCATTGGACAACAGATCCCAGTTGTCCAAAGAAAAGCACCAAGCCTCCTACCACTACAACCCCTACTGCTACCCCTAGTGTCCCTACTAATAGCAGTGGTGGTGGGAGCAAACCTACTAATAGCCAATCCAAGGGAGTAGCTGGGCTCACTATTGGTAACTTAGTTGGGGTTGGCCTTGTTAGGGAGGCCACAGAGGCTGTGTTAGTCTCTGAGGGGGCTATTGATTTAGCCACCTTAGTTGCTTGTCCCCTTAATATGGATAAGTACAAGCAGCTACCCCTAATAAATGGTGTTGAGGTTCAGGCCTACAGGGACACTGGAGCCAGTGTGACTATGGTCATAGAGAAACTGGTCCACCCTGAACAACACCTACTTGGTCACCAGTACCAAGTAACCGATGCTCACAACAACACACTTAGCCACCCCATGGCTGTTGTTAATCTCAACTGGGGGGGGGGGTTACTGGTCCAAAGAAAGTTGTGGTAGCCACAGATTTACCTGTAGACTGTCTACTAGGAAATTATTTGGAGACATCAGCTTGGTCAGATGTGGAGTTGGAGGCCCATGCAGCAATGCTGGGCATCCCAGGGCATATTTTTGCTTTGACAAGGGCTCAGGCCAAAAAGCAAAAAGGACAGGGAAGCTTGGATCCTGGAACAATGGACCAAGTGCTCCCTAAAGCTAGGGCTAGTAGAAGCAAACCACTTCCTACTATCCCTCCCTCTACAGTGGATTCTACTTCTGAGGAAGAAGAATTCCCTCCCTGTGCAGAACCTACACCAGAGGAGCTGCAAGCAGACACTGCTGAGCTTTTGGGTGAAGGGGGGCCTGCCAGGGAGGAGCTGAGTGTGGCACAGCAAACCTGTCCCACATTAGAGGGTCTCAGACAGAAAGCTGTGAAACAGGCTAATGGGGATGTCAGTGACTCTCACAGAGTTTACTGGGAGGACAACCTCTTGTACACTGAGCACAGGGATCCTAAACCTGGAGCCGCCAGGAGACTAGTGATTCCTCAGGAGTACAGAAAGTTCCTCCTAACTCTTGCACACGACATTCCCCTAGCTGGGCACCTGGGTCAAATGAAAACTTGGGACAGACTGGTTCCATTGTTTCATTGGCCTAGGATGTCTGAGGACACAAAAGATTTTTGTAAGTCCTGTGAAACCTGTCAAGCCAGTGGCAAAACAGGTGGCACCCCAAAGGCACCCCTTATTCCACTGCCTGTGGTTGGGGTTCCCTTTGAAAGGGTAGGGGTTGACATAGTTGGCCCCCTTGACCCTCCTACTGCTTCAGTCAATAGGTTTATCTTGGTGGTAGTGGACCATGCCACAAGATACCCTGAAGCAATTCCTTTAAGGACCACTACAGCACCTGCAGTGGCAAAGGCCCTCCTGGGAATATTTTCTAGGGTGGGCTTCCCAAAGGAAGTAGTATCAGACAGGGGAAGCAATTTCATGTCTGCATACTTAAAGGCCATGTGGAAGGAGTGTGGTGTAACTTACAAGTTCACTACACCCTATCATCCACAAACAAATGGACTGGTGGAGAGATTTAATAAAACTCTCAAAGGCATGATTATGGGTCTCCCTGAAAAACTCCGCAGGAGATGGGATATCCTTCTACCATGCCTCCTTTTTGCCTACAGGGAGGTACCCCAGAAAGGAGTGGGCTTCAGCCCCTTTGAACTTCTTTTTGGACACCCTGTTAGGGGTCCACTCACACTTGTAAAGGAGGTTTGGGAACAACCTTTAAAAGCTCCTAAGCAGGATATTGTGGATTATGTACTTGGCCTCAGATCAAGGATGGCTGAGTACATGAAAAAGGCCAGCAAAAACCTTCAGGCCAGCCAAGAGCTCCAGAAGCAATGGCATGATCAGAAGGCTGTTTTGGTTCAGTACCAACCAGGGCAGAAAGTGTGGGTCTTGGAGCCTGTGGCCCCAAGAGCACTCCAAGATAAATGGAGTGGACCCCACACAATTGTTGAAAAGAAGGGAGAAGTCACCTATTTAGTTGACTTAGGCACTGCCAGGAGTCCCCTTAGGGTGCTCCATGTCAACCGTCTGAAACCCTACTATGACAGGGCTGATCTCACCCTGCTCATGGCAACTGATGAGGGACAGGAAGAAGACAGTGATCCTCTACCTGATCTCTTCTCTTCCACAGAACAAGATGCTCTTGTGGAAGGTGTAGTTTTGGCTGATTGTCTTACTGCTGAGCAGAAAGACCATTACATAAATCTCCTGGATCAGTTCTCTGAACTCTTCTCTACTGTGCCAGGTACCACTTCTTGGTGTGAGCACACTATAGATACTGGAGACAGTTTACCTGTCAAAAGTAAGACCTATAGGCAGCCTGACCATGTCAGGGACTGCATAAAGCAAGAGGTGCAGCAAATGTTAGAACTAGGAGTGGTTGAGCACTCTGAAAGTCCATGGGCTTCTCCTGTGGTACTTGTACCAAAACCCCATTCCAAAGATGGAAAGAAGGAAATGCGGTTTTGTGTAGACTATAGAGGTCTCAACTTGGTAACCAAAACTGATGCTCACCCTATACCCAGGGCAGATGAGCTCATAGATACACTGGCATCTGCCAAGTATCTAAGCACTTTTGATTTGACTGCAGGGTATTGGCAGATCAAATTGTCAGAAGATGCTAAACCTAAAACTGCATTTTCAACCATTGGAGGACATTACCAGTTTACTGTAATGCCTTTTGGTTTGAAAAATGCACCTGCCACTTTTCAAAGGTTGGTGAACACAGTCCTGCAAGGGCTGGAAGCTTTCAGTGCAGCATATTTGGACGATATAGCTGTCTTTAGCTCCAGCTGGGATGATCACCTGGTCCACCTATGGAAAGTTTTGGAGGCCCTGCAGAAGGCAGGCCTCACTATCAAGGCTTCAAAGTGCCAGATAGGGCAGGGGAAGGTGGTTTATCTGGGACACCTTGTTGGTGGGGAACAGATTGCACCACTTCAGGGGAAAATCCAAACAATTATTGATTGGGTTCCCCCTACCACTCAGACTCAAGTGAGAGCCTTCCTAGGCCTCACTGGGTATTACAGGAGGTTCATTAAGAACTATGGCTCCATTGCAGCCCCTCTTAATGACCTCACATCCAAGAAAATGCCTAAAAAGGTATCATGGACAGCAAACTGTCAGAAAGCTTTTGAGGAGCTGAAGCAGGCCATGTGCTCTGCACCTGTCCTGAAAAGCCCTTGTTACTCTAAAAAATTCTATGTCCAAACTGATGCATCTGAATTAGGAGTAGGGGCAGTCCTATCACAACTTAATTCTGAGGGCCAGGATCAACCTGTTGCTTTTATTAGTAGGAGGTTGACCCCTAGAGAAAAGCGTTGGTCTGCCATAGAGAGGGAGGCCTTTGCTGTGGTCTGGGCTCTGAAGAAGTTGAGGCCATACCTGTTTGGCACTCACTTCATTGTTCAGACAGACCACAAACCTCTACTTTGGCTAAAACAAATGAAAGGTGAAAATCCTAAATTGTTGAGGTGGTCCATATCCCTACAGGGAATGGACTATACAGTGGAACATAGACCTGGGAGTAGCCACTCCAATGCAGATGGACTCTCCAGATATTTCCACTTAGACAATGAAGACTCATCAGGTCATGGCTAGTCTTATTGTCCATCGTTTGGGGGGGGTTGTGTAGGAAAGTACCATCTTGCCTGGCATGTTACCCCCATTTTTCACTGTATATATGTTGTTTTAGTTGTATGTGTCACTGGGACCCTGGTAACCCAGGGCCCCAGTGCTCATAAGTGTGCCTGAATGTGTTACCTGTGTAGTGACTAACTGTCTCACTGAGGCTCTGCTAATCAGAACCTCAGTGGTTATGCTCTCTCATTTCTTTCCAAATTGTCACTAACAGGCTAGTGACCATTTTTACCAATTTACATTGGCTTACTAGAACACCCTTATAATTCCCTAGTATATGGTACTGAGGTACCCAGGGAATTGGGGTTCCAGGAGATCCCTATGGGCTGCAGCATTTCTTTTGCCACCCATAGGGAGCTCTGACAATTCTTACACAGGCCTGCCACTGCAGCCTGAGTGAAATAACGTCCACGTTATTTCACAGCCATTTTACACTGCACTTAAGTAACTTATAAGTCACCTATATGTCTAACCTTTACCTGGTAAAGGTTAGGTGCAAAGTTACTTAGTGTGAGGGCACCCTGGCACTAGCCAAGGTGCCCCCACATTGTTCAGGGCCAATTCCCCAGACTTTGTGAGTGCGGGGACACCATTACACGCGTGCACTACATATAGGTCACTACCTATATGTAGCTTCACAATGGTAACTCCGAATATGGCCATGTAACATGTCTATGATCATGGAATTGCCCCCTCTATACCATCCTGGCATAGTTGGCACAATCCCATGATCCCAGTGGTCTGTAGCACAGACCCTGGTACTGCCAAACTGCCCTTCCTGGGGTTTCACTGCAGCTGCTGCTGCTGCCAACCCCTCAGACAGGCAGCCCGCCTCCTGGGGTCCAGCCAGGCCTGGCCCAGGATGGCAGAACAAAGGACTTCCTCTGAGAGAGGGTGTTACACCCTCTCCCTTTGGAAAATGGTGTGAAGGCAGGGGAGGAGTAGCCTCCCCCAGCCTCTGGAAATGCTTTCTTGGGCACAGATGTGCCCAATTCTGCATAAGCCAGTCTACACCGGTTCTGGGGACCCCTTAGCCCTGCTCTGGCGCGAAACTGGACAAAGGAAAGGGGAGTGACCACTCCCCTGACCTGCACCTCCCCTGGGAGGTGTCCAGAGCTCCTCCAGTGTGCTCCAGACCTCTGCCATCTTGGAAACAGAGGTGCTGCTGGCACACTGGACTGCTCTGAGTGGCCAGTGCCACCAGGTGACGTCAGAGACTCCTTGTGATAGGCTCCTTCAGGTGTTGCTAGCCTATCCTCTCTCCTAAGTAGCCAAACCCTCTTTTCTGGCTATCTAAGGTCTCTGTCTCTGGGGAAACTTTAGATAACGAATGCAAGAGCTCATCCGAGTTCCTCTGCATCTCTCTCTTCACCTTCTGCCAAGGAATCGACTGCTGACCGCGCTGGAAGCCTGCAAACCTGCAACATAGTAGCAAAGACGACTACTGCAACTCTGTAACGCTGATCCTGCCGCCTTCTCGACTGTTTTCCTGGTGGTGCATGCTGTGGGGGTAGTCTGCCTCCTCTCTGCACTAGAAGCTCCGAAGAAATCTCCCGTGGGTTGTAGGAGGCTGGACTGGCTTGTAGTGAGTACCAAGGGGTACTTGCACCTTGCACCAGGCCCAGTTATCCCTTATTAGTGTATAGGGTGTCTAGCAGCTTAGGTTGATAGATAATGGTAGCTTAGCAGAGCAGCTTAGGCTGAACTAGGAGACGGGTGAAGCTACTACAGTACCACTTAGTGTCATATGCACAATATCATAAGAAAACACAATACACAGTTATACTAAAAATAAAGGTACTTTATTTTTATGACAATATGCCAAAGTATCTTAGAGTGTACCCTCAGTGAGAGGATAGGAAATATACACAAGATATATATACACAATAGCAAAAATATGCAGTATAGTCTTAGAAAACAGTGCAAACAATGTATAGTTACAATAGGATGCAATGGGGAAACATAGGGATAGGGGCAACACAAACCATATACTCCAAAAGTGGAATGCGAACCACGAATGGACCCCAAACCTATGTGACCTTGTAGAGGGTCGCTGGGACTATTAGAAAATAGTGAGAGTTAGAAAAATAACCCTCCCCAAGACCCTGAAAAGTGAGTGCAAAGTGCACTAAAGTTCCCCTAAGGACAAAGAAGTCGTGTTAGAGGAATAATGCAGGAAAGACACAAACCAGCAATGCAACAACTGTGGATTTCCAATCTAGGGTACCTGTGGAACAAGGGGACCAAGTCCAAAAGTCACAAGCAAGTCGGAGATGGGCAGATGCCCAGGAAATGCCAGCTGCGGGTGCAAAGAAGCTTCGACTGGACAGAAGAAGCTGAGGTTTCTGCAGGAACGAAAAGGGCTAGAGACTTCTCCTTTGGTGGACGGATCCCTCTCGCCTTGGAGAGTCGTGCAGATGTGTTTTCCCGCCAAAAGAACGCCAACAAGCCTTTCTAGACGCAAATTGTGCGTTTGGCGTTTTTGGACGCTGCTGGGGCCCAGGAGGGACCAGGAGGTCGCAAATTGGACCTGAAGAGAGAGGGGACGTCGAGCAAGACATCGAGCCCTCACTGAAGCAGGTAGCACCCGGAGAAGTGCCAGAAACAGGCACTACGAGGATGCGTGAAACGGTGCTCGCCGAAGTTGCACAAAGGAGTCCCACGTCGCCGGAGACCAACTTAGAAAGTCGTGCAAAGCAGGTTAGAGTGCCGTGGATCCAGGCTTGGCTGTGCACAAAGGATTTCCGCCGGAAGTGCACAGGGGCCGGAGTAGTTTCAAAGTCGCGGTTCCCAGCAATGCAGCCCAGCGAGGTGAGGCAAGGACTTACCTCCACCAAACTTGGACTGAAGAGTCACTGGACTGTGGGGGTCACTTGGACAGAGTCGCTGGATTCGAGGGACCTCGCTCGTCGTGCTGAGAGGAGACCCAAGGGACCGGTAATGCAGCTTTTTGGTGCCTGCGGTTGCAGGGGGAAGATTCCGTCGACCCACGGGAGATTTCTTCGGAGCTTCTGGTGCAGAGAGGAGGCAGGCTACCCCCACAGCATGCACAAGCAGGAAAACAGTCGAGAAGGCGGCAGGAACAGCGTTACAGAGTTGCAGTAGTCGTCTTTGCTACTATGTTGCAGGTTTGCAGGCTTCCAGCACGGTCAGCAATCATTTCCTTATCAGAAGGTGAAGAGAGAGATGCAGAGGAACTCGGATGAGCTCTTGCATTCGTTATCTGAAGTTTCCCCAGAGACAGAGACCCTAAATAGCCAGAAAAGAGGGTTTGGCTACCTAGGAGAGAGGATAGGCTACTAACACCTGAAGGAGCCTATCAGCAGGAGTCTCTGACGTCACCTGGTGGCACTGGCCACTCAGAGCAGTCCAGTGTGCCAGCAGCACCTCTTTTTCCAAGATGGCAGAGGTCTGGAGCACACTGGAGGAGCTCTGGACACCTCCCAGGGGAGGTGCAGGTCAGGGGAGTGGTCACTCCCCTTTCCTTTGTCCAGTTTCGCGCCAGAGCAGGGGCTAAGGGGTCCCTGAACCGGTGTAGACTGGCTTATGCAGAATTGGGCACATCTGTGCCCAAGAAAGCATTTCCAGAGGCTGGGGGAGGCTACTCCTCCCCTGCCTTCACACCATTTTCCAAAGAGAGAGGGTGTCACACCCTCTCTCAGAGGAAGTTCTTTGTTCTGCCATCCTGGGCCAGGCCTGGCTGGACCCCAGGAGGGCAGATGCCTGTCTGAGGGGTTGGCAGCAGCTGCAGTGAAACCCCAGGAAGGGCAGTTTGGCAGTACCAGGGTCTGTGCTACAGACCACTGGGATCATGGGATTGTGCCAACTATGCCAGGATGGCATAGAGGGGGCAATTCCATGATCATAGACATGTTACATGGCCATATTCGGAGTTACCATTGTGAAGCTACATATAGGTAGTGACCTATATGTAGTGCACGCGTGTAATGGTGTCCCCGCACTCACAAAGTTCAGGGAATTGGCTCTGAACAATGTGGGGGCACCTTGGCTAGTGCCAGGGTGCCCTCACACTAACTAACTTTGCACCTAACCTTTACCAGGTAAAGGTTAGACATATAGGTGACTTATAAGTTACTTAAGTGCAGTGTAAAATGGCTGTGAAATAACGTGGACGTTATTTCACTCAGGCTGCAGTGGCAGGCCTGTGTAAGAATTGTCAGAGCTCCCTATGGGTGGCAAAAGAAATGCTGCAGCCCATAGGGATCTCCTGGAACCCCAATACCCTGGGTACCTCAGTACCATATACTAGGGAATTATAAGGGTGTTCCAGTAAGCCAATGTAAATTGGTAAAATTGGTCACTAGCCTGTTAGTGACAATTTGAAAGTAATGAGAGAGCATAACCACTGAGGTTCTGGTTAGCAGAGCCTCAGTGAGACAGTTAGGCACCACACAGGGAACATATACATGCACACCTATGAGCACTGGGGCCCTGTGTGACAGGGTCCCAGTGACACATACATATAGGCCACAAACCTATGAGCACTGGGGTCCTGACCAGCAGGATCCCAGTGACACATAACAAACATACTGAAAACATAGTGTTTTCACTATGAGCACTGAGGCATGGCTATCAGGATCCCAGTGAGACAGTGAAAACAGTGACAAACACCCTGACATACACTCACAAACAGGCCAAAAGTGGGGGTAACAAGGCTAGAAAGAGGCTACTTTCTCACACAACCCCCCCCCAAACGAAGGACAATAAGGCTAACCTTGGCCAGTTGAGACTTTATTGTCTAAGTCGTGATAAGTAGAGAGTAGCTCTGCAATAGACATGTTACTCCCTTTATCATCCACTATATGGTTACATCCCTGTGGGGATGTAAACCACCCTGTTTGAAGTTTTTTAGCTAAGCAACAATGTGAAGATGTATTTTCAGAGTTTCTATCAGTAAGTTTTAGTTTAGAGCAGTGGGAATTGTCCACTGAACCTATTTGCAGTGATGGAAATGCCAGACAGGGATGCTGTCTCAGAAAAGCCATAGCTGGGCAAAAACTTTGTCCATCTGTGTGAGAAGGTAGCCTCTTTCTAGCCTTGTTACCCCCACTTTTGGCCTGTTTGTGAGTGTATGTCAGGGTGTTTGTCACTGTTTTCACTGTCTCACTGGGATCCTGATAGCCAGGCCTCAGTGCTCATAGTGAAAACACTATGTTTTCAGTATGGTTGTTATGTGTCACTGGGATCCTGCTGGTCAGGACCCCAGTGCTCATAGGTTTGTGGCCTATATGTATGTGTCACTGGGACCCCGTCACACAGGGCCCCAGTGCTCATAGGTGTGCAAGTATATGTTCCCTGTGTGGTGCCTAACTGTCTCACTGAGGCTCTGCTAACCAGAACCTCAGTGGTTATGCTCTCTCATTACTTTCAAATTGTCACTAACAGGCTAGTGACCAATTTTACCAATTTACATTGGCTTACTGGAACACCCTTATAATTCCCTAGTATATGGTACTGAGGTACCCAGGGTATTGGGGTTCCAGGAGATCCCTATGGGCTGCAGCATTTCTTTTGCCACCCATAGGGAGCTCTGACAATTCTTACACAGGCCTGCCACTGCAGCCTGAGTGAAATAACGTCCACGTTATTGCACAGCCATTTTACACTGCACTTAAGTAACTTATAAGTCACTTATATGTCTAACCTTTACCTGGTAAAGGTTAGGTGCAAAGTTACTTAGTGTGAGGGCACCCTGGCACTAGCCAAGGTGCCCCCACATTGTTCAGAGCCAATTCCCTGAACTTTGTGAGTGCGGGGACACCATTACACGTGTGCACTACATATAGGTCACTACCTATATGTAGCTTCACAATGGTAACTCCGAATATGGCCATGTAACATGTCTATGATCATGGAATTGCCCCCTCTATGCCATCCTAGCATAGTTGGCACAATCCCATGATCCCAGTGGTCTGTAGCACAGACCCTGGTACTGCCAAACTGCCCTTCCTGGGGTTTCACTGCAGCTGCTGCTGCTGCCAACCCCTCAGACAGGCAGCTGCCCTCCTGGGGTCCAGCCAGGCCTGGCCCAGGATGGCAGAACAAAGAACTTCCTCTGAGAGAGGGTGTGACACCCTCTCCCTTTGGAAAATGGTGTGAAGGCAGGGGAGGAGTAGCCTCCCCCAGCCTCTGGAAATGCTTTCTTGGGCACAGATGTGCCCAATTCTGCATAAGCCAGTCTACACCGGTTCAGGGACCCCTTAGCCCCTGCTCTGGCGCGAAACTGGACAAAGGAAAGGGGAGTGACCACTCCCCTGACCTGCACCTCCCCTGGGAGGTGTCCAGAGCTCCTCCAGTGTGCTCCAGACCTCTGCCATCTTGGAAACAGAGGTGCTGCTGGCACACTGGACTGCTCTGAGTGGCCAGTGCCACCAGGTGACGTCAGACACTCCTGCTGATAGGCTCCTTCAGGTGTTAGTAGCCTATCCTCTCTCCTAAGTAGCCAAACCCTCTTTTCTGGCTATTTAGGGTCTCTGTCTCTGGGGAAACTTTAGATAACGAATGCAAGAGCTCATCCGAGTTCCTCTGCATCTCTCTCTTCACCTTCTGATAAGGAAACGACCGCTGACCGTGCTGGAAGCCTGCAAACCTGCAACATAGTAGCAAAGACGACTACTGCAACTCTGTAACGCTGATCCTGCCGCCTTCTCGACTGTTTTCCTGCTTGTGCATGCTGTGGGGGTAGCCTGCCTCCTCTCTGCACCAGAAGCTCCGAAGAAATCTCCCGTGGGTCGACGGAATCTTCCCCCTGCAACCGCAGGCACCAAAAAGCTGCATTACCGGTCCCTTGGGTCTCCTCTCAGCACGACGAGCGAGGTCCCTCGAATCCAGCGACTCTGTCCAAGTGACCCCCACAGTCCAGTGACTCTTCAGTCTAAGTTTGGTGGAGGTAAGTCCTTGCCTCACCTCGCTGGGCTGCATTGCTGGGAACCGCGACTTTGAAGCTACTCCGGCCCCTGTGCACTTCCGGCGGAAATCCTTTGTGCACAGCCAAGCCTGGGTCCTCGGCACTCTAACCTGCATTGCACGACTTTCTAAGTTGGTCTCCGGCGACGTGGGACTCCTTTGTGCAACTTCGGCGAACACCGTTTCACGCATCCTTGTAGTGCCTGTTTCTGGCACTTCTCCGGGTGCTACCTGCTTCAGTGAGGGCTCGTTGTCTTGCTCGACGTCCCCTCTCTCTTCAGGTCCAATTTGCGACCTCCTGGTCCCTCCTGGGCCCCTGCATCGTCCAAAAACGCCAAACACACAATTTGCGTCTATAAAGGCTTGTTGGCGTTCTTTTGGCGGGAAAACACTTCTGCACGACTCTCCAAGGCGAGGGATCCGTCCACCAAAGGAGAAGTCTCTAGCCCTTTTCGTTCCTGCAGAAACCTCAGCTTCTTCTGTCCAGTCGAAGCTTCTTTGCACCTGCAGCTGGCATTTCCTGGGCATCTGCCCATCTCCGACTTGCTTGTGACTTTTGGACTTGGTCCCCTTGTTCCACAGGTACCCTAGATTGGAAATCCACAGTTGTTGCATTGCTGGTTTGTGTCTTTCCTGCATTATTCCTCTAACACGACTTCTTTGTCCTTAGGGGAACTTTAGTGCACTTTGCACTCACTTTTCAGGGTCTTGGGGAGGGTTATTTTTCTAACTCTCACTATTTTCTAATAGTCCCAGCGACCCTCTACAAGGTCACATAGGTTTGGGGTCCATTCGTGGTTCGCATTCCACTTTTGGAGTATATGGTTTGTGTTGCCCCTATCCCTATGTTTCCCCATTGCATCCTATTGTAACTATACATTGTTTGCACTGTTTTCTAAGACTATACTGCATATTTTTGCTATTGTGTATATATATCTTGTGTATATTTCCTATCCTCTCACTGAGGGTACACTCTAAGATACTTTGGCATATTGTCATAAAAATAAAGTACCTTTATTTTTAGTATAACTGTGTATTGTGTTTTCTTATGATATTGTGCATATGACACTAAGTGGTACTGTAGTAGCTTCACACGTCTCCTAGTTCAGCCTAAGCTGCTCTGCTAAGCTACCATTATCTATCAGCCTAAGCTGCTAGACACCCTATACACTAATAAGGGATAACTGGGGCTGGTGCAAGGTGCAAGTACCCCTTGGTACTCACTACAAGCCAGTCCAGCCTCCTACATTGGTTGTGCAGTGGTGGGATAAGTGCTTGAGACTACTTACCACTCTTGTCATTGTACTTTTCATAAGAGAAAAATATACAAAACAAGGTCAGTGTATATACACATAGCCAAAAAGTTTTGCATTTCCTCTTTTCACTCTTTTCTAAGTGCTGAAAAGTACTCCTAAACTTTCAAAAAGTTCTTAAAAGTTTAAAAAGTTTTTTTCTGTCTTTCCAAAAAGTTCTGAAAACTTTTTTCTCTTTTTCTATCACTTTAACTCTCTCTAAAAAATGTCTGGCACAGGCCAAAGTGTTGATCTGTCCAAACTTGCATATGACAACCTTAGCTGGAAAAGAGCAAGGAGTCTCTGTATAGAGAGAGGTTTGAGTGTAGGCAAGAATCCTTCCTTGGAACTGTTACTTAACATGCTTAGAGAACAGGATAAGGCCATAGGTGCCTCATCTGTTGAAAAAGTACCTAATAGTTCTCAATCTGATTCAGGGACTCCCCCAGGAAAAGATTCAGGAAAGAAACTTCCTAGCCTACCCATTACTAGACAATCTAGCATAGTTGGGAATGATGATGAGCCACACCATACAAATAGTGTTGTCTCACATCATAGCAAAAGCATTTATTCTCACCATACTGGTAGTAATGTTTCTGTAAACCAAGCTGTTAGGGTGGCTTCTGTAAGGGACAGGTCTCCTTCTGTTCATTCCCATCATAGCTCTGTTTCTAGAAATGTCCCTCCCACCAACCCTGATGACAGAATGTTAGAGAGGGAACTCAGTAAGTTGAGGGTGGAACAAACCAGACTGAAGCTTATAAGCAACAGCTGGATTTGGATAGACAGTCTTTTGAATTAGAGAAGGAAAGACAGAAGTTGGGTTTAGATACCCATGGTGGCAGCAGCAGTATTCCCCATAGTCATCCTGCAAAAGAGCATGATTCCAGGAATCTGCACAAGATAATTCCCCCTTATAAGGAGAGGGATGACATTAACAAGTGGTTTGCTGCACTTGAGAGGGCCTGTGTTGTACAGGATGTCCCTCAAAGGCAGTGGGCTGCTATCCTATGGCTATCATTTAGTGGAAAGGGAAGGGATAGACTCCTTACTGTGAAAGAAAATGATGCCAATAATTTTACAGTTCTTAAGAATGCACTCCTGGATGGTTATGGCTTAACCACTGAACAATACAGGATACAGTTCAGAGAGACCAAAAAGGAGTCTTCACAAGACTGGGTTGATTTCATTGACCATTCAGTGAAGGCCTTGGAGGGGTGGTTACATGGCTGTAAAGTTACTGATTATGAAAGCCTGTATAACACAATCCTGAGAGAGCATATACTTAATAATTGTGTGTCTGATTTGTTGCACCAGTACCTGGTAGACTCTGATCTGACCTCTCCCCAAGAATTGGGAAAGAAGGCAGACAAATGGGTCAGAACAAGGGTGAACAGAAAAGTTCATACAGGGGGTGACAAAGATGGCAATAAGAAGAAAGATGGTGAAAAATCTCAAGATAAGCATGGGGATAAGGGTAAAACCAAAGATCCCACTTCAAATCTTAAACACTCTTCAGAGGGTGGGGATAAAACAAATTCTTCCTCTTCTTCCCAACCTGCACACATTAAAAAGCCTTGGTGCTTTGTGTGTAAAAACAGAGGCCATAGGCCAGGGGATAAGTCCTGTCCAGGTAAACCCCTTGAGCCTACCACCACTAATACATCAAGCTCTAGTGCCCCTAGCAGTAGTGGTACTAGTGGTGGGACTGCTGGCAACAGTCAAGCAAAGGGTGTAGTTGGGTTCACTTATGGGTCCATAGTGGAAACTGATGTAATCAGTCCCAAGACAGTTTCTGTCACACCTAGTGGCATTGGCCTTGCCACACTGGCTGCTTGTCCCCTTACAATGGATAAGTACAGGCAGACAGTTTCAATAAATGGTGTTGAGGCCTTGGCCTACAGGGACACAGGTGCCAGTTTCACTTTGGTGACTGAAAACATAGTGGCTCCTGAACAACACATCATTGGACAACAGTATAAGATTATTGATGTCCATAACTCCACTAAGTTTCTTCCCTTAGCTATAATTCAGTTTAGTTGGGGTGGAGTTACTGGCCCTAAGCAGGTGGTGGTATCACCTAGCTTACCTGTAGATTGTCTGTTAGGTAATGACCTAGAGGCCTCAGGTTGGGCTGATGTAGAGTTTTATGCCCATGCAGCCATGCTGGGTATCCCTGAGGAATTGTTCCCTCTCATTTCAAGTGAAATGAAAAAGCAAAGGAGAGAAGGCCTGAAAACTCAGGATCCCTCTCCATCAACAGGTAAAAAGGGTATCACAGTATCCCCTAACCACCCTACCATTCAGGATACCATTCCTGTGGTGGGAGAAACCTCTCCTGGGGTGGCACCTGTTCCAAGGGAATCATCAGCTGGCATAGCTGGACTTCCTGAGGTAGAAGTACCTCTCTGTGGGATAACTAACATTGGTGACAAAAAGAGCACCATTTTAGTTAACATGGAGCATCCCTCCAACCCTCCCAGAGAAACTTTAGTGCAGAAACCCTGTACTGCCTCACAACACTTAGGACAGCATCCCTGCCCTAGTGTGGAGCTCATAGGACAGCATCCCTGCCCTGCTCCAACTCAAGAGAAACAGCATCCCTGTTCTCTCTTCCAGCCAAATGGACAAAGTTTTTGCCCAGCTATGGCTTTACTGAGACAGCATCCCTGTCTGGCATTTCCATCACTACAAATAGGTTCAGTGGACAATTCCCACTGCTCTAAACTAAAACTTACTGATAGAAACTCTGAAAATACATCTTCACATTGTTGCTTAGCCAAAAAACTTCAAACAGGGTGGTTTACATCCCCACAGGGAAGTAACCATATAGTGGATGATAAAGGGAGTAACCAGTCTATTGCAGAGCTACTCTCTACTTATCACCACTTAGACAATAAAGTCTCAACTGGCCAAGGTTAGCCTTATTGTCCTTCGTTTGGGGGGGGGTTGTGTGAGAAGGTAGCCTCTTTCTAGCCTTGTTACCCCCACTTTTGGCCTGTTTGTGAGTGTATGTCAGGGTGTTTGTCACTGTTTTCACTGTCTCACCGGGATCCTGATAGCCAGGCCTCAGTGGTCATAGTGAAAACACTATGTTTTCAGTATGGTTGTTATGTGTCACTGGGATCCTGCTGGTCAGGACCCCAGTGCTCATAGGTTTGTGGCCTGTATGTATGTGTCACTGGGACCCTGTCACACAGGGCCCCAGTGCTCATAGGTGTGCATGTATATGTTCCCTGTGTGGTGCCTAACTGTCTCACTGAGGCTCTGCTAACCAGAACCTCAGTGGTTATGCTCTCTCATTACTTTCAAATTGTCACTAACAGGCTAGTGACCAATTTTACCAATTTACATTGGCTTACTGGAACACCCTTATAATTCCCTAGTAAATGGGGGTAACATGCCAGGCAAGATGGTACTTTCCTACAATATGGTACTGAGGTACCCAGGGTATTGGGGTTCCAGGAGATCCCTATGGGCTGCAGCATTTCTTTTGCCACCCATAGGGAGCTCTGACAATTCTTACACAGGCCTGCCACTGCAGCCTGAGTGAAATAACGTCCACGTTATTTCACAGCCATTTTACACTGCACTTAAGTAACTTATAAGTCACCTATATGTCTAACCTTTACCTGGTAAAGGTTAGGTGCAAAGTTACTTAGTGTGAGGGCACCCTGGCACTAGCCAAGGTGCCCCCACATTGTTCAGAGCCAATTCCCTGAACTTTGTGAGTGCGGGGACACCATTACACGCGTGCACTACATATAGGTCACTACCTATATGTAGCTTCACAATGGTAACTCCGAATATGGCCATGTAACATGTCTATGATCATGGAATTGCCCCCTCTATGCCATCCTAGCATAGTTGGCACAATCCCATGATCCCAGTGGTCTGTAGCACAGACCCTGGTACTGCCAAACTGCCCTTCCTGGGGTTTCACTGCAGCTGCTGCTGCTGCCAACCCCTCAGACAGGCATCTGCCCTCCTGGGGTCCAGCCAGGCCTGGCCCAGGATGGCAGAACAAAGAACTTCCTCTGAGAGAGGGTGTGACACCCTCTCCCTTTGGAAAATGGTGCGAAGGCAGGGGAGGAGTAGCCTCCCCCAGCCTCTGGAAATGCTTTCTTGGGCACAGATGTGCCCAATTCTGCATAAGCCAGTCTACACTGGTTCAGGGACCCCTTAGCCCCTGCTCTGGCGCAAAACTGGACAAAGGAAAGGGGAGTGACCACTCCCCTGACCTGCACCTCCCCTGGGAGGTGTCCAGAGCTCCTCCAGTGTGCTCCAGACCTCTGCCATCTTGGAAACAGAGGTGCTGCTGGCACACTGGACTGCTCTGAGTGGCCAGTGCCACCAGGTGACATCAGAGACTCCTGCTGATAGGCTCCTTCAGGTGTTAGTAGCCTATCCTCTCTCCTAAGTAGCCAAACCCTCTTTTCTGGCTATTTAGGGTCTCTGTTTCTGGGGAAACTTTAGATAACGAATGCAAGAGCTCATCCGAGTTCCTCTGCATCTCTCTCTTCACCTTCTGATGAGGAAACGACCGCTGACCGCGCTGGAAGCCTGCAAACCTGCAACATAGAAGCAAAGACGACTACTGCAACTCTGTAACGCTGATCCTGCCGCCTTCTCGACTGTTTTCCTGCTTGTGCATGCTGTGGGGGTAGCCTGCCTCCTCTCTGCACCAGAAGCTCCGAAAAAATCTCCAGTGGGTCGACGGAATCTTCCCCCTGCAACCGCAGGCACCAAAAAGCTGTATTACCGGTCCCTTGGGTCTCCTCTCAGCACGACGAGCGAGGTCCCTCGAATCCAGCGACTCTGTCCAAGTGACCCCCATAGTCCAGTGACTCTTCAGTCCAAGTTTGGTGGAGGTAAGTCCTTGCCTCACCTCGCTGGGCTGCATTGCTGGGTCCGCGACTTTGCAGCTACTCCGGCCCCTGTGCACTTCCGGCGGAAATCCTTTGTGCACAGCCAAGCCTGGGTCCACGGCACTCTAACCTGCATTGCACGACTTTCTAAGTTGGTCTCCGGCGACGTGGGACTCCTTTGTGCAACTTCGGCGAGCACCGTTTCACGCATCCTCGTAGTGCCTGTTTCTGGCACTTCTCCGGGTGCTACCTGCTTCTGTGAGGGCTCGTTGTCTTGCTCGACGTGCCCTCTCTCTTCAGGTCCAATTTGCGACCTCCTGGTCCCTCCTGGGCCCCAGCAGCGTCCAAAAACGCCAAACGCACGATTTGCGTCTAGAAAGGCTTGTTGGCGTCCTTCTGGCGGGAAAACACTTCTGCACGACTCTCCAAGGCGAGAGGGATCCATCCACCAAAGGGGAAGTCTCTAGCCCTTTTCGTTCCTGCAGAAACCTCAGCTTCTTCTGTCCAGTCGAAGCTTCTTTGCACCCGCAGCTGGCATTTCCTGGGCATCTGCCCATCTCCGACTTGCTTGTGACTTTTGGACTTGGTCCCCTTGTTCCACAGATACCCTAGATTGGAAATCCACAGTTGTTGCATTGCTGGTTTGTGTCTTTCCTGCATTATTCCTCTAACACGACTTCTTTGTCCTTAGGGGAACTTTAGTGCACTTTGCACTCACTTTTCAGGGTCTTGGGGAGGGTTATTTTTCTAACTCTCACTATTTTCTAATAGTCCCAGCGACCCTCTACAAGGTCACATAGGTTTGGGGTCCATTTGTGGTTCGCATTCCACTTTTGGAGTATATGGTTTGTGTTGCCCCTATCCCTATGTTTCCCCATTGCATCCTATTGTAACTATACATTGTTTGCACTGTTTTCTAAGACTATACTGCATATTTTTGCTATTGTGTATATATATCTTGTGTATATTTCCTATCCTCTCACTGAGGGTACACTCTAAGATACTTTGGCATATTGTCATAAAAATAAAGTACCTTTATTTTTAGTATAACTGTGTATTGTGTTTTCTTATGATATTGTGCATATGACACTAAGTGGTACTGTATTAGCTTCACACGTCTCCTAGTTCAGCCTAAGCTGCTCTGCTAAGCTACCATTATCTATCAGCCTAAGCTGCTAGACACCCTATACACTAATAAGGGATAACTGGGCCTGGTGCAAGGTGCAAGTACCCCTTGGTACTCACTACAAGCCAGTCCAGCCTCCTACAATCTGGCTGGAAGAGAGAACAGGGATGCTGTTTCTCTTGAGTTGGAGCAGGGCAGGGATGCTGTCTTATGAGCTCTACACTAAGGCAGGGATGCTGTCCTAAGTGTTGTGAGGTAGTGCAGGGTTTCTGCACTAAAGTTTCCCTGGGAGGGTTGGAGGGATGCTCCATGTTTACTAAAATGGTGCTATTTTTGTCACCAATGTTAGTTATCCCACAGAGAGGTACTTCTACCTCAGGGAGTCCAGCTTTGCCAGCTGATGATTCCTTTGGAACAGGTGCCACCCCAGGAGAGGTTTCTCCCACCACAGGAATGGTATCCTGAATGGTAGGGTGGTTAGGGGATACTGTGATACCCTTTTTACCTGTTGATGGAGAGGGATCCTGAGTTTTCAGGCCTTCTCTCCTTTGCTTTTTCATTTCAGTAGAAATGAGAGGGAACAATTCCTCAGGGATGCCCAGCATGGCTGCATGGGCATAAAACTCTACATCAGCCCAACCTGAGGCCTCTAGGTCATTACCTAAGAGACAGTCTACAGGTAAGCTAGGTGATACCACCACCTGCTTAGGGCCAGTAACTCCACCCCAACTAAACTGAATTATAGCTAAGGGAAGAAACTTAGTGGAGTTATGGACATCAATAATCTTATACTGTTGTCCAATGATGTGTTGTTCAGGAGCCACAAGGTTTTCAGTCACCAAAGTGAAACTGGCACCTGTGTCCCTGTAGGCCAAGGCCTCAACACCATTTATTGAAACTGTCTGCCTGTACTTATCCATTGTAAGGGGACACGCAGCCAGTGTGGCAAGGCCAATGCCACTAGGTGTGACAGAAACTGTCTTGGGACTGACTACCCCAGTTTCTACTATGGACCCAAAAGTGAACCCAACTACACCCTTAACTTGACTGTTGCCAGCAGTCCCACCACTAGTACCACTACTGCTAGGGGCACTAGAGCTTGATGTATTAGTGGTGGTAGGCTCAGGGGGTTTACCTGGACAGGACTTATCCCCTGGCCTATGGCCTCTGTTTTTACACACAAAGCACCAAGGCTTTTTAATGTGTGCAGGTTGGGAAGAAGAGGAAGAATTTGTTTTATCCCCACCCTCTGAAGAGTGTTTAAGATTTGAAGTGGGATCTTTGGTTTTACCTTTATCCCCATGCTTATCTTGAGATTTTTCACCATCTTTCTTCTTATTGCCATCTTTGTCACCCCCTGTATGAACTTTTCTGTTCACCCTTGTTCTGACCCATTTGTCTGCCTTCTTTCCCAATTCTTGGGGAGAGGTCAGATCAGAGTCTACCAGGTACTGGTGCAACAAATCAGACACACAATTATTAAGTATATGCTCTCTCAGGATTGTGTTATACAGGCTTTCATAATCAGTAACTTTACTGCCATGTAACCACCCCTCCAAGGCCTTCACTGAATGGTCAATGAAATCAACCCAGTCTTGTGAAGACTCCTTTTTGGTCTCTCTGAACTTTATCCTGTACTGTTCAGTGGTTAAGCCATAACCATCCAGGAGTGCATTCTTAAGAACTTGGAAATTATTAGCATCATTTTCTTTCACAGTAAGGAGCCTATCCCTACCTTTTCCTCTAAATGATAGCCATAGGATAGCAGCCCACTGCCTTTGAGGGACATCCTGTACAACACAGGCCCTCTCAAGTGCAGCAAACCACTTGTTAATGTCATCCCCCTCCTTGTAAGGGGGAACTATCTTGTGCAGATTCCTGGAATCATGCTCTTTTGCAGGATGACTATGGGGAATACTGCTGCTGCCACCATGGGTATCTAAACCCAACTTCTGTCTTTCCTTCTCTAATTCAAAAGACTGTCTATCCAAATCCAGCTGTTGCTTTTTAAGCTTCAGTCTGGTTTGTTCCACCCTCAACGTATTGAGTTCCCTCTCTAACATTCTGTCATCAGGGTTGGTGGGAGGGACATTCCTAGAAACAGAGGTATGATGGGAATGAACAGAAGGAGACCTGTCCCTTACAGGAGCCACCCTAACAGCTTGGTTAACAGAAACATTACTACCAGTATGGTGAGAATAAATGCTTTTGCTATGATGTGAGACAACACTATTTGTATGGTGTGGCTCATCATCATTACCAACTATGCTAGACTGTCTAGTAATGGGCAGGCTAGGAAGTTTCTTTCCTGAATCTTTTCCTGGGGGAGTCCCTGAATCAGATTGAGAACTATTAGGTACTTTTTCAACAGATGAGGCACCTATGGCCTTATCCTGTTCTCTAAGCATGTTAAGTAACAGTTCCAAGGAAGGATTCTTCCCTACACTCAAACCTCTCTCTATACAGAGACTCCTTGCTCTTTTCCAGCTAAGGTTGTCATATGCAAGTTTGGACAGATCAACATTTTGGCCTGTGCCAGACATTTTTTAGAGAGAGTTAAAGTGATAGAAAAAGAGAAAAAAGTTTTCAGAACTTTTTGGAAAGACAGAAAAAAACTTTTAAAACTTTTAAGAACTTTTTGAAAGTTTAGAAGTACTTTTCAGCACTTAGAAAAGAGTGAAAAGAGGAAATGCAAAACTTTTTGGCTATGTGTATATACACTGACCTTGTTTTGTATATTTTTCTCTTATGAAAAGTACAATGACAAGAGTGGTAAGTAGTCTCAAGCACTTATCCCACCACTGCACAACCAATGTAGGAGGCTGGACTGGCTTGTAGTGAGTACCAAGGGGTACTTGCACCTTGCACCAGGCCCAGTTATCCCTTATTAGTGTATAGGGTGTCTAGCAGCTTAGGCTGATAGATAATGGTAGCTTAGCAGAGCAGCTTAGGCTGAACTAGGAGACGGGTGAAGCTACTACAGTACCACTTAGTGTCATATGCACAATATCATAAGAAAACACAATACACAGTTATACTAAAAATAAAGGTACTTTATTTTTATGACAATATGCCAAAGTATTTTAGAGTGTACCCTCAGTGAGAGGATAGGAAATATACACAAGATATATATACACAATAGCAAAAATATGCAGTATAGTCTTAGAAAACAGTGCAAACAATGTATAGTTATAATAGGATGCAATGGGGAAACATAGGGATAGGGGCAACACAAACCATATACTCCAAAAGTGGAATGCGAACCACGAATGGACCCCAAACCTATGTGACCTTGTAGAGGGTCGCTGGGACTATTAGAAAATAGTGAGAGTTAGAAAAATAACCCTCCCCAAGACCCTGAAAAGTGAGTGCAAAGTGCACTAAAGTTCCCCTAAGGACAAAGTAGTCGTGTTAGAGGAATAATGCAGGAAAGACACAAACCAGCAATGCAACAACTGTGGATTTTCAATCTAGGGTACCTGTGGAACAAGGGGACCAAGTCCAAAAGTCACAAGCAAGTCGGAGATGGGCAGATGCCCAGGAAATGCCAGCTGCGGGTGCAAAGAAGCTTCTACTGGACAGAAAAAGCTGAGTTTTTTTCAGGAACAAAAAGGGCTAGAGACTTCTCCTTTGGTGGACGGATCCCTCTCGTGGTGGAGAGTCGTGCAGAAGTGGTTTCCCGCCAAAAGGACGCCAACAAGCCTTGCAAGGCGCAAATCGTGCGTTTGGCGTTTTTGGACGCTGCTGGGGCCCAGGAGGGACCAGGAGGTCGCAAATTGGACCTGAAGAGAGAGGGGACGTCGAGAAAGACAAAGAGCCCTCACTGAAGCAGGTAGCACCCGGAGAAGTGCCAGAAACAGGCACTACGAGGATGCGTGAAACGGTGCTCGCCGAAGTTGCACAAAGGAGTCCCACGTTGCCGGAGACCAACTTAGAAAGTCGTGCAATGCAGGTTAGAGTGCCGTGGACCCAGGCTTGGCTGTGCACAAAGGATTTCCGCCGGAAGTGCACAGGGGCCGGAGTAGCTGCAAAGTCGCGGTTCCCAGCAATGCAGCCCAGCGAGGTGAGGCAAGGACTTACCTCCACCAAACTTGGACTGAAGAGTCACTGGACTGTGGGGGTCACTTGGACAGAGTCGCTGGATTCGAGGGACCTCGCTCGTCTTGCTGAGAGGAGACCCGAGGGACCGGTAATGCAGCTTTTTGGTGCCTGCGGTTGCAGGGGGAAGATTCCGTCGACCCACGGGAGATTTCTTCGGAGCTTCTGGTGCAGAGAGGAGGCAGGCTACCCCCACAGCATGCACAAGCAGGAAAACAGTTGAGAAGGCGGCAAGATCAGCGTTACAGAGTTGCAGTAGTCGTCTTTGCTACTATGTTGCAGGTTTGCAGGCTTCCAGCGCGGTCAGCAGTCGTTTCCTTATCAGTAGGTGAAGAGAGAGATGCAGAGGAACTCGGATGAGCTCTTGCATTCGTTATCTGAAGTTTCCCCAGAGACAGAGACCCTAAATAGCCAGAAAAGAGGGTTTGGCTACCTAGGAGAGAGGATAAGCTACTAACACCTGAAGGAGCCTATCAGCAGGAGTCTCTGACGTCACCTGGTGGCACTGGCCACTCAGAGCAGTCCAGTGTGCCAGCAGCACCTCTGTTTCCAAGATGGCAGAGGTCTGGAGCACACTGGAGGAGCTCTGGACACCTCCCAGGGGAGGTGCAGGTCAGGGGAGTGGTCACTCCCCTTTCTTTTGTCCAGTTTCGCGCCAGAGCAGGGGCTAAGGGGTCCCTGAACCGGTGTAGACTGGCTTATGCAGAATTGGGCACATCTGTGCCCAAGAAAGCATTTCCAGAGGCTGGGGGAGGCTACTCCTCCCCTGCCTTCACACCATTTTCCAAAGGGAGAGGGTGTCACACCCTCTCTCAGAGGAAGTTCTTTGTTCTGCCATCCTGGGCCAGGCCTGGCTGGACCCCAGGAGGGCAGATGCCTGTCTGAGGGGTTGGCAGCAGCAGCAGCTGCAGTGAAACCCCAGGAAGGGCAGTTTGGCAGTACCAGGGTCTGTGCTACAGACCACTGGGATCATGGGATTGTGCCAACTATGCCAGGATGGCATAGAGGGGGCAATTCCATGATCATAGACATGTTACATGGCCATATTCGGAGTTACTATTGTGAAGCTACATATAGGTAGTGATCTATATGTAGTGCACGCGTGTAATGGTGTCCCCGCACTCACAAAGTTCAGGGAATTGGCTCTGAACAATGTGGGGGCACCTTGGCTAGTGCCAGGGTGCCCTCACACTAAGTAACTTTGCACCTAACCTTTACCAGGTAAAGGTTAGACATATAGGTGACTTATAAGTTACTTAAGTGCAGTGTAAAATGGCTGTGAAATAACGTGGACGTTATTTCACTCAGGCTGCAGTGGCAGGCCTGTGTAAGAATTGTCAGAGCTCCCTATGGGAGGCAAAAGAAATGCTGCAGCCCATAGGGATCTCCTGGAACCCCAATACCCTGGGTACCTCAGTACCATATACTAGGGAATTATAAGGGTGTTCCAGTAAGCCAATGTAAATTGGTAAAATTGGTCACTAGCCTGTTAGTGACAATTTGAAAGTAATGAGAGAGCATAACGACTGAGGTTCTGGTTAGCAGAGCCTCAGTGAGACAGTTAGGCACCACACAGGGAACATATACATGCACACCTATGAGCACTGGGGCCCTGTGTGACAGGGTCCCAGTGACACATACATATAGGCCACAAACCTATGAGCACTGGGGTCCTGACCAGCAGGATCCCAGTGACACATAACAAACATACTGAAAACATACTGTTTTCACTATGAGCACTGAGGCCTGGCTATCAGGATCCCAGTGAGACAGTGAAAACAGTGACAAACACCCTGACATACACTCACAAACAGGCCAAAAGTGGGGGTAACAAGGCTAGAAAGAGGCTACTTTCTCACATGGGTCGACGGAATCTTCCCCCTGCAACCACAGGCACCAAAAAGCTGCATTACCGGTCCCTTGGGTCTCCTCTCAGCACGACGAGCGAGGTCCCTCGAATCCAGCAACTCTGTCCAAGTGGCCCCCACAGTCCAGTGACTCTTCAGTCCAAGTTTGGTGGAGGTAAGTCCTTGCCTCACCTCGCTAGACTGCATTGCTGGGAACCGCGACTTTTGCAGCTACTCCGGCCTCCGTGCACTTCCAGCGGAAATCCTTTGTGCACAGTCCAGCCTGGGTCCACGGCACTCTAACCTGCATTGCACGACCTCCTAAGTTGTTCTCCGGCGACGTGGGACTTCTTTGTGCGACTTTGGGTGAGCACCGTTTCACGCATCCTCGTAGTGCCTGTTTCTGGCACTTCTCCGGGTGCTACCTGCTGCTAAGAGGGCTCCTTGTCTTGCTCTATATCCCTTCTACCTCCTGGTCCAATTTGAGACCTCCTGATCCCTCCTGGGCTACAGCAGCATCCAAAAACGCTAACCGCACGATTTGCAGCTAGCAAGGCTTGTTGGCGTTCTTTCGGCGGGAAAACACTTCTGCACGACTCTACAAGGCAAGAGGGATCAGTCCTCCAAAGGGGAAGTCTCTAGCCCTTTGCGTTCCTGCAGAAACCGCAGCTTCTTCTGTCCAGTAGAAGCTTCTTTGCACCCGCAGCTGGCATTTCCTGGGCATCTGCCCATCTCCGACTTGCTTGTGACTTTTGGACTTGGTCCCCTTGTTTCACAGGTACCCCAGATTGGAAATCCACAGTTGTTGCATTGTTGGTTTGTGTCTTTCCTGCATTATTCCTCTAACACGACTTCTTTGTCCTTAGGGGAACTTTAGTGCACTTTGCACTCACTTTTCAGGGTCTTGGGGAGGGTTATTTTTCTAACTCTCACTATTTTCTAATAGTCCCAGCGACCCTCTACAAGGTCACATAGGTTTGGGGTCCATTCGTGGTTCGCATTCCACTTTTGGAGTATATGGTTTGTGTTGCCCTTATCCCTATTTTTCCCCATTGCATCCTATTGTAACTATACATTGTTTGCACTGTTTTCTAAGACTATACTGCATATTTTTGCTATTGTGTATATATATCTTGTGTATATTTCCTATCCTCTCACTGAGGGTACACTCTAAGATACTTTGGCATATTGTCATAAAAATAAAGTACCTTTATTTTTAGTATAACTGTGTATTGTTGTAGGAAAGTACCATCTTGCCTGGCATGTTACCCACATTTTTCACTGTATATATGTTATTTTAGTTGTATGTGTCACTGGGACCCTGGTAACCCAGGGCCCCAGTGCTCATAAGTGTGCCTGAATGTGTTACCTGTGTAGTGACTAACTGTTTCACTGAGGCTCTGCTAATCAGAACCTCAGTGGTTATGCTCTCTCATTTCTTTCCAAATTGTCACTAACAGGCTAGTGACCATTTTTACCAATTTACATTGGCTTACTGTAACACCCTTATAATTCCCTAGTATATGGTACTGAGGTACCCAGGGTATTGGGGTTCCAGGAGATCCCTATGGGCTGCAGCATTTCTTTTGCCACCCATAGGGAGCTCTGACAATTCTTACACAGGCCTGCCACTGCATCCTGAGTGAAATAACGTCCAAGTTATTTCACAGCCATTTTACACTGCACTTAAGTAACTTATAAGTCACCTATATATCTAACCTTTACCTGGTAAAGGTTAGGTGCAAAGTTACTTAGTGTGAGGGCACCCTGGCACTAGCCAAGGTGCCCCCACATTGTTCAGAGCCAATTCCCTGAACTTTGTGAGTGCGGGGACACCATTACACGCGTGCACTACATATAGGTCACTACCTATATGTAGCTTCACAATGGTAACTCCGAATATGGCCATGTAACATGTCTATGATCATGGAATTGCCCCCTCTATGCCATCCTGGCATAGTTGGCACAATCCCATGATCCCAGTGGTCTGTAGCACAGACCCTGGCACTGCCAAACTGCCCTTCCTGGGGTTTCACTGCAGCTGCTGCTGCTGCCAATCCCTCAGACAGGCATCTGCCCTCCTGGGGTCCAGCCAGGCCTGGCCCAGGATGGCAGAACAAAGAACTTCCTCTGAGAGAGGGTGTGACACCCTCTCCCTTTGGAAAATGGTGTGAAGGCAGGGGAGGAGTAGCCTCCCCCAGCCTCTGGAAATGCTTTGTTGGGCACAGATGTGCCCAATTCTGCATAAGCCAGTCTACACCGGTTCAGGGGACCCCTTAGCCCTGCTCTGGCGCGAAACTGGACAAAGGAAAGGGGAGTGACCACTCCCCTGACCTGCACCTCCCCTGGGAGGTGTCCAGAGCTCCTCCAGTGTGCTCCAGACCTCTGCCATCTTGGAAACAGAGGTGCTGCTGGCACACTGGACTGCTCTGAGTGGCCAGTGCCACCAGGTGACGTCAGAGACTCCTTCTGATAGGCTCCTTCAGGTGTTAGTAGCCTATCCTCTCTCCTAAGTAGCCAAACCCTCTTTTCTGGCTATTTAGGGTCTCTGTCTCTGGGGAAACTTCAGATAACGAATGCATGAGCTCAGCCGAGTTCCTCTGCATCTCTCTCTTCACCTTCTGATAAGGAATCGACTGCTGACCGCGCTGGAAGCCTGCAAACCTGCAACATAGTAGCAAAGACGACTACTTCAACTCTGTAACGCTGATCCTGCCTGTGAGAAAGTAGCCTCTTTCTAGCCTTGTTACCCCCACTTTTGGCCTGTTTGTGAGTGTATGTCAGGATGTTTGTCACTGTTTTCACTGTCTCACTGGGATCCTGATGGCTAGGCCCCAGTGCTCATAGTGAAAACACTATGTTTTCAGTATGTTTGTTATGTGTCACTGGGGCCCTGCTAGTCAGGACCCCAGGGCTCATAAGGTTGTGGCCTGTATGTATGTGTCACTGGGACCCTGTCACACAGGACCCCAGTGCTCATAGGTGTGCATGTATGTGTTCCCTGTGTGGTGCCTAACTGTCTCACTGAGGCTCTGCTAACCAGAACCTCAGTGGTTATGCTCTCTCATTACTTTCAAATTGTCACTAACAGGCTAGTGACCATTTTTACCAATTTACATTGGCTTACTGGAACACCCTTATAATTCCCTAGTATATGGTACTGAGGTACCCAGGGTATTGGGGTTCCAGGAGATCCCTATGGGCTGCAGCATTTCTTTTGCCACCCATAGGGAGCTCTGACAATTCTTACACAGGCCTGCCACTGCAGCCTGAGTGAAATAACGTCCACGTTATTTCACAGCCATTTTACACTGCACTTAAGTAACTTATAAGTCACCTATATGTCTAACCTTTACCTGGTAAAGGTTGGGTGCAAAGTTACTTAGTGTGAGGGCACCCTGGCACTAGCCAAGGTGCCCCCACATTGTTCAGAGCCAATTCCCTGAACTTTGTGAGTGCGGGGACACCATTACACGCATGCACTACTTATAGGTCACTACCTATATGTAGCTTCACAATGGTAACTCCGAATATGGCCATGTAACATGTCTATGATCATGGAATTGCCCCCTCTATGCCATCCTGGCATAGTTGGCACAATCCCATGATCCCAGTGGTCTGTAGCACAGACCCTGGTACTGCCAGACTGCCCTTCCTGGGGTTTCACTGCAGCTGCTGCTGCTGCCAACCCCTCAGACAGGCAGCTGCCCTCCTGGGGTCCAGCCAGGCCTGGCCCAGGATGGCAGAACAAAGAACTTCCTCTGAGAGAGGGTGTGACACCCTCTCCCTTTGGAAAATGGTGTGAAGGCAGGGGAGGAGTAGCCTCCCCCAGCCTCTGGAAATGCTTTGTTGGGCACAGAGGTGCCCAATTCTGCATAAGCCAGTCTACACCGGTTCAGGGACCCCTTAGCCCCTGCTCTGGCGCGAAACTGGACAAAGGAAATGGGAGTGACCTCTCCCCTAACCTCCCCTCTCTCTTCAGGTCCAATTTGCGACCTCCTGGTCCCTCCTGGGCCCCAGCAGCGTCCAAAAACGCCAAACGCACGATTTGCGTGTAGCAAGGCTTGTTGGCGTCCTTCCGGCGGGAAAACACTTCTGCACGACTCTCCAAGGCGAGTGGGATCCGTCCACCAAAGGGGAAGTCTCTAGCCCTTTTCGTTCCTGCAGAAACTCAGCTTCTTCTGTCCAGTCGAAGCTTCTTTGCACCCGCAGCTGGCATTTCCTGGGCATCTGCCCATCTCCGACTTGCTTGTGACTTTTGGACTTGGTCCCCTTGTTCCACAGATACCCTAGATTGGAAATCCACAGTTGTTGCATTGCTGGTTTGTGTCTTTCCTGCATTATTCCTCTAACACGACTACTTTGTCCTTAGGGGAACTTTAGTGCACTTTGCACTCACTTTTCAGGGTCTTGGGGAGGGTTATTTTTCTAACTCTCACTATTTTCTAATAGTCCCAGCGACCCTCTACAAGGTCACATAGGTTTGGGGTCCATTCGTGGTTCGCATTCCACTTTTGGAGTATATGGTTTGTGTTGCCCCTATCCCTATGTTTCCCCATTGCATCCTATTGTAACTATACATTGTTTGCACTGTTTTCTAAGACTATACTGCATATTTTTGCTATTGTGTATATATATCTTGTGTATATTTCCTATCCTCTCACTGAGGGTACACTCTAAGATACTTTGGCATATTGTCATAAAAATAAAGTACCTTTATTTTTAGTATAACTGTGTATTGTGTTTTCTTATGATATTGTGCATATGACACTAAGTGGTACTGTAGTAGCTTCACACGTCTCCTAGTTCAGCCTAAGCTGCTCTGCTAAGCTACCATTATCTATCAGCCTAAGCTGCTAGACACCCTATACACTAATAAGGGATAACTGGGCCTGGTGCAAGGTGCAAGTACCCCTTGGTACTCACTACAAGCCAGTCCAGCCTCCTACATTGGTTGTGCAGTGGTGGGATAAGTGCTTGAGACTACTTACCACTCTTGTCATTGTACTTTTCATAAGAGAAAAATATACAAAACAAGGTCAGTGTATATACACATAGCCAAAAAGTTTTGCATTTCCTCTTTTCACTCTTTTCTAAGTGCTGAAAAGTACTTCTAAACTTTCAAAAAGTTCTTAAAAGTTTAAAAAGTTTTTTTCTGTCTTTCCAAAAAGTTCTGAAAACTTTTTTCTCTTTTTCTATCACTTTGACTCTCTCTAAAAAATGTCTGGCACAGGCCAAAGTGTTGATCTGTCCAAACTTGCATATGACAACCTTAGCTGGAAAAGAGCAAGGAGTCTCTGTATAGAGAGAGGTTTGAGTGTAGGGAAGAATCCTTCCTTGGAACTGTTACTTAACATGCTTAGAGAACAGGATAAGGCCATAGGTGCCCCATCTGTTGAAAAAGTACCTAATAGTTCCCAATCTGATTCAGGGACTCCCCCAGGAAAAGATTCAGGAAAGAAACTTCCTAGCCTGCCCATTACTAGACAGTCTAGCATAGATGGTAATGATGATGAGCCACACCATAGAAATAGTGTTGTCTCACATCATAGTAAAAGCATATATTCTCACCATACTGGTAGTAATGTTTCTGTAAACCAAGCTGTTAGGGTGGCTCCTGTAAGGGACAGGTCTCCTTCTGTTCATTCCCATCATAGCTCTGTTTCTAGGAATGTCCCTCCCACCAACCCTGATGACAGAATGTTAGAGAGGGAACTCAATAAGTTGAGGGTGGAACAAACCAGACTGAAGCTTAAAAAGCAACAGCTGGATTTGGATAGACAGTCTTTTGAATTAGAGAAGGAAAGACAGAAGTTGGGTTTAGAAACCCATGGTGGCAGCAGCAGTATTCCCCATAGTCATCCTGCAAAAGAGCATTATTCCAGGAATCTGCACAAGATAGTTCCCCCTTATAAGGAGGGGGATGACATTAACAAGTGGTTTGCTGCACTTGAGAGGGCCTGTGTTGTACAGGATGTCCCTCAAAGGCAGTGGGCTGCTATCCTATGGCTATCATTTAGTGGAAAAGGTAGGGATAGGCTCCTTACTGTGAAAGAAAATGATGCCAATAATTTTACAGTTCTTAAGAATGCACTCCTGGATGGTTATGGCTTAACCACTGAACAGTACAGGATAAAGTTCAGAGAGACCAAAAAGGAGTCTTCACAAGACTGGGTTGATTTCATTGACCATTCAGTGAAGGCCTTGGAGGGGTGGTTACATGGCAGTAAAGTTACTGATTATGAAAGCCTGTATAACACAATCCTGAGAGAGCATATACTTAATAATTGTGTGTCTGATTTGTTGCACCAATACCTGGTAGACTCTGATCTGACCTCTCCCCAAGAATTGGGAAAGAAGGCAGACAAATGGGTCAGAACAAGGGTGAACAGAAAAGTTCATACAGGGGGTGACAAAGATGGCAATAAGAAGAAAGATGGTGAAAAATCTCAAGATAAGCATGGGGATAAGGGTAAAACCAAAGATCCCACTTCAAATCTTAAACACTCTTCAGAGGGTGGGGATAAAACAAATTCTTCCTCTTCTTCCCAACCTGCACACATTAAAAAGCCTTGGTGCTTTGTGTGTAAAAACAGAGGCCATAGGCCAGGGGATAAGTCCTGTCCAGGTAAACCCCCTGAGCCTACCACCACTAATACATCAAGCTCTAGTGCCCCTAGCAGTAGTGGTACTAGTGGTGGGACTGCTGGCAACAGTCAAGCAAAGGGTGTAGTTGGGTTCACTTATGGGTCCATAGTGGAAACTGATGTAATCAGCCCAAGACAGTTTCTGTCACACCTAGTGGCATTGGCCTTGCCACACTGGCTGCTTGTCCCCTTACAATGGATAAGTACAGGCAGACAGTTTCAATAAATGGTGTTGAGGCCTTGGCCTACAGGGACACAGGTGCCAGTTTCACTTTGGTGACTGAAAACCTAGTGCCTCCTGAACAACACATCATTGGACAACAGTATAAGATTATTGATGTCCATAACTCCACTAAGTTTCTTCCCTTAGCTATAATTCAGTTTAGTTGGGGTGGAGTTACTGGCCCTAAGCAGGTGGTGGTATCACCTAGCTTACCTGTAGACTGTCTCTTAGGTAATGACCTAGAGGCCTCAGGTTGGGCTGATGTAGAGTTTTATGCCCATGCAGCCATGCTGGGCATCCCTGAGGAATTGTTCCCTCTCATTTCAAGTGAAATGAAAAAGCAAAGGAGAGAAGGCCTGAAAACTCAGGATCCCTCTCCATCAACAGGTAAAAAGGGTATCACAGTATCCCCTAACCACCCAACCATTCAGGATACTATTCCTGTGGTGGGAGAAACCTCTCCTGGGGTGGCACCTGTTCCAAGGGAATCATCAGCTGGCAAAGCTGGACTCCCTGAGGTGGAAGTACCTCTCTGTGGGATAACTAACATTGGTGAGAAAAAGAGCACCATTTTAGTTAACATGGAGCATCCCTCCAACCCTCCCAGAGAAACTTTAGTGCAGAAACCCTGCACTACCTCACAACACTTAGGACAGCATCCCTGCCCTAGTGTGGAGCTCATAGGACAGCATCCCTGCCCTGCTCCAACCCAAGAGAAACAGCATCCCTGTTCTCTCTTCCAGCCATATGGACAAAGTTTTTGCCCAGCTATGGCTTTTCTGAGACAGCATCCCTGTCTGGCATTTCCATCACTACAAATAGGTTCAGTGGACAATTCCCACTGCTCTAAACTAAAACTTACTGATAGAAACTCTGAAAATACATCTTCACATTATTGCTTAGCTAAAAAACTTCAAACAGGGTGGATTACATCCCCACAGGGAAGTAACCATATAGTGGATGATAAAGGGAGTAACCAGTCTATTGCAGAGCTACTCTCTACTTATCACCACTTAGACAATAAAGTCTCAACTGGCCAAGGTTAGCCTTATTGTCCTTCGTTTGGGGGGGGGTTGTGTGAGAAAGTAGCCTCTTTCTAGCCTTGTTACCCCCACTGTTGGCCTGTTTGTGAGTGTATGTCAGGATGTTTGTCACTGTTTTCACTGTCTCACTGGGATCCTGATGGCTAGGCCCCAGTGCTCATAGTGAAAACACTATGTTTTCAGTATGTTTGTTATGTGTCACTGGGGCCCTGCTAGTCAGGACCCCAGGGCTCATAAGGTTGTGGCCTGTATGTATGTGTCACTGGGACCCTGTCACACAGGACCCCAGTGCTCATAGGTGTGCATGTATGTGTTCCCTGTGTGGTGCCTAACTGTCTCACTGAGGCTCTGCTAACCAGAACCTCAGTGGTTATGCTCTCTCATTACTTTCAAATTGTCACTAACAGGCTAGTGACCATTTTTACCAATTTACATTGGCTTACTGGAACACCCTTATAATTCCCTAGTATATGGTACTGAGGTACCCAGGGTATTGGGGTTCCAGGAGATCCCTATGGGCTGCAGCATTTCTTTTGCCACCCATAGGGAGCTCTGACAATTCTTACACAGGCCTGCCACTGCAGCCTGAGTGAAATAACGTCCACGTTATTTCACAGCCATTTTACACTGCACTTAAGTAACTTATAAGTCACCTATATGTCTAACCTTTACCTGGTAAAGGTTGGGTGCAAAGTTACTTAGTGTGAGGGCACCCTGGCACTAGCCAAGGTGCCCCCACATTGTTCAGAGCCAATTCCCTGAACTTTGTGAGTGCGGGGACACCATTACACGCGTGCACTACATATAGGTCACTACCTATATGTAGCTTCACAATGGTAACTCCGAATATGGCCATGTAACATGTCTATGATCATGGAATTGCCCCCTCTATGCCATCCTGGCATAGTTGGCACAATCCCATGATCCCAGTGGTCTGTAGCACAGACCCTGGTACTGCCAGACTGCCCTTCCTGGGGTTTCACTGCAGCTGCTGCTGCTGCCAACCCCTCAGACAGGCAGCTGCCCTCCTGGGGTCCAGCCAGGCCTGGCCCAGGATGGCAGAACAAAGAACTTCCTCTGAGAGAGGGTGTGACACCCTCTCCCTTTGGAAAATGGTGTGAAGGCAGGGGAGGAGTAGCCTCCCCCAGCCTCTGGAAATGCTTTGTTGGGCACAGAGGTGCCCAATTCTGCATAAGCCAGTCTACACCGGTTCAGGGACCCCTTAGCCCCTGCTCTGGCGCGAAACTGGACAAAGGAAAGGGGAGTGACCACTCCCCTGACCTGCACCTCCCCTGGGAGGTGTCCAGAGCTCCTCCAGTGTGCTCCAGACCTCTGCCATCTTGGAAACAGAGGTGCTGCTGGCACACTGGACTGCTCTGAGTGGCCAGTGCCACCAGGTGACGTCAGAGACTCCTGCTGATAGGCTCCTTCAGGTGTTAGTAGCCTATCCTCTCTCCTAGGTAGCCAAACCCTCTTTTCTGGCTATTTAGGGTCTCTGTCTCTGGGGAAACTTTAGATAACGAATGCAAGAGCTCATCCGAGTTCCTCTGCATCTCCCTCTTCACCTTCTGAGAAGGAAACGACCGCTGACCGCGCTGGAAGCCTGCAAACCTGCAACATAGTAGCAAAGACGACTACTGCAACTCTGTAACGCTGATCCTGCCGCCTTCTCGACTGTTTTCCTGCTTGTGCATGCTGTGGGGGTAGCCTGCCTCCTCTCTGCACCAGAAGCTCCGAAGAAATCTCCTGTGGGTCGACGGAATCTTCCCCCTGCAACCGCAGGCACCAAAAAGCTGCATTACCGGTCCCTTGGTTCTCCTCTCAGCACGACGAGCGAGGTCCCTTGAATCCAGCGACTCTGTCCAAGTGACCCCCACAGTCCAGTGACTCTTCAGTCCAAGTTTGGTGGAGGTAAGTCCTTGCCTCACCTCGCTGGGCTGCATTGCTGGGAACCGCGACTTTGCAGCTACTCCGGCCCCTGTGCACTTCCGGCGGAAATCCTTTGTGCACAGCCAAGCCTGGGTCCACGGCACTCTAACCTGCATTGCACGACTTTCTAAGTTGGTCTCCGGCGACGTGGGACTCCTTTGTGCAACTTCGGCGAGCACCGTTTCACGCATCCTCATAGTGCCTGTTTCTGGCACTTCTCCGGGTGCTACCTGCTTCAGTGAGGGCTCTTTGTCTTGCTCGACGTCTCCTCTCTCTTCAGGTCCAATTTGCGACCTCCTGGTCCCTCCTGGGCCCCAGCAGCGTCCAAAAACGCCAAACGCACGATTTGCGTGTAGCAAGGCTTGTTGTCGTCCTTCCGGCTGGAAAACACTTCTGCACGACTCTCCACGGCGAGAGGAATCCGTCCACCAAAGGGGAAGTCTCTAGCCCTTTTCCTTCCTGCAGAAACCTCAGCTTCTTCTGTCCAGTAGAAGCTTCTTTGCACCCGCAGCTGGCATTTCCTGGGCATCTGCCCATCTCCTACTTGCTTGTGACTTTTGGACTTGGTCCCCTTGTTCCACAGGTACCCTAGATTGGAAATCCACAGTTGTTGCATTGCTGGTTTGTGTCTTTCCTGCATTATTCCTCTAACACGACTTCTTTGTCCTTAGGGGAACTTTAGTGCACTTTGCACTCACTTTTCAGGGTCTTGGGGAGGGTTATTTTTCTAACTCTCACTATTTTCTAATAGTCCCAGCGACCCTCTACAAGGTCACATAGGTTTGGGGTCCATTCGTGGTTCGCATTCCACTTTTGGAGTATATGGTTTGTGTTGCCCCTATCCCTATGTTTCCCCATTGCATCCTATTGTAACTATACATTGTTTGCACTGTTTTCTAAGACTATACTGCATATTTTTGCTATTGTGTATATATATCTTGTGTATATTTCCTATCCTCTCACTGAGGGTACACTCTAAGATACTTTGGCATATTGTCATAAAAATAAAGTACCTTTATTTTTAGTATAACTGTGTATTGTGTTTTCTTATGATATTGTGCATATGACACTAAGTGGTACTGTAGTAGCTTCACACGTCTCCTAGTTCAGCCTAAGCTGCTCTGCTAAGCTACCATTATCTATCAGCCTAAGCTGCTAGACACCCTATACACTAATAAGGGATAACTGGGCCTGGTGCAAGGTGCAAGTACCCCTTGGTACTCACTACAAGCCAGTCCAGCCTCCTACACTGCCGCCTTCTCGACTGTTTTCCTGCTTGTGCATGCTGTGGGGGTAGTCTGCCTCCTCTCTGCACCAGAAGCTCCGAAGAAATCTCCCGTGGGTCGACGGAATCTTCCCCCTGCAACCGCAGGCACCAAAAAGCTGCATTACCGGTCCCTTGGGTCTCCTCTCAGCACGACGAGCGAGGTCCCACGAATCCAGCAACTCTATCCAAGTGACCCCCACAGTCCAGTGACTCTTCAGTCCAAGTTTGGTGGAGGTAAGTCCTTGCCTCACCTCGCTGGTCTGCATTGCTGGGAACCGCGACTTTGCAGCTACTCCGGCCCCTGTGCACTTCCGGTGGAAATCCTTTGTGCACAGCCAAGCCTGGGTCCACGGCACTCTAACCTGCATTGCACGACTTTCTAAGTTGGTCTCCGGCGACGTGGGACTCCTTTGTGCAACCTCGGCGAGCACCGTTTCACGCATCCTCGTAGTGCCTATTTCTGGCACTTCTCCGGGTGCTACCTGCTTCAGAGAGGACTCCTTGTCTTGCTCGACGTTCCCTCTCTCTGCTGGTCCAATTTGCGACCTTCTGGTCCCTCCTGGGCCTCAGCAGCGTCCAAAAACGCTAACCGCACGATTTGCAGCTAGCAAGGCTTGTTGGCGTGCTTTTGGCGGGAAAACACTTCTGCACGACTGTACACGGCGAGAGGTATCCTTCCACCAAAGGGGAAGTCTCTAGCCCTTTTCGTTCCTGCAGAAACCTCAGCGTCTTCTGTCCAGTAGAAGCTTCTTTGCACACGCAGCTGGCATTTCCTGGGCATGTGCCCATCTCCGACTTGCTTGTGACTTTTGGACTTGGTCCCCTTGTTCCACAGGTACCCTAGATTGGAAATCCACAGTTGTTGCATTGCTGGTTTGTGTCTTTCCTGCATTATTCCTCTAACACGACTTCTTTGTCCTTAGGGGAACTTTAGTGCACTTTGCACTCACTTTTCAGGGTCTTGGGGAGGGTTATTTTTCTAACTCCCACTATTTTCTAATAGTCCCAGCGACCCTCTACAAGGTCACATAGGTTTGGGGTCCATTCGTGGTTCGCATTCCACTTTTGGAGTATATGGTTTGTGTTGCCCCTATCCCTATGTTTCCCCATTGCATCCTATTGTAACTATACATTGTTTGCACTGTTTTCTAAGACTATACTGCATATTTTTGCTATTGTGTATATATATCTTGTGTATATTTCCTATCCTCTCACTGAGGGTACACTCTAAGATACTTTGGCATATTGTCATAAAAAAAAGTACCTTTATTTTTAGTATAACTGTGTATTGTGTTTTCTTATGATATTGTGCATATGACACTAAGTGGTACTGTAGTAGCTTCACACGTCTCCTAGTTCAGCCTAAGCTGCTCTGCTAAGCTACCATTATCTATCAGCCTAAGCTGCTAGACACCCTATACACTAATAAGGGATAACTGGGCCTGGTGCAAGGTGCAAGTACCCCTTGGTACTCACTAAAAGCAGGTCCAGCCTCCTACATTTGTTGTGCAGCGGTGGGATAAGTGCTTTGAGACTACTTACCACTCTTGTCATTGTACTTTTCATAAGAGAAAAATATACAAAACAAGGTCAGTGTATATACACATAGCCAAAAAGTTTTGCATTTCCTCTTTTCACTCTTTTCTAAGTGCTGAAAAGTACTTCTAACTTTCAAAAAAGTTCTAAAAAGTTTTAAAAGTTTTTTTCTCTGTCTTTCTAAAAGCTCTGACAAACTTTTTTTTCTTTTACTATCACTTTAACTCTCTCTAAAAATGTCTGGCACAGGCCAAAATGTTGATCTGTCCAAACTTGCATATGATCACCTTAGCTGGAAAGGAGCAAGGAATCTCTGCATAGAGAGAGGTTTGAGTGTAGGGAAGAATCCTTCCTTAGAACTGTTAATTAACATGCTTAGAGTACAGGATAAGGCCATAAGTGCCCAATCTGTAGAAAAAGTAGCTAATGGTTCTCAATCTGATCCAGGGACTCCCCCAGGAAAAGATTCAGGAAAGAAACTTCCTAGCCTGCCCATTACTAGACAGTCTAGCATAGTTGGTAATGATGATGAGCCACACCATATAAATAGTGTTGTCTCACATCATAGCAAAAGCATTTATTCTCACCATACTGGTAGTGATGTTTCTGTTAGCCAAGCTGTTAGGGTGGCTTCTGTAAGGGACAGGTCGCCTTCTGTCCATTCTCACCATACTTCTGTTTCAAGGCATGTCCCTCCCACCCACCCTGATGACAGATTGTTAGAAAGGGAACTCAATAGATTGAGAGTGGAACAAACCAGACTGAAGCTCAAGAAGCAACAGCTGGATTTGGATAGACAGACTTTAGAAGTAGAGAAGGAGAGACAGAAACTGGGTTTAGAAACCCATGGTGGCAGCAGCAGTATTCCCCATAGTCATCCTGCAAAAGAGCATGATTCCAGGAATCTGCACAAGATAGTTCCCCCTTATAAGGAGGGGGATGACATTAACAAGTGGTTTGCTGCACTTGAGAGGGCCTGTGTTGTACAGGATGTCCCTCAAAGGCAGTGGGCTGCTATCCTATGGCTATCATTTAGTGGAAAAGGTAGGGATAGGCTCCTTACTGTGAAAGAAAATGATGCTAATAATTTCCAAGTTCTTAAGAATGCACTCCTGGATGGTTATGGCTTAACCACTGAACAATACAGGATAAAGTTCAGAGAGACCAAAAATGAATCTTCACAAGACTGGGTTGATTTCATTGACCATTCAGTGAAGGCCTTGGAGGGGTGGTTACATGGCAGTAAAGTTACTGATTATGACAGCCTGCATAACTTGATCCTGAGAGAGCATATTCTTAATAATTGTGTGTCTGATTTGTTGCACCAGTACTTGGTGGACTCTGATCTGACCTCTCCCCAAGAATTGGGAAAGAAGGCAGACAAATGGGTCAGAACAAGGGTGAACAGAAAAGTTCATACAGGGGGTGACAAAGATGGCAACAAAAAGAAGGATGGTAAGTCTTCTGACAAGGGTGGGGACAAATCTAAAAATGAGTCTTCATCAGGCCCACAAAAACACTCTGGTGGGGGTGGTGGGCCCAAATCCTCTTTTAATCAGAACAAGGAAAAGAAACCATGGTGCTATTTATGTAAAATAAAAGGCCATTGGACAACAGATCCCAGTTGTCCAAAGAAAGGCACCAAGCCTCCTACCACTACAACCCCTACTGCTACACCTAGTGTCCCTACTAATAGCAGTGGTGGTGGGAGCAAACCTACTAATAGCCAATCCAAGGGAGTAACTGGGCTCACTATTGGTAACTTAGTTGGGGTTGGCCTTGTTAGGGAGGCCACAGAGGCTGTGTTAGTCTCTGAGGGGGCTATTGATTTAGCCACCTTAGTTGCTTGTCCCCTTAATATGGATAAGTACAAGCAGCTACCCCTAATAAATGGTGTTGAGGTTCAGGCCTACAGGGACACTGGTGCCAGTGTGACTATGGTCATAGAAAAACTGGTCCACCCTGAACAACACCTACTTGGTCACCAGTACCAAGTAACGGATGCTCACAACAACACACTTAGCCACCCCATGGCTGTTGTTAATCTCAACTGGGGGGGGGGTTACTGGTCCAAAGAAAGTTGTGGTAGCTTCAGATTTACCTGTAGACTGTCTATTAGGGAATGATTTGGAGACATCAGCTTGGTCAGATGTGGAGTTGGAGGCTCATGCAGCAATGCTGGGCATCCCAGTGCATATTTTTGCTTTGACAAGGGCTCAGGCCAAAAAGCAAAAAGGACAGCGAAGCTTGGATCCTGGAACAATGGACCAAGTGCTCCCTAAAGCTAGGGCTAGTAGAAGCAAACCACTTCCTACTATCCCTCCCTCTACAGTGGATTCAACTTCTGAGGAAGAAGAATTCCCTCCCTGTGCAGAACCTACACCAGAGGAGCTGGAAGCAGACACTGCTGAGCTTTTGGGTGAAGGGGGGCCTGCCAGAGCGGAGCTGAGTGTGGCACAGCAAACCTGTCCCACATTAGAGGGTCTCAGACAGCAAGCTGTCAAACAGGCTAATGGGGATGTCAGTGACTCTCACAGAGTTTACTGGGACTGGGAGGACAACCTCTTGTACACTGAGCATAGGGATCCTAAACCTGGAGCTGCCAGGAGATTAGTGATTCCTCAGGAGTACAGAAAGTTCCTCCTAACCCTGGCACATGACATTCCCCTAGCTGGACACCTGGGTCAAATGAAAACTTGGGACAGATTGGTTCCATTGTTTCATTGGCCTAGGATGTCTGAGGACACAAAGGAATTTTGTAAGTCCTGTGAAACCTGTCAAGCCAGTGGCAAGACAGGTGGCACCCCAAAGGCACCCCTTATTCCACTGCCTGTGGTTGGGGTTCCCTTTGAAAGGGTAGGGGTTGACATAGTTGGCCCCCTTGACCCTCCTACTGCTTCAGGCAATAGATTTATCTTGGTGGTAGTGGACCATGCCACAAGATATCCTGAAGCTATTCCTTTAAGGACCACTACAGCACCTGCAGTGGCAAAGGCCCTCCTGGGAATATTTTCCAGGGTGGGCTTCCCAAAGGAAGTAGTATCAGACAGGGGAAGCAATTTCATGTCTGCATACTTAAAGGCCATGTGGAAGGAGTGTGGTGTAACGTACAAGTTCACAACACCCTATCATCCACAAACAAATGGACTGGTGGAGAGATTTAATAAAACTCTCAAAGGCATGATTATGGGTCTCCCTGAAAAACTCCGCAGGAGATGGGATATTCTTCTACCATGCCTCCTTTTTGCCTACAGGGAGGTACCCCAGAAAGGAGTGGGCTTCAGCACCTTTGAACTTCTTTTTGGACACCCTGTTAGGGGTCCACTCACACTTGTAAAGGAGGGTTGGGAACAACCTTTAAAAGCTCCTAAGCAGGATATTGTGGATTATGTACTTGGCCTCAGATCAAGGATAGCTGAGTACATGAAAAAGGCCAGTAAAAACCTTCAGGCCAGCCAAGAGCTCCAGAAGCAATGGCATGATCAGAAGGCTGTTTTGGTTCAGTACCAACCAGGGCAGAAAGTGTGGGTCTTGGAGCTTGTGGCCCCAAGAGCACTCCAAGATAAATGGAGTGGTCCCCACACAATTGTTGAAAAGAAGGGAGAAGTCACCTATTTAGTTGACTTAGGCACTGCCAGGAGTCCCCTTAGGGTGCTCCATGTCAACCGCCTGAAACCCTACTATGACAGGGCTGATCTCACCCTGCTCATGGCAACTGATGAGGGACAGGAAGAAGACAGTGATCCTCTACCTGATCTCTTCTCTTCCACAGAACAAGATGCTCTTGTGGAAGGTGTAGTTTTGGCTGATTGTCTTACTGCTGAGCAGAAAGATAATTGCATAAATCTCCTAGATCAATTCTCTGAACTCTTCTCTACTGTGCCAGGTACCACTTCTTGGTGTGAGCACACTATAGATACTGGAGACAGTTTACCTGTCAAAAGTAAGATCTATAGGCAGCCTGACCATGTCAGGGACTGCATAAAGTAAGTGGTGCAGAAAATGTTAGAACTAGGAGTGGTTGAGCACTCTGACAGTCCATGGGCTTCTCCTGTGGTACTGGTACCAAAACCCCATTCCAAAGAGGGAAAGAAGGAAATGAGGTTTTGTGTAGCCTATAGCGGTCTCAACTTGGTAACCAAAACTGATGCTCACCCTATACCCAGGGCAGATGAGCTCATAGATACACTGGCATCTGCCAAGTATCTAAGCACTTTTGATTTGACTGCAGGGTATTGGCAGATCAAATTATCAGAAGATGCTAAACCTAAGACTGCATTTTCTACCATTGGAGGACATTACCAGTTTACTGTAATGCCTTTTGGTTTGAAAAATGCACCTGCCACTTTTCAAAGGTTGGTGAACACAGTCCTGCAAGGGCTGGAAGCTTTCAGTGCAGCATATTTGGACGATATAGCTGTCTTTAGCTCCAGCTGGGATGATCACCTGGTCCACCTATGGAAAGTTTTGGAGGCCCTGCAAAAGGCAGGCCTCACTATCAAGGCTTCAAAGTGCCAGATAGGGCAGGGTAAGGTGGTTTATCTGGGACACCTTGTTGGTGGGGAACAGATTGCACCACTTCAGGGGAAAATCCAAACTATTATTGATTGGGTTCCCCCTACCACTCAGACTCAGGTGAGAGCCTTCCTGGGCCTCACTGGGTATTACAGGAGGTTCATTAAGAACTATGGCTCCATTGCAGCCCCTCTTAATGACCTCATATAGGAGGCTGGACTGGCTTGTAGTGAGTACCAAGGGGTACTTGCACCTTGCACCAGGCCCAGTTATCCCTTATTAGTGTATAGGGTGTCTAGCAGCTTAGGCTGATAGATAATGGTAGCTTAGCAGAGCAGCTCAGGCTGAACTAGGAGACGTGTGAAGCTACTACAGTACCACTTAGTGTCATATGCACAATATCATAAGAAAACACAATACACAGTTATACAAAAAATAAAGGTACTTTATTTTTATGACAATATGCCAAAGTATCTTAGAGTGTACCCTCAGTGAGAGGATAGGAAATATACACAAGATATATATACACAATAGCAAAAATATTCAGTATAGTCTTAGAAAACAGTGCAAACAATGTATAGTTACAATAGGATGCAATGGGGAAACATAGGGATAGGGGCAACACAAACCATATACTCCAAAAGTGGAATGCGAACCACGAATGGACCCCAAACCTATGTGACCTTGTAGAGGGTCGCTGGGACTATTAGAAAATAGTGAGAGTTAGAAAAATAACCCTCCCCAAGACCCTGAAAAGTGAGTGCAAAGTGCACTAAAGTTCCCCTAAGGACAAAGAAGTCGTGTTAGAGGAATAATGCAGGAAAGACACAAACCAGCAATGCAACAACTGTGGATTTCCAATCTAGGGTACCTGTGGAACAAGGGGACCAAGTCCAAAAGTCACAAGCAAGTCGGAGATGGGCAGATGCCCAGGAAATGCCAGCTGCGGGTGCAAAGAAGCTTCGACTGGACAGAAGAAGCTGAGGTTTCTGCAGGAATGAAAAGGGCTAGAGACTTCCCCTTTGGTGGACGGATCCCTGTCGCCGTGGAGAGTCGTACAGAAGTGTTTTCCCGCCGGAAGGACGCCAACAAGACTTGCTACACGCAAATCGTTTGTTTGGCGTTTTTGGACGCTGCTGGGGCCCAGGAGGGACCAGGAGGTCGCAAATTGGACCTGAAGAGAGAGGGGACGTCGCGCAAGACAAAGAACCCTCGCTGAAGCAGGTAGCACCTAGAGAAGTGCCAGAAACAGGCACTACAAGGATGCATGAAACGGTGCTCGCCGAAGTTGCACAAAGGAGTCCCACGTCGCCGGAGACCAACTTAGAAAGTCGTGCAATGCAGGTTAGAGTGCCGTGGACCCAGGCTTGGATGTGCACAAAGGATTTCCGCCGGAAGTGCACAGGGGCCGGAGTAGCTGCAAAGTCGCGGTTCCCAGCAATGCAGACCAGCGAGGTGAGGCAAGGACTTACCTCCACCAAACTTGGGCTGAAGAGTCACTGGACTGTGGGGGTCACTTGGACAGAGTCGCTGGATTCGAGGGACCTCGCTCGTCGTGCTGAGAGGAGACCCAAGGGACCGGTGATGCAGCTTTTTGGTGCCTGCGGTTGAAGGGGGAAGATTCCGTCGACCCACTGGAGATTTCTTCGGAGATTCTGGTGCAGAGAGGAGGCAGGCTACCCCCACAGCATGCACAAGCAGGAAAACAGTCGAGAAGGCGGCAGGATCAGCGTTACAGAGTTGCAGTAGTCGTCTTTGCTACTATGTTGCAGGTTTGCAGGCTTCCAGCGCGGTCAGCGGTCGATTCCTTATCAGAAGGTGAAGAGAGAGATGCAGAGGAACTCGGCTGAGCTCATGCATTCGTTATCTAAAGTTTCCCCAGAGACAGAGACCCTAAATAGCCAGAAAAGAGGGTTTGGCTACTTAGGAGAGAGGATAGGCTACTAACACCTGAAGAAGCCTATCAGCAGGAGTCTCTGACGTCACCTGGTGGCACTGGCCACTCAGAGCAGTCCAGTGTGCCAGCAGCACCTCTGTTTCCAAGATGGCAGAGGTCTGGAGCACACTGGAGGAGCTCTGGACACCTCCCAGGGGAGGTGCAGGTCAGGGGAGTGGTCACTCCCCTTTCCTTTGTCCAGTTTCGCGCCAGAGCAGGGGCTAAGGGGTCCCTGAACCGGTGTAGACTGGCTTATGCAGAATTGGGCACATCTGTGCCCAAGAAAGCATTTCCAGAGGCTGGGGGAGGCTACTCCTCCCCTGCCTTCACACCATTTTCCAAAGGGAGAGGGTGTCACACCCTCTCTCAGAGGAAGTTCTTTGTTCTGCCATCCTGGGCCAGGCCTGGCTGGACCCCAGGAGGGCAGATGCCTGTCTGAGGGGTTGGCAGCAGTAGCAGCTGCAGTGAAACCCCAGGAAGGGCAGTTTGGCAGTACCAGGGTCTGTGCTACAGACCACTTGGATCATGGGATTGTGCCAACTATGCCAGGATGGCATAGAGGGGGCAATTCCATGATCATAGACATGTTACATGGCCATATTCGGAGTTACCATTGTGAAGCTACATATAGGTAGTGACCTATATGTAGTGCACGCGTGTAATGGTGTCCCTGCACTCACAAAGTTCAGGGAATTGGCTCTGAAAAATGTGGGGGCACCTTGGCTAGTGCCAGGGTGCCCTCACACTAAGTAACTTTGCACCTAACCTTTACCAGGTAAAGGTTAGACATATAGGTGACTTATAAGTTACTTAAGTTCAGTGTAAAATGGCTGTGAAATAACGTGGACGTTATTTCACTCAGGCTGCAGTGGCAGGCCTGTGTAAGAATTGTCAGAGCTCCCTATGGCTGGCAAAAGAAATGCTGCAGCCCATAGGGATCGCCTGGAACCCCAATACCCTGGGTACCTCAGTACCATATACTAGGGAATTATAAGGGTGTTCCAGTAAGCCAATGTAAATTGGTAAAATTGGTCACTAGCCTGTTAGTGACAATTTGAAAGTAATGAGAGAGCATAACCACTGAGGTTCTGGTTAGCAGAGCCTCAGTGAGACAGTTAGGCACCACACAGGGAACACATACATGCACACCTATGAGCACTGGGGCCCTGTTTGACAGGGTCCCAGTGACACATACATATAGGCCACAAACCTATGAGCACTGGGGTCCTGACCAGCAGGATCCCAGTGACACATAACAACCATACTGAAAACATAGTGTTTTCACTATGAGCACTGGGGCCTGGCTATCAGGATCCCAGTGAGACAGTGAAAACAGTGACAAACACCCTGACATACACTCACAAACAGGCCAAAAGTGGGGGTAACAAGGCTAGAAAGAGGCTACCTTCTCACACAACCCCCCCCCAAACGAAGGACAATAAGGCTAACCTTGGCCAGTTGAGACTTTATTGTCTAAGTGGTGATAAGTAGAGAGTAGCTCTGCAATAGACTGGTTACTCCCTTTATCATCCACTATATGGTTACTTCCCTGTGGGGATGTAAACCACCCTGTTTGAAGTTTTTTAGCTAACCAACAATGTGAAGATGTATTTTCAGAGTTTCTATCAGTAAGTTTTAGTTTAGAGCAGTGGGAATTATCCACTGAACCTATTTGTAATGATGGAAATGCCAGACAGGGATGCTGTCTCAGTAAAGCCATAGCTGGGCAAAAACTTTGTCCATTTGGCTGGAAGAGAGAACAGGGATGCTGTTTCTCTTGAGTTGGAGCAGGGCAGGGATGCTGTCCTATGAGCTTCACACTAGGGCAGGGATGCTGTCCTAAGTGTTGTGAGGCAGTACAGGGTTTCTGCACTAAAGTTTCTCTGGGAGGGTTGGAGGGATGCTCCATGTTAACTAAAATGGTGCTCTTTTTGTCACCAATGTTAGTTATCCCACAGAGAGGTACTTCTACCTCAGGGAGTCCAGCTATGCCAGCTGATGATTCCCTTGGAACAGGTGCCACCCCAGGAGAGGTTTCTCCCACCACAGGAATGGTATCCTGAATGGTAGGGTGGTTAGGGGATACTGTGATACCCTTTTTACCTGTTGATGGAGAGGGATCCTGAGTTTTCAGGCCTTCTCTCCTTTGCTTTTTCATTTCAGTAGAAATGAGAGGGAACAATTCCTCAGGGGTGCCCAGTATGGCTGCATGGGCATAAAACTCTACATCAGCCCAACCTGAGGCCTCTAGGTCATTACCTAAGAGACAGTCTACAGGTAAGCTAGGTGATACCACCACCTGCTTAGGGCCAGTAACTCCACCCCAACTAAACTGAATTATAGCTAAGGGAAGAAACTTAGTGGAGTTATGGACATCAATAATCTTATACTGTTGTCCAATGATGTGTTGTTCAGGAGGCACTAGGTTTTCAGTCACCAAAGTGAAACTGGCACCTGTGTCCCTGTAGGCCAAGGCCTCAACACCATTTATTGCAACTGTCTGCCTGTACTTATCCATTGTAAGGGGACAAGCAGCCAGTGTGGCAAGGCCAATGCCACTAGGTGTGACAGAACTGTCTTGGGACTGATTACATCAGTTTCCACTATGGACCCATAAGTGAACCCAACTACACCCTTTGCTTGACTGTTGCCAGCAGTCCCACCACTATACCACTACTGCTAGGGGCACTAGAGCTTGATGTATTAGTGGTGGTAGGCTCAGGGGGTTTACCTGGACAGGACTTATCCCCTGGCCTATGGCCTCTGTTTTTACACACAAAGCTCCAAGGCTTTTTAATGTGTGCAGGTTGGGAAGAAGAGGAAGAATTTGTTTTATCCCCACCCTCTGAAGAGTGTTTAAGATTTGAAGTGGGATCTTTGGTTTTACCCTTATCCCCATGCTTATCTTGAGATTTTTCACCATCTTTCTTCTTATTGCCATCTTTGTCACCCCCTGTATGAACTTTTCTGTTCACCCTTGTTCTGACCCATTTGTCTGCCTTCTTTCCCAATTCTTGGGGAGAGGTCAGATCAGAGTCCACCAAGTACTGGTGCAACAAATCAGACACACAATTATTAAGTATATGCTCTCTCAGGATTGTGTTATACAGGCTTTCATAATCAGTAACTTTACTGCCATGTAACCACCCCTCCAAGGCCTTCACAGAATGGTCAATGAAATCAACCCAGTCTTGTGAAGACTCCTTTTTGGTCTCTCTGAACTTTATCCTGTACTGTTCAGTGGTTAAGCCATAACCATCCAGGAGTGCATTCTTAAGAACTGTAAAATTATTGGCATCACTTTCTTTCACAGTAAGGAGTCTATCCCTACCCTTTCCACTAAATGATAGCCATAGGATAGCAGCCCACTGCCTTTGAGGGACATCCTGTACAACACAGGCCCTCTCAAGTGCAGCAAACCACTTGTTAATGTCATCCCCCTCCTTATAAGGGGGAACTATCTTGTGCAGATTCCTGGAATCATGCTCTTTTGCAGGATGACTATGGGGAATACTGCTGCTGCCACCATGGGTATCTAAACCCAACTTCTGTCTTTCCTTCTCTAATTCTAAAGACTGTCTATCCAAATCCAGCTGTTGCTTCTTGAGCTTCAGTCTGGTTTGTTCCACTCTCAATCTATTGAGCTCCCTTTCTAACAATCTGTCATCAGGGTGGGTGGGAGGGACATTTCTAGATACAGAGGTATGATGGGAATGAACAGAAGGAGACCTGTCCCTTACAGAAGGCACCCTAACAGCTTGGCTAACAGTATAATGTGAGAGCACACCATCAGTATGGTGTGATTCAACCTCTGTACCAACTATGCTAGACTGTCTAGTAATGGGCAGGCTGAGAAGTTTCTTTCCTGAATCTTTTCCTGGGGGAGTCCCTGGATCAGATTGAGAACCATTAGCTACTTTTTCACCAGATTGGGCACTTATGGCCTTATCCTGTACTCTAAGCATGTTAATTAACAGTTCTAAGGAAGGATTCTTCCCTACACTCAAATCTCTCTCTATGCAGAGACTCCTTGCTCCTTTCCAGCTAAGGTGATCATATGCAAGTTTGGACAGTTCAACATTTTCGCCTGTGCCAGACATTTTTAGAGAGAGTTAAAGTGATAGAAAAAGTGAAGAAAGTTTTCAGAACTTTTTGGAAAGACAGAAAAAAAACTTTTTAAACTTTTAAGAACTTTTTGAAAGTTTTAGAAGTACTTTTCAGCACTTAGAAAAGAGTGAAAAGAGGAAATGCAAAACTTTTTGGCTATGTGTATATACACTGACCTTGTTTTGTATATTTTTCTCTTATGAAAAGTACAATGACAAGAGTGGTAAGTAGTCTCAAGCACTTATCCCACCACTGCACAACCAATGTAGGAGGCTGGACTGGCTTGTAGTGAGTACCAAGGGGTACTTGCACCTTGCACCAGGCCCAGTTATCCCTTATTAGTGTATAGGGTGTCTAGCAGCTTAGGCTGATAGATAATGGTAGCTTAGCAGAGCAGCTCAGGCTGAACTAGGAGACGTGTGAAGCTACTACAGTACCACTTAGTGTCATATGCACAATATCATAAGAAAACAAAATACACAGTTATACTAAAAATAAAGGTACTTTATTTTTATGACAATATGCCAAAGTATCTTAGAGTGTACCCTCAGTGAGAGGATAGGAAATATACACAAGATATATATACACAATAGCAAAAATATGCAGTATAGTCTTAGAAAACAGTGCAAACAATG